>NC_081354.1:154311895-154977729 GCF_030684315.1 Stegostoma tigrinum
GCAATTTATGGCAAGGAAGGAGGTCATTCAGCCTATCAAACCAATGCCAGCTCCCCATGAAGTCATCTAATCTTAGCCACTCCACCATTCAGTCAGCATAGCTCTGAAAATTTATTTCTTTCAAGGGTCCATCCTTTAGAAATCATTGATTTCTTCCATTTTCATCATTCTTAAGGGCACAAATAATCAGGTTATTATACTCACTGCAGAAAAATATTCTTCCATTTTCCCAAAATTGGAAATTTGTGTCTCCAAGCCCTTACATAATTGACTAAAGAGAAGACTTTTTCCTTGTCTACCTTACCCAAGTCTGCCATAATACTGTACATCTATATCTGGAAATACACTTCAATCTCATTTGCTCCAAGTAGAACATTCTCTGCCTTTCCAGCTTTGTCCTCAAACTAAAATTCCCTCATCCTTGGAGCCATTCTCGGAAATTTCCTCTACTCCCTCTCAAGGAAGTTCACATGTTTCCTAAAATGCAACAACCAGAATTGGACACCATTCCACAGCTGGGACTTAACTAGAAATGCAAATGTTTCAACATTTCTAAATATTTCAGCTTTGCATCTTTGCTTTTGTATTTGTGGACCTCAAGATCCCATATGCTTTTCTAACTCAATTTGTCTTGCCATCTTCAAAGATTGATGCTCAACTGAACAAGGTACCTGTGCCCCTACAAATCTTTTAGGATTGTTCTGAAGGAGTGTAATACCTGAAACGTTGACTTCTCCTTTCATCCAGAAGCTGCCTGTCTTGCTGTGGTCTTCCAGCTTCCTGTTTGCCAGTCTTTAGAGTTATGCCCTTCTGATTCCAAGATTGTGATAGTGGGGATGGCAGCGTTCAGCACCTCAGCATGGGGCTCAGTCACTCATGGGCTTATGCGGCAGTCTGGCTGCATCCACACGGCGACATCATTGCCTTTCCAGCATGGTTGTTTGGTAACTTTTGTTTTGCCTGCCCACAGGCTTCCTTCCGAAGTCCAGGGTTCCGTGTAACTCCACCTTCACTCCATCTCAGCTGGCGCAATTGGCCGATGTCCAGTGTCAGAGATGGAGTGGGACTCATGAGGTGTGATTGTCTGCAGCTCGAATATAGTGGACGCAGAAGCAACAGTGGTAACAGGAAAGGAGCACCTTGCCAGGACCCTGGGGACAATGTTGGATGTTGGCAAATGGAGGACCAGCAAAAGAGAAGGCTACTCAGAGGGAAAGATGAACTTTTGAAGCTCTTTCAGTTTTAGTAATAGCAAAGTAATATTCATTATTTTACAAACATGTGCAATTATTCAGTAATTTATTCTTTAATCCATGATGGTGCCAGAACATAGTGACAATATCCACTTCTTACTGTACTCAGGTACAAGTGGCAATTTTACATAAATCTTAATCTAACTCTTAATTGGACCCTTCTATTCCATAAACCTCCATTTTGTTAATCAGCCTTGAAGAACATTTATGGAGAACATTAACTGTATTCACTTCATCTATCTCCTCTGTCATTTCATTCGACACTTTTTTTTGGCAGAGATATGCCCTACAATGGCTAAACTTCCAACACATACTCCATAGGTTGCTATACTAGATTATGAACAGGTTTTGGCATCTCCACCAATACTTCAGTAACTGAATGGACATATAGAGCAAATAGGTTTTTCAGCATGTTATCTGTTTGCTGAGTTTGCTGACTTTACCCACATGAAGAGTTAGATGGCTATAATTGATGAAAAGGAGTTCCTATCTCTGATTACATTTCATGGGCTTCTATTATTAAGGACCTCTGAACAATGGGCTTCAAAAACCATGGCAAAATCCAACAAAGTCAATATGGTTTTACAAAAGGGAAATCATGTTTGACAACTTTATTGGAGTTTTTTGAGGATATACTTAGAAAGATTGTTAAAGGCAGAATGATACAAATGGTGTACTTGGGGTTTCAAAAAGGATGAAATAAAGTCCCACAGGAAAAGATTACTATGCAAGATTAATAGGCTTGTGGAATTGGGGAAACATATTTTTATAGATAGATAATCGACTAATGGAAAGAAAAATAATTGTTGGAATATATTGGGTATCTTAAAGTTGGCAGGCTGTGACCAGTGGAGTGTCACAAGGATCAGTGCTGCAGCCCCAGCTGTTTACAATCTACAGTATTAACTTTGACAAAGAATCTAATTATAACATCTCTACCTTTGATGATATCACAAAGTTATGTGGGCCTGAAAATGGTGAGGGATGCAAGGACATTCCACAGAGTTATACTTGTAAATGTTCACCTTTTTCCGTATTTGCTCATGAGATATAGGTATCACGAAAGGGCCAGCAGTCTGTACTTATTTTTAATTTCTCTTGAATCAACTACATTGCTACTGATCCAAAGTCACATGCAGACCACACCAGATAAGGATATCCAACTTTCTTTGAGAATGGCGATGATGAGCCATTAAACTACAGAATCCTTACAGTGTGAAAGTAGAACATTCAAGTCCACATCAACCCTCCAAAGTGTTTCCCATCCAGACACACTCTGCCTCTGTAACCCTGCATTTCTCATGGCTAATCCCACCGGCCTGCACATCTTTGGACTGTGAGACGAAACAAAGCGCCTGGAAGAAAGCTGCACAGACACTGGGAGATAAGTACAAACTCCACATAGTCACCCAGGGATGGGATCGAATCCGGGTCCCTGGCACCATGAGGCAACAGTGCTAACTGCGGAGACACCGTACTGACCCCTGGAACCAGCATGATTTTCTATGAAATTTGCTAACATTTTCCCAGTTACTATCAGCAAAACTAGTTTTAAATTAAAGATTAGTTCTATTAGGTGAATTTAAATCCCATTAGTGCTGTGATAGGATTTGAACCAGCACTTCTAGATTTATGGCATATAGATTTACAGTATACTGATATTACAACTGCACCACATCTCTCCAACAAAAGGGGTGATTATCAAGGCACAAGGATACAGATGGTTAACATGCAGGTCCAGCAAGTAATTAGGAAATCAAATGGTACATTGACCTTTACTTGATTGGCCCCAAAGATGAAAGGGATTTTTCTAATATGAAAGGCTAAAGGAAAATTAAATTCTACGGAGTTTGAAAGACCGCAAGAACACATCGAAACATTCAATATCATTAAAGACTTGGAAGCGAAGTGCTGAGATATTGTTTCCAAGAGCTGACTAACCTAGAAGAAGACAGTACAGTTTCAGAATGAGGGGCCAATCATTTCAGACTGATGTGAGAAATTTCTTCATTCACAAGTTTGTGGATCTTTGGAATTTTCTATGCCAAAGGGATATGGGTATACCAACATTGAATATATATTTTTTAAAAATACAGAAAATGCTGGAGAAACTCAGCAGGTCTGGCAGCATCTGTGGAGACTAACTAGAATTAATGTTTTGGGCCCAGTGCTCTTCAGAAACTTTTTGGTGGTTTTGTCTTAAAATATTTAAGGTTGGGAAAGGCAGATTTCACCTCCGTTGGAACAAAGAAATATGGGAAGTGGCAGAGCAATGTATATGGACTAAGGGATAAAATGGGATTGAATTTGAAGATCAAACATGATCATACTGAATAGCTGAGCAAAGCTCAATGAGCCCTATGGATTTCCCCCTGTTCTAATTTCATATGAATTCTGGACATTAAGTGAGGAAAGGCATGGAATTGATTGTGGTATGAGTCATGGTTGAACACAGCTTCAAATTTATTGCATATGTATGGCAAACTGGTACTGAAGTATACATACATTTTTGCTAGCTACACAAGCCGTAGATCACAATGATTGGCATATCATATATACATACATCACTTCAGAGATATGCAACAGACAGAGTACGAATATATTCAATCAGCTCAAGCTTGCAAACTTCAGAAGGTAATTTCTCCTGTTTCCTCAATTAGAAAGAAATGCTGAGCAATCATGAATGTGTAACAATCAGTTAATTCAAGATTATTAAACAAGCTTGCAATGGAGCTCATTCATGCATTCTATAAGGGACGTACATCCATATGCAGGGGCATGTCCTCAGCAGGCAAAATTACACATCTAGACAAGGTATCTTTTTGGATTAAGAAAAAGTCACTGGGGAAAATAATTCTTTGGTGCATTCTCCATGGCAACACCTTGACCTATCACTTCCCAACCAATCAGCACCCTTTTCCTCCACAGCCGAGATTGTTACTCCCTTTGAAATTTTCCTTTCTTGTATCTGTCCTAATGAGTGCAAGATGAACATCATTTCAATTATTCGTATTGTTAATTTGCATCAAACACATTTTACCTGCAGCCTAAAAGCAACAAGCTGTGAGAGAACGAATTGTGAATTGTGTTATAGAGAGGAGAGTGTAAAAGTGCAGTCAAGATAAATGTTTCCATGATGTTAAAAGTGTTGAGAATTTTCTCAAATTACTAATTGTCAGACAGCTGCAAATCTGCTATCTTTTATTTATGGGGACCATCTCATTAAGTTGGTATTTTTTTTTAAATTCTGTACAATTTGGTACATTAAACTTTGACATTTATCCCTGCATAATTTTATTTTGCTTTTCAATCCACAAACATTTAAGGGGATGAAAAATGATGCTGCTGGAATGTGGAATACATCAGACACAGATGCCTAAACATTCACTGCAGCGAAGTGTGAGCTTGATGGAATGCAGATACCTCATTCCCTGGCCACTCGCAAATTCTGGTAATAGAAGAACCAAGCAGAAACAGTGAGATACACAGAGTTCAACCTCATTCACAATGTCATAACTCTTTTTTAAATCATGAAGTATATGAACTGAAACCTTTACTCAGGAAAAAAAAACATGTTTTAAAAACTTCAAGGACAAACAAGATAACTCAACAAGATTGTTATTAAGTAATGGCTGGGTGTTAAAATCAAAGAAGCTCAGTATTATTATAACTTTGATGTTTGCACAAATTACGAATTAAGAAAGGATTGCAGCAGCTTTAAACACCCAATCCTATACCCCTTCAAATTCCCCAGACATCCTCCTGTTCCATATACCCACTTCAGGCACTCTCAGTCCCATACCTGATTCATTTATCCTTCATAGTCACTCACCCAATTTGCAATATCCAAAGTTCTCAGGAGCCTTGAAATAGGAGGAAGAATTGTTTGAAATAGACACTGAAAAGCAGAGCTCCAACAGTCGAATAGACATATCTCTGATAAACGTACACAATTAAACCGAAAAAAGTCTTGACCCAATTACAAAAAAGACATAAAAGCCCTCAAGCTGAGGAGACTGTGAATGATATTAGGGCAACAATTGACTGAGCATAGATCCAGTCTGCCAGACATATTCTTCAGGACTTGAACAACTTGGTCATTATTAATCAAGCCATGCTTGGAAAGGAATATTGAAAACTCCCAACAAGAATAATATTTTTTTCCCTTTCCATCCTTGTTCAACATGGAGAGATACTGATTAATCAGCAGAGGGTCTGTGGAAGTCGATGGTATTCAGTGGGCAGGTTCATTGCCCATTTTTTACCTGATGCCATGAGGCTTTACATAGTGTACAGTCAATGTTGAAGACCTGAGGGTATTCCTACCCAACCATGTACTGCCTTTATTGGGTCTGACCTGCCAGTGGGACAAAATGTGCCAACAAATGACAATGGTGCTATCTAAGACATTGTTGAGGAGGTTATCTGTGAGATTATATTTGAGCATTAATGATTATATCAAGCTGTTGCTTGATGAGTCTATGGGGTAGTTCTCCTCATTTCGGTACAAGCTACCAGAGGACAATAAGGCACCCTTTGCAGTGTAAAGAGGATGAGGTTTGCCTTCGTCAATTCAAGTGCCTAGGTCAATGTTACCAGGCCATTACTGTTAGACTTCATAGCGATTTGATTCATTTGAGTATCATACACATAATTTCAGGGGCATTTGTCCCCAGAACATTGTTGGGCATCTGAATTACTTCATTATAACTGCGACACTATCTTTATGGTCAAAGATGCAGATACTTTATTTCTTTCAAATTTAAAGGGCTGTGGATGTTTAAATCACTTCAGACACGACATGAGTGTCCTCAAACAATTTTCAATTCACTCTTGAATCTTTTCACAAGTAGAAATGAACTCCAAAGTTCAATGCAATTGTCAATTTAACATTGCAAGACAGAAACCTATTCTCAATTACTGCTGTACAAACACACCTAACATATAATGCAGCATCCAGTGAACATCATAGTTGTCTAATAACTTTTTACTTATCTGTCAGAACGTTTGCAACTCCTAGAACATAGAACATAGAACATAGAACAGTACAGCACAGAACAGGCCCTTCAGCCCACAATGTTGTGCCGACCATTGATCCTCATGTATGCACCCTCAAATTTCTGTGACCATATACATGTCCAGCAGTCTCTAAAATGACCCCAATGACCTTGCTTCCACAACTGCTGCTGGCAACGCATTCCATGCTCCCACAACTCTCTGCGTAAAGAACCTGCCTCTGACATCCCCTCATAGACTTCCCTGAAAGTTTCCAACTTCTGATACAAAATGGGTCATAAGTATATAAGGAATAGGAGCAGGAGCAGGCCATTTAGCCCCTCAAGCCTGCCATGCCATTCAGTAAGATCACGGTTGATCTTCTCGGGAACTGAGCTCCATTTATGCACCCACTCACCATAGCTCTTAATTCCTTTACTGTTCAAAAAATTATCTTTGACTTAAAAACATACAATGAAGTAGCCACAAGTGCTTTGCTGGTTAGGGAATTCCACAGATTCAAAACATTTTGGGAGAAGTTCCTCCTCAACTCAGTGCTCAATCTACTCCCCCTTATTTTGAGGCTATGTCTCTGCATTCTAGTTTCACCCACTAGTGGAAGCAACCTCCCTGCTTCTATTTTGTTTATTCCCTTCATAATTACCAAACCTTACTAAAATATTTGGGTGGCTGGAGGGCACATATGAGAAACAACCTTTTCTAGAAGAGTTCGGTGGCAATCTGAGAACAGAGTACTTTTTTCCAGAGTTGCAATCTAGACCTGATCTGAATCCCTTCCTACCTATGTGAAGATAAGACTATTAAAAATAGACACAGGAATAAGCTGTCCAGCCCCTCAATCCTGCTATTTAATAGGAACATGGCTGATCCAACATCCCTCATGCCCAGACATAGCAGGAACTACAGATGCTGGAGAATCTGAGATAACAAGGTGTAGAGCTGGATGAACACAGCAGATCAAGCAGCATCAGAGGAGCAGGAAGGCTGACGTTTCAGGCCTAGACCCTTCTTCAGAAAAAGTCCTTCCTGCTCCTCTGATGCTGCTTGACCTGCTGTGTTCATCCAGCTCTACACCTTGTTAACTCTCACTCCTCATGCCCACTTTCCGGTGAAGATGATTTGACCTACTTTCCAATGAAAACTTCAAATTTGTACTTCTGTACACTTTTTTGAACCACAAACTTTCCCAAATCATTTAGCACACAAACTCTGGCCCCTTGTGTTACTTTATGTATTTTATGCGTGTTCAAAATGAAATGCATTTTAGCAAACCCAAATAGTTCATTATGAATGTGAATCAGTTGAGATTCTTAAATTGAGGAAGGCTCCATTATATTGGTAAATAGAAAATGGAACTTCTTTACTAAAAATGGAGACAGAATGCAGGAAGCTATAGGCCAGTTAGCTTAACATGTCACAGGTAAGCTGCCTGATGCTATTTTGAAGATGTTACAGCAGGGCACCTAGAAAAGTGTAACTTAATCAGGAAGAGTTAACATAGCTCTGTGCAAGGGAAATCATGCTTAACAAATTTGTGAGAGATCTTTCAGGAGGTAACATGTGTTGTGACTAAAGGGAAACACGTCGGTGTACAGTATTCAGATTTCTGGGAGGTATTTGATGAAACCCCAAATGAAATGAAATGAAATTTGATGAAAGATTATTGGAGAAAATAAAAGCTCATGTATAGGGATTAGCATATTGGTATGAACAGAAGATTTGGTGGCCAACAAGAAATAAGAGAATCATCACAAAGTATTAATTTTCTGTTTGGCAAGGCGTAATGAAGTGGTGTACACAGGTATCAATGCTGAGTCCTCAACATCTAACATTTTAAATGACTTTTGTGCAGGGGTTCTACAGTTACAAATTTTTACCAAAGATGGATTGGGAAGTATGTTGTGGAGAGCACATAATGACAAAGGGATATAGGTAGGTTAAGTGAGTAGGAAAAGATTTGGTAGACGTGGGAAATTTGAAATGATCCATTTTGGTAGGAAGGAGAAAAGTGTATTGTCAGAATAAGAGATAACAGAGCTCTGAGATGCAGAGGAATCTGGGAGTCCAGTAGTATAAATTGCAAAAATTAGTATTCAGAACATGAAATAACCAAGAAACCTAATAAAATGATATTAATTTTTATGAACAGAATTGAATACAAAAGTAGGATGATAATGATTTTTTATACAGGGCACTGGTGAGACTTTACCTGAAGTGCTTTGTATAATACAAATCTCCTTATTTAATATTCTGAATACAATGGAAGTAGTACAGAGGAGTTTCAATCAACAAATGCCTGGAATAGATGGGCTGTCTTGTGAGAAAATGTTGGACAGGTTTGGACTGCATATATCGCACTGTGGACAAGTAAGAATTGACTTGATTGACCCGAAGAAGTCTTGACAGGGTAGATATGAAGAGGGTATATCCTTTTACGGGAGATTCTAGAACTAGGGGCCATTCTTTAGAAAAAGATTATCCATTTAAGACAGAGATAAAGATCTTTTTTCTCACATAAAATGAATTTTTAGAACTCGCTTTCTTAAAAGGTGGTGAAAACAGAGTATTTGAATATTTTCCGGAGAGCTAAATTCTTATAAGTAAAGGGTTGAAAAGTTGTCGAGGCTGGGTGGGACTGTAGAGTACCAGTTGAGCCACAAGCTTATTGACTAGCAAAGTAAAAAGAGGCTGAGTTGTCTCCTCCTGTTTCGAATTTGTATGCTTGAATGCTATTAATTCAGTTCCTTTCCCCACAGATACTGTCAGACTTGCAGCGTAGTTCCAGTACTTTTTGTTCTCAATTCTCAGCATCTTCAGCATTTTGCTTTGGAAATACTATTTTATTTTGTACAAAGCGGTTTTAGAGAACAGATAGGCGATTACAGGGTAAGTTGAGTAGAAATGCAATGTTGCTGTTTCAGCTGCATTATATATATTGTTTCCCTCAATTGAATCAGGAATGTTTAATGTATGTTGATGTCAATAATGTTTTTTAGTAACAACACTCAAAGCATTTATCTGTGAGTTATTTGTATTGGGCAAATCCTAGAATTTTTATGCAGTGAAGCAAGAAATATAATAAATACTTTGTAACGTCTGCTAATATAGTTTGTGTATCCGAGCACTGAGAAATTGAGAACAAATAAAGGTTGCATTTCAGTGTCTAACCATCTTGACCACCTGACACAAACAACACAAGTGAAACAACAATTTTGAAGGAATTCATACAATCAAATGCCTGCAGAGACTTAAATATAATAAACCATCTCCCAGAAAGAGAGAGGAAGTAAATGGGCACATTGTTCAAATGATCCTTCATTTCCAACATTAATTTAAATGATATAAATGAAAGGTAGTTCTGGCTGTGGATACCTTTATAGAAAAGCACAGTCGCGCAAATTGTTTTACAGGCTAGGTTCTGATTGCTCAAAAAGCATTTTAGGGGCAGAATGTCAACCAAACAAACAAGATCAACTCTAAATTAGAAAATTACACTTGTCTCTTGGCTATTTTAGAAAGGTCAGAGGGAGAACTCGGAAATTATAGACCAGTTAGGCCTGCATCTGAGGTTAGTGAATTACAAGAGTCCTTAATTTGAGATAAGGCGATTGAACACTTTGAAAAACATAGAACATAGAACATAGAACATAGAACAGTACAGCACAGAACAGGCCCTTCAGCCCACAATGTTGTGCTGACCATTGATCCTCATGTATGCACCCTCAAATTTCTGTGACCATATACATGTCCAGCAGTCTCTTAAATGACCCCAATGACCTTGCTTCCACAACTGCTGCTGGCAACGCATTCCATGCTCCCACAACTCTCTGCGTAAAGAACCTGCCTCTGACATCCCCTCTATACTTTCCTCCAACCAGCTTAAAACTATGACCCCTCGTGCTAGCCATTTCTGCCCTGGGAAATAGTCTCTGGCTATCAACTCTATCTATGCCTCTCATTATCTTGTATACCTCAATTAGGTCCCCTCTCCTCCTCCTTTTCTCCAATGGAAAGAGACCGAGCTCAGTCAACCTCTCTTCATAAGATAAGCCCTCCAGTCCAGGCAGCATCCTGGTAAACCTCCTCTGAACCCTCTCCAAAGCATCCACATCTTTCCTATAATAGGGCGCCCAGAACTGGATGCAGTATTCCAAGTGCGGTCTAACCAAAGTTTTATAGAGCTGCAACAAGATCTCACGACTCTTAAACTCAATCCCCCTGTTAATGAAAGCCAAAACACCATATGCTTTCTTAACAACCCTGTCCACTTGGGTGGCCATTTTAAGGGATCTATGTATCTGCACACCAAGATCCCTCTGTTCCTCCACGCTGCCAAGAATCCTATCCTTAATCCTGTACTCAGCTTTCAAATTCGACCTTCCAAAATGCATCACCTCGCATTTATCCAGGTTGAACTCCATCTGCCACCTCTCAGCCCATCTCTGCATCCTGTCAATGTCCCGCTGCAGCCTACAACAGCCCTCTACACTGTCAACGACACCTCCGACCTTTGTGTCGTCTGCAAACTTGCTGACCCATCCTTCAATCCCCTCGTCCAAGTCATTAATAAAAATTACAAACAGTAGAGGCCCAAGGACAGAGCCCTGTGGAACACCACTCACCACTGACTTCCAGGCAGAATATTTTCCTTCTACAACCACTCGCTGTCTTCTGTTGGCCAGCCAATTCTGTATCCAAGCAGCTAAGCGCCCCTGTATCCCATTCCTCCTGACCTTCTGAATGAGCCTACCATGGGGAACCTTATCAAATGCCTTACTGAAGTCCATATACACCACATCCACAGCTCGACCCTCATCAACTTTTCTAGTCACATCCTCAAAAAACTCGATAAGGTTTGTAAGGCATGACCTACCCCACACAAAGCCGTGTTGACTGTATTTGATCAAGCCATGCTCTTCCAGATGGTCATAAATCTTATCCCTCAGAATCCTTTCTAACACCTTGCAGACGACAGACGTGAGACTTACCGGTCTATAATTGCCGGGGATTTCCCTATTTCCTTTCTTGAAGAGAGGAATTACATTTGCCTCTCTGCAGTCCTCAGGTACGACTCCAGTGGAGAGCGAGGATGCAAAGATCTTCGCAAGTGGCGAAGCAATTGCATTTCTCGCTTCCCAAAGCAGCCGAGGAGAAATCAGATCCGGGCCTGGCGACTTGTCAATCTTAATGTTTGACAAAATTTTCAGCACATCAGCTTCGTCTATCTCTATCCATTCCAGCATGCACACCTGCTCTTCAAAGGTTTCATTCACTACAAAGTTGGTTTCTTTCGTAAAGACAGAAGCAAAAAAAACTCATTTAGGGCTTCCCCTACCTCCTCAGGCTCCACACACAAGTTCCCTATGCTATCCCTGATCGGCCCTACTCTTTCTTTGACCATTCTCTTATTCCTCACGTAAGTGTAAAATGCCTTTGTGTTTTCCCGGATTCCTTCTGCCAAGCCTTTCTCGTGCCCCCTCCTGGCTCTCCTCAGACCATTTTTGAGCTCCTTCCTTGCCTGCATGTAATCCTCTCTAGCTGAACTTGACCCTAGCTTCCTCCACCTTATGTAAGCTACCTTCTTCCTTTTCACTAGAAGCTCCACCGGTCTCGTCATCCAAGGTTCCCTAATCTTACCCCTTCTTGCCTGTCTCAGAGGGACATATTTTGGTTAATCAGAAAGAGCTAACTTCAATTTGTAAATGGTTAGATCATGCTTTGTGAACATGATAAATTTTTGAAAAGGTGTCTGAAGGCATGGGCAGGGGTATGGCGATTGGTATCATTGTCATGAGCTTTCAGAAGACATTTAATGTGCTCTTAGAGTGGAATGTGAGAGGTGTCAGAGTGATGAGATGTCTGGCAGAATCAGATGACAAGTTATGGTGAGAACCATCTCGATGTCAGGAGCAACTGGCTCTATCTTTTATAATTTTTAATATTTAACAGGGCAAGATTCTCGCTAGGCAGCGGTCAGGTGTTAATTGACATGGATTAACACTTAATAAATGTCCCTACTAAAATTACAACTCACCTCATTAATCTTCAACCTCGCATCCTACCCAAAAAGTACACAAAATCATAAGGGGCATAGATAGGGTGAATAGTCAGGGTATTTTTCCCAGGATGGGGGAGTCCAAAAATAGAAGACATAGATTTAATGTGAGAGGGGAAATGTTTAAAAAAGACCTGGGGGCAAACTTATCACACAGATGACGGTGTGTGTATGGAATGAGCTGCCAAAGGAAGTGGTGGAGGCTGGTACAATTACAACATTTAAAAGTTATCTGCGTGGATGTATGAATAGGAAGGGTTCAGAGGGATATGGGTCAAATGCTGGCAGATGGGACTAGGTCAGATTGGAATGTCTGATCCATGTGGATGAGTTGGTCTGAATAGTCTGTTACTGTGCTGTATGATTCTATGACTCCATAAAGCAGCTTGATGTCAGGAGCAAGGAAACCAGACCGAATACCGAGTGAATTCAGCTCACTGCTGGCACCAAACAACCGCCATGTTGGAAATGTGAAACACTTCAGAGCATAATTCATGGGCATCAGCAACACACACATGCTCATGTTCTTGGGAATTGGCATTTGACATGCGCCAGTCTCTAAAAACCCACAGATCAGTTTAAAAAAAAAGACATTGCCCATCAGATATGGTGTCAAGACCATAAGACATTAGGGTAGAAGTAAGGCCATTCTGCCCATCGAGTCCACACTGCCATTTAATCATGGCTGATGGGTATTTCAATTGCTAGCTGTGTCTACATTTATTGCCCAAAGTGCAGTGGAGTGTTATGGGTCTGGAGTCACACATATGCTAGTTCAGGTAAGATTCTCAATCAGATGGGCTTTTAATGGTAATGGTTCCATGGGCATATTGACACAGACATGTTTAAATTCCAATTTTTACTGAATTCAAACTTCACAATCTGTTGAGGTGAAATTTGAACACTCCTGAGATTCTGGAGCAAAAACAAAGTTGATGGAAAAGCTCAGCAGGTCTGATTCTAGAGTACCGGTCCAGTGACATTACCATTAGACAAATACCTTCTTAATGGACCGGACCTGGGTGTGTCACTGGGATCAATGCTCACTCTCATAGCACTCATTCATTTTGACCTGGATGCTCACAGCATCGCTAACCTTCGTTGCTTGGTTTTACGCACTTTTCCTCCTCAGCCAGACACACCAAATTCATTTCACTGCCATCTTGCCAACAAAACAAAATAGGAAGCTTGTCATAGCTGTTGATAGAACTCAGTCAAGTCAAGGAAGGGGACTAGCTTTCATAGAACATAGAACATCGAGCAATATAGCACAGTACAGGCCCTTTGGCCTACAATGTTGTGCTGAACTTTTACCCTAATCCTAAGATCTAACTTCCACATTTGCCTTATACTGTCATCCATCTGCCTATCTAGTAGCCGCTTAAATGCCCCTAATGAGGTCAACTCCACTACCCTCTCCGGCAATGCACTCCACGCCCCGACCACTCTCTGCGTAAAGAACCTACCCCTGACATCTTCCCATTATCTACCGCCACTCAATTTAAAACTATGCCATCTCATAATAGCTACCTCCACCCGAGGAAAACAGCTCTGGTTGTCTACTCTATCTATACCTCTGATCATCATGTACACTTCTATCAAGTCACCTCTCGTCCTTCATAGTTCTAAAGAGAAAAGCCCTAGCTCTTTCAACCTTTCCTCTTAAAACATTCCCTCCATTCCAGGCGACATCCTGATAAATCTCCTCTTCACCTTTTCCAATGCTTCCACATCTTTCCTGTAATGAGGCGACCAAAACTGGACACAATACTCCAGATGTGACTGAACCAGGCCTTTGTATAGCTGGAGCATAACTTCACGGTTCTTGAACTCAATCCCTCTATGAATCAAACCTAACACAGCAAATGCCTTCTTAACAATTCTATCCACCTGGATGGCACTTTCAGGGAAATGTGATATTGAACCCCAAGATCCCTCCGCTCCTCCACACTGCCAAGAATCTTTCCATTAACCCTGTATTCTGCTTTCAAGTTTCTCCTTCCAAAATGAATTACCTCACACTTTTCATTGTTAAACTCCATCTACAACTTCTCAGCCCAGCTCTGCATCTTCTCAATGGCCCTTTGTAACCTAGAACAGCCCTCCGCACTGTTCACAACGCGACCCACCTTCGTATCGTCTGAAAACTTACTAATCCAGCCTTCCACTACTACATCCAAATTATTTACAAAAACACAAATAGAAGAGGACCCAGATCCTTGTGGTACACCACTTGTAACTGAGCACCATGTTGAATATTTTCCGTCCACTACCGCCCTTTGTCTTCTAAGGGTCAGCCAATTCTGAATCCAATCTGACATATTTCCCCCTATCACATGCCTCCTTACTTTCTGCATGAGCCTACCATGGGGAACCTTATCGAACGCCTTACTTAAATCCATGTATACCACATCCACTGCTCTACCTTCACCCATGTGTTTGGCCACCTCTCCAAATAATTCAATAAGGTTTGTGAGGCATGATCTACCCCTCACGAATCCATGCTGACTATCACAAATCAAACTGTGCCTATCCAAGTGATCATAAATCCTATCTGTCAGAGCCCTTTCCAATAATTTGTCCACCACTGATGTAAGACTAACTGGCTTGTAATTTCCAGGATTATCCCAATTCCCTTTTTTGAACAAGGGAATGATGTTTGCCTCTCTCCAATCGTCTGGCACTATACTTGTGGACAGTGAGGACGAAAAGATCATCTCCAAAGGCCCTGTGATCTCTGCGCTCACTTCCCATAGAATCCTTGGATAAATCTCATCAGGCCCGGAGACAAATCTATCGTCAACTTCCTCAAAATTCCTAGCACATCTTCCTTACTAACAGTGACCTCCTTTAGCCTACCAGCCTTTTCACACTGTCCTCCTCTACAACTAGGTCCTTCTCTGTTGTGAATACCGAAGAAAAGTATTCATTAAGAACTTCTCCAATCTCTTTCCGCTTCGTGCACAAATTCCCTTTACAATCCTTGATCGGCCCTACCCTTTCTCTGGTCATTCTCTTATTCCTCACACATGGATAAAAAGCTTTGCAGTTTTCCTTGATCCTATCTGCCAAGGTTTTCTCACGCCCCCTTACAGCTCTCCTAAGCTGTTTCTTCAGCTCCTTCCTGGCTAACTTGTATCCCTCTGGAGCCTTTTCCAATCTTTGTTTCCTAAACCTTACATATGCATCCTTCTTCCTCTAAACCAGTCGTTCGACCTCCCTTGAGAACCAAGGGTCCCCCACTCGACTGCATCTTCCCTACCTGCTAGGGACAAACATATTGAGCACACACAATAAGCATTCCTCAAACAATCTCCACATTTCTATAGTGCTGTTCCCTGGCAGCATCTGTTCCCATTTTATTTACCCAGTTCTTGCCGAACAGAATTGTAATTACCCTTCCTCCAATTATAAACCTTACCCTGCTGTACGTACATATCCATTTCCATGGCTATTGTAAAAGTAACAGAGTTATGATCGCTACTGCCAAAATGCTGTCCTACCAACAGGCCTAACACTTGGCCTGGTTCATTGACAAGCACCAAATCCAAAGAGGCCTCTCTTCGTGTTGGTCTATCTACATACTGTGTCAGGAATCCTACCTGAACGCACTGGGCACAATCCTCTCCATCTAAACTATTACAACTAAAATGTTTCCAATCAATATTTGGAAAATTGAAGTCACCCATGATTACCCCCCCGATGAGGCATTCCACTCCCGCACATCCCAGATGTCCAAGTTCTTCAAGGGCCGCAACTTTCCCCCCACAGTCGAGAACGCCCTTGACCGCGTCTCCCGCATTTCCCGCAACACATCCCTCACACCCCGCCCCCGCCACAACCGCCCAAAGAGGATCCACCTCGTTCTCACACACCACCCCACCAACCTCCGGATACAACGCATCATCCTCCGACACTTCCGCCATCCACAATCCGACCCCACCACCCAAGACATTTTTCCGTCCCCACCCCTGTCTGCTTTCCGGAGAGACCACTCTCTCCGTGACTCCCTTGTTCGCTCCACACTGCCCTCCAACCCCACCACACCCGGCACCTTCCCCTGCAACTGCAGGAAATGCTACATTTGCCCCCACACCTCCTCCCTCACCCCTATCCCAGGCCCCAAGATGACATTCCACATTAAGCAGACGTTCACCTGCACATCTGCCAATGTGGTATACTGCAGCCACTGTACCCGGTGTGGCTTCCTCTACATTGGGGAAACCAAGCGGAGGCTTGGAGACCATTTTGCAGAACACCTCCGCTCAGTTCGCAACAAACAACTGCACCTCCCAGTCGCAAACCATTTCCACTCCCCCTCCCATTCGCTAGATGACATGTCCATCATGGGCCTCCTGCAGTGCCACATTGATGCCACCCGAAGGTTGCAGGAACAGCAACTCATATTCCGCTTGGGAACCCTGCAGCCCAATGGTATCAATGTGGACTTCACCAGCTTCAAAATCTCCCCTTCCCCCACCGCATCCCAAAACCAGCGCAGTTCGTCCCCTCCCCCCACTGCACCACACAACCAGCCCAGCTCTTTCCCCCCACCCACTACATCCCAAAACCAGTCCAACCTGTCTCTGCCTCCCTAACCTGTTCTTCCTCTCACCCATCCCTTCCTCCCACCCCAAGCCGCACCTCCATCTCCTATCTACTAACCTCATCCCACCTCCTTGACCTGTCCGTCTTCCCTGGGCTGACCTATCCCCTCCCTACCTCCCCACCTATACTCTCCTCTCCACCTACCTTCTTTTTTCTCCATCTTCAGTCCGCCTCCCCCTCTCTCCCTATTTATTCCAGAACGCTCACCCCATCCCCCTCTCTGATGAAGGGTCTAGGCCCGAAACGTCAGCTTTTGTGCTCCTGAGATGCTGCTTGGCCTGCTGTGTTCATCCAGCCTCACATTTCATTATCTTGGATTCTCCAGCATCTGCAGTTCCCATTATCACTCATCCATGATTACAATCCTATGACTTCTGCACCTTTCCAGTACCTGCCTCCCAATCCATTCCTCCACTTCTCTGCAACCATTAGGGGGTCTGTAAATAAACCCCCAGCAAAGTGACCTCTCCTTTCTTGTTCCAGACCTCAACCCAATCTGTCTCTGCAGACATATCATTCTCGAACAGCCTTTCAGTAGCTGCTATACTAGCCCTATCTAGCAATGCCACTCCCCCGCCTCTTTTTCCACTCTCTCTATTTCTTTTAAAGCAACTAAATCCCGGAACTTCCAACAGCCAGTCCTGTCCCTGAGTTACCCGAGCTTCTGTAATGGCCACAACATCGTAGTTCCAAGCACCGACGCATGCTCTAAGTCCATCCGCCTTATTTCTGACACTTCTATCATTGAAGTATACACACTTCAAACCATCTCTGTGTCCACAATTATGCTCCAACAACTGCATTTCTTTATTAACAACCTCATTCCCTGTTGTGTTTGTTAGAAGGCTGAATACCTCATACTCTAAATTACAAATCCAGTTCCCCACCCCCTGCCAATCTAGTTGAAACCATCCCGTATAGTTAGAGCAAACCTCCCTCCCAGGATATTTGTGCCCTTCCGGTTCAGGTGCAACCCATCCTTACTGTACAGGTCCCACTTTCCCCAGAATGTGTTCTAATTATCCATACAAGGGAAGCCCTCCCTCCTGCACCAGCCCTGTAGCCACGTGTTTAGCTGCACTCTCTCTCTATTTCTTACCTTGTTATCACGTGGCTCTGGTAGTAATCCAGAGATAGCTACCCTGTTTGCCCTGGACTTCAGCTTCCAACCTAACTCCCTGTGCTCATTTTTCACATTCTCAGTCCTTTTTCTACCTATGTCATTGGTACTGGTGTGTGCATGACTGCTGGTTACTCACCCTCCCCCTTAAAAATTTTGAAGACACAGTTTGAGACATCATGGTCCCTGGCACCCAAGAGGCAACATACCATCTGTTCATCTCGTTCACGCCCACAGAATCGCCTGTCTGTGCCTCTTACTATTGAATCCCCCACTACAATTGCTCTCCTATTCTCCCCCCTTCCCTTCTGTGCCACAGGACCAGGCTCAGTGCCAGAGACCTGTCCGCTATGACCTTCCCTGTTAGTTCGTCCTCCCCAACAGCATCCAAAATGGCATACTTATTATTGAGGGGAACAGCCACAGAGAACTCCTGCACTCTCTGCCTTCCCCCTCCTGACAGTCACCCAGCTACCTTTTTCCTGTACCTTGGGTGTGAACACCACCTTATAACTCCTCTCTATCACCCCCTCAGCCTCCTGAATGAGTTGGAATTCATCCTGCTCCAGCTCCGGTTCCCTAACATGGTTTGTGAGGAGCTGGAGTTGGGTGCAGTTCTTGCAGGTGAAGTCAGGGGGACACCAGCAGTGACCCTTCCCTCCCACATCCTGCAAGAGGAGCATGCAACTGCCCTAGCTTCCATTCTGTCTCCTAAAGATTTCCAGAAGAATATAAACAAAGCCTTACCTTACTGACCCTGCACACAGTCCTTTTTTTTGGTTAGAGGAGGAGGTTGGGCGGGAGACACTACATATGAAGTGTTTCGGGTTTAGCCAATGCCGAAACACATCAGTTCCTTATTGGCTCACGCTCTCTCCACACACCAGTGGCTGAAAATAAGAAGGCCACTGATGCACGAGGTACGTTTTTATACGAGGAATAAAATACCCCTACACCCACACTGGCATCCTGGCTCACGCTGCTGCCACTGAAAACGAGAAGTTTCCAGAAGGTCCTGTCAGTAGGTCCTGTCAAGAGTAAGTCAAGGATAGTAGAAACTGCAGATGCTGGAGAATCTGAGATAACAAGGTGTAGAGCTGGATGAATGCAACAGGCCAAGCAGCATCAGAGGAGCAGGAAGGCTGGCCAAGCAGCATCCTGCTCCTCTGATGCTGCTTGGCCTGTTGTGCTCATCCAGCTCTACACCTTGTTATCTCAGATATAACTAGTTTGAAATTCAGTTACTTAACAACCTGCTTTGAGTTTCACTGAACCTACACTTGAATAATGGCCAGTTGGAATCTCACGTTGTTCAGATCCTAGTTTAATGATGATAATCCAAGACAAATCTAATCCCTGAGTGAAATCCTGGCTTGACAAAGCATAAGTTTGACTTTTATTTTCAATTACCTTGGATATCAGTCATTGCATTCTCAAGAGACTCTCAATTTAATTCAGTTGAAAGAAAATGAAAGTTTCTTACTCAAAATAAAAATATGAACTACATTATACTACACAAGAACTATTGAAATGATCTAACGAAGAGTCATCTAGAGTGGCAAGGTGACTTAGTAGTTAGCACTGCTACCTCACGGTACTTGGGTCCTGGTTTCAATTCCACCCTCAGGTGACTGTATGGAGTTTGCACATCCTATGTGCATCTACACAGACACAGTCTGAAGATGTGCTAGTTATGTGGATTAGCCATGGGAGATTCAGCGATAGAGTATGGGGGCAGGATCTGAGTGGGATGCTCTCTGGTGGCCCTGTGTGGGCTGAATAGCCTGCTTCCATGCTGTAGTGATCCTATTTCATATGTATTACAGCCTCTTACTAGAATGGTTGTCAGCAAATTTCTGCATGTTTGCTAGATGTTACTTTCTTCATCCTTTCCACAAGAGCCTTATACAAACTGCTCACTCAGCTTTTTTCATTAAAATTGTATTTACAGCCCAATGGTATCAATGTGGACTTCACAAGCTTCAAAATCTCGCCTTCCCCACTGCATCCCAAAACCAGCCCAGTTCTTCCCCTCCCCCCACTGCATCCCAAAACCAGCCCAGCCCATCTCCGCCTCCCTAACCTGTGCTTTTTCTCACCCATCCCTTCCTCCCACCCCAAGCCACACCTCCATTTCCTACCTACTACCTCACCCCGCCTCCTTGACCTGTCCTGGACTGACCTATCCCCTTCCTGGACTGACCTATCCCCTCCCTACCTCCCCACCTATACGGTCCTCTCCACCTATCTTCTTTCCTCTCCATCTTTGGTCCGCCTCCCCCTCTCTCCCTATTTATTCCTGAACCCTCTCCCCATCCCCCTCTCTGATGAAGGGTCTTGGCCCGAAACGTCAGCTTTTGTGCTCCTGAGATGCTGCTTGGCCTGCTGTGTTCATCCAGCTTCACACTTTGTTATCTTGCTTTATTAAAGCATGGTTTCCCTAAGCTTATGTCAATGTCAGCCATCTTTTTCTCTGACCACCCCACTCCTCAATCTTCTGCTTGTACAGCGTTCTTTTCATTGTCTCTTAAGCATCTTTGGATTTCTCTACAACCATGACTGATTGGAAACCTCTCCTGTTTATGGGCCTCTTTCCTACCCTGCATGACCTGCTGCTTTTCTCTCCCTCTTTCTGTGGCATAAAAGTCAAGCCAGAAAAAATCTTTTCCATTATCTCCCCAGGTGGCCTGGGTCATTTTGGCCATTTGATTGAAATCGCATGACTTCTTGTTTGAATGCAGTGCTCAAAATGACTTTCAGACCTTTAAAAAAAGGTTCAGATCTTCACAGAACTAAAAACATAAAATCCATTTTCTCCCACTTTAGAATCCAAGTTCTCAAGTTATAATCATGTATTATGAACCTTTATGGCCACATCAATAAGCTTGCTTCCCAAGTATAGATGAGAAAAAAGTAATTACTTTTAAACAGTTTAAAGTACAAATATCAGCCAGTAATTATACGGTTTCACATTTGGATTTGATTAATTTTACTGGGAGAGGAAAAGAAATAAGGGCTTGACCATCTGTCTAAATTAGATAATGTTTATCATCTTTGATTCTATATCATTTATTAACATAGATCCCAGACATACTCCATCAATGATGTGAGGTATTGGGCCATATCTTAAAGCCACAGAAATGACCACTGATTAACTTTGATTGAATCCTGCAATTAATTGGATATCTTTCAAAGACCTTTAGCTAATAGCAGTATCCGTTATTAGTAAAGATCAAATGTTGCCAAAGACTTTGTTTGTCATTGTTCCATTTGCGACAATTTGTCTACAAATGCAGCCAATAATAATTTTAGGTCATTTTCCCTGTCTGCAGCACTAGAATAGCACAACTTGTAAGCAATCACATATGACATAAATGCGGCTTAAAAAGCAAAGATATAAATTAAATATTCAGAATGAGTCAGAATTTTTAGTTGTCTGGACAAGCACTGCACGTAGAAACGTAGGAATGTAACCTAATTACCAAAAGTTATTATTATAAAAGTATCACGTGTTTATGATTGTGTAAGTTCTCCATTGTACAGCAAATGTGTCATTAACCAACAATTATGGGACCAGGAGTATGTCAGTTGATCAAACATTCCAATAATCAAGAAGTCCACGTAAAAAATGTAAAAACTCACACCAAATAATAGTAACGTAATGCAGGGGGTATACACATCACTGCTATACTTTAGTTTAAGTATAAATCACTTAATTCATAATGCAACTTGGGCTTAAATAAAACTAACCAACAGAGAACTTTCTCACTCGCAACCTCAACTGACTATTCAGACATCACAATAGATTACAATGCTTGAGGAAAAATTGACTTGAAATTGAATCAACCGTTGATTTTTCCTGCTATTTGATTGAACAGCAGGTGTATTTACGTTAAGGGAAATAAATTTAATACAAAAACCATAATGACAGAAAAGTACAGTAATCTTTGTGGTATTTGAGGTATGCAATTTTTGCTGGTTTAACAAGAGCGCCAATTAAATTGAAGTTTTCTGTACTTGCTTTTCCCTGAGGAGAAGACTTGAAAAGATACTGGTCTGCAATCCTTTCTTGTTCAATAAAATGCTCTGTCAATTTTCTCTTATTCCACTTCAGTCATGGTGCTACAATCAAGGTCTTTTAATGAAGCTCCTGCATGGTTCCTCAGGTACAGAGTTCAAGCCAACTTGGGCTTCTGCCTTTTATGTGGTTGTCCTTGACTGTTGTAATTTTTATGCATCTGCTTCTTTTTAAGGATTCATTGGGGTCATGTGTGGGATATCCCAGTCAACAGTTCACCATTGCTTCAAGGAAATGACAAAAGCCTTGTTCAGGAAGGATAACAAATACATGCACTCCAAAATCCTGAAAGTCAGGAACTATCACTGAATTTCCAGATTTACCGATCCTCAGTCCATTTCAGTATTTTGCCCACTATTCCATGTGTTCTAATTTCATTTTCTAATTTCCTATGTGGGCCTTTATTGAAAACATTCTAAAAATCCAAATACACTGCATCCACTGGCTCCCTCTTATGTATTCTTTTAGTAACATCTTTAAGTAAAAGTGTCATTTTTGTCAGACATACTTTTCCCTACATAAATCCATGCTGACCCAATCAAAAGTTATTATTTCTTAGGCTTTCCAGCTAGCACATTCTTTGAAATAGATTCTCAAATTTTCCATACTGCTGATCTCAGGCAAACGGGTATATCATTCTCTGTATTCTCTCTCTCTTTCTTTTTAAATAGCAAGGTAACATTTGCATCCTTCTCATCTGTAGGCACGATTTCAGGATCTATAGTTTTTAAAAGGTGGTCACCAATTCGTCCATTAGCTTTATTGCCACCTATTTCGATACTTCAAGATTCAGATCCTCAGGACTGTGGATTTGTCACTTTTTAATCTCATTCATTTTATCTTTGTACTACATTTTTGCTAGTCATAATTTATTTTAATTCTTCGTTCTTGCTAATCCCTTGGATCTTGTGCTTTTTTTCAGCAGTTTTCTTGTATCTTCCATTGAGGGCCAAAGGGCCTGTTCTGTGCTATATTGTTCTATGTACTATGTTCCTTCGTGGAGCTGGATACAAAGTGATTATTTAGCTTGCCTGCCATTTTACAATTCCCAATATAAATTTTTCTTTCTCAGCCTGCAATGAACCCACATTCACCATCAAAACTGAAAGAACTGCGGTGGCAGTAAATCAAGAAAAAAATAAGCTAAGTTGCTGGAAAAACTCAGCAGGTCTGGCAGCTTCTGTGAAGAAAAAATCAGAGTAAACGATTCAGGTCCGGTGACCCTTCCTCAGTTCTGATTTTATGTCTTTGTGGATCTTTTCATTTTTACTTACCTGTGAAGATTTTACACTCCATTTTGATGTTACTTTCCAGCTTAATTGTTTTTCTAGCCTTGATCAATTTCTCAGTCCACCTTTGCTGAATTCTGATATCCCAGCCCCACCCAAACAGATTCAAAATTTTACTCTGCCAATCTAAGATCCTGTCTCATGGTGCACTGATCCCATCCCCTATTAACATCATAATTTAATCCCCTTGTTCTTTTTACCTGTCACTCCAAAAGGCCTAATATCCGAATATTCAGATCGTAGCCTAGGTCATGCTCCAGCCATATCTCTGTAATGGCAACAAGATCATAAACATTTACTTCTATTCCTGCAAAAGACTTTTCTACCAAGTCAAAAACACTCTGAATTTTGCATTCTATGACACTATTTTGCCTATAACTCTAT
Source organism: Stegostoma tigrinum (assembly GCF_030684315.1). Taxonomy (NCBI): domain Eukaryota; kingdom Metazoa; phylum Chordata; class Chondrichthyes; order Orectolobiformes; family Stegostomatidae; genus Stegostoma; species Stegostoma tigrinum. The sequence goes on from NC_081354.1 coordinate 154,335,699, forward strand.
TGAACTCATGCTGGAAGCCAGTACAGATATGATAGGCTGAATGTCCTCCTTCTATATTGTAAAATTCTAAGATTCTATGATTCTTGGATGTTGACATTGGTTCCTGCTGCCTTCCACTTTTATTTACTACTTTCCCACTTCTCATAGTCAGTATTATTTTTCTCCTGTCTGAAATCCCCAGGGATTTGTATTCCCTTGGCAAGCTAGGTTACATCCTTCAGCTGGAGTATAATCCGTCCTCCTTATACAGGTCTCAGTGCCCATGAAATCTAAAGCCTACCCTCCTACACAATTTATTCAGCTACGTATTCACTCTCTCAGTCTTATTCATCATGTGGGACTGGAAATAGCCCTGGGCTTAATGCCTTGAGGTTTTGTTTTCAAATCACTTTCCTAGCTCTCTAAACTCTGCTTTCATGATCTCTTGCCATCTATATCAAGTGAACCATGACTCTGCCTATTCATCCTTCCACAAACACAGTGACATCCTTAACTTTGAACCTAGGGAGGCACCATCCCATCTGGAATCATGGTTATGGATGCAGAAATGCCAGTTTGTAATTCTAATTGTAAAATCTCCTTTCATAGTAACCCTCCATTCTTCACTTTCACACATTCCAGCACACCCCCCAGACCCTGCCCCTACCCCAACCTGAGCTGCTGAATCATGAACTTCACTCTTGCTATGTTCCTCTGAGGAACTATTGCTCTCCAAATATTTTTTTCTATTATCTAATGATTTACTTAACCTTCCTGTAAATAGGAATTTAGTCCAGATACTTGCACACACACCAGTCCATTTAAAATTTAGAGATAGTAGGAACTGCCAATGCTGGAGAATCTGACATATAGCAAGGTGTGGGGCTGGATGAACACAGCAGGCCAAGCAGCATCAGAGGTGCAGCAAAGTTGATGGTTCAGGCCTAGACCTTTTTTCAGAAATGGGGGAGGGTAAGGGCATTCGGAATTAAATAGGGAGAGTAGGGGGAGGTGATCATGGAAGGTGGATAAAGGAGCAGATAGGTGGAGAGAAAATAGACAGGTCAAGGAGGCAGGAATGAGGCTAATAAGTAGGATGTTGGGGTGGGGGTTGGTCAGTGAGGTGCGGGAGTGGATAGGTCGGAGGGAAGACAGACAGATCAAGGAGGCAGGGATGAGGCTAGTTGGTAGGAAGTAGGGGTAGGGGTTGATGAGTGAGGTGGGAGGAGTGGATAGGACAGGTCAAGCAGGCTGGGCTGGTTTTGGGATGAGGGCAGGGGCAGGGAGATTTTAAAGCTTGTGAAGTCCACATTGAGACCATTGGGCTGCAGGGTTCCCAAGTGAAACCTGCAGACCCGAAACTTCAGCTTTCTTGCTCCTCTGATGCTGCCTGGCTGCAGTGTTCATCCAGCTCTACACCACTTAAAATTTAGGTGTGATGTCTCTTTTCTCACTGTTCCTTCTTGATGAGCTTTCATAAATCATTGATGTTGCGAAAGAAGCAAGCAAAATGCTCACCAAACAATAACTTACCCGGCTCCCTGTGATACAGCACTTTCTAGGTGGTGCAGACTGCATGATGGATTGCCCTTACTGCCCTCTCACTGATAGCTGTCCCCTCCTCACCCTTCTCGTTAATCATTTATCTCTCTCAGCAGATAGTATGTTCTTTTTGGGGTGAAGGGTAAGGCTAGAAGATGTAGGGAATGCTGGTTCACTAGAGAAATTGATATTATGGCTAAAAAAAAGAAGGGTATGTCAGGTACAGACAACAGGGATTGACTGAATCCTTGGAGGAGTATAAAGGCGGTAGAAGAACAAAAGAGTAACTAGGGAGAGAATACGGCTCCTTAAAGATCAGCAAGGCTGCCTATGTGTGGAACTGCAGGAGATGGGGGAGATACTAAATGAGTAATTTGCATCAATCTTTACTGTGGAGAAGGATATGGAAACTAAAGAACGTAGGGAAATAAATTGTGACATCTTAAAAAATGTCCATGTCACAGAGGAGGAGATGGTGGACGTCTTAAAATGCATAAAGATGGATAAATCCCTGGGACCTGATCAGGTGTATCCTGGAACTCTGTGGGAAGCAAGGGAAGTGATTGTTGGGCCTCTTGCTAAGACATTTTTTTTCATCAATAGCCATGAGTGAGGTGCTGGAGATTGGCTAATGTGCTGCTACTATTTAAAAAGGTGGTAAGGAAAAATCAGAGAAGTGTAGACTGGAGAGCCTGACACCAGTGGTGGGCAAGTTGTAGGAAGAGATCCTGAAGGACAGGATTGAGAAGTACTTAGAAAAGCAAGGGCTGATTATGGGTGGTCAACATGGCTTTGTGCATGGGAAATTGTGTCCTGCTAACCTAATTGAGTTTTTTGAAGAAGTAACAAATAGCATTGATGAAGGCAGAGCAATGGATGTGATCTATATGGACTTTGGCAAGGTGTTCAACAAGGTTCCACATGGTAGACTGGTTAGCAAGGTTAGATTGTGTGGAATACAGGGAGAACTAGCCATTTTGATGCAGAACCAGCTTGAAGATAGAAGACAGAGGGTGGTAAGGGCGAGCTGTTTTTCATACTGGAGGCCTGTGACTAGAGGTGTGTCACAAGGATTGGTGCTAGGTCCACTGCTTTTTGTCATTTATATAAATGATTTGAATGTGAGCATAGGAGGTATGAATAGTGAGTTTGCAGATGACACCAAAATTGGAGGTGTAGTGGACAGCGAAGAAGGTTACCAAGAAGTATAATGGGGCTTTGATCAGATGGCCAATGGGCCAAAGAGTGGCAGATGGAGTTTAGTTTCGGTGAATGTGTGGTGCTGCATTTTGGAAAGGCAGATCAGGGCAGAATTTATACACTTAATGGTAAGATCTAAGAAGTATTTCTGGGCAAAGAAACCTTGGAGTGTAGGTTAATATTTCCTTGAAAGTGGAGTCTCAGTTAGACAGGATAGTGAAGAAGGCATTTGGTAATCTTGCTTTTATTGGTCAGTGCATTGTGTAGAGGAGTTGAGAGGTCATGTTGTGGCTGCACAAGACATTGGTTAGGCCAGTCTTGGATTGTTACATTCAGCTCTGGTCTCCCTGCTATTAGAAGGATATTGCAAAATTTGAACGGGTTCAGAAAAGATTCATAAAGATGTTGCTAGTGTTGGAGGATTTGAGCAGTAGGGAGAGTCCAAATTGCCTGGAGCATTAGAGGTTGAGGGGTGACCTTAGAGAGGTTAATAAAAGCATGAGGGGCATGGGTATGGTGAATAGCTACCCTAGGGTAGCAGAGTCCAAAACTAGAAGGCATGGGTTTAAGGTGAAAGGGGAAAGGTTTAAAAGGGACCTAAGGGGCAACTTTTTCACACAGATGGTACTGCTCTTATGCCAGAGGAAGTGATAGAGGTGGGTACAATGACAACATGTAAAAAGCTTCTGGAGGGGTATATGAATAGGAAGGGTTTAGAGGAATACGGACCAAATGTTGGCAAATGGGGCTAGATTAATTTAGGTTATTTGGTTGGCATAGATGAGTTGGACCAAATGGTCTGTTTCTGTGCTACATATCTCTATGACTCGGTCCCCTCCCATCACGCTCTGTCCATTCTCATTGTGTTTTCTCCTCTCCTCACCACTGTCTCACTCCTTTCACTGTGTTCTTTATCCTCTTGCTGCTCTCTCTTTCCACTCTAGCTGTTCTCTTTCCCCTCCTTACCACTCTTCCATCCCTCCTGCCACTTTTGCTCATGGATCTCATCATGCTTTGTCCACTTTGACTGTGCTTTCTCCACTTGCACTGTGCTCTCTCCCCACTTCACCTCTCTCAAATCTCTCACTACATTCTCATCCCTGTCAGTATGATCTCTTCATTCTCACTATGCTGTCTTCCCCCTCCTCACCATCCTGTCCCACTCTTCACTCTCTCTCATCGCTGTCACCGTGCTGTCTTTCACCTCATAATTCTTGAAGTGTTTGAAATTCTGTTGCAGTCATTGATCACTCACCAGTTCATTTTTATTGTCACTGAATGTATGTAGTATTTAGTCTGCCATTTGTTAAGACTGAAACTCCTCTATCATGGCACTGAAACCCCTTAATGCAGGACATTGTGTGAATTTATTTTTGTTCAAAGCATCTGCCTACCATGTTCAAAGCATCGTTCAAGTTGCAGGACTGAAGCTTAGAGAACAACCGTCGGATACTGCATCCTGCTTCTAGAAGGAAAGAAAGAATGAAAGTGCAATGATTTAAGGTGATGTGCAAAAGAAGCAAGGGTGATGTGAGAAAAACCTTCTACACTTAGCAAGTGGTTAGGGTATAGAATGCACTGCTTGGAAATGTGGTGGAGGCAAATTCAATTGAGGCATTCAAGAGGGCATTGGATGATTATTTGGATAGAAATGCAGGGAAAAGGCAGGAAATTGGCACTAGGTACAGAACTGGTGAATGCCCAATGGGTGAATGGTTTCCTTCTGAACCATAATGATCTGATGATTCTGTGACCAAATCCATCAGTTCTATCATGGATTCAGCCAACACATTCTCACCAGGACAGATGGCCTCCAAGCTCTGTGCAATATCCCCAGCCTCACTGGAGCTGGAAGGTTCTTGGTGCCAACACAAGGTGAACCTGGCATGCCTGCTGATGCTGTGAGTATCTTGGGGTGTGTGTTCACCAGTATGCTCCTGTTGAGTGTGCGTCCAAGTCACCTACAGGAGAACCCATCTGTGAGCCTGCCCTCTAATGAGCTGGCAGAGACACTCCCCAGCTTGCTGTGGCCCAAATGAACCCAGGTACTGTCGCGGCTGCATTTTACTCAGATGGACTATTTGCCCACTTTGGTCCCATATCCTCCAGAAAGAGTGTTGGCTGGCAGCTGGCTCAACTGAAAGAACCTTACCCAACCACCTGACCCACTGCTGTAACATGCTGCTGCTGATGCTGGGATTGCAATCCCTCAGTAGGAGCTCATCCATCATCCCCACCAGCTGCTACAGCTCAGCAGTGGGCACTGCTGCGGCCTTAAGTAGAGACGTCCAGATTTCAATGGACTCCAAGAGAGGGAAATCCTGGCCTTTTAATAAAGAGAGGAATCGGAATATGCAGGGACGGGGTAGGAATGAGGTGATTGATTTTGGAGATCAGGCAGGAAGGGAGAAAATGAGGATTATGCTGCTTGGCCTGCTGTGTTCATCCACTTCTACACCTTATTATCGAGGGTGTAACACCTTTGAGGGTGGTAACCCCTCATGTGCACAGGTCCCACCCACACCTCTCTGCCTTTTTATAGCTGTGTTCAAAAAATAGCATGATTGTCCCACACCAACCCTTTCATGGGATGGGCAGTATAATATTTTAATGTAACTAAGCCAATTGCCTATGAACTGCTTACTTAAGCATAGCAGGTGGGATATTGAGCTGAGTAACCAGTGTATGAAAAGGGATAGCTCCAGATGGATGGGAAGGTGGTGAGCTGGGCAGGAGCTGCCCTGGTGTAAACAGGTCCAGTATGGTGCTGCAATATTTGGCTTAGCATTCGCCTATCTCAATCTCTCCTCAAGTGAGTGCGATCGGCAGACCAAACGATGATGTTCAGTGCCAGTGCTGTGCTGTTGCTAATTCCTGATCCTCTTTAATCTACTGTGACAGAACAGGCCATGGCCTTTGGGTGTCAGAAAGCATGAAAATCAGGAAGGAAATCAGGCTTGCTATGGGATGGGGGTGATTGGGGTGAACATAGAACATAGAATATTACAGCGCGGTACAGGCCCTTCGGCCCTCGATGTTGTGAAACCAATCTGAAGCCCATCTAACCTACACTATTCCATTGTCATCCATTTGTTTATCCAATGATCCGGATGCGGAGGGAGGGGTGGGATGGAAAGCAAGAGACCCCCAATCATAATGTCTGGCAGTTTGCATTTCATGGCAGACATTGAATTGAATTAAATCATTAATGGTCATATGTATTCAATATAAAATACAGTGAAAAGCATGTACCGTGAACATGCATAGGCACCACTCTCATTAACTTAGAATAAAACTTCAAATAAAGAAAGATAACTTAGAGAGTTCAACTTTTCCTTTTCCACTGCTACAGATAGCAGGATCACTGTGGGCTGGCCACTAAGAAGGGCAAAATGGCAGTAAAAGTAATACACCATGATGCTCAACAAGAAAACAAAGAACTGTGGATGCTGAAGGTCTGAAATGAAAACAAAAATTGCAGGAGAAACTCAGCCAGTCTGACCGCTCCTGTGGACAGAAAGCAGAACAAATGTTTCAGGTCCAGTGACCCTTCATCTAAAATTCTTCGGAACCAGTTCTGAAACAGTGTTAAGGTTTTGAGTCCAATGAGCCTTCTTCAGAACCAGTTCCAGAGAAGGATCATTGAATCAAAACCTTAACACTGTTTCTCTACACAAATGTTATCTGACCTGCTGAGTTTCTCCAGCAGTTTCTGTTTCGGTTCTAAACCATGAACCTCAATGTACTTGGGGACTCTGAATGCAATGGTCTCTGGTCACAGCCAGCCCATGACTTGGGTCATCATCTCCTCCATAAGGCTGAGGAGAAAAAGGCATGTCTGCACCATTGACTACATCTTCTCTGCTGTCTTACTTTCCCCTTCTACTGGCAGGGAAAGCAGAGAATGCCGGTCACTTTTGCAATTTGTCCTCGGTGATGTGTTTGCCATAACTGAGTAGCTGGTGGTTATTGGAGGCAGAAGAAAGTGGGTGTGAGGCATGAGTAATCGTTAGGCATATGATGTTGAAGTAGAGTGTCTGAATGTCAAGCCTGTGTCCTGGCTGTTGATGGCATGTGATGAGCGATGAGAGTGTGGTGCATTGGAAAAGACAAGAGGTCTGTGCTGCAGCTGATTTATGATGTCATGTGAAGATGCATTCACTGGCCTTGACCACCTTTGTGAGGTAATTGAACTATTTTCTGGCACTGCTGTCAGGTTCTTAGAGTAAGAGTCCTTGCGTTAACCTCTAAAATAAAAGCAAACTACTGCAGATGCTGGAGATCTAAAATAAGTCCAGAAAGTGACCCAACCCATTTTCTGTACACCTGCTCTTCTGCTCGCACCCAGACAATGAAAGTGTTACCCTTGTCCTCACTTCACACCCTACCCCAGCCTCTGCATCCAAAGGATCATCCTCTGTCATTTTTGCCACTTCTAACAGGGTTCCACAAACAAACATCCTTTGTCAGCATTCTGCTGTACCCTCTGCAAACCCTAGTCACTCCTCAGTCACATCCGACAGTTCATCACATTCCCGAGTCACCTTCCCATGCAAACGCAGGTGTAACACTTATCCTACTACTGCCTCCTTGCTCAATGTTCGAGGCTCAAACACTCCTTCCAGGTGAAGCGACAATTGACTTTATGTTTTTTAAAGCTAATCCACTGTGTTCGCTGCTCACAGTGTGGCCCCCTCAAGGACAAAAAGCAGACAGCACAACCTCTATCTCTGTTTGCAGGAGTTATTCCAACCTTCCAGTTGACTACCAATTAAATACATCATTTTGCTCTTTTGCTAACAATGCCATTCTGAGCCAGCTGCGATTTAGCAGTGAAGCCTTACATAACCTAGAGAAACAGCACCTCATTTTCTGCTTCAACACTTTATAGCCTTCAGGACTCAACATTGAATTCGCCCACCCATCATTCCGCTCCCCATGTCTTATTTGCATGGATTTACACTCAACACAGCTGACCTATTTTCTGCTGTTAATACCTACCCCTCATATATTCTTCTCTGCTGCCATTGGGCACCTCCTCTCTCATCTGTTCCACTTGCTCCTCCCAACTTTTTGAAACATAAAAGCTATTACATTTAGAGCTCTCTTCAATTTAAAGAGGAGTTAAACTAGACATGAGAGGTTGTTAACTCTCTTCTTCTCACTGCTCTCAGACCAGCTGAGGTTTTCTGGACCTTCTTGTTTTTATTGCTTGCATTAATCTCTGATAAACAGCTTTCATTTCTGACAGACACTGTTCCTCGATGGCTTTGTATTCACATGTGGAAATGTAGCCTCTCTCCTCCTGCGGATCCCCAAGAACTTTCAAGTTTCATTATATGCCTCGACAGAGTTCAAACCCAGGCCCCACGACATTACATGGATCTCTGGATTAATTATCAATTGATAATACTACTAGGCCATCACCTCCCTTCCAGGATTTTATGTCTCAATCAAGTCATTTGGTCTTTTAAACTTAAACCATAAGATATACCAGCAGATGTAGGCTATTTGGTCCACAAAGACTGCTCCACCATTCAATGAGATCATGGCTGATCTGATTAGTCTGAACTCCATGTCCCTGCCTTATCTCCAAACCATGACTCATTAAAAATCTCTAATATTAGTCCAAACCCCTGACAAAATGAAAATACGGTCACTTATGCAACAAATTTCGCGCATTACCCAAACCAAGCAATACTGCAAGAATGCAGCACTCCCTCAAGTATTGGTCTCCATTATGTATTCATGTCCCTGGAACAGACTTCAATGCTACATCTGGCAGTCTGGATTCCATCTGTTTACCTGTTTCTTCAATTACTTTATTTCAATTACAATCATTTTCAGTACTGGTAGAGAGCAACAATGCCCTCTTTTAGTCAGTTTAACTTTTAGCTAGAGTGACAGATCATGTTTAAGAACTGGATACTATCTGGAATGTATGCTAGCCTCACATGGTATCATGCCAATTTGAACATACAGTCGCCAAACAGTGCAGACTGTTTTACTGTACACATAAATAGACAATACATCATTTGCATATTCATAGAATATGAACAGTGCAGATAGAGGCCATTAGCCTATCAAGTTCATACAGATCCTCTGAAGAGCATCCGCCATGTCTTCATAACCCCACATTTACTGTACGAAACTTATCTAGCCTGAACTTCACAGGGCAATTTGCCATGGCCATTCAACCTAACCTGCTTAGTTTTGGACTGTGGAAGGAAACTGGAGCTCCTGGAGAAAACTCACAGACACGGGAAGAGCATGCAAACTCTACACAAACAGTCACCCAAGGCTGGGATTGAAGCCAGGTCCTTGGCTGCCGTGCTAACCATTGAACCACCATGCCACTCACTGTTGCTTACCTCAATGGAATAATTGTAAGCCATGTGCCCTGAACTCAAACGTGAGAGTGAATGAATTTTGAGCCCAATATCTCCTTGCAGTTCTGCAGAGAGATCTTCATTGAAACATTAACTTCCCTCTTGGGCTGGCTGGCCTGCTCAATTTCCAGAGTTTTCTGTGTTTGCTATCACTTCATTAATGCACGCAATATTACATAATAAAAGTACACTGCAAACTTTTATTACCCTTTAATTCCAAAGTGCGGATATCTTTGAGGCCCAAAATTCTTGAGTTCAGCTGGTGATAACAAATATTGTTTGCCAATGAAATAATTTATCCTGAAATATTTTAATACTCTTGCCACATAGGCTAAAAAAAGTTTCTATTTTTAAAAGCAGCTTGTAATAATTACCGATCTTAATGCCAGGAAATAATACTGTCAAGACTGGAATGCTAATTACCAATTACTATAAAAATAAATTTCCCAGCAGCAGGCTTGAAGCTACAAAAATCTGAAGGGGTTTAAGCTTCAGTGGTAAATTTCTTTCATCACATTACTTACTCATCTCTTCATTTGCTCAGAATATTTTTCAGCTGTTCCGTTTCCTCTGGTCCAAACACTCCGCACTTACACATTTGTTCCAGCTAGGAGCCATATTAGTTTTTGGTTACCAATTTTAGAGAGGAACTGGATATGAGTTAGGAATGGCAGCATGCTGGTACAGAGTGGCAGATTGCAAGTCTGAATTGCTCAGACTTGATTTAAGTGGGATTGAATATCTTAGAGCAAAGTGGTGCATTCTATGATCTATGATCTAACAACAAAGCTGGATGTTGACACCTCAGCTAAACTAAAGGGGCTCCACCCAGAGGGTTTATGATGACTCTTCTGTACATCTGTAAGTGGATCCAACTTCTACTGGCTTCAATATGACCCCTCACAGAGGTGAGAGGGTCAAGATGAGGCATCCCCACATAGGACACGTATACATCTGTTCACTGCTGTTACGAAGTTTCTAAAAGGATTTTACATCACCAATCAAAGCTAACATTTCATAAAGTGCAAGATAAATCAATTTTTTGGTGCAGTGTGTGGCTTTTTGAGGTACCTCATTATTTTTATAACAGATAGTATTTACAATGTTCATTTCCTGTCAAACATTCAATCCCGAGGATGGTGCAGGGTGGGTTTTACATAGGCTCTAACCCTTCGGTGTAACATGGCAGGAGAGTCTTAGGCAAGAGTCTTCCTCTTTTGCATACAAAAAAAGAAGTTGCTAGAAAAGTTCAGCAGGTGCAGCAACATCTGTGAAATCAGTTAATGTTTCAGGTCTGGTGACTCTCCTCAGAACCCGAAACGCTAACTCTGATTTTTTTTGTCACAGATGCTGCCAGACCTGCTGAGCTTTACCAGCAACATTTTGCTTTTGTTTCTGATTTATAGCATCCACAGTTCTTTCATTTTTTTTCTTTGTACTGCGTATTCTGTTTACAACAGCTGCTGTAAGCTTTAGTCTGTTCCTCAACTCATAGTCCTGGAAATATGAAATGTGCCAATCCACACTGCTCATCACCGATAACTCTTTGTACAGAAACACTAACAAATTTTGGGTGGACCAAAGTTTTTCTCAAAGTTAATGTTTCTCCAGTAGTCCTGAAGCATAACTCAATTTGCACTGTTGAAAACAGCCCGTAGGGCACGAAATCCTGAACCATGCATCTGTTTCAGATGAACGTCAATAAAAACAAAAACATTTCTTTCCTGAAGAAGACTCACCTGCAAAGGAAGATGCCAGAAAAAAATTTGTGGGAGATGGTGTCTTCCCCACCACATCTGTCAGAAGTAGAACATGCAGGGAAGGTGAGAGCCCAGGCCAGCAGGAAGAATGGAGAACCCTATTTTCCTCCAGCCAAGTTACATCTTGATGCTTTTTCTGGTGAAAAGACATTCTATCAAATGATTTTGAAAACCATCTGACTGAACCCACCACTTCCTCTCCCCTCAGGTCCTTGAGGATGTTATGAGCAGACCCAGATGGTGTTGTGACCATAACCCTTGACAAAGCTCTTCATTCAGTGTGATATTGAAGCAAAAATGAAATCAATTGGAATCTGGGGAACAGCTGGCCAGAGTTACACCTAGCACAAAGGAAGGTAGTTGTTGTTGGAGGCCATTCATTTCAACCGAGGGATATGACTGCAAAAGATCCTCAGGTTAGTGGGCTCAGCCCAGCTACCTCCAACTGCTTCACCAATGATTTTTTCTCATTCATAAGATCATGTTCACTAATGATTGCACACTGTTGCCAGTTGCAAGTCCTTCGTTATTGAAACAGTATGTGCTGATAATCAGCAACAACTGGATAATATCTAAGATTTGCACCATACAAAGGGCAAGTAGTGAGCATCTCCAACAAGACTGAATCTATTTCCCTATCAATTACATTACCATCTCTGACTATCTCTAAAACCCATGAGTTATCAGTAGGCAGAATCTGAATTAAATTCATACATTTGTGTCTCCAAGATTGAGTCAGAGACTTGGATTTTTGAGGTGGCTAACTCACCTCCTGAATCCCCAAAGTCTGTCTATCATTTTATTACGATCTGACCAAGAGTGAGAAAGAATGTTTCCCAAAAGCCTTGATGAGAATAGACAAATAATATTAAAATAAATTGACACCATCCAGGAAGAAATGAACCATTTAGGAAGCACCCCTTCTCCAACTTAACTATTCCCGCCCTTTGCTCCAATGCAATGCCAAAATACATGTACTACCGACAAGCAGAAACTCATCAAGCCTCCTCCAATGGTGTCTTCTAAACACATGAATTCTGCCATCTATAAGAGCAAGGACAACAGAGGCAACTGAACACAGCCAAATGCAAGTTCCTCTCTCATCAACATACAATCTTTATATGAAGCTATATCATCATTAATCCACTGTGTCTGAGTGAAATTCCTGTAATTCACTTCCTTACAGTACCGTGAGAGTACTTGTACCAGAAGGACTGCAGCAGATCAAGAAGACGACCCATCATCATTTTCTTAAGGATAATTAGGGATCGGCCAAAAATGCTGCTTTAGCCAGCCAAGACCAAATCCCATGAAAAAAATAAAAATTGGATCAGTTATACAACAAGCTTCACATATTATCCAACCAAGCAACTGCTGCAAAAATGCAGCACTCCCTAAAGTATTGGTCTCAATCATGTATTCATGTCCTGGAATGGACTTCAATGCATGGTACTTTAACTTGGAGTTGAGAATGTTACAGTTGAATGAAGCTATTGTCAATAATCTTGGCTTCTTAAAGATGTGATTGGCAGGTAGTATTATTTCATCAATCTTATGAGCTTTTCAGAAAGCAACATCTGTAGCACCTTTTGAGAATTTCTGTCCGCCTCCGTTTGTTGCTGCATTTTGGTGTTTCAAGGTACCTTTCAAAAGCAAAAGTGTTTTGCTGACAACAGAAGCTTCTTCAGCAATAAATATAGTTCTCAGTACTGGGCCGCTCGATGGCAGTGATGGATGGAGTACAAGCAGAAGGAACAAAAGCAGGCCTGCTCGCAGCCTGGATGCCTGGCACCCACGACACAAGATCTATGTGTTTTATAAGTGTCTCCTTCTGACTGGCTCGAGCAGTTAATCTTTCTTGTGATCCGTGTGCAAACAGAGCCTTGGACATTACTTAGAACTTTGGAGCCTGTTAATCTTTTCACATATTCAATCTGGAAGTTGGAATGAGTGCTTGATTAAGGGACCCGACATTGGGCTTTGACTCATTGGATGCCACTCCCTGTCAATGTTTCTGCCTCTGCCCACCTCTCCCCACAACTTGTGGGTGTCACCCAACTTTCTTCACATCATTTAACTTATCCCGGATCCTCCCAGACTCTGCCAGGCACTCTTCTGCCAGCAGCCATGACGTCCTCTGCAGTACTGCTGAGTCCAAGAGCTGCTATCCTCCGATGGCTGACAGCTCTCGTTAGGTGGCACATCCACCCCTGGGGACATGATTCCAAGGGGACGCCCCACTTTGATTGACAAATGGTTCAATGGATAGGTTGCGCGGATCCCTTGCTGGTGTTCTGGCCAGCTGATGAGACCCCAAATGTCTTAGCTGGATTTCACGCATTGTCCTAATAGCCAGTCACTTCACTCTAAAGTGTGTCAGCCCCATGGACCTATGTCCTCTGTAGATATCAATAGAGATACAGGCTTCCCAAGACCTCCACTTTGATTGCAAGAATATATCATAGACATTCACGGTACAAAAGAAGGCCGTTCAGTCCATCATGTCTGTACTAGACAACCAAAAATCTGACTACATTAATCCCATTTTCCTGTTTTGGATGATGGCAAAGCTAGTGAATATCTCAGCACCACTTAATGTTATGAGGGTTTCTGGCACAAGTATCCTTTGAGGCAGTATATTCCAGACTCCCACTGCTCTCTAATTAAAAGAATTTCTTCCCAACTCTCCTCTTAGCCTTCTAACTCTGACCTTAACTCTATGCCCCTGGTTACTCATACCTCTATTAATGCAAAATATGGTTTCCTAATCATCTGATCTATGCTCCTCAAACTTATACATCTCTATCAGGTCCTCCCTCAACCTTCACTGCTACACCCTTTCCTCATTGTTTGAACACTGCGGCCCAGCAACATCTAGTCTTTAAGATGTCGAACGATAATCCTATTAACTTAGTACCAAGTCTGTCTATGTTACCCTTGTTCTAAGCAACTGCCATTTCAGTTTGGACCTCCTTATGTGCCCTATATGCATTTCACCAGGAGTGCTTTCTTTGACCAGTCCTTCTGCTTCTCTGAGATGATTCCTCAGCAACAAGAAGATCTCAATGAAAGGAACAGTTTTAACCCCTAGCGAGATTGCATGTTGTAGTGTTAATTAGCAGCAAAACATCGATTAAACATCCATCAATAAGGAAGAGCATTCAGCCCAACTTACTTCATAGATTCAAAATGATGGCTTTCACCTCAACTCTCTGTCTGGGAGCCCATTCCATGAGGCAATATGAAATAGGAACAGGTGTAGATCTTTTTGCCGCCTGAGCCTGGTGCGTTCAATAGGACCACGGCTGATGTGACATTCTGCACATCTGTACACACAAGAACTCTGCCCACAGCTTCCTGTGACAAGGAGTTCCAAAGGCTCACAGCCTCCATGGTAGCAAAGTTTAGAGAGGCATTTAGAAAGACACAGGAACATGCAGAAAACAGAGGCGTACGGACCACTTGCAGGCAAGGAGATTAGATTGGAAGAGCACGATGGTCAGCACAGGCCGAAGGGTCCGAACCTTTGTTGTGTTGTTCCGAGTGCTGAGAGAAAAAAATCCTCCTCATCAGAGCCTTAAATTGGCACCACTTTAGTCTGAGACATGCCCTCTGGCTCTAGACTGTCTCATGAGGGAAAAGATCCTCTCAGGTTTTACCCTGTCAAAGCTCATAAGAATCCATACATTGATAAATTTCTGAATGAAGCAAAACCGCTTGAGGCCAATTCAAAACTTTTCATGAATTAATTTAATCAAATATCCTTGTCTCATGCCGACAGTTTCATTTGCTGTAGTATTCTTGTATCATTTTTATATTCTTATATGATTAATCTTTTCTGTATTGGTAAAACCTTTTCTACCGCACTACTCAAATTCTTTTCAAGCTTCAAATGATCCTTATTACTCAGATTTCTACCACTGTGGCTCTATACAGCTACAATATTTTAAATATGTCTCCAGTTCTAAAGTGACCGAAACGGAACACAGAAATTATTGTATGGTCGGACAGCAGTACAATGTGATGAATCAAGGCTTCTTTTGACATACTCTATTGCATTGGCTATAGATTTCTGCTTTTTATTCAGTGGACATTTCAATGTCAAGGCTAAGTTTCTTGATTCTGTTTCAACGCCATTCACACAGTGCATATATGATTCCTTTTTGACCCATTATGGAATAATAATTAAATTTCTTATGTTATTATTCTGCTCATTTAGATTTTGTCCAATTCATTTGTTAATTTCCGTCATTCCAACAACTTCAAATCATCTGAATGTTTGACCAATTTGAATTGCTTCTGAATTCACCTTGCTAATGAAAATCAGAATCAATAGTGATCAACTTCACCATGTCAACAGTAAAGTTTGAACGCACTACAATTGCTTTCCTACATTTGATCATAGTGTTTTCTGTGCTTTTGGAAAATGAACAGTGAGTGCGCGAAAGTGACCAAAATAATTTGAAGTGGCTAAGTCCACTGGATAATTGCTGAGTGTGAAGCATTGGTTTTCCATCAATGTGAAAGAAACCCTACATTTAAGGATATTTTAAACACTAATTTTAAATACATTGTGTTACAGATAGTTGAGGATTTAGCTTTCTAAGAGGATCTGTGCCAGTTCCCTAAGGTCCAAACTATTATGCCTGACCAAATGAACTGTACTATGTTACTGTACTAATAAGCCTTCTTGTTATATTTGTAAGTACTCTACAAATTGTGCATCTTCTACCACTAATTACTAGATAGGCCCAAGACAAATTAAAGACAGAAAAGTAATGGTGGCACTGAGCAACGTCAAAAAATCTTTACCCAGCACCATGTACTGGTAGAAGCAGCAAATACCACAAGATAACAGCAGAAATCATCTGTGAAAATATCACATTCTTTCAGTGATGGAGTGCTGTTACATGTTGCCATTGTACCTGCCTCAACCGCTTTCTCTGGCAGCCCAGTCCATAGATGCACCACTCTCAGCATGATGAAGTTGCCCCTCAGGTCCTCCTTAAGCTTTTCCCCTCTCACCTTAAACCTGTCCCCTCTAATTTTTAATTCCACATCCCTGGGAAAAAGTTTATATGCATTCATCCTATCCATGCTCTTCATGACTTTATACACCTCAATAAAGTCACCTCTTATTCTCCTACATTCCAAGGAATGAAGTCCTATCCTGGCTAATCTCTCCCTGTAACTCAGGCCTACTAGTCCTGGCAACATCCTCGTAAATCTTCTTTGTACACTTTCCAGTTGAACTATGTCTTCCCTATAACAGGGTGATGAAACTGTACACAATACTTCACGTGCGGCCTCACCAACCACTTATACAACTGTAACATAACATTCCAACTCCTATACTCAATGTCTCAACCGATGCTGGCCAGCGTACTAAATGCTTTCTTCACCACCCTGTCCACTGTGACACTGCTTTCAATGAACTATGTATTTGTACTACTAGGTCCTTTTGTTTCACAAGACTCCTCAGGACCTTAACATTTACTGTATAAGTCCTACCTCAAGTTGGCTTTCCAATCCTTGGTTACTTCTTTAAAAATCTCTAACAGATTTTCCAGACATAACTTCTCGTGCATAAATCCACACTGACAATCCCGAATCAAACTTTGTCTATCTTTGTGTCATCTGCAAATTTAGCAACGACACTAAGATCATTACGATAGAATGTGAATAATTGTGATCCCAACACTGACTTCTGTGGACTCCAGTAGTCATTGGCTATCACCCTGAAAAACATCCCCTTTTTCTCCACTCACTGCCTTTTTTCAATCAACCATTCCCCTATACATGCTAGCACTAGCCCTTAACACCATGTGCTCTTAACCTATTTAGAGGCCTCCTTTGTGGCACCTTGTCAAAGGCCTTCTAGAAATCTAAATAGATCATGTCCACTGGATCTCCTTAATCTAGCTTGCTTGTGACAGCCTCACCAAATTCAAACAGATTTGTCAGACATGATCTCCCCTTGACAATGCCATAATGATTTAGCCTTATTTTACCATGTCCTTCTAAGTACTCTGCAATCTCAGCCATCATATTGGTCTTGAAAACCTTACTTATGGTTCAATTCAGGCTACTTAACCTCTGGTTTTCTATCTTCTGCCTCCCTCCTTTTTTTTATTCATTCCTGAGATGACGGCGTCACTCCGAAGGCATTTAAGAATCAACTGCATTGCTGTGGGTCTAGAGTCACATGTCAGTGAGACGAGGTAAGGATAGCAGTTACCCTCCCTGAAGGACATAGTGAACCAGATGGGTTTTTCCAACAATCAATAATGGGTTCATGGCAATCATTTGACTCTTAATTCCAGATATTTATTGAATTGAAATTCCCCCTTCAGCCATGGAATGTTTTCTGGGTCTCCGGATTAACAGTCTAGTGATAACACCACATTGCCATCACCTTCCCTCTTAAACAATACATTAGCAATTTTCTAGTCCTCTGGGATCCTCCCTGATTCCAATGATTCCTGAAAGATCACCACTAATGACTCCTTAATCTCCTTAGTTATCTCCTTCAGAACTCTGAGATGTAGTCCATCTGGTCATGGTAACTTATTCACCTTTCAGGCCTTCTAACTTCCAAGTACCTTCTCCTTAGTGATGACCACTATGGTCATCTCTGCCTCTGACACTCTTAAAGTTCTGGTATGCTACAGGTATCTTCCACTGTGAAGATTGTTGCAAAGCATCAACTTAGTTCCTCTACCATTTCTTTGTTTCCCATTACGACTTCTCCAGCCTCATTTTTCAGCAGTCCAATGCCAAGTCTTGCCCCTCTCTTACATTTTATATATCTAAAAACACTCTTGCAAAGTTCTTTAATATTACTAGCTATCACACCCTATATGTTATCTTTTCCCCTTACTTTTTTTTAGTTATCTTCTGCTTGTTTTGAAGGCTCCTCAATCCTCTGGCTCCCCACTAATCTTAACCATATTGTATGCTTTTTCTTTTCCGTTTATGCTGTCCCTGACTTCCCTTGTCAGACATGGTTGCTTCATCATGCCATTAGGATGTTTCTTCTCCCTTGGGATGAATTTCTGCTATGTTTCTTGAATTACTCAGAAACTCTTGCCATTGCTGCTTCACAGTCATCTCTGCTAGGTTCCCCTTTCAATTACCACTGATCAGCTCCTCTGTCATGTCTTTGTAGTTATCTTTACTTAATTGTAATACTGTTACATCCGATTCCAGCTTCTCACCCTCAAACACTAGTGTGAATTTTATCACATTATGGTCACTGTGCCCATGGGGTTAATTTGCCTTCAATTCCCTTGTCAACTTTGTTTCATTACAAACTATTGTGCAGTTTCTTTCTCACTGAAAACAATTTCAACTCCAAAAACATTTCTGACATCCACTCTTCTTTGTTTACTTCTCAAGGCCAATGCTACCCTTTACATGAGTGGCTGATCCAAATTATGGACATACACATTATAAAATAAGAGCTGAAATGGATCACTTGGATGTTTGAGACCTCTCCAACATCCAATACAATCAAGTCTGATTTTTGTTTTAAATTCCACATTCCCATCTACTCCCAATAACCTTGGATTTCCTTGCCTGACAAGAATCTATCAAGTTCTGAGAAAGGGTCACCGGAGCTGAAACATTAACTCTGTTTTCTCCTCCACAGATGTTGGCAGACCTGTTGAATTTTTCCAGCAACTTTGTTTTTGTTCCTGATTTACAGAATCCGCAGTTCTTTTGGGTTTTTATTAAGAATCTATCAAACTCCACTTTAAAAATTTTCCTATCTTCCTTCCATATTGAATAGAAATGTGAAAATCATCTTGGTCCTGGAGGACCGTAGGCTTCTCTCTCATTAGGGAGAAACTGGCAACTTTAACCTGAAAATCTCCACATCTTAGGTGAGGCTGAGAAGGAAGTGCCTTTATGGCGCATGGGTTGAACCTGACCTTTAGCACCTCTCTGTTTTGCAAACCAGCCATCTAGCCAAATGAACAGACTTAAATAGAAGGACTATGTTTGCTACTTTTCCAATCTGACAGAACTTTTCCTGAATCGAGGAAATTTTGGAACATTGACACCAATGCATCTACAGTGAGGACAGAAGCAAAATATTCATCCAATTCATCACCACTACTTTCAAATCCAAAGAAAGCTTGCCATTCTCAATCTCTAGAGAACATTACTTATTCTTTTCCTTTTAAGTTCCCACAGAAACTCTGGCTATCCATGTATACATTCTTAGCTAGTTTCCTATTATACTCTAATTTCTTCCTCCTGATTAACCTTATGGTCATTCAAAACCAATCTTTATATTCAAACCAATCAGCTGCCATGTACTTTTCTGTAGCTCTCTGCTTTATTCTTAAGTTTGATGTTTTCATTAAATTCTCTCATTAATATCCCTTTAAAATTGCTGAACACATTCCTAATGTCACCCAATCAATATTTTGTTTTGTTGCATTACTTGAATGAGTGTATTGTAAAATTGTGCTTGTTTCTGCTGCCAGGGAATGTATTATAAGGCACCAATGCTCAACATCTTGTACCACATTTCATAATAATTGTGCCTCAGTACTGCAATAAAGTATTTCAACAACAAAACAGAAACTTTTATTTAAGCTGTTAATCATGGGTCAGTTCAATCAATTATTGTAGAATTGCTAATGATTTCTATTTCTATGTTATTTTGTCTACTCCCCCTGCCATCAGTACCAACTTACACAGCATTAACCTCAGTCAGTGCATCATGCATGAATGGCGAGTGCTGAAGCTTATGGGTTATTCATAGCACAAGCTTATTTTAAGATCATGAGATAATTACACCCCTATGGTTTCTTCATTACTCAACAACACCAGAAGCAATCAACTATCAGGCTATTGAGGTAGTACTTCTAGCAACTTGTAATGGACTCAACTGAGAGTGACATTCACAACCAGCATAATTACAACAAATAGTACTCAAGCTTTCAACTGCTTGGCAAGTTGGCAATCTTTCTTGAATTGTCAGGTGCAGCACAGAACATGGCATTTAGGATCTACTTTAGCACCACATCAACATCACTACCGGTCAAACTGAGAGCTCTACGGCAGCTGCAGGAGAACTCCTCCATACGTTTCATCTTTCCCTGAACTCCCAAGGAGGGAAGATCACCTTGCACTGCACTTCAAAGGAAAGGAAATAGATAACTTCAAGCGATGGTTTTCTAGTAGCTGCACAGTCATTAGCCCACAGATTTCCTGTGCATTGAAATCAGTTTCGAAAAAGGGATGATTCAACAGCCTTGTGGTGCCAAATGCAGGCTGGTGATTCCACCAACAGAAAACCATGGTCCCTCTGTTTCAGAAAATATTTCTCTCTTTCCATGCACTTTCTGTTCCACAGGTCCTGAAACAACAAGCTCACGCCAAACTGAGGCACAGTTCCCAGTTCCAGCAGCTCTCTGATGCTTCACCAAAATGACCACTTTTCAGACCAGAGTCCAGTTAGTGACCGTTAGAAATCATTCGGTCATCACAGTAATCTGTGGGTATTGCACTAAGATTCAGGCAACTGAGCTAGCTCCTAAGATTCCTGTCTCAGCCAAGTGACCACAAATTAGAAATAAGCTGGCTATGACTCACAAAGGCTGGCAGCTAGGATGTTTATCTACACTAGATCTTCTTGGCTCTGACTAGTTATCTAGACCCAAAACGTTAGCTTGCTTTCTCTCCACTGATGCTGCCTCACTGTCTTTGAAACAGCTTGGCAAATAGATCAGAGATAATGGGAACTGCAGATGCTGGAGAATCCAAGATTACAAAGTGTGGAGCTGGATGAACACAGCAGGCCAAGCAGCAGCTTAGGAGCACAAAAGTTGACATTTCAGGCCTAGGCCGGAAACGTCAGCTTTTGTGCTCCTAAGATGCTGCTTGGCCTTCTGTGTTCATCCAGCTTCACACTTTGTCATCTTGGATTCTCTGTCATCTGCAGTTCCCATTATCTCTGATCTATTTGCCAAGCTGTTTCAAGCTGTTTGCCTTGTGTTTCAGAATGGATTGGAGTTGACAGACTGAATTGTGGATTCTCCTGCTCCTTCATGATGTCCACTTAACCTTTTGCACCGTAGTTTTCCACTTTGATGAATCAAACTTACTTTTATCAGTACTTTTAACCTCCTCACAATTTTGTTCATTTTAAGAGATTCCTTTTTCATCCTCTTTAATGCCTTTATTGAATGATACAGTTAGGGAGCAACATTATCTTCTGAATTTGAGTGGGTTAATTTAGGGTTTTCTTCTTTACAGAGATAAGTAACCAGAAAACCAGGGAGACTTGGATAAACTGCAGAATTGGGCTGAAAGGTGACAAATGGAGTTTAATACGGATAAATGTGAGGTGATTCACTTTGGGAAGAATAATAGAAAGGCAGAATACTGGGTCAATGGAAAAATTCTTGGTAGTGTAGATGTGCAGAGGGATCTCGGTGTCCATGTACATAGATCCCTGAAAGTTGCCACCCAGGTTGATAGTGCTGTTAAGAAGGCTTACGGTGTGTTAGGTTTTATTGGTAGAAGAATTGAGTTCCGGAGCTGTGATGTCATGCTGCAACTGTACAAAATGCTAGTGCGGCCTCATTTGGAATATTGTGTGCAGTTCTGGTTGCCCCATTACAGGAAGGATGTGGAAGCATTGGAAAAGGTGCAGAGGAGATTTACCAGGCTGCCTAGTCTGGAGCGCAGGCCTTATGAAGAAAGGCTGAGGGACTTGGGTCTGTTCTCATTGGAGAGAAGGAGGCTAACAGGGGATTTAATAGAGACATGCAAGATGATCAGAGGATTAGATAGGGTGGACAGTGAGAGTCTTTTTCCAAGGATGATGACTTCAGCTTGTACAAGGGGGCATAGCTACAAATTGAGGGGTGATAGATATAAGACAGATATCATAGGCAGGTTCTTTACTCAGAGAATGGTAAGGGCGTGGAACACCCTGCCTGCCAATGTAGTTAACTCAGCCACATTAGGGGTATTTAAACAGTCCTTGGATAAACATATGGATAATGATGGGATAGTGTAGGGGGAGTGGCTTAGATTAGTTTACAGGTCGGCGCAACATCGAGGGGAGACGGGCCTGTTCTGCGCTGTATTGTTCTGTGTTCTATGTTCTATTACCTAAAGACTGCATACTTAACTTGGGATCTTTGAATGCGATGTTTTTGTTAATTTATGGTAAATAAATCTCCTATATCCTATTTCCAAAATGGGATCATTGAGCTGATGCAGTAGTATTGAACTATTTGAATTTTGTGCTGTATTAAGAACTAGGACAGGAGTGCCCTATTGAATATCTGACAACTCATCAGGGATTGAATGACTTCCAAGCATTTTCTCAGGTAAAATATCAAATGAACATTATTTGTCTGGCTTCCCACAGCCACACACACATTATATTCAGCTACTATACCAACCCAAGTAAGCACATGCTCTTCTTCTGTACTGTACTCCCAAGGCAGCCAAGGATCCACTGTTGACCCTCATAACCCCTGTTGCAGTTCAAAAATGTTGTGTACAATATTGAATTCTTGCACACTTCCGTGCAATCATTTGTTAATTTCCACAAAGCTTTCTCGAACCCCTAGAGATCGCCATTGTATTTCCAACATATTTGTTTCCAAATTGCACCTCTTTTCTACAGGAATAGTTGATAATGACACAGATGAAGTCTCCTGCATGGTAACAACAGCCCCAGCCAGAACACCTCCACTCACAAGATCTGTCTCCCCTGTCCTTGCTGTTTCGCCAATCACAGATCCTGCCTCTTGAGAAACAGCAAGAGCAAGAGAACAGGAACCATTGATTGGTTGAAGTGGAGCAATCAGCATGGGAGGGACTGTGAGCTGAATATTAAATACACCCACTGGGTATTTTTATAGGCAGAGGCTTGGGAGACAAGCAAAATAGTTCAGAATTACCAGCTTCACACCCATCCAGTGACCCTGTGAAATTCACTACCACAGAAAGTGTTTGAGGTCAAAACATTAGGAGATAAAACAAAAGGAGTTGGAGTTGAAGGTTCTATCAAGTCCCCTATGTATTGGCACAATCCACCATAGAACTGCAGTGGGACATTTGAATCTGCCAGTCAACCAGGTTAGCCAACAGCTCTAGAGTGTGACACATCTTCCCAGTGTGGGACAGAGGTCCCACTGCAAGTTTGTTTACCCACCTATAGCCCTTACCCCATCCCCCTCTCTGATGAAGGGTCTAGGCCCGAAACGTCAGCTTCTGTGCTCCTGAGATGCTGCTGGGCCTGCTGTCTTCATCCAGCCTCACATTTTATTATCTGAGGTAGAACCCTTCTAGCTCTTCATGCAGGTCACTTTTCTGTCCACACCCCTTACATTATTTTCGACACAAAATCTGTAACTGCAAGTGAAGTCTGTCCCACATATGTAGTGTCAACTTTTCTCTGATTGGTCACTCCCAGGCACTAGTCCATGGCAGATTTTCCTGTCACCCTGTGTATTTTGAGCACAGTTGGGAATAGGGAGGTTATGTGAGATGAGAAATTCAGGAGAGTTACCATAAATGTTTTGAGTCTGTTTTCACATAGGATGATACAAAAATTCTTCCAGAAATACTGAAGAATGAAAGTCCACAGGAATGAGGAACTAAAAGAAATTGATATTACTGAAAATGTGGTACTGAAGAAAGTAATAGGGCTGAAAGTTAGCAAATCCCCTGGATTTGATGATTTACATCCCAGAGTGTTTGAAGATGTGATGATAGAGATAATGGATGAATTGATGCTCATCTCCCATGGGTTTTGGAATAGTTCCCACAGCTTGGTAGGTGTAGTGTAAGTGGATACATCTGACTGCGCACTATGCTAATGTAACAAATATATGAGTAAGTGATGCAATATTACATAATCTTATTCCTTCTTGCAACTTAGTGGTAAGATGAAGGCATGATAAGATGTTTGTTAAATGAAGTTTTATGTTTCCCTTGCCTCAGAACATTCTGTAGATATTCTTTAGAAGCAAAAAACAAAGATTCTTGTAGAAAGTAGCAAATGTAACCCCATTATTTAAGAAAGAAGCAAAACTAGAATGGGAGACCAACAGTAGGGGAGGCAATGGTCTAGTGTTATTATTGCAAGACTGAATTCAGAAAGTTAGCTAATGTTCTGGGGACCAGAACCTGGAATTAAGGGCCTAACGATGACCATTTACACTATTATCGATTGTTGGATAAAGCCATCTGTCATTCAGGAAAGGAAGTCTGTCATCTTTACCCGGTCTAGGCCCCATGTGACTCTGGACTCACAGCAAAGAGATTGACTCATAACTGCCCTCTGGACAACTGGGGATGCAGGATAAATGCTGGCCTAGCCATAAAATCTCACATCCTGAAAATGAGTGAGAAAAAATAACTAAGCACCTCACATCAGTAGTGGAAATAAGTTGGAATCTAGTGAAAAGAATGTGAGAACTGAATACAGACCAACAACAGCAGAGATAACAAAGTGTGGGGCTAGATGAACACAGCAGACCAAGCAGCATCTTAGGAGCACAAAAGCTGACGTTTCGGGCCTAGACCCTTCACTTTGTGCTCCCAAGATGCTGCTTGGCCTGCTGTGTTCATCCAGCTCCACACTTTGTTATCTCGGATTCTCCAGCATCTGCAGTTCCCACAATTTCTGATCAACAACAACAGACTTGGCCAGAATCAACATAAAGTTAAGAAAGGAGAATCTGCTTGACAATCCTGCTGTCTAGGATGAGGATGTAACTGGGAGAATAGATAGGGGGAAACCTGCGAATATGGTGCATTTGGGATTTTCAGAAGGCTTTCAATAGTTGAAGCACCAAGCAAGAGGTTCATAAACCAAGTTAGAACACGTGGGATCAGGAGTAAGATACAAAGGTATTGAGTAGGAATTGGTAAACAGACAGAAAACAAATAGTAACAAATGTGTCAGCCTTAGATTTGCAGACTGTGATTATTGGTTTACAATAAGGGTCAATATTTGCACCGCAGCTATTCACCAACTACATCAAAGATTTGGTTTGGGGCCGCAATGTCTTAGTTCCAAGTGGTTGATGTGACAAAACTAAGTGGGAATGTAAGTTGTGAGGCAGATGCAAAAAGGCTTCAAAGGGATTTAGTCCGGCTGAGTGAGTGGGCATGGCAGAAAGAACATAATGCAGATAAATATGATTTCATCCACTTTGGTAGCTAAAACAGAAAAATGTGAGACATGGGAGGTGTTGATCTCCAAAGGGACTTAGGAGCTATTGTTCATGAGTCTCTGAAAGCTCGTGTACATGTTCAGCAAGACATAAGAAAGGCAACTGATGTATTGGCCTTATTACAACAGGATTTGTGTACTGGGCTAAGAAATGTCTTAATTGCATAGATCCCGAGTAAGAGCGTATCTGGAATATTGTACACAGCTTTGGTCTCCTCAAAGGGAATGCCAATAAAACTGGTGAGAGGGGAAATATGGATTGACTTGTCTTCTTTACTTCTTTACTCCAGACATTCCTTTCAAAATACCAGGTTGCTTGATATATACTTTAATATGGAGCTCTAGCAAAACCAGTCTGCCCATTTCCAAGTATTACTGTTCGCTTTTAAGTTTACATTTTCCTCTAAGGAAGGATGTACTTTGCAGCAAGGGAGAGCAGCGAAGATTTCACCAACTTAATTCCAAGGATGTCCGTAAAGGAAAGGTTGGGGACTGCAGCCCGTATTCTCTGGAGTTTAGAAGAAAGACAGACAGTCTCATACAAGCATACAAAATTCTTATATGGCTTAGCAGGGTAGCTGCAGAAATGACATCTAAAGCCTCCAGAACAATAAGATACAGTTTCAGATTAAAGAACAGACCATTTTAGGAGTCAGATTAACAGCATTTTCTTCACTCAAAAGTGTGATTCTTTAGAATTCTCTACCACAGAGAGCTGTGAAGGCACAGTCATTACGTTCAAGGCAGAGATTGATGGATTTCTAGATATTAAAGACATCAGAAGATATGGGGGCAGTGTCAGGAAATTGAAGTGAAGTAGAAGACAAGCCATGACCTAGTTGAATGGTGGAGTAGGCTCATGGTGCTGAATGGCTTGTTCCTATTTTCTATTGTATAGGTGTACGAAATAAGTTTTCTTCACATATATTGAGAGTTAAAATAAGTAGATATAATTTGTGCCATTGCTTGCTATATCTGAGTCAGACAGACAACAGAACACTGGCACAACAGGGAGTGGGATCATGATTTGAATTCTGATGTTTCCTTTGCTCTTGATGAAAACTCCTTGAATACATTAGTGCATCAAAAATGATTGCATCCACATCACAAGGCATAGAAGTGAGGAAAAAAAAAACGATCTTTTGATGTGAGCAGTTAAGGCATTCATGCCAAATTCTCAGCAGTGTTATATTAAGGCCTCCCTCAAAATAATGCTGCCAGGAATTTGTTGCAATTGCCTTAAGCACTCACAGCAGAAAGATGCATATCAGAAAATTTTCTCATCAGACGCATGATATCTTACAGTTTAGAATTGTCCAGACATCCCACTCAAAAAGCCAGGTTGCTTGATCTGTAATCAGACAGCTGGCAACCCTAGGAAACTGGGAAATAAACACTATAAATGTTGAAAAGCATTTTATTTCCCAAGCTCTAACAGACAGCCAGTGCTGTCTATATGTAGGCAGACAATAGTGGATCTCTGCCAGGTTTTCTGAGCTGAATTGCGCAGAGGCCTGCAGCATATATTTACAGTGAAGATGAACAGTGGCCTCACCTTCTGCAACATGGGCATGTTCCAGTCTCTAACAGTTATACGATTTTAGTGAGTCAGTTAGTATGGTGTAATTGTACCAACCAGGCTACTAGGATGTTGGTCACTTGAGTCCCTCAACAACAAGGGAACATACAACTGAAATAAAACACAAAATCTAGCCTGAACAGAGTTATAGGTGTCATAGCCTATTTGGAATTACATGGCCATAAAAGCATTTTTGCATTTGGATCAACTCAGACAAAAAAAAATCACTATTCTCCGAACATACAGCTAGCTTGTGATGTTCCAAGTACTGTTCCCTATGTGCTTGGCAGTTTCCCAAGATTTTGCCATGGTTCCTTTGTTCTGTCACAATCAAGCCTACCCCATTTAGCTGAGGCAGAAGTAAATCTACACGGGAAGCTGTTGGATGACAACTATTATGACATAAAGGCTTGATTGATCACCTCCTCTCCCAAATCCCAGTTCACCTGCTGAATAATTATACAGTCAGATGTTCCTCTCCACACATAACATCAGCAAGAAAGTCTTTGGGATGTTAAGAATGTGCCTGAGATGCCTGAGCAATTCAGATGGGATGCTGTCATACTCTCCTCTGAAATGGTCCCAGGCACTTGTCACTGTTAGTTGGGCATCCTTCCTACTCAAGAAGAGACAAAACCAATGAATAGCCCCTGATCCTGCAGAGACACTGAGCATAATGTGCTTATTTTAAATGTCTACTTCCTCTGGCAGACATTTTGTTGAATTCTATAGCTAGTAATGCTTCGTACTCACCCTGTTTAAAATGCAGCAAAGAATTCAAAGCAAATGTAAAGTGGCAATAATCCTGGAGGACAATAGGTCTGCTCTCTCATTAGACACAGATGATTGGTGGTGGTTTAACACAAGAGTGGCCACATCTCAGGCAAAGGGCGTGGTTGAGAGGGTGGCACCTTCGTGGTGACCTCAGATGAGACAGGATTTAAGCCCACACTGTTGGTATCGTTCTGCATCGCAAATCAGCTGTCAAGCCAACCTCTCTCCAATGCAAAGTACCAGACAAATTACTGAAACAAACTGTAGATTGCAGATTCAAGAATAGATAGATCATGAAACTGGATTTTTCTGAAATTCTAACAATCCCAGTGAGCATTGCATTATTTCATCAAAATTGACAGATTTACTCAAGAAAAATGCATTTGTTTATTTGTTTTAGCCAACAAATAGATGTTGAATTTCCTGAAATTTCCAATAATTTTTTCATTATCAAAATCTGACCATGTTAACCTTGTACCCAGGATAATTGAGAGTGAATATACCTTAAATATACAGTTGTCCTCTGATTTGAAAATTTTGGGTTAAAATCAACTCTCTCCCTAACATCACTGTGGGTGTGCATACACCATCTAAACTTCAAAAAAGCAGCTCATCCCCACACAGCACAAAGTTGAATCCTACATATCTATATATATATATATATATATATATAAGTGAAATGCCACACTTGGGTCCCCCAATGGACACTGAGGCAGAAATTCAGCTGCTGAGAAACAAGTGTTCTCCATTGAATTTTCCGTTCCAGTTGTGCAAATAAATCTAAAAAAGTGATGGAATTTGAAGAGCGAGAGGGGGAAAATGAAAAAGAAGGTTTAAAGCCGTACTGCAAACGATTGATTATAATCAGCCTAGGAAAAAGAAAAGCAAGCTGCCTTGATTCTTAAGCACGTTTCAGAGAATGCTCGATGCCATAAGATTTGGAACAGAAATAGGCTACCTCCTCCCATCGAATCTGCTCACCATTCAATCAGCTCATGACTGTTCTTCAGAGGGTCATTGTGGACTTGACAGGCTGAATGACATGCTTCCACAATGTAGGGATTCTATGCTATAAATAACGGTGTTATGTCAGCAATTTCCCAGCCCCTTGAGACTTCTCCAGAATCAGAGGATTCCTGGAAGATTGCGATCACTGTATCCAGTGGCTCTGTGTCTACTTCCTTCCATATGCTAAGTTGCATCCCCTCAGATCCTGGGGACATATCAGTCATCAATCCATCAACCCTGACAGCATTTACTCCCTAGCGATGGTTATTGTACTTATTTCCTCTCCTCCTTTTATTTCTTGATTATTTAGTCATTTTGGGATGCTATTAGTGTCACCGACAGTGAAGACTGATTTCAGGTATTCATTAAACTTCTCTGTCATTTCATTATTATGCATGGATTCTCTATCATTCTCTATCATAGTTTTTGAAATTTTTGTCTTGAACCATGCAAAATATTGTTTGAGAAATTGGAAAATAATAATAAAAAATGTTAGGTTGTGCTTTGCTTTTATTTGACTGTGTTCATTTATTTCACAAATGTAAGCATATGAGGAATAATAGTATATTAATAGTCAAAATGTTCAGAAGGAAATTGTAACTGAGTTTATGGCTTCTGCCACTAGGAGTTCCAGTGCAGGTATCCACAGATTAACATAAATTCAAAATTTGCCAAGTTTTGTAGTATGATTTTTTTCTGTATATACCAACAAGCATTTCGTGGTAGCATCATCTATCATCACCACCAGAAATTTCCAGGTGTTTTAAACATTCTCAAATGCGCAAAGCTTTGTGAGTTGGTGGCAAACGAGTATATTCAAGTCAGAGAATTCAGAAAGTTCCGACTCACTTCAGCATAACAGCTACTAGAAAATGTTATAGGATTAAAAAACCTACTGCAATTCCTGTGTATCTCTCAAACTGAGCACCTGACTCATAACTGATACCCCCAATGGCACCCTCCCTCACCCTTGACAGCCCCAGGAGCAGAGCTTATCCCTTGACTTGATCTAACACGAATTACCACTACCTGATCCTGCCAGACTTGACACCCAGCCTATTCAAACCCCAATGAGATGACCTCACTGCTCCCTGAGACCAACAGCCAGTCCCCATGAACCCCTGCCCATAAACCTAATCATTGACAACCCCCCCACACCTCAATGTAGCTGTAATGCAAAACACTCAGCCCACCAACCTGACTTTCCTCCCCCATTGGAAGAACAGTACTCTTACTGACTTGTCAGACTCACCTGTCACTGCTGACAGGATCCGAAAGGGGAGGTGATGGCTTAGTCCCATTATTGATGGATTTTAATTTGAAGACCCAAGTAATGTTCTGGGGATCTGGTTTCAAATCCCACTATGGCAGGTGGTAGAATATGAATTCATTAAAAATCTGAAATTAAGAGTTTAATATAACAATGAAACCATTGCTGATGGTCAGAAGAAGCAATCTAGTTCACTAATGTCCTTTAGGGAAAGAAGCTGCCATCTTTACCTGGTGGCCTATTTATGAATCTAGCAAGTGGTTGACTCTTAAACTGCCCTCTAGGCAATCAGCGGAGGGCAATAAATGTTGGCCTGGCCAGCAATGTCTTCATTCTGTGAATGAATAAGTAAAATCTGATCTGAACACCCCGCCCAGTCTTCCAAAGTGATGTGCCCCTCTCCACCTCAGAACTGATGCCACCCTAAACTCCCCCTACACTTTGCTCTACCAGTCTGACCCTCACCATCACCCTACCGCTCCAAGTTTGTTCAATCTCTCATCATAGCTAATACACTCCAATCCAAGCAACGTCCTGGTAAACTTCTTTGCAGCTTCTCCAAAGCCTCCACATCCTTCCTATGTTGCAGTGATCAGACCTAAGCCTGAACTGACCACCGGCACCCCGCCCCCAGCCCAACCCTCATTCCACCTCCCTGGATCTGACCTCCTGAGGTCTCTCCACTCCCCAGAATTAAACCATCCCAATCCCATTCCTCCTACTACTGACCTTTTCCTGGACTAACCTCTCCTACCCAGACCTGAAGCTCTCTGGATCTTTTCCCTTGCCCAACTGACACTTCCTTACTCTAAGGAGATAGTAACAACTGCCAAATGCTGGAGATTTCTGAAGAAGTGTCCCAACCTGAAACGTCAACTTTCCTGCTACCCTGATGCTGTCTGGCCCACTGTGGTCCTCCAGCTCCACACAGTGTTATCTATAACTCCTTTACTCTAAGCACTCATTTACTGACCTGACATCCTATTCGTAGCTGGCAACCCGCCCACTCGACAATGCATACCATACACCCAACGGGCCCAACACCACACCCAGACACATCAGTGACACTAAGCACCTCCCCAAAACCCCATCCCAAACGTTAACTTATACACTCACAATGAACAGGAGCAGTCAAAGTGCCTGGTTCTGCTGCTGAGCGTTTAAAGCTCAGTATCGAGCACACTGAGTACTGAAGAAATGTTTCCATGGTGATTCTCTCTGCTGTTGGTTTCATGAATTCCTGGATAGATCTTATAAGAAGGCCACTGTCCAGGAATCTCCATCTCAGATGGCATCTCCAGATAAGTTGCTAATTTTTAATCAGAAGAGGGTCAGAAATAGGATTCCTGACAGCAATAGGAATATTTGGGTCGCTGTGTAAAAATGTGAATTTTTCTATTTTGGTAGGAGGAACAGATGTGCAGAGTATTTCTTACATTGTAAGACTGCAGTAAGTGTAATGTACAAAAAGGCCTGAGTGTCCTCATTAGTAAATCACTAAAGGCTAACACGCAAGTAGAGCAAAATAGTAGGAAGGTTAATGGCATATTAGCCTTTATTGCAAGAGGATTTGAGTACAGGAGTATCAAATTCTTGCTTCAGTTGTATTGAAACTTGATTAATCTGCACCTGAAATACGGTCTGCAATTATAATCTTCTTACATTAGGAAAGGCATTATCCGCATAGAAGGAGTCCAAAGAAGATGCAGCAACAATGTTCGAAAATGGTGAGAGTATGCAACTAAGTGAATTTGGGCTAACAGGTTTGTATTCTCTAGAATTTCAAAGAATGAAAGGTGATTTTTTTGAAATCTACAAAATATGTAAAAGGACAGATACCAAAGAACCACTGCAGTATGGAAACATGACATTCAGCCCAACAGGTATGCACCGACCTTCTGAGGAGCATCCCAGCATTTTCCACACTAATGCACCTAACATACACATCCGTGGACACTATGGGTAATTTAGCATGTCCAATTAACCTAACCTACATATTTTTGGACTGTGGGCGGGAACTGGAAAACGCCGTGGAAACGCACGCAGACAAAGGCAGAATGTGCAAACTTGCACAGACGGTTGCCTGAGGGTGGAATCAAACCTGGGTCCCTGGTGCTGTGAGGCAGCAGTACTAACCCCTAAACCACTGTGTTGCCCTAGTAGATTCAGGTAAGATATTTTTCCTCGTTGGGAAGCCTAGAACCACTGGACACAATTTAAAAATAAGGGACAAACCACTAAGAACTGAGATGAGAAAATTTTCTTCTGTACTATACAAGGTCGAACAGCCATAGAGTTGTGTAACACAGAAACAGACCCTTCAGCTCAATCCAAGGGTAGCACGATGGCTCAATGGTTAGCAATGATGCCTCTCAGCACCAGGGACCTGAGTTCAATTCCAACCTTGGGTGACTACCTGGGTGCAGTTTGCTCATTCTCCCTGCGTCTGCATGCCTTTCTTTCCACAGTCCAAAGATGTGCAGGTTAGGTGGATTGGCCATGTTAAATTGTCCATTGTGTCTAGGGACATGCAGGTTAGATAGATTAGCTAAGGTAAGGGGTTGGGTATGAGTGGGATAGTCTTTGGAGGATCAGTGAGAACTCAATGGGCCAAATGCCCTGCTTCCACAATGGAAGGATTCTATTCTATTCATCCATGCTGAACGGGTTCATTAAATTAATCTAGTCCATTTGGTCCATATCCCTCTAACCCCTTATTCATGTACCTGTATAGATGCCTTTTAAATGTTGTAATTGTACCAGTCTCCACCATTTTCTCTGGCAGTTCATTCCATATCTGGATCACCTTCTACGTGAAAAAACTGTCCCTTAGGTCCCTTTTACATATTTGCCTCCTCAGCTTAAACCTATGCCCTCCAGGTTTGGACTCCCCTATCCTTCATTATTCACCGTATTCATGCACCTCATGATTTTATAAACCTCCGTAAGGTCATTCCTCAACCTCTACCACTCCAGAGAAAATAGCCCTAGCCTATTCAGCCACTCCCTATAGCTTAAACCCTCCGACGCTGGCAATATCATTGTGAATTGTTTCTGCACAGTTTCAAGTTTAACAGCATCTGTTCTATGGCAGGGAGGCTAAAACTGAACACAGTATTCCACAAGTGGCCTAACCAAAGTCCTGTAAAGCAGTAACATGACCTCCCAACTCCTATACTCAATGCACTGACCAATAAAGGCAAGTGTCCAAATGCCTTCTTCAGTATCCTGTCTACCTGCGATTCCACTTTCAAGGAACTATGAACCTGAACTCCAAGATCTCTTTGTTTGGCACCATTCCACAGGACCTTACAATTAAGGGCACAAATCCTGCCTTAATTTGCCTTTCCAAAATGCAGCACCTCACATTTATCTAAATTAAACTTCATCCGCCACTCCTCAGTCTATCGGCCCATCTGATCAAGGTCCAGTTATACTCTGAGATAACTCTCATCAATTTTGGTGTCATCTGTAAACTTACTAAACATTCCTCCTGTGTTCATATCCAAATTATTTATATAAATGTCAAAATGCAGTTGTCCTGGGACTGATCCTTGTGACACACCACTGGTCACAGGCCTCCAGTCTGAGAAACAACCCTCCACCACCATCCTCTGTCTCCTATCTTCAAGCCAATTTTGTATTCAAATGGCTAACTCTCCCTGAATTCCACTTGATCTAACCTTGCTAACCAGTCTACCATGCAGGACCTTGTCAAACACCTTGCTGAAGCCCATATAGACAATGTCCACCATTCCGCCTTCATCAATCTTCTTTGTTGCTTCTTCAAAAAACTTGTGAAGCTTAATCTTCATGAGTGTTAGAGATTGACAGGTCTCTAAACATGAATAACATAAACAAATATGGGAATAGTGCTTTGAAGTGTGTGATCTGCTATGATTGTGATGAAAGACAAAAGAGGCTTGGTGGGCTGAATAGCTCTCTTCTGTTCCAATATTCCTATGCCAAACATAGGTAGCAGCATGAGCTAAATGATCTCAGAATGAGACAGATCTAAAACAAACACAGTTTGTTGGAAAAACTCAACAGGTCTGGCAGCATCTGTGGACAGCGAAATAGAGTTAATGCCTGACTTTTCTTCAGATCAAAAGAGAAGAAAACAGATCAGAGCTAAGCTCTGCAGTGCTGCCATTAATTAAACAACTTTAATTAACTGGAGGAGGAGTTTCCACAAATACTTTCATCCATAATTATTCCCATCCTCAATGATGTAGCAGCCCAACGCATTAGTGCTAAAGACTAGGTCAAAAGATTTCCATCAAACTTCAGCCAGAAATGCCAAGTGAATGATTGATTTTGGCTTCTTCCTGAGGTCTCCTGCATCACAGGTGCTAATCTTTAGCCACTTTGATTCACTCGACATGATAGGGCGGCACGGTGTCTCAGTGGTTAACACTGTAGCCTCACAGCACCAAGGACCCAGGTTCGATTCCACCCTCAGGTGACTGTCTGTGTGGAGTTTGCACGTTCTCCCTGTGTCTGTGTGGGCGTCCTCTGGGTGCTCTGGTTTCTTCCCACAGTCCAAAGATGTGCAGGCTAGGTGGATTGGCCAGGCTAAATTGCCTGTAGCGTTCAAGGATATGTAGATTAGGTGGGTTATCGGAGGATGGGTCTGGGTGGGATGCTAAGGGTCAGTGTGGACTTGTCAGGTGAAGGGCCCCGTGTCCACACTGTAGGGATTCTATGATGATATGGAGAAACTG
Source organism: Stegostoma tigrinum (assembly GCF_030684315.1). NCBI lineage: Eukaryota > Metazoa > Chordata > Chondrichthyes > Orectolobiformes > Stegostomatidae > Stegostoma > Stegostoma tigrinum. The sequence continues at coordinate 154,370,142 of NC_081354.1, forward strand.
TTGAGGGCACTCTTACTGCAAAGGCAATGGTCCTGACAATATCTTGGCAAGTAAACTGAAGACTTGCGCTCCAGAACTTGCAACACCTATAGCCAAACTGTTCCAGTACAGTTACATCATTGGCATGTATCTGGCAATGTGGTAATTGCCAAGGTATGTTCTGTACACAAAAAGCAGGAGAAATCCAACCTGACCAGTGGCTGTATCATCCGTTTACTCTTGGTCATCAGCACATTCTTGAAAGTGGTTGTCAGCAACGCTGTCAAGTTGCACTTGCTCAGCAATAACTTGCTCACTGACACTCAGTTTGTGTACAATCAGGGCACTGGCCTTATTAGAGCCTTGATCAAAAAAATGAAGAGCTGAACTCCAGATGTGAGTAACAAGCCTTTGAAATCAAAGCAGCATTTTGATTGAATATAGATTTAAGGAGCTCGAGTAAAACTGAAGTTTGTGGGAATCAGGGAAAAATCTTTCCTCCGGTGAGAGAGAGAGAGAAAGACAAAAGCTCCAGAGAACTCCTGTACTATTTGCCTGGTGGTTTACCCTGTGTGGTGATCACCCATTCCTCTTCTGCTTGTACATTTATTATCTTTGCACTGTTTAGATGATGGACACACACTGGGGAGAGAGGAGGTAAGCTATGTGGTGCAGAATTCCCAAACTCTGACCCTGCTCCTGTAGCCATTGTGTTTATGTGAGCTACCAGTTCAGTTCCTAGCCAATGAAAATTCCCCAGAGACACAAGCGGAAAGCATTGGAGAAACTCAACAGATCTGCCAGTGACTGTAGAAAGAGAAAAGCAGAGTCCAGTGGCACTTTGTCAGAATTTCAAAGCCACCAATGCCGAACCAAGGAGCCGACTTATGAGGAGATCTTTCAATCTCTCCAATGCCAGGAGCACAAAAGGTAAGGAGCATGAAGCTGATGGAGCAGCGCCCTCAGGAAGAGTAAAAGGGATTGTGGTCTAGAGCATCCAAGGTTGACATGGAGCTCAGACTCCTCACCACTGGAAAAAAATACAGGCCAGCTGGGAATCCATGACACAGCTTGGCTTTCCAATGGATGGGGACTGCTGCAATAAGTCCATAAGTCCAAATCCAAAATGGAAAGGAGAATACTTGGACATAGATAGCCTTCCACCATTGGCCCTACTCACCTCTGGATGGGAGGATCGAAATGTCCCGGTGCATCCAGACAGTTGATGAAGGTAAATTAGTCTGGCAGATGGACTACAATGTTCGTAAATGTGAGGTCATCCATTTTGGTAGGAATATCAGCAAAATGAACTATTATCTAAATGGTGAAAAATTGCAACATACTGCTGTCCAAAGGCATCTGGGCACCCTTGCGAATGAATCACAAAAAGTTGGTTTGCAGGTAATTAAAAAGGCAAATGGAATATTGTCCTTCATTGCTACAGAGATGGAATTTAAAAATAAGGAGGTTATGCTGCAACTGTATAGGGTGCCGGCGAGGCCACACCAGGAGTATTGTGTATAGTTTTGGTCTCCTCACTTGAGAAAGGACGTACTAGCACTGGAGGCTTGCTAGGTTGATCCCAGAGTTTAAAGGATTTATTTATGAGGAGAGATTGAGTATACTGGTACAATAGAAGAATGAAGGGAGAGCTTATAGAAACATATAAAATTATGAAGGCAATAGATAAGATAGAGGCAGGGAGGTTGTTTCCACTGAGAGTGAAACTAGAACTAGGGGGAATCACCTCAAACTAGAGGGCAGCAAATTGAGCACTGAGGAGGAACTCCTTCACCCAAAGGGCTGTGAATCTGTGGAATTCCCTGTCCAGTGAAGTAGTTGAGACTTCCTCGTTAAATGTTTTTAAGAAAAAGACTGATTTTTGAACAGTAATGGAATTAAGTGGTATAGTGAGTGGATGTGTGAGTGGAGCTAAGTCCAAAGAAAGATCAGCCAAGTATCTTATTGAATATTAGAGCTGGCTCAACAGGCCAGCTCTTACAGACATAGAGTCTTAGAGTAATACAGTATAGAAACAGGCCCTTCGGCTCAAACTGCTCCATGCCGACCATGGAGTGCACTTATTTGGTTCCAATTGCTTGAACTTGGTCCTTTTCCCTCTAAATCCTTCCCATCCATGTACTTATCCAAATGTGTTTTTAAATGTTGCTATTGTACCTGCCTCAAACACTTTCTATGGCAGCCCATTCCATATACTCACCACTCTCTGCTTAAAGACGCTCTCCATCAGGTCCTTCTTTAATCTTTCCCCCCTCACTTTAAACTGGTACCCTCTAGTTTTCAACTCTCCATCCCTGGGAAAAAGACTGTATGCATTCATCCTATCTATGCCCCCCATGATCTTATACACCTCAATAATGTCACCTCTCAATATTCCACGTTCCAAGAAATAAAGTCCTATCCTGGCCAACTTCTCCATGTACCCCAGGCCTACTAGTCCTGGCAACATCCTCGTAAATCTTCTTTGTACACTTTCCAGTTTAACTATGTCTTTCCAATAACAGAGTGACCAAAACTGTACACAATACTCCAAGAGCAGCCTCATCAACCACTTATACAACTGTAACATAATGTCCCAGTTTCTATGCTCAATACCTTGAATGATGAAGGCCAGCTTGATAAATGCGTTCTTCACCACTCTGTTCACCTATCAATCAGCTTTCAATGAACTATGTACTTGTTCTCCTAGGTCCCCCAGTTCCACAAGACCCTTCAGGATCTTACCATTTATTGAATAAGTCCTACCTTGGTTAGACTTTCCAAAGTGCAACACCTCAGACCTATTTGTATTGAATTGCATTTGCTAATCATCAGCCCACTTCCCCATCTAATCGGATCCCTCTGCAATTTTTGATAACCTTCCTCGTTGTCAATGATACCTCCTAATTTTGTATCATCTGCAAACTTACTAATCATGCCTTGTACATTCACATCCAGGTCATTTATGTAAATAATAAATAACAAAGGTCCCAGCACTGACCCCTGTGGCACACCACTAGTCACAGGCCTCCAGTCCGAGAAACAATCTTCAATCATCACCTTCTGCTTTCTACCATTGAGCCTTCATGACTAGCCTGCCATGGGGGATCTTGTCACAGGCTTTACTAAAGCCCATATAGACAACATCCAATGCCCTACCCTCGTCGATCCTCTTGATTCCCTCTTCAAAAAACTCTAAAAGATTTTATCAGACATGACTTCTCACACACAAGAACATGCTAACTATCCCGAATTAGTCCATGACTATCTAAATGTTGGTTGATCCTGTCCCTCAGTATTGTCTCCAGTAACCTGCCTACCACTGATGTCAGGCTCAATATCCTGTAGTTCTCTGGTTTGTCTCTGCTATCTTTCTAAAACAATGGAACAACATTAGCCACCCTCCAGTCTTCTGGGACTTCATCATTGGTTAAGGATGAAGCAAAAATCTCTGTAAGTGTCTCTGCAATTTCTTCCCTAGCCTCCCACCACGTCCGAGAATGGACTTGATCAGGCTTAGGGGATTCATCCACCCTAATGCTCCTATTTCTTATGTTCGTATGTTCTAATAAGTTGAAAATGCACTGCAGCAGCCCGTACAAAATAACTCTCTACGCCAAGTGAAAAGGCATAGAGGGAATTCACACAAGATGATTCAAACTATGTAGTACAGGTTCCCAATGAAGTTTTTTTTATGGCCTGCAGCCAATGTGAAATTCCATCTGAATGTAGGCCAGTTCAGTCAAAAGTTTAAATGATAGATGGTACGAGGCCTGTTTTGGCATACTGATTGAGTGTGAAATAAAGACAGATGGATCTCATTGTGGAATCACTGGGCTCCTGATTACAAGAGTCGCCTGTATCTCTAATCAGAGTTGTCTGAATTGTTTTAAGAAGAGACTAGACAACAATTGTGAAAGTTAATCACAATGGCAAGAATCTGACTTTTTCTTGTCCCTCACCTGATTAATACATCATGCATCATTATTCTCATCACTTTATGGACAGGAAAAATCGTTCCCTAAAAAGGTATATGCAGCTGCCATTTTTGACACAGCAAAGTCCCCTAAATGGCACATTAGCCTAGTTTTGTTAGTATTGTTAAGTTGAAAGACTTGCTTTATGAGGAGGGATTGAACAGTTTTGACTCACTCGAGTTTAGAAGGATGAGAGGGGATCCATTTGAAGCAAATGAGATCCTAAAGAGATTGACATTGTCGAGGTTTCCCCTCGCCGGGCAATCTAGAACAACAGGTCGTAGTTTTAGGACAAGGGATGGCATATTTAAAACAGAAACTTACAGAGATATCCAACAAACAGCATAGGGCCATGATAATAGTATTAAAAATCTCCTCCTACCTGAAACTGATGCATGTTCCCTAAGAATGTTCTTTCTTGAAACATTCTTTCCCTAATCCCATCAATGGAGAGTTTGAATTTAGTCTGCAGCCTGTTTGAGAACTTCAAGTCAAACTCTAGCCTTTGTTTACAGACAAATCTGGCAAAGTCACACTTTATGCAAAACTCGGGAGAATCCACAGGAATGACTGTCAAGACTGGGATTTGAACTTTACTCGCAACTAACATTTTATTTTAGTAGATCAGCTCCCTGGGTGTACTTTTGGGGAAAACAGACATATAAAAATTATACCTTTAAAGTATAGTATTCACTGAAGTAGCATACTTTCTGAAACAGTGCTAGTAAAATGGTCCTTGACAGTGTCATTTATAAAAGAGAATCAGATATTATACACATGCACTATTACAATGAAGGTTTATTTTTATCAATGTAACACCACTCAAATTTACCCTATTTCAGCTTATGTGCCCCACAGAAACTTTCAGTTGTGTCTTCTTTACCCCTAGACTTGGCTACTCCAATTTACTCATGGCTGGTCTCTTATATTCTGCTCCTCACAAGTTTAAAGTCATCCAAAACTCTGCCACCTCTGTCTTACCTCAGATCAAGTTCCAGTTCCCTAACAGACCTGTACTCATTGACTTACATTATCATCCATTTCAGCAACATTGTGTTTTTAAAATTTTCATCCTTTTTTGCAAAGTCCTCCATGGTCTATTTTTTCACAATCTCTATAATCCCCACCATCCCCACAATCCTTCAACCTGTGTTCTAATCTTGGCCTTTTTTGCAATCCTGATTTTAACTTCTCCACCAATAGTCACTGTGTCTTAATTTGCCTATGTTCCAAGCTCAGGAACACTGTAACTCAACTTCTTCGTGCTTCAATCTTGCCTTCTTCTTTGGGGAGGCAATGGCCTAGTGGTATTATCATTAAGCTTGATCATTAGACTATTTATTCAGAGACATAGGCAATGTTCTAGGAAACTTATTTTGGTGGCTGGTGAAATATAAATTTGATAAAAAAAATCTAGAATTAAAAGTCTAATGATGACCATGAAATAAGTCATAGTCATAGAGTCATACAGCACAGAAACAGACCCTACGGTCTAACTAGTCCATACCATGATCCCAAACTGAGCTAGTCCTACCTGCTTGCACTTAACGCATATTCCTCCAAGTATTTCTTATTCATGTACTTATCTAAACGTCCTTTAAATGTAGTCATTGTACCCACATCTACCACTTCCTCTGGAGTTTATTCCACATGTGAACCACTCTATGTGTAAAAAATTGTCCCTCATATCCTTTTAAATCTTTCTTCTCTCACCTTAAAAATATGTCCCCTAGTCTTGAAATTCCCCACCCTCGGGCAAAGACACCTGCCACCTTATCTATACCCCTCATTATTTTCTAAATCTCTATTAGGTCACCTCTCAACCTTCTCTGCTCCACTGAAAAAAAGTCCCTATTCAGTCTCTCCAAATAACTCAAATTCTATTCTCAGAATAATTTCGATTGTTGCAAAATCCAATCTGATTCACTACTGTCCTTTAGCCAAGGAAATAGCTTTCCTTACCTGGTCTGGCCTATACGTGACTCCAGATTCACAGCAATGTATTTGACTCTTAAACTGTCCTTTGGATAATAAATGCTGGCCTAGCCAACGATTCTCACACCCTGTAAATGAAAAGAAAATACTCCCAAATACTCTTTGACTATCTGTTCAGCCTGTTGTACAAATTTCAATGTATTCAATGTTACAGGCTGTTGAAAAAGGCTCTGTATGGTTGTCTACGCAGCCTTTGAGAGGATATCAAGTTTGTTTGATTTACATTTTTCTTAGCTGCTGGGAGATTATGTTGCTTTAATATGGTTTTGAATGCCTGTTTATTTATTTTGGCAGATGTTGAACTCTTAGTGGGATTGAACCCTTTTCTCAGTAAGAGTTTATACAGTTGCTTATTTATTTTGTTGTTTCAAAAGCATTTCAAAGCATGACGCAAGGTTGTTATGAGTCTGTGCTCTGCCCCAGCCATGAAGAATGTTTAAAGGTTCAAAAGATTTCTGAACCTTAAGGCAATATAAAAATGACATCACACTGTCCAGAATGACATTTTTTAAAATTAGATTAACAGCACTACTGAATGGTGATGTGCATTTTATCCACTGGACAACGTATTCTAAAGGATCTGAAGATTAGTACAATGTCCAAAGCAAATCATTGCATTAAAACCTACTTAATATTGAATGTTAGTTGAAATTAATAAAACATGCCTGTCAATTTGTTCCTGATCCACAAATAACATTTCCCTTTTGTAAAACCAATTGACTGCCCTGATCAAACCATGATTTCCTCAGAACTTTATTAAGATATCTTTAAGAGCTTCCAGCATTTTTCTGATGACTAACGACAGAATGACTAACCTGTGGTTTCTTGTTTTACTCTTTCCTTCCATTTTTGAATAGTGGTGTTGCATTTGTTGATTTATAATCTCCTGGAGCCAAATTACAATCCAGGGAGCTTCAAAAATCCATGTAGCTTTGCTATAAAGCATGTTTCATTAATGCGAATTAGCTGTAATGCAATTGATGAATAGCAGACTCTGTTTGGATAATACAAACTTTCTGTTGTACAGTTTAGAGATTATAGCAATTTCCCTGTAATGTGATTTTCTATAGCGTGAGGTCATGCAAGAACGCAACTATCATGTTATAGGAGAACTACCTATCATTGGCCTTATATCCACTAATCTGAGCAATTATGATTATAAAGTCAAGAAGTAGGACATCAGGTCTTAGGGATTTGTTTTCTTTAAGTCTATTAATGGTCTTCAGTGTTTGTTTTTCTGTGATATTTGTTGTTTTACATTTTAGACTCTTATTAGTCTATTGACTTATTTCTATTACTTGTATTCAAGTTGTGTCTTCTACTATAAGGGCTGACACAAAATACTCATTCAACATTTCTGCCGCCATATTATTCTCCTCAAAGGGAGCAATGTTTACTTTTGTTGCTGACTCTTTCAAACAATTCTAAAAAGATTGTGGCATTCGTAATATTTTTTACATTCCAGTTTATTTATTTGCTTGAGGAGAAAGATTTAAAAGGGACCTAAGGAGCAACATTTTCACCCAGAGAGTGGTGCATGTATGGAATGAGCTGCCAGCAGAAGTGATGGAGACTGGTTTAAACACAACATTTTAAAGGTATCTGGGTGGGTACTTGAATGGGAAGTTTTTAGAGACATATGCGCCAAATGATGGCAAATGGGACTAGATTACTTTGGGATACCTGGTTGGCATGGACAAGTTGGATTGAAGGATCTGTTTCCATACTATACATTTCTATGAATCTATGACTCTAATCTCGGGACATGGGCAACACGGGGGTGGGGGTGATGCATTTCTAGTTGGCCTTGAGAGGTTACTGGTGAGATGCTTTCTTCAACTTCTGAAGTCTATGTCCTGCAATTATACACACAATGCCGTTAGGAAGAGAATTCCAGAAATTTGTTCTAACAGCACTGACGGAACGGTGATGCATTTCCAAATCAGGTTGGTGAGTGGTTTGTGTGGAATCTTGTTAGTGGTGGTACTCTCATGTATTTACTACCCTTGTATTTCTCGGTGGTAATGATCATAGGTTTGGAAATTACTCTCTAAGGAGGCTTAGTGAATTTCTGCAGCGCATCTGGTAGCTGGTGCACACTGCTGCTTCTGAATGTCCATGGTGGAGGGAGTCAGTATTTGTGGATGTGTGGGCCAGCTGTTTTATGCTGGTTTTGTCAAGCATCTTGAGAGTTGCTGAAACTGCACTCACCCAGGCGAGGAGGGGCTATTTCATTGTACTAGCGCCTCATAGATTTGTGGAGTCAGGTGGTGACTTACTCACCACAAATTCCTAGCATCTGAGACACGTTTTGGCTCTTGTGGTTATTGTATTTATATGGCTAGTTTAACTGTTAATCTTAGCCATCCAAAACATTAACAGAAGGGGTTTCGATGATAATAATGCTAATGAATGTAAAGGGGTGGTCATTAAATTGTCACTTACCTACTTTTGTCCAGTACTATCCTTAACTTCACTAGAAAGCTATTCACTCCAGTATTAAACACCCACTCATCCTCAATTTTCAACTTGCACACTAAAATCCTGTCTCTTGTTTTCATTCTTTCTCTCTCAACTCATTTTCATTTTCCAACATATATCCTCTTTTTCTGATCGTACTCTCTTACATCCCACCACGACCCTACCTCCTCCTTTTCTCAAATTTTTGCTCTCTTCTGCCTCATTGTTAAAATTTTAAAGTATTGTTCACCATTTGGCTTACTTGCCATTTTTATTTTCCTGAGCATCTTATAAAACAGATTGCAGCTTCAGCGGGAAGGTGATTGAAGCTGGGAATCAGCACTCACACCTGTATGTCCAGACTGGGACCTTTATGTAAGTACAGAATGCAATATTCACATGGTATAATTACTTACATTTTGCAGGTATGTGAATGGAAGTAGGCACTGGGAAAACACCTGTATGCATATTCATCTGATATGAACTGATGTATAAATTATAAAAGTAATTAATTAAAATGAATTAATAACACGTTTCTGCGATGATTTACAGAAAATGAAGAACAAGCTGCCTACATAAGTGCAAAATGGAAATTTACTTTGAAATACAAATTCATTATATAAACACTGCAGTGATACTAACTAATTAGGAGCCACTTAGAATTCTGTGTTGTGATATGTGCAAAGATGGTTAGTTTGTTGCAGTACTTATATTACTGAACATATTATCAATAGCTCCATCTCAATTATACTTTTCTGAAGTAAAAGTTTAACATGTCTGAATATGAAAATGTGATATCATTTTAAAATTGGCACAATTAGTTAAAGGGCCAACCTCCACAGTCCGAGGTCCGTCATTATATGAGCACTGCAATAATGCTACCTAATTTGGACACACTTGCATCAGTTAAAATGTTAGAACATCACAACCCAGTACATGAAGAGTTATTCTGGCTGCCTCTCACCTGCGTCACATTACTGCAAATAAAGTTGTTGAATATTAAACCATAACTGTTATTAGTGAAAATATGCATTAAAAATGAGGAATTTTCCTTTCAAGTGGAGCCCAAGAACAAACGGCACTTGATTGATTTTGTCTGTATTTCTTCATGAAAACATATGTCTCCATGAGTCATTTTGTGGTTTGAGTTTGACTCTGTAGGAATATATTCATTAAGTTTATTCAGGCATCTTTTATTAACCCAGTCATTGCTCTTCATCTCTTTAAGATGACCACTTAACACCTCATAATTTAAATAGGACACAGAACGCCCTGGTTGTGGACTAGAAAGGACTGACACTCACTGGACCAAGATTCCGACTTCAGTTATGCATTCCTAGAATTCTGTGGCTATCTTCTTTCACAATGTTTTAACCATTCTTGAGGAAAATGCTTTGCTAGTAAGATGTTCACAGGAGAAGGTGCTAGTAGCGCTTTGAGTTTCAAGTGTATATTAACAAAACTGAGTGATGTTATGGGTTCTGAGGAAGGGTCACCGGACCCAAAATGCAAACTCTGTTTTTTATTCACAGATGCTGCCAGACCTGCTGAGCTCCTGATTTACAGCATCTGCAGTACTTTCAGTTTTTATTTGTGCCGTTATTGGTTACCTTTTTAACTACACCGACAGAACGTGGGTTTCACTGGTAATTTAATGCCCAATCCAAATTTCCCTTCAGAAGGTGCTGGTGAGCTATTTATCTGATCACAATAGGACAAATGTCAAGGTCATTTCAAAAGGCAGTTAGATTCGCATTCACAGTGTTATAGGTCTGGAATCACATTCAGATCAGACCAGGTAAAGGCAGCGGATTTCCTGCATCAAAGGACATCAACGAACACAATGGGTTTTATTGACAGTTCAGTCATTACATGTTCATCACACTAGATTATTCCAGATTTACTGAATTAATTGCATTTAAATTTCCCAGGTGCCATGGTTCAATTTTGACTCAATACACTGGATCAGTGGTGTTGATTTATAGTAGTTTTCTTTGTGCAGACTCAAGGAGCTGAAAGGCTTCTTTGGTACTGTATGATTCTAAGATCATTATTTCAGGCCTCCAGGTTACTCATCCAATAACACAACCTCTTTACCATTCCTACTTAATAGCACATCAAGGCTAGAGCCTTCCCAGCATGTAAAGGCATCTTTGGAGAGGATGGTTAGGGGACTGTGGTACAGAGGGTAAATTTAGAACATAAGATATTAGGTTAGTTCTTACCTAAAGGCAAATTTCTCAATGTGTCAGCATTTCAAATTTTCCCAGTACATATAAACCCAATTCTGCCTAGTTGATGGCCTTCCTAGCTGTAGATCATGCATGATGTTAACGCTTTCCTCGAGAAACAGATTCAATACTGCATGGGTGGAAACTCATAAACTATGAATAAAAAACTCTGTTATCCACACAGGAAGCCTCTGAGACAGAATGTAATTCCACGACAAAGCAACAACTATGACCCAATGCCAGAACGGGAGAGATCTCATATGTGAAGGAATCTGCAGGAATTTTCTAGCTGGAACCATTGGGAGGGTAAGTCATACATTGCATCATAAGCTGGAAAACAAGTTGGACCAGGGGACAAAAAGTATAAAGATTTCCATACAGTGACTAAATCTAATTGCACATCCTGGCAGAAGACAGCAACTTCAAAAATCACCCAAAATTGGTCACATTATCAGTACCTGCTCCACATGAATGTAAAATTATGTGGAGTATCTAAAATAAACTTGCCATGGTCTGTCACTGTATATGTCTGTAATACATATAGTTCATTTTGTTGCTATAGCAAGACTTAAAGAGATTGGCTTAAATGATCCTTAATGGCAACTTTAAAGTATGTCCAATGTATCTGCTTGACCCTTCATTTCCTGAAATATTGACTCATATTACTTCACTGATGTTTGGAGTTCAGAAGGGTCTCAAACAATGCACCATCCTTCATTTCAAGATCATTGGTCAAGTCCAAGAGATGCTGGAGCAGACATTGGCTATTCAACCAATTGATTGTACTCCATCTTTCAATGAAATCGAGGCCCTCAATTCCACTTTCCCATCTCTGCTCCTTAACCCTTGATTCTCACACTGATTAAAAATCTGATTATCTCAGTCTTGAATATGCTTAATGACACAACTCCTATAGCCCTCTGTGCTAAAGAATTCAACAAGTTCATTACTCTCTGAGTGAAGTAATTCTTCCTTATTTCTGTCCTAATGGGTTGACCTCTTAGTCTGAGATTATATTGTACATAGTGTTTCATTCTGAAAATGTTAATATTAAGAAGTGTATTAAGCCCTCCTCCATTATAATGTTATAAGGTGGAAGAATAGCTCTGGATTTCAAAGAAGATAGACTCACTATCTAAGGCTTTTCACAGTCTTAGCAATGAAGTTTGTCATACCAATTAACTTGTATCTGACTAACGGAAGAGCCATTTCTTATTATGAGATTACTAGTGTTTTCTTGTGGCACACTCAACAAAAAAGGCCCTGTAGTACACAACTTCAGAGGGAGATGGTGGCATCAAATGTAACTTACGGTGACCAAGCATTTAAGGTGGCATTTAAGCCAAACCTGACCATGTTCTCACTTGTCATCTACATGTTGTTTCTCCAGCAGATGGACTCTGGTCAACGTCAGAAATCCTAAAGGTTGTGCTTTGCTTTAAAACTCAGAATTCCTTGATTCCACTGTCATTCAGTTATAATCAAATCACAAACTCTGCCAACATCTCAGTCAGACTGGTTCGTTATCACATCAGCTTTGAGTACAAAAAGAAATGCTAGAAACTCTTGTGATCCTCTGATAAACACAACAGGTCAAGCAGCATCTTAGGAGCAGGAAAGCTGACGTTTTAGGCCTCAACCCTTCATTGGATGTAGAGTCTAGGCCCAAAATGTCAGCTTTCCTGCTCCTGAGATGCTGCTTGGCCTGCTGTGTTCATCCAGCCTCACACCGTGTTATCTCGGATTCTCCAGCATCTGCAGTTCCCATTATCTCTTGTTGGTTTGTGGGATATAAAGATCACTGGTAAAGCCAAGATCACCAATTATCCTTGACAAGGTGGGTATGAGCTGATACTGTCATCCATCTGCTGTGGGTACACTCCCCATGCTCTTAGGGAGTTCCACAATTTTGACCCAGTAACAGCAAAGGAGCAGCAATTTATTTCCAAACAAAGCTAGTATGCAGCTAGGAGGCGAATTGGTAGTTGGTACTCCTGCCTATTTGTCACTTTCTAGGTGCTACAGGTTACAGGTTTGGAAGGTTCTATCAAATAAACCATGGCAAGTTTCAGCAGCAGTTCTCGCAGATAGTACATACTGCTGCAACTGCGCACCAGTAATGGATGGAGGTAATACTTCAGGTAATGTGCTGGATACAAATCAAGTGAACTGCTTTATCCTGGACGGTGTCAGGCTTCTTAAGTGTTGTTGGAGCTGCTTTCATTTGGGGAAGTGGAGAGATTTCATAATGCTCCTGACTTATGGAAGTAAGTCACTCATCACAGAATATCCAGCTTGAGCCTTATTCTTGCATCCTCAGCATTTACAATGGTGTTTACAACTAGATTTTTGGTCAGTAGTAACAAAACATAACTACCTACTCCAGCTTCCCCAACAGCACGCCAATTGGATGTTGATGATGGAGGACTGGATGATAAGAGTGCTTTTGAATATTTAGCAAGATGTTTAAACTTTCTCTTGTGGGAGATGATTGTTCTCCGATAACCTACATGACATGCATGACAAAAACTAAAAGAACTGCGGATGCTGTAAGTCAGAAACAAAATCAGAAATTGCTGGCAAAGCTCAGCAAGTCTGGCAGCATCTGTGGAGAGAAATCAGAACAGGAAGAGTCACCAGACCCAACATGTTAATTCTGATTTCTCGTTATAGATGCTGCTCAATTTGCTGAGATTTCCCAGCAATTTCTGATGATGTGGATGATGTTTGTCTCTTGTCGGTCTAAGGCTAAATGGTGTTCAGATCTTGCTGCATGTGGTCACAAAATCCAGGTGTTGCAAATGAAACTGGACAATGGTGCTAAACATTTTGCAATCATCCACAAATATCCCTACTTCTGATTTTACAGTAAAAAGAAAGTTTTGATGAAGTAGTTGAAGATTGTTAATTGTACTCTTTATACAGCACCTTTTGGCATTCCAAAAGCATTTTACATAGAACATAGAACATAGAACATAGAACAGTACAGCACAGAACAGGCCCTTCAGCCCACAATGTTGTGCCGACCATTGATCCTCATGGATGCACCCTCAAATTTCTGTGACCATATGCACGTCCAGCAGTCTCTTAAATGACCCCAATGACCTTGCTTCCACAACTGCTGCTGGCAACGCATTCCATGCTCTCACAACTCTCTGCGTAAAGATCCTGCCTCTGACATCCCCTCTATACTTTCCACCAACCAGCTTAAAACTATGACCCCTCGTGCTAGCCATTTCTGCCCTGGGAAATAGTCTCTGGCTATCGACTCTATCTATGCCTCTCATTATCTTGTATACCTCAATTAGGTCCCCTCTCCTCCTCCTTTTCTCCAATGAAAAGAGACCGAGCTCAGTCAACCTCTCTTCATAAGATAAGCCCTCCAGTCCAGGCAGCATCCTGGTAAACCTCCTCTGAACCCTCTCCAAAGCATCCACATCTTTCCTATAATAGGGCGCCCAGAACTGGACGCAGTATTCCAAGTGCGGTCTAACCAAAGTTTTATAGAGCTGCAACAAGATCTCACGACTCTTAAACTCAATCCCCCTGTTAATGAAAGCCAAAACACCATATGCTTTCTTAACAACCCTGTCCACTTGGGTGGCCATTTTAAGGGATCTATGTATCTGCACACCAAGATCCCTCTGTTCCTCCACGCTGCCAAGAATCCTATCCTTAATCCTGTACTCAGCTTTCAAATTCGACCTTCCAAAATGCATCACCTCGCATTTATCCAGGTTGAACTCCATCTGCCACCTCTCAGCCCATCTCTGCATCCTGTCAATGTCCCGCTGCAGCCTACAACAGCCCTCTACACTGTCAACGACACCTCCGACCTTTGTGTCGTCTGCAAACTTGCTGACCCATCCTTCAATTCCCTCGTCCAAGTCATTAATAAAAATTACAAACAGTAGAGGCCCAAGGACAGAGCCCTGTGGAACCCCACTCACCACTGACTTCCAGGCAGAATATTTTCCTTCTACTACCACTCGCTGTCTTCTGTTGGCCAGCCAATTCTGTATCCAAGCAGCTAAGTTCCCCTGTATCCCATTCCTCCTGACCTTCTGAATGAGCCTTCCATGGGGAACCTTATCAAATGCCTTACTGAAGTCCATATACACCACATCCACAGCTTGACCCTCATCAACCTTACTAGTCACATCCTCAAAAAACTCGATAAGGTTTGTAAGGCATGACCTACCCCTCACAAAGCAGCAAGGTACTTTCTGAAATGTTTTTCTGAAAAAGATCCTGACCCAAAATGTCAGCTTTCCTGCTCCTCTGATGCTGCTTGGCCTGCTGTGTTCCTCCAGCTCCACACTTTGTTACTTCTGAAATGTGTTCAATTTTGTAACTGAGGAAACTTGCCAGCTCACCTGTCTGAGCAAGCCTTAAACATAAATTTCTCATTCTTGATTTCAAACCTCCATGGTCATACCATATATTCTTTGTAATGTCCTCCAGTTTTACAACTCTCTGAGACATCTGTGCTAGTCCAGTTCTGGCTTTAAAATATCCTTAATTTTACTCCACTGCTGGTGACAAGGCCTTAAATTCTGGGATTCTTCTGCTAACCCTCTATCTCGACATTTTTCCTACTGAGGCACTCCTTAAACCTCATCTATTCTATGTCTTAATAACCTGTTTTGCAATTTGGCATCCAATTTTGTTTGATAATGTTCCTTGAATCACCTTGGGACATTTAATTGTGTCTTATTAACCATGCTATGTAAATGCATACTGTTGTGGTGGAAGCTAAAGCCTCACACTCAGAATAGCAATCATGTGGATTTGTGAGTTAACTTTTTGTAATAACACAGCTTTGAGGTGATTTCAATTTATGATTGTTTTTGCTTTCTTAAATTTCAACACATCTAGATATTGTTTGATTTATTCCTTTTTGATATTCCCATTCCTTACTGGTGTAAGTCAAAGCATGCTCCACAAGCCCTTGTTTTGAATTCCAACTTTTGAAATAAACGCACAGCAAAATTCTTTAGAATGAAAGAAAAGGTAGGACTTATTAACAAGGCATACAAAATATGAGGAATTGTTTCAGTACTCTATATATGCGTAAGCACTCAGGAAGTTATCAGCTCATGTAAGTTACAACTTACCAAGACATCAGTGTCCAATCATAATTTCCTTAGTGAGCTGGGCCCAGTAGTTCCCCTTGTTGCAGATGTAGACCATTTTCCTGTCAGGAAATTGGAGACAGAGATAGAATGAGCTGCTAACTCAGATTGGAGACCCGAGTCTCCTGCTGGATATCAAACAGCAACTGACTGAGAACCCCAAATCTGTATACATAAGCAATACAACAAACTCAGATTTCAGTCATGTGGTAAAGCCAGCATTTTCAGATGCTGTGGCACCCCTTGGTGGGTTAATTGAAAAACTGTTAACATTGCAGCCTTACATCTCTCAACAGAGTTTCCATTGCAAAGGAAATTTAAAAGCATTTGTGTCCATTTTGACAGAATGGATTTTAGTGTTTTCCTTTGTCAGACTGGAAGCATAGAGCTCTCAGAAGGCTTTCAATGCTGTCCCATGTAAGAGATTAGCATGGGAATTTAAAGTGCATGCAACTGGGGGGTACTGTACTGGATAGAGAACTGGTTGGCAGAATGGAAGCAAAGAAGAGGAATGAAGGAATGTATAAATGTGTTCCTCCAGCTCCACACTTGTTATCTCTGACTCCAACATCTGAAGTTCTTATTATCTCTGAGTGAGTTATAAACCCACCGCGAAGCCTCTTCTACGGAGGCCTACCTTGAAGAAGTCGTCCTCCTCCCTCTGGAAAGACCTCAGTGGATCTCTCTCACTGCAACCCTCTGGTAATCTCTTCAGCCCAGTTCCTCCGATGCTACCTGGCCCGCTGTATTCCTCCAAGTCCACACTGTGTTATCTCTGACTCCAGCATCAATAGCTCTTAATGTCTCTCAATAGGAATAAACAATGATTTGGATGAGGGAAATAAATATAATATTCCAAACTTGCAGATGATATAAAGCTGGGTGGGAAGGTGGGCTGTGAGGAGGATGCTGAGATGCTTCAGTGTGAATTAGAAAACCTGAGAGAGTGGGCAAGTGCATGCATAGGTTGGAAAGGGGAAGGTGCAATGAGTCCTGGGGTGTCCTCGTACACCAGTCACTGAAAGAAAACATGCAAGTGTAGTAGGCAGTGAAGAAGACAAATGGCATTCATTGCATGAGGATTTAGGTACAGGAATAGTGATGTTTTGCTGTAATTGTACAGTACCTTAGTGAGACCTCAACAAGAATATTGGGTGCAGTTTTGATCTCCTTACCACTTTGCCTTAGTGAGACCACACCTGGAATATTGTGTGCAGCCTTGACCTCCTTACCTGAGGAAGAATGTTCTAGCTATAGCAGGAGTGCAACAAAGGTTTACCGGACTGCTTCCTGGGATGGCAGAGCTAATGTTTGAAGGGAGACCAATCAACTAGACTTATATTCACTGGACTTTAGCGAATGAAGGGGGATCATGTAAAAATCTGTAAAATTCCAACAGGACTAGACAGGGTAAATGTAGGAAAGATATTCTTGATTACTGGAGAGCCCAGACCAAGGATCTTAGTTTTCGATTATGGGGTAGGCCAGTTAGGATTGAGATGAGGAGACATTTCTTCACCCAGAGAATGATGAGCCTGAGGAATTCTCTGCTATGTAAAGCAGCTGAGGCCAAAACTTTGAATATTTACAAGAAGGACTTAGATATAGATCTTAGGATTAAAGAGATCAAAGGGAATGGAGAGAAATTGGGAACAGAGTACTGAGTTGAATGATCAGCCATGATCATATTGAATGGTGAAACAGGCTCAAAGGGCTGAATGGCCTACTCCAGTCGCTATTTTTATGTTTCCATGTTACTATGACTAATCTCCAAACCCTTTGGATCAGCTTCAACTGGAAGGTCTACACAATCCAATGGTTTCAGAAGCATCTGGAAATACAATCATTTCATCAGCCTGCACCATTTTATGACTCCAGCAAGTTTGTGTTTGTTCAAAAGAAACAAAAGTTAAATCAGAAATGCAAAACAGAATACAGTTTTCTCTTCCATCCTTCCGGTCCTGACTTCAGATTGACCTATGTATGATTTTAGTCCTATATCAGAATGATTGGCTCGTAACTGATTTCTGAATTGGACTATGAGCAATTCAGTTTTATCACAAAGAACACGATAAAGAATTTCTTTGGAGAGCAATGTCTAAAGAAGACCTATCGCCATTCTCTCAAGGCAGCCACAGATAGGCAAAAAATGCTGCCTTTCATCTATATTCCAAGAATGATTGTTTAATAAGAGATTGATAACTATGTCAGTAGCCCTAAAAGGACTATCTGTAAATTTTAAATAGAATTGGCCACTTTAAATTAAGTGGCTGCATGTATTTTCAGGTTTTACATATTTTCTTTATGCAATAAAACTGATTATTCCCTTTACAAAGGTTGTTAACACAGTAAGAATGATTTTTTTTCAACCCTTAAAAAGCTGCAAATTAAATTAAGTTTCATCTTTTCCAAAGTCTTTACAGGGCAAAAGAGCAGCTGTCAATCAATGACAGCCAAAATATATTCTGAATCGAGAAACTGAGATTGCTGGCATCTGCTGTTGGCTGACTGGCAAAATGGAGATGCTGCTGCAGGACATGGTAGAAAGGGATGGGGGGTGGGGGTTGCCCAGATGGTATCAGTGCAGCATGCCTGGCAGAGCTACCAGATAGGCTCAAACACTGGGAACAGATACAGAAGATGATCGAAGGTGCTGAAGTAAGATTCCCAAAAAGTGGCATTTGTCAGATACTTAGAGTGAATCTGGAAGCAACTGAGTAACATTTGTCAATTGATGGTCTATCCACTTGACCCAATTCATTTTGTGAATTTTCTTCACTAACGTCTGAATCAATGCTCTTCCATTAATGATCATTATTTTCTCAAGCTTCAGCACAGTATGCAATCAAGCCTCAGTGTACAATTGAAAACTTGGCACATTCCCACATTTAAAGGGTTTTACCGGGAAGTAAGAAAGTGGTCAATTACAATAGAATAGCCTCTAGTGGGCCACGCACATGTAGGTCTGTTCCTTCAGTTTGCAACATCTGAACATTTAACAATGTTTCCTCTTGCATGAGCTGTTGGCATGACTGGCAAGGCCAACATTTGTTGCCCTTGAACTGATTGGCTGTCTAGATTATTTCAGAAGACAGTTAAGAGTCAACTGCAATGCTATCGGTCTAGAGTTATTTGTGGGTTTGACACTATAGATATTGAAAGGCTGTTTCCTGTGGCTGGAATGCCTAGAATGAGGGCTCCCTGTCTCAGAATAAGGCATCAGCAGTCTAAGACTAAAATGAGGAGAGATTTCTTCACTCATGCTCACCCTTTGGATAATAAGAGAATCATAGAATGTGGGGATTGTGCAAGAAGATGGGTTGAGATTAAGTATCAGTGAGGATCTTGTGGAACGGTGAGATAGTTTCAAAGACCCAATTTCACTTCCTTATACTTTTTTTTAACAAATATAAGGAATTAAGTGCGTCACTAGGCTTGAGACACGAGTGCATTATTTTTAAGGGAAATTGGCTCCCGTGCTTCATTAATGTTAATTAAAGGGAGCTACAAATGACATGTCCATTACACTCTTTAAAAGTAGCCATTGTTTCTTACAGGGAAGCTGCACTGTGAATGCTGACACTGGATATATTAGGCACGTTGAATAAAATCTGCTGTGGACTTTCGGAAATGCTGCGTTGGAGATATGATTCATAGGATGACTCATAGGTTGTTCTTGCAACTGGGGCTTTAAGGAGTCGTCAACTAAGTGGCAAAGCTGTAGAATCTGGAGTTTGCAGAGGACGTCAAATTTAGGAGCATTGCGCCCAGGGCATGCTTGAAAAGTCAGAGGAAGCTGTCGGAGAGATGGTGGTATCATGGTCAAAGTAAAGCTGGCCTCATAATCCAGAGGCTGAAGCTAATGACCCAAAGTTCAAATTCCTTCTGTGGCTGCTGATGAAATTTAAATTCAATGAATAAATCTGCACTTGAGAGCTAGTGTCAGTAATGGTCACCTTGATTGTTGTGAAAATCCTTCTGGTTTGCTTATACCTCTTCGGGAAGCAGATCTGCCATTGTTACATGTCTAAAATCTCAATTCAGGCACAGGGTTGACATTCCGAAAGCTTGTGTCTTCTAATAAACCTGTTGGACTATAACCTGGTGCTGTGTGATTTTTGACCTTGTCCGCCCCAGTCCAGCACCGGCACCTCCACATCATTAAAAACCAAAAGAACTGTGGATGCTGTAAATCAGGAGCAAAAACAAAACTGCTGGAAAAGCTTGAAGAGACTACAAGAGAGTTGCAGTGGGAGAAAGATACCCTGAGGTTTGTCCGCAGGGAGGACGGTAACTTCTTCAATGTTAGCTTTTGTGCTCCTAAGATGCTGCTTGGCCTGCTGGGTTCATCCAGCTCCACAGCTTTTTATCTCAGATTCTCCAGCATCTATGCAGTTCCTATTATCTCTGCTGGAAAAGCTCAGCAGGTCTGGCAACATCTGTGAAGGAGAAAACAGAGTTAACATTTCGGTTCTGGTGACCCTTCCTCAGAATGTCTGAACCGAGGAAGGGTCACCAGACCCGAAACGTCAACTCTGTTTTCACCTCCACATCATTGTTATATGGTCTGCCCCATGTCACCTCAGACCACAGTAATCTGGCTCACTCTTTACTGCCCTCTGAAATGGCCCAGCAAGGCACTCAGTTCATGAGCGATTTAGGGAGAGGCAGCAAATGTCCAAGCAGGAGGTCTTGTACTTCAAGACCTCTGCCATTTTCTTTCCCTGGCTTTCTAACTGCTTCAGACAGCAGTCGACCTCCATCTGCTGCTATTCACACATTCCACACCCACCATTCTCTGTAAAGTTATTCCTTAATTTCCCCACTTTTCATACAGCACTCACACTTTTCGAACAGTTATCAAGCAGGGCTGTTTATGTAAAAATGATGGCCTTTGTAGTGATGATCGCAAGGTGTGCGAATGAACAAAACAAAGGAGAGATGCCTTTAAATAACATTTGTGAAGGCTGGCCACTACCAACTCCCTACCAACGATTGGAATTTGCTGTTCCTATTCTTTCCTTGCCTATGACACCATTCCAGAAAGTGGCATTCTTCCAGATTCCATCTTCAGCATCTCTGAAGTTGATTAGAATCATAGAACTCCTACACTGAAGAGAGAGGCCATTTAGCCCATTGAGTTACCACTGACCCTCCAAAGAGCATTCCACCTGAACCCAGCACCCCATCTTATCCCATAACCCTACACTTCCTGTGGCTAATCCACCTAACCTGCACATCTCTTGACCCATGAAAGGAAACCGGAACACTTGGAGGAAACCCGCGCAGGTACAAGAAGAATGTGCAAACTCCAAACTCACGGAAAATGGAATTGAACCCAGATCCCTGGTACCATGGGGCAGCAGTGGTATCCACTGTGCCCTACGAATTGCTAAAGGTCAGTGTAGAATCATTGCACGGCAGAGTCAATGAGTGCCAGAGAAGCTGGTCATAGATGGCGAAGCTCACCATGAGAGGTGGCATACCTCTGTTGTAAGGATCTTTGTAGAAAAAGTTGCATAGGCATCCTTGTTCTTTCAGCTGGTTTTCTCCACGATATTGACTGCCATTTATCATTTTGGGTGCCTGAGTTCCTGAGCTGTTACATTAATGTTGAGGCTGATAGCTTTAGTTCAATTTTAGTTCCCTCATCAGTTTACCTCATTTTCAGAGACACAGTCCTTACTCCCTTCTGTAGTCCACATCCACAGTTTGTCATGGGATGAAAGAGTTAATTCAACAGCATACAACCATTTCAATTGAGCCTTTGAATAAAAACAATTTTTGCTCTCCACTCAAAGGCAGTACAAAGGTATCCCAACTAGCTCCTGAAGAGTCACAGGCATCAAAACTATTGTTAACTACAAACCATTAATGTGTGATAATGGGAACTGCAGATGCTGGAGAATCCAAGATAATAAAATGTGAGGCTGGATGAACACAGCAGGCCCAGCAGCATCTCAGGATCCTGAGATGCTGCTGGGCCTGCTGTGTTCATCCAGCCTCACATTTTATTAACCATTAATGTGTCTTCTTTATCGATGAAACCGCTTTGAAACTAAACTGCACAATTAATAGGCTTATATTTGAAAAAGCATTCTCACCATCAGGAAACCTTTCTGTAAAAGAAAAGTTAAATTGAATAAGGATCAAATATGAATTTGATTTTCTTAACTTCCTTCCCTGTCAGTTGCGGTGTTTAAATATAAAAGAATATCATTTTTATTGAGAAGGTGAGTGAATCATGGAGGAATCATTTGGAACATTCACAGAGCGCCATGAAATGAAAAATCTGAATTAACATATACACAGCTGATGTACCGTCTGGATTAATGGTGTTTTGTATTGATGCTCACTTACATCATTGGCACTTGCAATGGAGGCCTTGGCAAATTTTCTATTCCATTTAAACTCTATTCATATTGATGCTGATATGTGTACAGTTCTCTGTTTTTTCTTGCCATGTACCAAAATAAAAGCAAGTGAGTTGTCTTGCAAAAGCAGGGATATATCGGTTTCCAGGTTGGAAATAAATGTGTTCTTACGAAAGGAAGGAACAGTTCATAGAGCTATTTGTTTTAGGCATTTATGTTTTCTCTCTTCTCGCAGAGCAATGCTTGGCCTCCATGCTCAGTGTGTTTAGCAACCTCCTACAGTGGTGTGATTAAAATCAGGAGCACCCTGTGTAAGGAATTGCAGACACCGATCTGTTTCCCATCACCGCATGGTGCCGTATGCTGCAGCATTCCAGAACCTGGTCCTCGAGCGAGACATTCGTTGAGGTTTCTTGGCCTCTTTAAAGCATTAGTAACACTGCCTTGCCTGTCAAAAAAAAACGATGCAAAGTATTAACCCAATGATGTTAACACGAGTAGCTTGTTAAACTATCTTATTCGTGCAAACAGAAATTGACATAGAAACAATCTTACATGGCTGTTAGGGGTCCCACCACCAGAAGCAAAATCCGTGCAAAAAGTCCGGCTTCAGTAGATAGCAGGACCTGGGGCCAAATGACTGCTGCCAAGCTTGCTGACCCTAATAAAAAAAGGTGTCCTGCCATGCAACCATATAGCTATTGAACAGTCAGCAAATCACCAGCTTCATCAGCTCCACTGCTGCTGGTGGTCACTGTTGGAATTGCACCTGGAGGATGAGGCACTGTTGACTGAGATTTACCTCCAAAGTCAGATAAGTGGAATCTGGGACATCAGGCCAGGCCTGCTGAGGTGGGGTAAATGCCGAGGCTGGGAGAGCAGGAAGTGCAGAAACAGCTGTTACCATTCAGGGCTTAAGCTGTGAGGCAAACACTGTCCCAAAATGGAGACCACAACCATACTCAGAGCCTACTGGGATGCCACCAGGGATGATCTGATGGCTCCCGACGGAGCAGAGTGTCCCAGCCGCTGGTAAAGTGCTAGTAGAGGGTGTCAGATAACCCCCAACTGGTCACTTGTGTGACTCAATTGGGCTCCAAGCAAGAGTGGGCCATCTGCCGCCTTTACCGTGAGGCCGTGGCAAAATCATTTTGCCAACTTGCCAACCACCCACCCTATCCCCAAAACAGCTATCAAAATTCAGCCCACTGAATAATTAACCCATCTTCGTTTTCTTTTAACTTAGCCTCCTTCTTTATAAGCCATTCTGCTGGACAAGCCTCTTCAAGCAGGAGTCATGTTTTGAGGTTATGTTGAAGTGAAAGTTTGGAGAGTTGAAATATTGGCCAAGATTCTGTTGGGCAGATGTGTTGGGTTTCACCCACTGCTGGGAGAAGCAGTTAACAAACTCATGTGATCTGCAGCTGGGGCCAGATGGAAAGAAATGTCCTTCAGACATTCTTGTGGTCACTGTCCAGACCTTCTGCTATATTTGATGACCCCAATAATGGGACATCTGCCCAGCAGCAGCTGTCAATGCAAATGGAGGCAGGAAACAGCCATGCACCCACCAGGGTCAAGGATCATTCTAGGTTCCAACTCAAAGATGGGGTGTGTGGTGGGGGCTATCATGGAGGGGGTGGAGGAGAGAATATGTAAGAGGGTGGGAGAAGGGTGGCATGGTGGCTCAGAACACCAAGGACCCGGATTCAGTTCCAGCCTTGGGTGACTACCTGTGTGGAGTTTGCACATTGCCCCCATGACTGCGTGGGCTTTCGCTAAGTGGTCTGGTTTTACTTCCACAGTGCAAAGGTGTGGAGGCTCAGTGGATTGGCCACACTAAAAGAATGCCTGTACTGGGCAGGGATGTGAAGGCTAGGTGTATTAGCCATTAGATATGTGGAGTTAAGGGGAGTAGGGTTCTTGCGGGGTGGCATCTGGGTGGAATGCTTTTCAGAGGGTGGGTGCAGGCTTAATAGGCCAAATGGCCTCTAATAGTTGTGTAGGGACTCTGATTCTACGAATGAAATTCAAGGTTGATGGAAGCTTTCAATACCTCATCCATTACATCGCCATGTTGGATTGCTTGATATAGCTTGGCTACTAAGGAAAAAAAATCTCCTTTCCATATCCCCATCACGAAGAGACCTCTGGGTGGGCAGGGTTCTGCTGAATAGCATTTTGGACACACTGGAAGCCCATTCAGATCCCTTTTAATCCCTGAGCCACTGTTAAGATTAGTGGAGCTCAGTGTTAATAGGTGTGAACCAGCTCCTTAATGCTCCTAAACAGCATCCCACCACTGGTGGGTGGAAATCCCACACCAGCCAGTTCCTTGATCTGTCTTAATCAGTGCAGCTTCTCCCAGTGCTGGGAGAAGACTGATATAGGCCTTGTCTCCATGGGAAGAATTTTCCAGGCCCTTGAATGACATGGGCTACTGTAAAACATTGGGAGAATTGCATGGAGTGTTGAGTGAGGGCTTTCTCCACACTGAGCCCATCAAGTTGCATCTTCCAAATAGGTCACAGAAGTGAAGGCGAGATTCTCTCTGCTGACTGATGAGAGATCTTTAACGGGGATCATTGATCATTATCATTTTCAATACTGTTTAATCCTACCTCAGTAATATGCCAATCCCCACTCCCTACCTGTCAGATAAAAACAAGATGCCGAGAATTCTCATCAAGAAGGTCTGAGTGGGTAACTGATGACTCCAGCTCACTTCTTTCTTTTTGGATGTCTAGTTCAGACACTTGGTATCAATGTCCTATGGCACTCTCCATAGGCAGTGATATCATGCACCCCACATGCAGTGGTACATTAGTACCTGACATGTGACAACCTGTCTGCTTCATCACAGCACATCTCTGCTCTACTGAGAGTATGCATTCGCAGTCCCATTCTGCACTTAAGTGTGCACTGGCATTGGCCATTGTACTGATGTTGCAAGATCACACTTTGGGCAGGGACAGACAACCAGTTCATGGACTGAGGCTGCATTTCAGAGTTTCTTGCTTGCTTTCCTCAGTGCATCATTTAGAATCTGTCTTGCCTTCCCTTGCATTACCTTTCCTCATGTTTTAGCTCTCTGTGCCTTCAGCTGCACCATAAAGATTCACTGTATTCTGAATTGCCTTGCAGTTTAGAACAAAGGTAGATTTTAGGATACAAAGCCAGGCAACTTGTCATGCTTGTCAGCAGTTGTCAGTCAAGCTGTCGAATTTTGCTGAATACTGCAACAATCCGACATCAATCTCAGACCTGCATTATGTGCCACCTGCGAACACAACAAACACACAGCATGTACATCAACTTAGACGCCAAGTCTCAAAATCTAAGGAGAATAGTCCATAATCAAGTCCAGGGAGACTCCACAATCAGTTCAGGAGCTTGGGAACTGTCGGCAAGCTGTGTGGAGGGTGTCATGGTCAGGAGTTCAGTGCCTCTGCGGTTGGGGGCACTGGGCTACTGTCAGTGCTGTGGATCCATTGCATCATCTAGGGACTTGTGGGTAGACAGCTAGGAGCCTGTACAGATATCAGTCAAAGATTCGGTCACTCAACATTTGTGATCGTCTCACTAAGTCAGTGAAGGATTGGGCTACAATCGGTCCTCGCTGTCTGTTCACCAAAGGCCAACGGTTTCAGGAAGGATGCTAAAGAACTGGAGACAGTATACCAGGGTGTTGAGGAAATTACAAGAGTGAAAGGGGCACCACTCTACTTGTAAGGGAATGGGAGGTAATAGAGTATAAGCAGGAAAGGAGTTATGCTGGAGGGGAATTGGAGACAGCACCTTGGCTTTGATTGGGGTATTTGCAGTGCACTGCCAGTCCTGGTTCCTTTTGTTTCCCCCTTTCCCTGAAACAGGATTATTCATTTTAATGTTGAAGGGAAGAAAACAAATCCGAACTCTTTATTTTGGCTCTTGCAGTGGGAACAAAGGAAGAATATCTATATACGGAGCCTATGAATTCAACTCAATTTTCTATTACAGTCAAGGAAAATTGCAGACTGTGCAATTACACTGTCCTCTAGCAGCCCCTATAAAAGGACACATTGTCCCTGTACCCATTATAAGGAAACTTGAGGTGACACCCACAAAACATTCAAAATGAATTTTTCTCAAAACTATATGTCCACACATATTTGTTTTCATGATAGAATTTGACATGATTTGTGTCATTAGTGTAATTGACAATCTGGAAAACATGAGTTAACTGGGCGTGTTGGCGTTTTCAAAGTCAGGGGTGTTATTTCAGTGTGCACTTAACCATTCCCATATTTATGGAGCAGATGAGAAAATATGAAGGTAGTGAAACCAATATGTGCAATCTGATGGTATTTTCTTCCTCTATTTTGTTTAAAAGTATTGGAAAGAGATTAAAGTGATCTTCTAATGCTGCCAGTCTTGCACACCTCAATGAAAAGGTGTCAAAAACATGGAACTGTTTGTTGCTAGACCCACTTACTCAATAATTGATTGTTTTATCAGTTTTCAAAAGTGTTATAACGTAAAATTATTTTTTGTTTACTAATGTTAGTTTGTTAAACTTGGATCTCAAAAGGTTTTACAAGTATCCCAAGCTGTTGCATCATAGTTAAGGCAATAGCAATGTCAATCAGAGTGAAAGATAATTCCCTGGTTTATGGCTGAGTAGGAAAAGCTCTATTCAATTTTTAGTTATTTTGAAGTTGGAATGAGTTTAAAACTCATCACCTTTGTCGCACATGCTCATGTCATGAAGGAGTCCAAACCTTAAATCCTAAGCTTTGACACTGTGACTGCAATGCACTGTCCCTCGCAAATCCTCAGCAACCTTCGACTTAGTCAAATACCTTCCCTTCCTCCCTATAATTTGTCTCCATTTACTCAAGGCCCATCTTTGCTAGGTTACACTATTACTTGTCTACTTACATAAGAATATAAGAACATAAGAACTAGAAGCAGGAGTAAGCCATCTGGCCCATTGAGCCTGCCCCGCCATTCAATAAGATCATGGCTGATCTTTTCATGGACTCAGCTCCACTTACCCACCCACTCACTATTACTGATCAAAAATCTATCTATCTTTGACTTCACAAAATTCAACAAGGAAGCCTCAACTGTTTTTTTGCCAGGGAATTCCACAGATTCACAATCCTTTGAGTGAAGAGGTTTCTCTTCAACTCAGTCCCAAATCTGCTCCCCTTTATTTTGAGGCTATGCCCCCTTGTTCGAGTTTCACCTGCCAGTGGAAACAACCTCCGCTGTTTCTTTTTAATTTTATATATTTCTATACGATCCCCCGTCATTCTTCTAAATTCCAATGAGTCTACTCAATCTCTGCTCAAAAGCCAACCCTCTCAACTCTGGAATCAACCTACTGAACTTCCTCTGCATCCCCTCAAGTGCCAGTAAGTCCTTTCTCAAGTAAGGAAACCAAAACTGTACACAGTAATCCACGTGTGGCCTCTCCAGCGCCCTATATAGCTCCTGTTATAACCTCACTGTTTTTAAACTCCATCTCTGTAGCAATGAATGACAATATTCAATATGCCTTTTTAATTAACTGCCACACCTGCAAACTAACTTTTTGTGATTCATACACAAGGACACCCAGGTCCCTCTGCAAAGCAGCATGCAGCAATTTGTCACTATTTAAATAATGGTCCATTTTGCTGTTAGTCCTACCAAATTGGGTGATGTCGCATTTACCAACATTATACTCCATCTGCCACACCCTTGCTCACTCACTTAACCTATCTATGTCGCTCTGCAGACTTTCAGTGAGCTCTGTACACTTTGCTGTCCCACTCATTTTAGGGTCATCTGCAAACTCTGACATATTACACTTGGTCCCAAACTCTAAATCATTTATGTAAATTGTAAACAATTGTGGTCTTAATGCTGATCCCTGAAGCACACCACAAGCCATTGATAGGCAATTAGTAAACAAAACCTATTTATCGCCACTCTTTGCTTTCTGTTAGTTAACCAATCTTTATCCATGCTAATACATTACCCATAACACTGTGCAGATTTAGCTTATGCAGCAGCCTTTTGTGTGGCACTTTGTTGATTGCCTTCTGGAAATCTAGACACACCACATCCCCTGGTTCCTCATGGTTCATCGCACATATGTCCTCAAAGAATTCCAGTTAATTTAAATGACATGCTTTTCATGAGCCCATACATCTGCCTAAATCAACAATTCCTATCCAGATGCCTCGTTATTTCTTAATAATAACTGAAAGAACTGCAGATGCTGTAAATCAGAAACAAAAACATAGTTGCTGGAAAAGCTCAGTAGGTCTGGCAGCATCTGTGATGAAAAAAACAGAGTTAACATTTCAGTTCCGGCGACCCTTCCTCAGAACTGTGTAACAGAATAGCTGCCAGGCATGCTGGGTTTTCCCAGCAACTTTGTTTTTGTTCTCGCTATTTCTTCCTTGATTATAGATTCAAGCATTTCCCCAACTACAGAAGATAAACTATAGGGCCTATAGTCACCTGCCTCTTCTCTACCTCCTTTTTAAAACAGTGGTGTCACATTTTCTGTGTTGTAATGTTCTATGTTCTATGTTCTATTTGTCTTTTTAGTTTCCCCTGAACAGCTGCCTCTGGAGTCAGCAAAGGATCTAACCTTAACTGATTCCACTTCCAACATCATATGGTGAGAGAAGGTGCTAGAACATGGTGACTTTGATGTTGGTGGGCCCAGTGGTGAGAGGCGGTGCTAGAACATGGTGACTTCGATGTTGGTGGGCCCAGTGGTGAGAGGCGGTGCTAGAACATGGTGACTTCAATGTTGGTGTGTCCAGCAGTGAGACAGGGTGCTAGAATATGGTGAACTTCAATGTTGGTGGACCCAGTGGTGAGAGATGGTGCCAGAACATGGTGACTTCGATGTTGGTGACCCCAGCTGAAGATGGTGTTGGTGACTCCAGCTGAAGACTCATGGCTGGGCTGATCTGGGCATTTTCACTTCCATTTATTTCTGTTTCTTTCATTTCAGTTCTTGTTTCTAATTCTAACTGTTGTATTTTTAGTTGGCGCCAGACAGTGGCATCTCTGTACCCTTTTCATTGCATTCCTGTATTCCTGTACTCTGGTATACATGACAAACTCTAATATAAATTCCTTAATGAAAACAAAACTGTAAATTTTAAGCATAGGAGCTAATGAATTATACCTCTTCCTCCCCACTTGTTGGGAGGGTCTTTCCCTTTCTCTTTATTGTTCTTTTCCAACTTAATGTTGTAGGCTTAATAAAATCTATGTTGATGTTGCATATACAAAAGATTATCTTTCAGTTGCCAGCTGTATGTGGAGGTGAGCATCATTTTGAAATATCCCCTGGCATAAGCTGTTGATGGCATTCATTATCAATATTGAACTCCATTTTAGTTCTCTACTTGGGGTACAGTTATAGCATACAGCTACAATCATAGAATTTCTACAGTGTGGAAGCAGACCCTTCGGCCCAATAAGTCCACACCAAACCTCAGAGCATCTCACCCAGATCCATCCACCTAATCTATACATTCCGGAACACTACAGGCAATTTAGCATGGCCAGTCCACCTAACCTGCAAATCTTTGCACTGTGGGAGGAAACTGGAACACATGGGGGAAACCCATGCAGACATGGGGAGAATGTGCAAACTCCACAGAGACAGGCACCCAAGCGTGGAATCGAACCCAGGTTGGGGTGCTGTGAGGCAGCAGTGCTAACCGCTGAGCCACCAATTGAGGCTTTTATGGGTCTTTTTTGCAGCAGGCAAATCCGATCTGATTGAACTCGAGACACATGTGAGACAGTGGTAGTGCCCCTTCCATTAAGAATTAGACCGGACCCTATCCTACAGAAAGAATTGTAAGGAGATAGCTCGACCTTAACTTTTGTATTTATTTAAAGGCATGTGTTAGGTGTTATGTTCTGATTGGTCCACCACCATTCTTTAGTCAAATTACATTTTATTTTTGCAACACAGTTAAAATACAAAAAGCAGAAGAATTAGCCTAACTTTACTCAACTGAAATAGCTAAGGAGATAATGTGTTATTTGACTACAGTCATAATTTTTTCAGTACAGGTAGCATCCGCTAAACACACCAATTGGCAAAAATGCAATTCAGCAAAACATCATGACTCTCATGTGCTGTTTCTCTCCAGTCCAGAAATAAAAAGAATCTGCTCCATTTAGGTTTTAAGAGGAAACCCCACCGTCTAAGACTTCGCTCTAGCAGCTTTCAGCAGCGAGCAGAAATCTTTAACTAATTGAAAGTAAAACTAAAAATCTTCCTGGGTCTGTGTCATCCATGAATTCATCCACTCATGATCCCTTTGTCTCATTTCTAAAAAAAAGCCAGAAAGAACTTAAAGCTGTTTACCAACGTCCGGTTTGCAGAAGGTATTTTGTCACCACTGTAGCAACATCCCTCTGCAAGACAGACATGACAGAATATATTTCTTAAAGGCACAGTACCATCACACTTCCTGTGGATCACCTGCTCTAAAGGTTTGTGAAAACATCACTGAACCGCTTGGTTAGGAAAATATCTCCACAATCTGCAGGGGAATCCCATGATTTGGTGATTGTGTCCCTACCTCTAGTCCAAGGAGACCTGGGAACAAGTCCCACCCTCTCCAGAGCGATGCAAGGAAATTTCTGACCAGGTGAATTCAAAAATATGTGCGCTTGAGGCAAAGTAGTAAGGCACCTTCCTCTGATCCAGGAGATCTAGAAAGGCCCACAAGTATGTTATATCTGATCGAAACATTTCATTAAAAAAGAACAATGCGCTGTCTCTCCAGTGTCGAGCCAAAAATAAAGTTGGAGATCTTGAAACTCTTCTGGAATTCCACCAAAATAGGCTGTATTTCTTGAAGAAGGTGGTCAATTCATTTAAGCGTGTGTGCTCTTGAAATTGTTTTAGTTTAATGTGCGTGTGTGTAACTTTATAGGACCATCTCCTGCGCATGCTGCAGTGGAATTTTTAAGTTGCCACGTAGCTAAGAACATGCATTCAATTCAACACCAATACCTTGACATGTGAGCTCTGTTTGAAGCAAAGGCTCATTGATAG
The DNA here is from genome assembly GCF_030684315.1 of Stegostoma tigrinum. Lineage (NCBI taxonomy): Eukaryota > Metazoa > Chordata > Chondrichthyes > Orectolobiformes > Stegostomatidae > Stegostoma > Stegostoma tigrinum. Next base: position 154,401,366 of record NC_081354.1, read on the forward strand.
CATTCCAGCATATTCTGAAATTTTAGTTATATTGATGAAGAGATGCAAAAGTCAATGCTCACCCCACCCCTGTAACAACAGGACAGTGTCACTTTCTTCTTAAGTACTAAGTACAAATATGGTTAGATTGTGGCTAAATTAGAATAAGCATAGTGTGAAATGGGGAGGATGTTGAATCAGCAACCCATTTAACTTCACACCTAGTTTTCTCCAGAGGATGCAGAGATATGGTGCACGTGCCAACAATAGTACCCTTCGTTTTTGGGAAGCTCGTGATATGCATAATGTATTGTGTTGCTGCTTCCTTTTCATAGGAAGGGAATGCCCGAACAAGTTAGCCCTGGCAACAGCATCACTTGTTGATACATCAGTGCACAGTTGGCTGCAAGTCATGCACCTAACCCCACACTTCTCTTTCATTTGACCAACTGGTGATATGTCAACTGGAGAGGTTATGAAAAATCAAAGACCCGATAAGCCCATCTTCTCAAAGGCAGCTGTGTTCAAGAATCTGCCCTTCATTATATTTAAATCATTAAAGAGTGTTCTGTCGACACTTCTAACCAAAGTGCAGGAGGTTTGAATCAGAGAACTATTAATCTGATTAAAGTGTATTTCTTCCTCTGATGACTGCCATTAAAGCACCTTTTGATTCAATCTTTAAAACATTTAAATGCATCCATCACCACTTCACAAGGACATTTTATGAAGCTATCCACCATCTGTTGGAGAATCCATATCACTGGATTGTTGGCCAGGCATCCTAAGTGATTGTTCAAATGGTTTTAGCAAACTAATGAGCTGCTCCTTTAGCCCTTTTTTCATGTCATGGAGTGAGTTTTTGATCTAATTATCATGAAGCATGTGGAGAACCATCTCTTACCCAGTGGTGGCACTGTTCAAAATACTTCTTCACTGTTTTCCTCTACCTTTTCCTTATGGTTTCTCAAAATGTTGTCTTTACAAAATGTTCACACTGTTTTAAACAATCATAACAGTTCATGTTACTTCAGTAGTTTGTTGCTGTGTGAATGACATCTTCCTTCATATGAGATTCTTTTTGCTATATGTCAGTGTTCTTGCCTTTATAACCATTTCTACCTTCTGCCCACCACTCTGCACCTGCAGATTGTCCAACATCCACCGGAGGCATTACCAATGCTAGCAAAACTGCTTCTCAATCCCAGTTAATCCAAGTCCCATTTTGAGGCAAAAGTCTTCTCCTAGCTAATTCGCGCACATCTCTAAAATATGAGATAATGCCATCAAAGGTATTTTATCAAATAATCTTGCTGAGGGCAGTGCTGATTTGATTTGATCTGATTTATTGCAATCGCACACATCTAAGTACAGTGAAAAGCTTTGTTTTGCGAGCAGTACAGGTCGATCATAACAAACAAGAAAATACCAGATCATAGGGTACTTAGACAAAATGAGGCATACAGGCGACACCTGCACAGGTAAAGCTCAGCACGTCTGGCAGGATCTGTGAAGGAAGACAGAGTTAACATTTCGGGTCTGGTGACCCTTCCTCAGAACTATTCCCATAGAACTGTCTGGCCTGCAGAGGAGGTATGCAAAGATAGATCGAGGCTAGGTGAGACAACTGTTATGTATAATTTTATGCCAATATTTAGCCTCTAAATGTGAATTCGAATGCCAGAGCTACTGAATCAAATGAGATATGGTACAATATGAAAGGGAATGGTTTAACTGCTTTGTGATAGCTTCAGGATAATGTTGTTGCACCCTAATGGTAGAAAGGGTTTGCCATAACTTTATCCATTTGTTGTACAACAAATTTCTGATTCCTTGAGTACTTTCTGCAGGAGGAGACATAGGGGTGTGCCTGATGAGGCTAATAAGTTAGGCACCTTTAAATAGGTAGGCAAAGAACAACCCCATTCTGGTCAATGAGCAAAAACTGCACTGGTACTTATAAAGATATGAATTTATAGAATGAATAAAATAGAGCTCACTGATGGTGACTACAATTAAATAGACTGCAGCAGCTCACGTTATTGCTACCAGAGGAAGGATAGCCATTTGAGTTACCAAACTGCTGCCTGCATCCAATTCCCAGACAATTCAGTTAGAGAAAGTGTACTCCATTCACTTGCTTTGCTGATACAGGAAAATAGACCTGGGTACCCATTGACATTTGCAGATTTTTAAGGCTAAACACAAAATATGTATTGGTCTTATTATCCTTCCTAAGTATCAGCAAACATATGTAAATTGGTCCCAAGACAATTTCACTAGTTTTCTCACCAGCTCTATCAAGGCTTTGAAACATGCTTGCTTCTGTTAATTGTTTTCATTATCAATAATACATGTGTACAAAAGGTACACATAACTGATTGGATATAGAAATATGTGAAGGAACAGAGGGACCTTGGAAGCCTGAGAGTAGATGAAATAGTAGCAGGTATGATAGTTAAAAGCACAAACAGGATATTATCCTCTATTACCTGAGGCAGAAAATATAAGAGCAGGAAGGCTATAGTAGAACTGTGTACAACACTAATTAGATCATTTAAAGCTTTCAGGGCAGTGCTGGTCATCGTACTACAGGAAGGATAGAACAGCGCAAATCCCAAAACTTAGGGAGTAAACAGCTGGACACACAATTCCCAATATTGTGGACTGATTAAACTAGGAGAATCTTTAGACGATGGCGTTGGAGTAGTGCAGAGCTGCAGAGGGCTATAGTGCTGCAGGAGATTAAGTAGGGAGCATGAGTCCATGTAAGGATTTGAACTGAAATTCTAGGTGAAATGTAGAGAGTGGCAATGATCATCAATTCACTGGCAGACTACACAGGGTCACTTTGTTGCTGCTCCATTCTTTTTCACTCTGTTCTTCACCTTCTCCTTTATCCCATTCGCCTTAATCCTGTGTGACCCATTATCGAATGCCTTCTAACAATCCAAATATACCCATGCATTGGTTTCTTATTATCTACACTGCTTTTTACGTAGCCAAAAAAATTTCCTTGCATAAAACCATGTTGACCCAGTCTCAACGTATTATGATTCCTCAGTGCCCAATTATCACATAATAAGAAATATTAAATAACAAATTATTGTTAAAGTAACAACACATCTTGAGCATTATTCACGAAGGAATCAGTCTTTTGCAAGGTAGACATGCCAAGCATACTAATACTATAGAAGTAAAGAGGGCATCATCGGCTTGGGCATGGAATATGGCCACATGTCCAAGGATATATACCATTTTCGGGAAGGTAGCTTGAACCAAGATGTCAGCCGGGCACCCCTAAAGTCTGATTCAAGGATGCAGTCCAAAAAGACATGGAAATTTTCAACATCAATCGTGACAAGTGGGACACTCGTGTTGATGGCTGATGCAAATGTAGACATCAGCTGTCGGCATGAATTTGCCACAATGATGACGTGTGGTTTCAGAAGTTCCAAAGCAGATGTCGGCAATGCAAACAAGGTGTCAGCAGAAATCATCCTGCACTGCTGGCAAACTACAACTACATGCGTGGCGTTTATGACAGTCTTTGCCTTTCTCAGTTGGGATATAGCACCATGTTTGTAATGTCACTGTAATCCTGACTAGTAGTCCAGAGATCCAAATTAATGATCTGGGCACAGTGGCAGCTTGAGGAATTTAAATTCAATCAACAAAATCTGAAATCTAAAGCTAGTCTCAGCATTGATGAAACTAAATGAAACTATCATCAGTTGTCAAAAAAACTCATCAGGTTCATGAGTATCCTTTAAGAAAATCTTAAACAAGAAAATCTGCTAACTTTACCTGGTCCTGCTTACGCTTCACTCCAGACTACAACAATGTAGTTGACTCTTAACTGCCTTCTGAAATGGCAAGCTATTCAGTTCAAGAGGATTGCAAATACCAGCCTTGCCCAAGCCTAATTGAGAAATTAACGTATTCTGACATTAAGAATAAGTGCAGCATGTTATCTTGTCTGGCTTCACCACAGTAGCTACATTTCGTGGAGACAGAAGGATGCCAATCATAAATTGCATCAAATCAATTCTAATGTGAGTTGGACTGCTAAGAAGGCAGAGGCCTCACACTTTCTCCATCTAGCCTAGAAATTAAACTCCACAACCTTTCTGGTCATGATGTGAGTAACCTGCCAAAACCAATGTGGATTTTTAGCCCATGTTTTCAGTTTTGATTCTAACAATTCAAACATGAATGGAAGGCTACACTGCTTGAGGACATATAGCATATAACAGTCTTTATGATATTAAAACACTTTCCCTGTGCATCTCTAAATATCAAGTTGGTGATTAAAATGAAGATATAATATGTAGAGTGAAGATATATCATTGTTTCCCATACACATTGTTAAAGCTGCATCTTACTCTTCTTCTGATCTGAAGATAATGATGGCATCCATCCACTATGATAAATGATGGACTGCACCAGGGTTTTATACTGCTTCTGGGCTGAACATTGGTCACTGCAGATATAGGGCAAACTTGTGTGTGACAGTTCCATGTGCAGCTATCACAGCTAATGGAGTCGGCATTTTCCTTCTATGGGCTTTCTTTTCTGCCACCTATATTCCTTTCATTGTCTGCCTTTTGCACTGTTTGCACGTCTGTAGGCACTGCAGTTAGCAGAGAGAACCTCCCAATCAGTGATTCCAATTTGGTCAACATGAGGCCTTGCCTACAAAAATGTATTGCTAAAACAAGCAACTTGTTGGTCTTGTACGGATAGCCACATCCCTGGAGGTATGCTCTTCATTTCTATCAGCATGGCAAACATTATTCATCTTTTAGTACTCTCTTGCTATGCTTCTGTTCAAAGAAGACTGTATTCCTCACCCAAAATATTATAACCCTCTCTATTATATAACATCCAAAATCACATTGCAAGAGGACGTTCTACCACCTTGCTTTGGGCATGAGCTCATTTTTACAGTACCATTGAGCTACAACAACTACCAGTTTCCTAAAGAGTAGCAACACTTTGAAAACAATGGGTTCCTCTTATTTCTGCTGATTGTTGAGCAAAATCCATTCTGTGGTCTGAAAACTTAAATGGGTTCAGTCATGCTGAATTTGATAAGGTCATTGCATTTCCATTCCAAATTATTCCCCATCCACCTGATGATCCCAGGGCCAGTTTTCCAAAGATTGTGGGGAATTGGCCCTCATACCTTAACATAAATCTGAACATTAGATCAGAAATTACACTTTTACCGATCCCAAAATGTAGTATTCCTCAATCAATCCACCCCATATAGGCAAGGGAGGAAAAACGGGAAACAAAGAAAAGACTTAGATGAGAGCTACATGTTCATCTCAACCGTTGTTTAATGCATTGTCCTGGGAGACCTAAAAAGCTTGGGAATAAAATAAAAACAGATCTCTCAAGCAAGTTCAGCATATATATGTTTTAAGACTTTTTTTATAAAACATTGGTACTTTTGAGTTCAATAGCAATAACGGCTTTCACTTTGACACGACCTTTCTCTTTATTAGTCTAATTATTATTCAATCAATGCATTTAATGATTCATTTTTAGTAAATTTCTAATGGCCCACCTGTTTGAACATAAACATATGGACATTTATTCCCAGGAACTCACAATTCCAACAGTGTGTTACATACATCTGTTTGGGGGGAAACAGAACTCCCACTGTTTTATAAAGTGTGTGTAGAGAGCTACATTGTAAGATTCCCTTGTGTGTTACAGGTGCACCTGCTTTTAAAATCAGCAGACCAGTTGGAAACACTGGTGTAAAACTCAGGAATTATGGAATCTCCAACAACAAAAAGCAATAATTCAATCCTGTTTCATCTATTATTAGAAAGGCTGAAAAGGACAGCTTGTTAACCTGCAGAGACTGTGTGTAAAAGCTGTTAATCATACATAGCATTTGTGTATATTTCTAAAGTGATGATAGTATAGATCTTTGCAGCTTTCTCTTCACCACGAAGCACAATAGGACCACAATTCTAATTTGGCCCCTGACATAACTCTGTCTTAAGAATTCCTCAAGAGGCAATTTGGAGAATTGAACAGACCCTAATGCCTCTGGGATTCAGAAGGGGCCCAGAATTGCTGGTTGGTGGGAGGAGTATGTGTGGGTTCTCTGCCAAACCCTCCCTCATCAAAGGGTTGTGTTTAGGAGAATTCTCATTATTAGTTAAGAAATTGTGGCCGGCTTACTTCCTGTGGGCTCTGTTGGAATTTTCTGCTGAACCTTCCAAAGCACTAAATTGTAGGAATAAACAATCAGTGCTGAGGATAGTCTGGCAGCTATCTCGTTAGCACAGTCGTGGTCTGACATTTAGGCTCACTGTCAGGATAGGTGCTGTTGATGTACCTGCTCACTTTACACCTCCATGGGGCATTTAAGCGAAGGGGATGCTCCCTAATGGTGCTTTTGACCACCTACCCATGTGAGTTAGGTGTATTTCCACTGAATCAAGAGCTGCATCTACAACTTGAGCAAGATATTTTGTCTTCATTTATTGCACCTCCTTTCTTGCCTTCCATAATAAATTTTTTTGCACCATTGGTTAAGATCTTCAGAGGATCTAAGTTAATAGATAAGTGCAAAGCTTTGAGAAAGGCAAAGCAATTCCTTCCCAGTGAAATGCACCAAAGGATGGACTCAGCAAGGGAGCATGCCAGACACCTTTGAAAATTAATATCCATAAATCAAGGAAGTTAAAAAACAATACAGGAAAAATAACAATGGCAACTATTACATTTTGTAAAAACACTCGTAGTTCCCCAATGCCAATTAGGAAATGCACTCCCTCTTCCAACCTACCTCTGATTTCAGTCCCTAGCTGCGTCTGAATGCCCGCAAGCCAACTCAAGACTGGTGATAAATGTTGCTTTGCTGATATTATATGCATCACAACAGCAAAGTCCCCTAATTTTCTGAAGTGCATCTGATTTCTTTAAGCGTGAAGCCCCTTTAAATTGTTTCATGCGTATGTATCCCATGTGGTAATGTAAAGGGCCAACATGTGTACAGCTCGCGTTGAGAACATTTGAGTTGCTGGGAAGCCCAGCATTTTACAGGGAACATTGCCCAAGAGTTAGCTGTGATAAAATACTAAATTCTTGGAAATTTGTGGATGACTATATTTTTGGCATCAAGGACTACCTGCATTGTTATTGAACTGTATCCTTTTAATGAAGCAAAAAGTAACTCATTCAATGAAAATTCATCCTAATCTTGTAGGAGCCAATGGTAGCAGGTCATTGGGAATCCAGCAAAATTTTGCAACTGTTTCACTTGCCATTACTGGTTTTTAACAGACGCAGATCGACTGATCAGTGATCTGCTGACTAAACATGGTAAATTCATGAAATAGACCTGAAAAACAGTGATAAGATAAAGTAGTACCTGTTTTCATTACTACCTAAGTTATAGCAAATTCATAGCACATACATTCCTAATCAGTATGGCAAAACCTGGTGGTGATGTCTCAAATGTTGAGTCTCATGCCCCACCAAAACTATAAAAATGTGATTTGATGCGACTTCTGGCTAGGAGTCAGCAATTTTGGTGTAGAACAAGCACCATATATAGGATGGACTGGGTCACTTTTTTTTTAAAAAATGAAAATATTTCACCAGACCAAACGCCTTAACCAATGTGTCAATAAAGCTTGAATTTTCCCAGGCCTGCAGACTAGCTATGTTTTCCCAAAGGACCATGATCTTAATATTGTGATGAATTCTGGATCAAGACCCAGGAGTGACACTGGTGGGACCAGACATTTGATATCCCTGGAGATGGCTGGTTAATTTGGGACAGTGTTTGGTAAGGGGACAGTACTTAGTAGGATAGGACCAAAAACCCCCTTTTCTGTAGAACTGCAGTGGGGGGGAAAGGAAGGGGGAATAATGACTGAGCCTAAGCAGAACTGTCATGAAGCACATCCACTGGGAAGTATGTACCTGCCATTGAAGCAGGACAAGCATCAGTGCAGATGTAGTCTCCATGAAATGGTTGTAAAGGTACGTCATCTGCCTAGTAAAGGATCCTCTTTGTGAATTTCTGCTGGCACATAAATTCATTCAGCTGCAGCTTGGGCTTCCGACTGCACAGCCAACTCTGATTAATTGCTGGGCTCCCAAAACTGTAAGGACCCGTCTGCCACTGGAAAACTGCCCTGTGATATGGACAGTTGAAGATAAGTGGGTCTGTTTTGCCTCAGTTAAAATCCCACTTCTGCATGGGTTTCTCTCAAATCCTCTAGTCCACCTCTGCCAAAACACCCAGGCAGGAACACATGGGAGTTGACCTAATGTGCATCTTTCCAAATGTATATTGACCCCACCCCCAAATAGCCCCTTTACAGATCTGGGGAAAAAAATGAAGCTTTATTGAATGAAAGATTAGTTCAGGCCTTGACTCTAGTGAAATAACAACTACTTTACTATACCCATATGTATTTCATATATGCTCATCTCAACCCCTTAGGCACAGCTCCACTCCAAGAAGCAAATAACTCTCAATCACAGTCAGTTCTGCTATTTTCATTGAAAATAGAGTTGTTATGCTTCAGTTAACTGCGTTTTCAGTGCGGCAATGCTGTTAGAATTATTACAAAGATGCTTAATGATTGTTATTCCTTGGAGCATGAGTTTCGAAGGATTGTGGAATAATGGATTTATTTCTAGCTTTGTGGAAATATCTGGAGCCTTGTTTTTAAATGACATGGAGACTTTCTTCTTTCAAGGCTTCCTCAACATCACCAGTGAGAAGGTTGACGCCTGCTGGAGCTGGATGGAAAGTACTTTGGCACCTGAAATTAGTTAGGGAAAAGAAGGAAGGAATGCTCAACAGATCTCTTCTGTTTTCCAATACGAGTTCTCTAATCGAGTTCCGAGTATAACATGCTTTCTTCTTGAAAAGCGATTGCAGGAAATTCTCAATATTGCATTTTCTGAGCAAGCTACATATGTCAAGACTCCAGATGTTAAATGTTTTGGGTCACATCTGGACCAGCGTTAAAGGTTTGCCGGAGTCTATATTCCTATATGACTGTATGCTTTCTGGTGAGAAGAACAGAAAACTGTTCAGGAATTAACAATGAACAACTATCGGACATAGAAGCAAAAAAATAGAGATTGCTGGAAAAGCTCAGCAGGTCTGGCAGCATCTGTGCAGAGAAATCAAAGTTAATGCTTTGGATCAAGTGACCTTTCCTTAGAATCTCTGTTCTGAGGAAGGTCACTCAACCCGAAACATTAATTCTGATTTCTTTCCAATTATGTTGCCGGATCTGCTGAGCTTTTCATTCAATTTCTATTTTTGTCTCTGATTTACAGCATCCGCTGTCCTTTCAATTTTTACTTCGACATAGAAGTACTCAGGTTTGGGTTGTTTTCTCATACTATCATATTTCTAATCACAGGCAATTCAGTATAATAGACGCAAATATTAATTATCTAACCATAGAAGGAAACAAAGGTATCCAGATATAATTGTACAACAGCTTCTATCATTACCGGTGAACAGCCATCCTAGGAAAGAACTGTGGGGGCCAGGGGGAGTCAGTCAATACAATTCTGTACAACTTGGGAGACAAAACAGGAAAATTGCAAAAGAGGGTGGACAGAGAACAGAAACATCATACTTTTGCTTCCCCAGCATTTGAATCAAGTCATAACAGTTTCATATTGGCATTACAATGGTAGAAAGTTGAGAGCTCTGTGATGCAGTATTTGAGAGAGCTCCTATGCTCAGACAGATCTAAAAACATTCTCACAATCAGCAAGAGTTATTTCTGTGATTAACAGGAACTGTTTCTTACTCACAAATGCAGATACACACACACACACACACACACACACACACACACATATGCGGGCACGCGTGCATACACACACACACGCATGCATGCACACATGACGGCACAGAGGAAGCATTTGTTTAATTGTAGTCAAGTCTAGATAAACACCTATATGATGCAGGCATAATTCAGGTCCAAGTGTAAAACTCAATGTAGCATTCCAATCTACCATCATTATACAGAATTCCCTAGTCAGCCGCCGTTTACCTTCAAGTTTTTGGCAAAATAGTTGTACGTTTATTAGGTTCAACTGCAAATGGTTGCCTGTCTGGCCACATGAAACCTGGTTCCTTTGAAAAAGTCCAGGACATGAAATGTGTTAAACATATGGATTAGAAATGTGTGCATTTTAAGTATTACAACAACATCAATATATTCCATTGTTATGTTGGGTTTTTAAAAAAAGCTAAATGCTAATTAGTTGGACCTAAAATATGGAGAAACATTAACAACATTTTGATTTTAATCGTCTGAAATATTACTTCTTACGGAAGCTTTGAAAAAAAAATAAATAAAATATGTGGTGCCACAAAAAAATCCCTGCTGTTTTCAGCCTGGGTTTGATTAATGATTTTCTGCTTAATAAAAGGTTCACAAACCATCTGTTTTTTTCTCCCTAATGCCTTGCCCAAAGGTTTTCTCTTCCCCACTTTAGGCTCTGGGCCAGCCGACATTCTGCTTCCTTCATCCTTGTAAACAAAACCCCTTGTTTTTAATCTTCTAGTGCCATTTCATACTGACTGTAATGCATATTCATCGCTAGTGCACATTTTCATCGACTACATTTAATCCCTTCCACCACCAGCAATTACTGCAGAATGCTATTTGTAATGCAGGAGGCCAGCATTCCCTTCAATAACAGCTGGGTTGCAGATGGGACCTGCAATCATTGTGCAAAATAAAAATTTACAAGATGCCAGTGGAATTTATTTCATCTTTTTTTTATGGAGTCAAGAAGGAACCTTTCTGTTTGCTGCTTTCTACAGTTAGTTCTTCACAAGCGCTGACAGGCTTTGACATTTAATCAGAGGGGTCAGATAGACCTAAAGTAATACAAAGGGGAAAATCATGCAGTGCCACGGTCAATTTACTGAAATGTGATTGCCTGAGAAGTGCAAGTTATTGGAAAACAGAGAACCCATCAAAAAACAGACACACACACACAAAAATATTCTGAACGGAAGTGTTACGTAATAGCCATAATCAATTGGAATGTGTGCTTTGTCGGTTAATAATGCCCCTTCAGATTTAGATTTGGGCATTATTCTTGTTGCCATAACAACACTAATCCTAAAGAGTATTATTCAATGATAATGCAATCCTTCTTTGTCAATGTTGCTTAATAATAATTATTAGACTCGACAGTTTCCTTTTCTTTTAAAATCAGCATTAAATATTTGTAAATATCATCCTTAGATTAAAAACAGCTAATAATTCAATGGTTATGCAGGTTGGATAATTATTTGCTATCATTTAATCACTGCTAAATGATCTACTTTGCTTTCCCTGGTGCACGTTTTAGACTTGCTATTGTCTTGCAAGGTAGCTCTTCGTCTAGCTTTCTCAACCACTTATGCTATTATTTATTTCTCTACACTTTCCTCTTCTGTCCTCATCCCTGCCTGAGATTCTCTCCTTCTAGTTGGGTTTGTTTTCTTAGAACAGAATCAGATCTCCCTTTAGTCTGCTGAGGTATACAAAATTATGGGATGCATAGACAGGTTAGATTGTGAGAATCTTTACCTATTGCAGTCGTGTCTAAGACCAGAGGGCACAAGTTTAATGCGAGGAGTAAATGATTTAGAGGTGATCTGAAGAAAAATTGCTTTCACCCAAAGGGTAAATGCAAAATGGAACACACTTCCTGAGAGGGCTGTGGAAGTAGCTACTTCTGCAACTGTTAAGAATCAGCTGGATGAGCACTTCAAATTCCAGGAATCAAGTGAAGATAAACAAGATTAGTGTAGTTTGGAAGGTGGCAAGAACTGCTGATGCTGGAGTCTGAGATAACAGAGTGTGAAGCTGAAGGAACACAGCAGGCCAGGCAGCAGCAGAGGAGCAGGAAAGCTGATGTTTTGCAGCTTTCGGGTTGGGACCCTTCTTCAGAAATCTGAAGAAGGCTCCCAACCCGAAACATCAGCTTTTCTGTTCCTCTGATGCTGCTTGGCCTGCTGTGTTCAACCAGCTCCACACTCTGTTATCAAGAGTGTATTTTGAAGTTTGTTGGCCAGCTAAGACATGGTGGTCCAAAGGACCTGTTTCTGTGTTGTATGACTCTATGACTTTAGAACTGGAAGCATTCTCCTAACATTTGAAACTGTAAAACATAATTGTCAGGACGACATGTTCTTGTATTTTTTTTTCTTGCCTTATTGTCATTGCTTGGTGCTGGCCTCCATTATTGATCATATCAGATGCTCACTCGTAGAAATTCAAAGGAATGAAAATGTATTTCACTTCTCTTTGCAAAATTATCCCCATCTCTTTTGATGTAGGTAATCCTGCTTGCTCAGAATTCCATGAAGAACACCAAACTCAGGAAGCTTGTCCAAGTGGTATTGGAGTTCAAACAATGTCAGCAGCGTACCACAGCTGGGCCCAATCCTGTCTTCACTTGATGGCTATATACACATTTACATGCAGATCCTCATTGATGAAAAGTAACAACCTGTCTCACTTCAACTTTCTGTAATCCAGACACGCCACTGTCAACTATAATAACACTTCTTATTGCTCTTTCAGAGATTAACACATTTAGTACATACATTTAATATGAGCCAAAGCTCATATACAGCCATAGAATCCCCGCAGTGCAGAAAGAGGCTATTTTGCCCATCAAGTCTGCACTGACCCTCTGTAGAGCATCCCACCCAGACCCAAACAAACTCCATCCCCATCCCCATCCCCATAACCCTGCATTTAGCATGGATAATCCTCCAAACCTGCACATCTATGGGCTGTGGGAAGAAATCAGAGCACCCGGAAGATATCCATGCAGTCACAGGGAGAACGTGCAAACTCCTCACAGGCACTCAAGCGAGCATGGAATCATACCTGGGCCTCTGCCACTGTGAGGCAACAATGCTAGCCACTTGCTGTTTCAATTGCATATTGATTCTTTGATACAACATATTTAATGTTATTGCAATCATCAATGACGTTTGAATTTCAGAACAAAAATCTTTAAAATGATCTAGAATATTAGTTAGTGTAACATAAGATAAGCATTTAAGGAATCAAACAAGCATATTCTTTGTCAGTCTTCTGCCCTCCTCTCTTTAGGATGTTGACTCATCCTGAGCTACAGATTCCAAGATACATTAAGCCCACAAGTACCTCATCAATGGGGCAGCTACATATGCTTCTGACAACTTATGGATCATTGGCCTCTTTTAAACAGAGAATTGGTTGAGTTTTAACACAAATCAAAAAGCAACCAGAATTGTTCTTTTAATCGAAACTCTTAATCTAATTTCCTATTAATTTATTTCTCACAATAATCCCTACATTGCTTCATTCACAAATCCTCAGAACATGCCATTGAATGAAAGAAACCAGCAACCATATTCCATCACAAACAGATATGAACCACAGAATTAAATGAACTACTATATGATCTTAAATTTGATTGTTAAGTTAGATTATGTCAACACGGCAGCAGTTGAAGGCAAGTTATTGTCCCTGCTGCCCAAAGCTGGGGAAAGGACAAACAAGTCAGTGACCATGTTGCCAAGCCTCCAGAGATAGACATCAGGAAGATACACAGATTGAATCATTTGTTACATCTCCTCTGATCAAGTAGTCTGTCAATCTTCAAATCTGAAGAATGCTACTGGGTTGAAGTGCCAAATGGTTGAAGTTCCAAATTAACCAAAGCCACACAGAAATGTAGCATCTCCAATCCCACGACCATTTCTGTCTAGAAGGACAAGGGCAGCAGATGCATGGGAACACCGTCACCTGCAAATTTCACTCCAAGCCACTCACCATCCTGACTTGGAAGTATATTCCTTCACTTTAGCTGGGTCTCCTGGAATTCCCTCCTTAAGGACCTACATTATGTGGACTGCAGCAGTTCAAGAAAGCAAAACAATGCCACCTTCAAAAGGGCAACCAGGGATGGGCAATCAATGCTGGCCAGCCAGTGATGCCCACATCCAACAAGTGAATAAGTAAAAACAAAATCTTCAGCAAAAGAAGAAGGGATAAAATGCTGAAAGAAATACCAACAATATAATCATTTTTATTAGGTGGATTACCAGAACACAGGAATCAATTAGTGAGGAATTAAATAAATGTATTCAAATTTCATGGATGTTGAAGCACAGATTAAGACTTAAAGGCCTTGCATTGGAACTTGGCAGAGTTAATCCATAGTGTAGCCACTTTATAAACAGGACTATTGGCTAAAATGTGCAGGACCAAGTAAAAAAACATGAGGGAAAAGAATACAGAGATGTTTAAATGATCTTGAAAGATAACATGGAAAAGAAAATTCCCATTAAGAAGGAGAAATCACAACACATTATTATCATAGCCTACACTTATTCTGGAGAAAATATGCTTAACACTACTAGATAACTGTATGGAAAAGTGGATTTGGAACATAAATGCCTTGGTAGCAACTTTGAAAAGTTCTACATTGTACATGTGGCTAATGGTACTGCTGACACTGCTGAAGTTCAAATCTAGTTTGAGGAAATAGTGACAAAAGGTTCCTGAGTTTTGAGCGTTCAATTTTCTTTTTACATTTCTCCTCACTGCAGCACCATCAAAAAGGTGCAGCACTCTCACTAAACACATGTTGTGAGGGTCCATAAGACCATAAGACATAGAAGAGGAAGGAAGGCCATTCAGCCCTTCAAGTCCACTCCGCCATTTAAATCATGGCTGATGGACATTTCAACTCCACTTCCCTGCACTCTCCCCGTAGCCCTTGATTCCTTCTGAGATCAAGAATTTGTCGATCTCTGCCTTGAAGTCCCGGCCTCCACTGAACTCTACAGCAATGAATTCCACAAGCCCACCACTCTCTGGCTGAAGAAATGTCGTCTCACTTCAGTTTTAAATTTACCCCCTCTAATTTTAAGGCTGTGCCCACAGGTCCTAGTCTCCCCACGCAACGGAAACAACTTCCTAGCGTCCACCCCTTGTTAGTCATACATTATCTTGTAAGTTTCTATGAGATCTCCCCTCAACCTTCTAAACTCTAATGAGTACAATGCCAGGATCCTTAGTCGTTCATCATACGTTAAACCCACCATTCTAGGGATCATCCGTATGTATCTCCGCTGGACACGTTCCAGGGCTAGTATGTCCTTCCTGAGGTGTGGGGCCCAAAATTGGACACAGTATTCAAAATGGGGCCTAACTAGAGTCTTATAAAGCCTCAGGAGCACATTGCTGCTTTTATATTCCAACCCTCTTGAGATAAATGACAACATTATATTCGCTTTCTTAATTATGGACTCTACCTGCAAGTTAGCCTTTAGGGAATCCTGGACCAACACTCCCAGATAACTTTGCACTTGTGATTTGCGAATTTTCTCACCGTTTAGAAAATAGTCCATGCCTGTATTCTTTTTTCCAAAGCGCAAAATTTCACATTTATTCACATTGAATTTCATCAGCCATTTCCTGGACCACTCTCCTAAACTGTCTAAATCTTTCTGCAGCTTCCCCACATCCTCAGTACTACCTGCCTGTCCACCTATCTTCCTATCATTGGCAAACTTCGCCAGAATGCCCCCAGTCCCTTCATCCAGATCATGAGTATATAAGGTGAACAGCTGCGGCCCCAACACTGAACCCTGTGGGACACCGCTCATCACTATTCCAAAAAAGAGCCTTTTATCCTAACCCTCTGCCTTCTGTCAGACAGTGAATCCTCAAACCAAGCCAGTAGCTCACCTCGAACACCATGGGCCCTCACCTTGTTCAGCAGCCTCCCATGAGGCACCGTATCAAAGGCCTTTTGGAAGTCTAGATAGATAACATCTACTGGGTTTCCCTGATCTAACATACTTGTTACCTCTTCAAAGAATTCTAACAGGTTTGTCAGGCAAGACCTCCCCTTACTAAAACCATGAACACAGCAGGCCCAGCAGCATCTCAGGAGCACAAAAGCTGACGTTTCGGGCCTAGATCCTTCATCAGAGAGGGGGATGGGGTGAGGGTTCTGGAATAAATAGGGAGAGAGGGGGAGGCGGACTGAAGATGGAGAGAAAAGAAGATAGGTGGGGAGGAGAGTATAGGTGGGGAGGTAAGGAGGGGATAGGTCAGTCCAGGGAAGACGGACAGGTCAACGAGGTGGGATGAGGTTAATAGGTAGTAGATGGAGGTGCGGCTTGGGGTGGGAGGAAGGGATGGCTGAGAGGAAGAACAGGTTAGGGAGGCAGAGACTGGTTGGACTGGTTTTGGGATGCAGTGGGTGGAGGGGAAGAGCTGGGCTGGTTGTGTGGTGCAGTGGGGGGAGGGGGCGAACTGGGCTGGTTTTGGGAGGCGGTGGGGGAAGGGGAGATTTTGAAGCTGGTGAAGTCCACATTGATACCATTGGGTTGCAGGGTTCCCAAGCGGAATATGAGTTGCTGTTCCTGCAACCTTCGGGTGGCATCATTGTGGCACTGCAGGAGGCCCATGATGGACATGTCATCTAGAGAATGGGAGGGGGAGTGGAAGTGGTTTGCGACTGGGAGGTGCAGTTGTTTATTGCGAACCGAGCGGAGGTGTTCTGCAAAGCGGTCCCCAAGCCTCCGCTTGGTTTCCCCAATGCAGAGGAAGACACACCGGGTACAGTGGATGCAGTATACCACATTGGCAGATGTGCAGGTGAACCTCTGCTTAATGTGGAAAGTCATCTTGGGGCCTGGGATAGGGTGAGGGAGGAGGTGTGGGGGCAAGTGAAGCATTTCCTGCGGGTGCAGGGGAAGGTGCCGGGTGTGGTGGGGTTGGAGGGCAGTGTGGAGCGAACAAGGGAGTCACGGAGAGAGTGGTCTTTCTGGAAAGCAGACACGGGTGGGGATGGGAAAATGTCTTGATGGGGTCGGATTGTAGATGGCGGAAGTGTTGGAGGATGATGCATTGTATCCGGAGGTTGGTGGGGTGGTGTGTGAGAACGAGGTGGATCCTCTTTGGGCGGTTGTGGCGGGGGCAGGGTGTGAGGGATGTGTTGCGGGAAATGCGGGAGACGCGGTCAAGGGCGTTCTCGACCACTGTGGGGGGAAAGTTGCGGTCCTTGAAGAACTTGGACATCTGGGATGTGCGGGAGTGGAATGCCTCATCATGGGAGCAGATGCGGCGGAGGCGGAGGAATTGGGAATAGGGGATGGAATTTTTGCAGGAGGGTGGGTGGGAGGAGGTGTATTCTAGGTAGCTGTGGGAGTCGTTGGGCTTGAAATGGACATCAGTAACAAGCTGGTTGCCTGAGATGGAGACTGAGAGATCCAGGAAGGTGAGGGATGTGCTAGAGTTGGCCCAGGTGAACTGAAGTTTGAGATGGAAGGTGTTGGTGAAGTGGATGAACTGTTCGAGCTCCTCTGGGGAGCAAGAGGCGGCGCCGATACAGTCATCAATGTAACAGAGGAAGAGGTGGGGTTTGGGGCCTGTGTAGGTGCGGAACAGGGACTGTTCCACGTAACCTACAAAGAAGCAGGCATAGCTGGGGCCCATGCGGGTGCCCATGGCCACCCCCTTCGTTCTCACACACCACCCCACCAACCTCCGGATACAACGCATCATCCTCTGACACTTCCGCCATCTACAATCCGACCCCACCACCCAAGACATTTTCCCATCCCCACCCCCGTCTGCTTTCTGGAGAGACCACTCTCTCCGTGAATCCCTTGTTCGCTCCACACTGCCCTCCAACCCCACCACACCCGGCACCTTCCCCTGCAACCGCAGGAAATGCTTCACTTGCCCCCACACCTCCTCCCTCACCCCTAGCCCAGGCCCCAAGATGACTTTCCACATTAAGCAGAGGTTCACCTGCACATCTGCCAATGTGGTATACTGCATCCACTGTACCCGGTGTGGCTTCTTCTACATTGGGGAAACCAAGCAGAGGCTTGGGAACCGCTCTGCAGAACACCTCCGCTCGGTTCGCAATAAACAACTGCACCTCCCAGTCGCAAACCATTTCCATTCCCCCTCCCATTCTTTAGATAACATGTCCATCATGGGCCTCCTGCAGTGCCACAATGATGCCACCCGAAGGTTGCAGGGACAGCAACTCATATTCCGCCTGGGAACACTGCAGCCCAATGGTATCTATGTGGACTTCACCAGCTTCAAAATCTTCCCTTCCCCCACCGCATCCCAAAACCAGCCCAGTTCGTCCCCTCCCCCCACTGCACCACACAACCAGCCCAGCTTTTCCCCTCCACCCACTGCATCCCAAAACCAGTCCAGCCTGTCTCTGCCTCCCTAACCTGTTCTTCCTCTCACCCATCCTTTCCTCCCACCCCAAGCCGCACCTCCATCTCCTATCTACTAACCTCATCCCACCTCCTTGACCTGTCCGTCTTCCCTGGACTGACCTATCCCCTCCCTACCTCCCCACCTATACTCTCCTCTCCACCTATCTTCTTTTCTCTCCATCTTCGGTCCGCCACCCCCTCTCTCCCTATTTATTCCAGAACCCTCACCCCATCCCCCTCTCTGATGAAGGGTCTAGGCCCGAAACGTCAGCTTTTGGGCTCCTGAGATGCTGCTTGGCCTGCTGTGCTCATCCAGCCTCACATTTTATTATCTTGGATTCTCCAGCATCTGCAGTTCCCATTATCACTTACTAAATCCATGCTGACTTGTTTTAATCTGACCCTGCACTTCCAGGAATTTAGAAATCTCATCCTTGACAATGGATTCTAGAATTTTACCAACTACCGAGGTTAGGCTAATCGGCCTATAATTTTCCATCTTTTGCCTTGATACTTTCTTAAACAAGGAGTTACAACAGAAATTTTCCATTCATCTGGGACTTTCCCTGACTCCAGTGACTTTTGAAAGATCATGACCAAAGCCTCCGCTATTTCCTCAGCCACATCCCTCAGAACTCTAGGATGTAGCCCATCGGGGCCAGGAGTTTTATCAATTTTTAGACCCTTTAGCTTTTCTAGCACTTTCTCTTTTGTGATGCCTACCGTACTCAACTCTGGACCCGGCTCTCCCTAATAGTTGGCATACTACTCACATCATCCACTGTGAAGACTGACGCAAAGTCCTTATTAAGTTCTTCCGCTATTTCCTTATCTCCCATCACTAGCCTTCCAGCATCAATTTGGAGCGGCCCAATATCTACTTTTGCCTCTCGTTTGTTTCTTATGCATTGAAAGAAGCTTTTATTATCATTTCTAATATTACTAGCTGGCCTACCTTCATATTTGATCCTCTTCTTCCTTATTGTTCTCTTTGTTATCCTCTGTTTGTTTTTGTAGCCTTCCCAATCTTCTGATTTCCCAGTGCTCTTGGCCACTTTATAGGCTGTCTCTTTTTCTTTGATATATTTCCTGACTTCCTTTGTCGGCCATGGCTGTCTAATCCCACCCCAGATAATCTTTCTTTTCTTTGGGACGAACCTCTGTACTGCGTCCTCAATTATACCCAGAAACTCCTACTATTGTTGTCATAGTTGATAGAAGCCAGCAGAGTAGCCAGTAATCTAATTCCATACTGGGACTGAGATATCAGCTTCAAACCAAGTGCTTTTTCATAGTAGGAGCTCAAATGTTATATGAGTAAAAATCCCCTTGTGAGATGATTTTTCTTGCCTCTGTACATCTGGACCACAGGTTAGCTGAGTGTACACCCCAGTAAGCCACAGAGAGCTACCCACAGCAGAAGTGCAATGTAAATCACCAGTGAATAGGTATCAGTAACTGGAGTAGGAATTCTTCATTGCCCCAGGCTGTTCAAAATATGAATTGCATTTCCAGCGTTAGATCCTTAGATTGCTTTTTGACTTGTAGTATCTTCAGGTCTTCACTGTAGCAGTGAATGCCCATTATAGTATCTTTACATTGGACATAATTTCTCAAACGAATTCATGCATGTCACTACAAAGCAGAATTGAATGTATACGTACACCCATGCTTCAAATATTCCCAAGAGAATTGATATGCAGGTAGAACAGCGGGCTTAAAGATATATTTTAAATCCAGTTTAACTGCAACTGAAAGGATGTGCAATTTACAGTGAGAGACAGGAATTATTTTTCTGGCACTTGGAATGACACTCCAAGACTGCAACTTTTCAGGCAACTTTTCAGGCAGCATATACTGATATTGGCTCGCACCTCACTTGGCCAGGGTGTGCCAAGTGCTGTCACAAGATATAGCTTATAAATCTGTTTATTCACCAGCTCACACATTAATGAGTTTTTTTAAAAATAATTAATTAAAATGAGACTGAGTGGCACTGTGTGTTCAAACACCTCTGGGACTTGGGTTTAAATTCAGTCCAGACAGACTAGATGAAGATCTTTGCCTGATGGATGTTGAGGGTCTTAAGTGAAATGAGTTTAGGCAGTCTCCATCCACTTCCCGGTGTCCTTAAATTCGGCACTAATTGGCACTAATTCGACAAACTTCCCCAGAGAAGCCATAAGGATAGAGAGTGTGGGAAATGGGAATGTCAAAGTGATACTCTTAATTGCATGTGATGTGTGCCATACCTGACTTTGGAGTGCTGGATGCTGTCACTGAGAGCAGGATATTCTATTCATGACACTGTCATCACTCATCTTGATGAGTGTGGGTACCAGAAAATAAATGACAAAAACGTCATCCTTGAAGCACTCAGATGACCTTGGGGAAAAGAAATAGAGTAGACTTTCTGGGGGTAAACCCAGCAGTGTTATCAGCTGTGGTATTAGCAATGAAGTAAGGAGTAAGGGTGCAGAAAACTGCTTGGCTGTAAAAGTGATTAGTCCCATGCTGTGCACTATGGGACGCTGCTTATTCGTGCATTTTGACAAAAGAGCAACGCAAGTTAATCAGACCCAGTGAAAGCAGACAAGCAATTACATAGTGGATCTACATCTGTTGTGTTCCACTCCAGTGGATGAAGAATTAACTGAATTCTGATGTAACATCCTTTTTGCAGTTCATTTAAACTCGTGTTTAACGGGAATGCAAATACCATAGCTGCAGTCAAAAAAGGCAAGCTGAAATATTTCCTTTAAATAAAAATCAATGCTGTTATGAAATAGTGCTTTCCAGTGGAAGTTGTATTGACCACTATTTCATTTTGTAAACGCTATTTAACTAACTTAATTTCCCTGATTGAGGACTTCAGCTGATCCATCTGTTTGACTGAAGAATTGATACATTGATGGAAAGCACTCGTAACAGTAATAGTCCTGTGTTGAGTGTTTTTACTACCATGGTGAGATATATTTTTAACATCTGTTGCTGAAAAAGTTTAACTTTTGGCGACAGTATAAGTGCATTCATGATATGTGAGTTTCATGCGAGACGTTGCACTCAGCAGTCAACACACATCAATACTATTTCTGTTTTATTAGTTTATTTATTCATGCATGCACATCCTTGGCTCATTGTCTGATGAGGCTTCATCCTCTGCTGTTCTTACTTTTTTAATCAACGGTGATTTGCCATTGCTTTCCTCACTTAGAGTCGTGTCCCAAGTCTACCTCAACTGGAATAGGAATTGAACACATGATTCTGGTGTTATTCCGAATGGCAGCCTTCTATGCTAACCGTCCCTTTTTATCATGTAACTGCCACACAAGCATTTAAGTATAAGAAAATATATATAACATGTTATATTTGCTTTGATATGACACCGTTGCAAAGGAACAGAAATTACAGCGCGAACTAAGGAGTAAAATTGTTGATATGACAACGCATCAAACATAACTAAGTGCTATGAGATTATGTCATGAAACTTGATGTCCAGATGTAGTACCAGAGAACTACAGCTCTGAGCTGAGGAGAGTATGAGAGATTCTGCAGAGTGCTTCTCTGACCTGGTGGTTAAAGGGATTATATTTTTTTTGTGAAATGATGATTTGCTTGGGTCAGTTGAAAACAAATGACACCATCTGACATTCATTTCCTTTTACTAACAACTAAAAATCTATTGCTTGTGAGGTTAAAAATTATTACAGTTACTCAGACTCAACACTGTTTAGATAATTAAAATTCAATTTGTTAATATTTTACCTCCATCTGTTCTAGTCTTGGTGCGGGAGTCTCAGGGAGTGCAGAGTAAATTCAGTTCCTTTGCTGGCCTTGCCATGGGGCTCCACTCACCCGACTTCTCTGCAATGTCATAGTCAGACAAACAAGACTAGGCAGCTCACCTCTCCTTATTCCAGTAGAGGTGTTTACTTAATCAATGAATGGCCACTTAAAGAGTATGTTCTGCCCAGCCTTAATTTTCAGACTAGAAGGAAGAGCACAGGAGTAGGACGGTATTTGAAAGTGATCCTGCTCAAGCCTTCCCAGTTGCCTCCTGCCTTCCGTAATATGGGCTGATCGCTTCAGGCGTTCCTGTCAATCCCCTTCCTATCCCCCAGCTCCTCCACTGATATCCCCAAATCCCTCCAAATCTCCATATCCACTCTAAGATGCCCGTACAGTTCTGGACTCCAGGACTTTTGGGCCTTGCTTGACGTCCCTGCAACCTACACTACAGTTTCAAGTACTGCTGTGATCAAAGAGATGGTGCCGGATCAGATTAGTCTGCAGCTCTCTGACTTGGGATGTCTTCCTGAGTGAAGGGCGGAAGTCTCATCTCAATGGCATTTGCATTTGTTGGAGCATCAAATGGTAGCGGGGCAGGTAGCATCAGCAGTGATGTACTCTTGGCCAGCCAAGAGGGAAACTACCTGAAAAAGAACCTAGCTTTTCTTGTTTTGTAAAGAAACTTGTCTATGTCTGTTATTAAGTATCACAGTACTCATGGTTAGAACAATTCTTCTTCAAAACACATCAGTCCAGGTTTTCCAATCTCCACATTGTTAGCAACCGGGTGACCCTAAATGATGTGCTGTGGTCCCTCAGACTGACCTTGCTGACTCCACAGGAAGTTCAATTCTCCAATAATGTCCCCAGCTCTAACTTGGAGTTAGGAGCTTCAGAAGCTGCCTTAGCTAGGAAACGAGAGAGGAATTAAAACCTAACTCTAACTCCTATCTAACTATAAAACTAACCTGTTCTGACCCTACATGATTCCTTCATTTACTCACACTGACGCCCTCACCAGTACGTTGAACAAACTCAACCAGTTTAGGAACCAAGTGTCAGTGGTCAAAGTAACCCCACCCAACGTGGGAAAGACTACATGGATCTGAGAAGAACACTTGCTGAACCTATAAGAAATCATACACCATTCAAGATTAATTATATTGGTTCTGACAACTGTTCACAATTGAGTGATCACAGAACATTACTGATTTCATTGATTTGGAAGAATTATTCACCTATCTTCCAGCCATAGAGAAGAATCATCAAAATCTGATCATCAGATATCCTTGACACCGTAACCACCCAGAGTTAGTAAAAGGCTCTCGATGCAGCCAGTTCAGCTGTTCAGGAGAAACAGTACCAAAATGGCACACTTCCTGTCCATGAATGAAGATGGTAAAATAATAATGCTACCCAAAAGAATACAGAAGGTTCACCTGTGTGTCTACCTTATTACAATGTTAAACGGAAAAGATTGTTGCTTTTAGAAACTATATTCTCTGACATGATTTGAGGAAACTGAAGACACTCTAAGGGAAACAAACATACAACAATGACATTGATGCCAGAGAATGTATTCTGCACGGAGCGCTCAGGAAAGCAAAGATCCAAACAGGTTATAGCAAGAAACTAAACCCAAAATGTCCTCCAGCAGCAGACTTTCAACAAGTTTCTAACAAGCAACTTTCTAACAAGTTGTCAGCCATTTATAAAGTGAGGAAAAATGATGTAGTGTTAAAGAATTTAATAATCAGAAAAAATCGCGGTAGGAGATTTTGTTTAAGACAGTTAGCACCTGAAAGGGTTAAGTGACATCCTGCGATAACCCTGCCCATTAGAATAGAAAGGTTTGATCCTTAAAGGAGTTTACTGGTGTGAGCTGTTGTCTAAGTTATGCCACCAGAATGTTTCAGTAATACTACCATATATTTACACTTGAACCTGGTGTCTCACAAGGAACAATCATGTGTCTCAGATGTAATGTAACTAGAATTCTGGTCTCCCTGCTATAGGAAAGGTATTATGAAACTTGAAAAGATTTCAGGAAAGACTTACAAGGTTGTTGCCACGATTAGAGGTTTGAGCCATAGGGAGAGGCCGAATAGGTTTCGGCTATTTTCCCCGGAGAATCGCAGGCTGAAGGATGACCTCATAGAGTTTATAAAATCATGAGGGGCATGGGAAGGGTGAATAATCTTGTCCCCTACAAAAAGGGACTCCAAAATTAGGGGGCATAGGTGAGAAGGGAAAGATTTAAAAGGGGCCTGAATGGCAGCTTTTTCACACAGAGGGTGGTCCGGGTATGGAATGAGCTGCCAGAGATGATGTCAAGGCTGGTACAATTACAACTTTTAAAAGGCATCTGAATGGGTTCATGAATAGGACAAGTTTAAAGGGTTATGGGCCAATGCTGGCCAATGGAAGTAGATTAATTTATGGTATTTGTTCAGCATGGACAAGTCTGTTTTCATGCTGTAAATCTCTATGACTCTATGAAGTTCTATGTAATAAACCAATGCTTTTTCTCAAGACCAATCCTCCCTTCTGCTGAAGAGTTTGTGTTGGCATCTTCAGAATTTGGCATCAGCAATTCAAGATTAATGCCAATAAGAAGGATAGGTGGCAGTGAATTTACCCACAGCAGCTCAGGTTCTGCGGGAAAATACCAAAACATATATCAGATGTATACAAAACTGGAAAGATAGTGTAGGAAGGAAGGCTTTAGATTTCTTTGACATAGGGATTGATTCTGGGGAACATGGAACCTGGATGAAGTTGATCAGTTGCAAGCCAATAGAGCCAGGATGACTATGCTCATAGGGACGTTCACCCCCTGCTGGAACAGTACAGAGGAGTAGGATCTGGGTGATTCAAGAAAGGTAAACAAAGCTAGAGCTGAAAGATAAACAAAAACCACAAAGCAACATTGGAAGGAAACAAGGGCTAACAGCAAATATGATCTTAGTGCAAATAAAATTTTCAAGATGACAAATGTAAAGGTATTGTTTATCATAACATGGAGCACTTGCAATAAGGTGAATGAATTTGCAGATTAAATAGCTGTGATCAGTCATAATATTATTGCTGGTTTAGGGCGACCAGGGTGGAAACTGAATTTGCAAACGTAATACATATTTTGGATGGTCAGACATAAAGGAAAAATAGGTGAGGAGCATTATTAGTGAACGACTATATTTGTGCAATGATGAGAATGGATATTGGGTCTTGTCAGGATCATTTTGTTTCTGATTTTTGTTTAAACTGTTTAAATGCTAAAGGACTATTTTAATAAAACAGTCTTTGAAAGAATGAATTTATGTTTTGAAAGCAAGCAATCTGACAGTGATGGCAGGCATTTAGTATGCAAAATTTTGAATAAGCAGTAAATGAGTTTTGAGTTGAAGATGATTTAGAGCTGAGAAGGGTGCACAGATGTGGCTCTTGTTGGTAACAAGACATTGATTGGTCTATGGATTAGTGACCAGTTTTCAATGACAGGTTTTTAGCCCATCAACAACTGTATAGACATTCGCAGGTAATTAAAAAGCTTTGAGGTAAGAACAAGTTTTAGAGAGAGAGAAATATTTAGTTCCTTCCCCAGCTTAAGAACTGTCCCTCTATTCGCTTCAGTCAAAACTAACTTTAAACTTGCAGACACTTCCGCCAACTACAATCTGACCTCATCACGCAAGACATTTTTCCATCCCCACCCCTGTCTGCCTTCCAGAGAGATCACTCTCTCCGTGACTCCCTTGTCCGCTACACACTCCCCTCCAACCCCAAAACACCCGGCACCTTCCCCTGCAACCGCAGGAAATGCTACACTTGCCCCCACACCTCCTCCCTCAACCTCATCCCAGGCCCCAAGATGACTTTCCATATTAAGCAGATGTTCACCTGCACATCTGCCAATGTGGTATACTGTATCCACTGTACGCGGTGTGGCTTCCTCTACATTGGGGAAACCAAGCGGATGCTTGGGGACCACTTTGCAGAACACCTCCGCTCAGTTCGCAATAAACTACTGCACCTCCCAGTCGCAAACCATTTTAACGCCCCCTCCCATTTTTTAGAAGACATGCCCATCATGGGCCTCCTGCAGTGCCACAATGATGCCACTCGAAGGTTGCAGGAACAGCAACTCATATTCCGCCTGAGAACCCTGCAGCCCAATGGTATCAATGTGGACTTCACAAGCTTCGAAATCTCCCCCTCCCCCAATGCATCCCAAAACCAGCCCAGCTTGTCCCCACCTCCCTAACCTGTTCTTCCTCTCACCCATCCCCTCCTCCTGCCTCAAGCTGCACCTCCATTCCCTACCTACTAACCTCATCCCACCTCCGTGACCTGTCCGTCTTCCCTGGACTGACCTATCCCCTCCCTACCTCCCCACCTATACTCTCCTCTCCACCTATCTTCTTTTCACTCCATCTTCGGTCCGCCTCCCCCTCTCTCCCTATTTATTCCAGAACCCTCTCCCCATCCCCCTCTCTGATGAAGGGTCTAGGCCCGAAATGTCAGCTTTTGTGCTCCTGAGACGCTGCTTGGCCTGCTGTGTTCATCCATCTCCACATTTTGTTATCTCAAACTTGAAGAAAACCAGTTTATCTTTCTTGTAACAGTTAATATATGCAGTAACTTTTAGGCATATAAAATTGAATTGGCCACCTGTGTCCCTTACAAGCCAGTGGAAACAGCCATAGGAAGATGACTGAAACAAATGCTGGCAAGCAGAAGAGTCATAAGGATCATCTCAGCCATAGGACCTGGGATAAAGGCTACTGCACAATCTTTCCAATTTTCCCTCTGTACAATAAGTTACTTTCCGTGTTTGTTTCTTTGTATCTGTGTGTGCAATGGAATTTATAAGGGGAATATAGTTCAAATTAAAATAGCTGATAGTTATAACTATTTATCTGAGGCTTCAATCAAATTACTAGTAAATAGAAAATATTAATGTATGGTAATTCTTGTTAAGTACAGAAACCTAAGCCAATAGATAAATTGAGGAACTTTGCACACTTTTAAAAGCCTTTAACTTTTGTGATGTCCCTAGAAATTTCCAGCATGCTACCTAGTTAGTAGTAATACTTGGATCTAAACGTAGAATCAGCCCAGATGAAACTAAGAGGCATCAAAGAGTGTCAACAATAAATGTGTATTATCTGTAGGCCTTCAAACAATGAATGATTTGTTGCCCGTGCCACGTGCTAGTGAGGCGAGGAATAGGGAGAGAGAGGAGTTGAACACGTGGCTACAGGGATGGTGCAGGAGGGAGGGTTTTGGATTCTAGGATAATTGGGGCTCTTTCTGGGGTAGGTGGGACCTCTACAAGCAGGATGGTCTTCACCTGAACCAGAGGGGTAACAATATCCTGGGGGGGAAATTCACTAAGGCTATTCGGGTGGGCTTAAACTAATTCAGCAGGGGGATGGGCACTAAAACTATAGTTCGACTATAGAAAAGGTTGAGAGTAGGGTGGTCCAAAATAAAGTTTCAGGGAAGCAAGATGGCACCGGCAAGCAAGAAGTTGGTTTGAAGTGTGTCTACTTCAATGCCAGGAGCGTCCGGAATAAGGTGGGTGAACTTGCAGCAGGGGTTGGTACCTGGGACTTCGATGTTGTGTCCATTTCGGAGACATGGATAGAGCAGGGACAGGAATGGTTGTTGCAGGTTCCGGGATTTAGATGTTTCAGTAAGAACAGAGAAGATGGTAAAAGGGGAGGAGGTGTGGCATTGTTGGTCAAGGACAGTATTACAGTTGCAGAAAGGATGTGTGGGGACTCGTCAACTGAGGTAGTATGAGCTGAGGTTAGAAATAGGAAAGGAGAGCGCACCCTGTTGGGAGTTTTCTATCGGCCTCCAAATAGTTCCAGAGATGTAGAGGAAAGGATAACAAAGATGATTCTTGATAGGAGTGAGACAGACAGGGTAGTTGTCATGGGGGACTTCAACTTTCCAAATATTGACTGGGAACACTATAGCTCGAGTACTATAGATGGGTCAGTTTTTGTCCAGTGTGTACAGGAGGGCTTCCTGACACAGTATGTAGATAGGCCAACAAGGGGCGAAGCCACATTAGATTTGGTACTGGGTAATGAGCCCGGCCAGGTGTTAGATTTGGAAGTAGGTGAGCACTTTGGTGATAGCGATCACAATTCTGTTATGTTTACTTTAGTGATGGAAAGGGATAGGTGTATACCACTGGGCAAGAGTTATAGCTGGGGGAAAGGCAATTACAATGAGATTAGGCAAGATTTTGGGAGCATAGGATGGGGAAGGAAACTGCAGGGGATGGGCACATTAGAAATGTGGAGCTTATTCAAGGAAAAGCTCCTGTGTGTCCTAGGTAAATATGTACCTGTCAGGCAGGGAGGAAGCTGTAGAGTGCGGGAGCCGTGGTTTACGAAGGAGGTAGAAATTCTGGTCAAGAGGAAGAAGAAGGCTTATGTTAGGATGAGATGTGAAGGCTCAGTTAGGGCACTTGAGGGCTACGAGGTAGCCAGGAAGGACCTAAAGAGAGAGCTCAGAAGAGCCAGGAGGAGACATGAGAAGTTGTTGGCAGATAGGATCAGGGTAAACCCTAAGGCTTTCTATAGGTATTTAAGGAATAAAAGAATGACAAAAGTAAGATTAGGCCCAATCAAGGATAGTATTGGTAAGTTGTGTGAGGAGTCAGATGAGATAGGGGAAGCACTAAATGAATATTGTTCAACAGTATTCACTCTAGAAAACAACAATTTTGTCGAGGAGAATACTGAGATACAGGCTACTAGACTAGGTGGGATTGAGGTTCACATGGAAGAGGTGTTAGAAATCCTTCAGAGGGCGAAGATAGATAAGTCCCCTGGGCCGGATGGGATTTATCCTCGGGTCCTCTGGAAAGCCAGGGAGGAGATTGCCGAGCCTTTGCCATTGATCTTTAACTCGTCATTGTCTACAGGAATAGTGCCAGATGACTGGAGGATAGCAAATGTGGCTCCCCTGTTCAAGAAGGGGAGTAGAGACAACCCTGGTAATTATAGACCAGTGAGTCTTAGTTCAGTTGTTGGTAAAGTGTTGGAAAAGGTTATAAAGGATAGGATTTAAAATCATCTAGAAAAGAATAATTGATTAGGGATAGTCAGCACGGTTTTGTGAAGGGAAAGTCGTGCCTCACAAACCTTATTGAGTTCTTTGAGAAGGTGACCAAACAGGTAGATGAGAGTAAACCAGTTGATGTGGTGTATATGGTTCGATAAGGTTTCCCACAATAGGCTATTGTACAAAATGCGGAGGAATGGAATTGTGGGAGATATAGCAGTTTGGATCGGAAATTGGCTTGCTGAAAGAAGACAGAGAGTGGTAGTTGATGGGAAATGTTCATCCTGGAGACCAATTACTAGTGGTGTACCGCAAGGGTCGGTGTTGGGTTCACTGCTGTTCATCATTTTTATAAATGACCTGGATGAGGGCGTAGCAGGATGGGTTCGTAAATTTGCAGACGACTCTAAGGTCAGTGGAGTTGTGGATAGTGACGAAAGATGCTATAGGTTGCAGAGAAACATAGATAAGCTGCAGAGCTGGGCTGAGAGGTGGCAAATGGAGTTTAATTCAGACAAGTGTGAGGTGATGCACTTTGGCAGGAGTAACCAGAAAGCAATGTACAGGGCTAATGGTAAGATTCTTAGTAGTGTAGATGAGCAGAGAGCTCTCAGTGTCCATGTACACAGATCCTTGAAAGTTGCCACCCAGGTTGACAGGGCTGCTAAGAAGGCATACAGTGTTTTAGCTTTTATTAATAGAGGGATCGAGTTCCGGAACCAAGAGGTTATGGTGAAGCTGTACAAAACTCTGGTGCAGCCGCACTTGGAGTATTGTGTACAGTTCTGGTCACCGCATTATAAGAAGGATGTGGAAGCTTTGGAAAGGGTGCAGAGGAGATTTACTGGGATGTTGCCTGGTCTGGAGGGAAGGTCTTACGAGGAAAGGCTGAGAGACTTGAGGATGTTTTCATTAGAGAGAAGAAGGTTGAGAGGTGACTTAATTGAAGGGTTAGATAGGGTGGATAGGGAGAGCCTTTTTCCTAGGATGGTGACGGCGAGCACGAGGGGGCATAACTTTAAATTGAGGGGTGAAAGATACAGGACAGATGTCAGAGGTAGTTTCTTTAAGCAGAGAGTAGTGAGGAAATGGAATGCTTTGCCCTGCAACGGTAGTAGATTCGCCAACTTTAGGTACATTTAAGGCATCATTGGATAAGCAATTGGACATACATTGAATAGCGTAGGTTAGATGGGCTTGAGATCGGTATGACAGTTCGGCACAACATTGAGGGCCGAAGGGCCTGTACTGTGCTGTAATGTTCTATATCTAACTAGGTAGGGGTGGGATAGTAGCAGGGAATCAGAGATGCACACAGCCAGACCATGACAATTAATCACAAGTGATTTTCATTAACACATTGACAAAAATATGTGTAGTAATCTAACTGAATGAAAACTGAGAGTGTGCGTATGCTGGATTTTTAGAGAAATAAATGAGGGAACAGGCTTAGCACTGTAAAATGAGAAGTTTTTGTCTGAAGTCATTCCGATAAAGTTCTAAATAAGAGTCATTGGGTTCAAAACATTAACTCCGTTTAATTCCCACAGTTGCTGCCAGAACTGCTGAGTTTCTCAAGCCATTTCTGTATTTGTCTCAGATCTCCAATATCTGCAGTCCTTTATTTTATTAGAGGCATGACCATCTGACAGATGGACATCAATGTAAGTAAGTGTGAGGTTATCCACAGAGAAAGGACAGATCAGGGTACTTTCCAAATGGTATGAAGTTAAATGCAATGGTTGTTCAAAGAAACTTGGGGGGTTCAAGTTCATAGACCTTTAAAATGCAATGAACAGGTACAGAATCTAGTCATGAAGGCTAATGGAATGCTGGCCTTTATGTCTAGAGGGCTGGAGTACAAGGATGTAGACATTATTGCAGCTATATAAACCTGGCTAGACCCCACTTGGAGTACTGTCAACAGATCTGGACACCACACCCCAGGAAGAATATACTGACTTTGGAGGGAGTAAAATGGGTTTACACAAATGATACTTGGACTTTAAGAGTTAACTCATGAGGAGAGATTATACAAATTAGGGCTGTTTTCTATGGAATTAAGAAGGTTGGGGCTGATTTGTTCAAAGTCGTGGTCATACATCATGGAAAAATAGCCTTCAGTCCAACTTGTCCATGTCAGCCATGTTTCCCAAACTTGGTTCCATTTGCCTGCTTTGTGCCCATTTACTCAATAACATTTCCTATTCATGTATCTGTCTAAATATCTTTTAAATGTTGGAACTGCACCCTCCTCTGCTATTTGCTCTGTGCACACCACCCTCTGTGTGAAAAACTTTCCTCTAGGGACCTTTTCAAATTTTTCCCCTCTCGCCTTAAACCTACGCTGTCTAGTCTTAAACTCCTCTACCATGGGAAAAAAGACCTTGCTATTCACTTTATCTGCACCTCTCATGATTTTATAGACTTCTGTAAAGTAATCCCTCAACCTCCTATGTTCCAGTAAAACAAAAGTACCAGCTTTTCCAGCCTCTCGTTATCATGCAAACCCTCCAACTCCAGTAGCAGCCTTGTAAATCTTTTCTGCAGCCCTTTCCAATTTAATATCATCATTCCTGTACCAGGGCAACCTAAACTGTAAGTAGTGCTCCAAAAGTGGCCTCACTAACATCCAGGACAACTGTACCAATTCATCTCAACTCTTATACTCAATGCTCTGACCAATGAAGGCAAGCATACCAAAAGCCTTCTTCACCACCCTGTCTACCTGTGATGCCACTTTCAAGGGCATATGCACCTGAACCCAAGGTCTCTTTGTTATACAACACTCTTCAGGGCCCTACCACCAACTGTGTAAGTCCTCCCCTGGTTTGTCTAGCCAAATGTAACACTTTGTATTTATCTAAGTTAAACTCCATCTGCCACTCCTCAACCCTTTGGCCAAGCTGATCAAGATTCCATTTTACTCTTAGATAACCTTCTTCAGTGCCCATTGCACGACCAATTCTGGAGTCATCCACAAACTTGCTTAACATGCTCCCTTTCTTCTCATCTAAATTGTTTATATAGAACAGAGATGAACAATGCAGGATAACAAAGTATGGAGCTGGATGAACACAGCAGGCCAAGCAGCATCTTAGGAGCACCAAAGTTGACATTTCAGGCCTAGACCCTTCATCAGAAAAGGGGGATGGGGCGAGGATTCTGAAATAAATAGGGAGAGAGGAGAATATGGGTGGGGAGGCAGGGAGGGAATAGGTCAGTCCGGGAGGACGGACAGGTCAAGGGGGCGGGATGAGGTTAGTAGGTAGGAAATGGAGGTGCGGCTTGAGGTGGGAGGAAAGGATAGGTGAGAGGAAGAACAGGTTAGGCAGGCTGGGACGAGCTGGGCTGGTTTTGGGGTGCAGTGGGGGGAGGGGAGATTTTGAAGCTGGTGAAATCCACATGGGAACCCTGCAGCCCAATGGTATCAAAGCAGAATATGAGTTGCTGTTCCTGCAACCTTCAGGTGGCATCATTATAGCACTGCAGGAGGCCCAAGATGGGCATGTCGTCTGAGGAATGCGAGGGGGAGTTAAAATGGTTCGCGACTGGGACGTGCAGTTGTTTACTGCGAACTGAGCAGAGGTGTTCTACAAAGCGGTCCCCAAGCCTCCACTTGGTTTCCCCAATGTAGGGGAAGCCACAACGGGTACAGTGGATACAGTATACCACATTGGCGGATGTGCAGATGAACATCTGCTTGATGTGGAAAGTCATCTTGGGGCCTGGGATGGAGGTGAGGGAGGTGGTGCGGGGGCAAGTGTAGCACTTCCTGTGGTTGCAGGGGAAAGTGCCGGGTGTGGTGGGGTTGGAGGGGAGTGTGGAGCGGACAAGGGAGTCACGGAGAGAGTGGTCTCTCCGGAAGGCAGACAAGGGTGGCGTGGGAAAAATGTCTTGGGTGGTGGGGTCGGATTGTATATTGTGGAAGTGTCGGAGGATGATGCGTTGTATCCAGAAGTTGGTAGGGTGGTATGTGAGGACTAGGAGGATTCTCTTGGGGTGGTAATTGCGAGGATGAGGTGTTAGAGATGAGTTGTGGGAAATGCGGGAGACACGGTCAAGGGCGTTCTCGACTACTGCGGGGGGAAAGTTACGGTCCTTGAAGAACGTGGGCATCTGGGAATGCGGGAGTAGAATGCCTCATCCTGGGAGTAGATGCGGCGGAGGCGAAAGAATTAGGAATAGGGAATGGAATTTTTGTAGGAGGGTGGGTGGGAGGAGGGGTATTCCAGGTAGCTGTGGGAGTCTGTGGGCTTGAAATGAACATCGGTTTGTAGCTGGTTGCCTGAGATGAAAACAGAAAGGTCCAGGAAGGTGAGGGATGTGTTGGAGATGGTGCAGGTGAACTTGAGGTTGGGGTGGAAGGTGTTGGCAAAATGGATGAACTGTTCGAGCTCCTCTTGGAAGCATGAGGCAGCGCCAATACAGTCATCAATGTAACGGAGGAAGAGGTGGGGTTTGGGACCTGTGTAGGTGCAAAAGAGGGACTGTTCCACATAACCTACAAAGAGGCAGGCATAGCTTGGGTCCATGCAGGTACCCATGGCCACCCCCTTTGTCTGTAGGAAGTGGGAGTAATCGAAAGAGAAGCTGTTGAGGGTGAGGACGAGTTCGGATAGGCAGATAAGGGTGTCGGTGGAGGGGGACTGGTCGGGCCTGTGGGACAGGAAGAAGCGGATGGCCTTTAGGCCATCTGCATGAGGAATAGAGGTGTATAGGGACTGGACATCCATGGTAAAAGTGAGGTGTTGGGGACTGGGGAATTGGAAGTCCTGGAGGACGTGGAAGGTATGGGTAGTGTCACAGACAGCAGAGGAAAAGACCCTTCAGCCCTCCAAGCTGGCACCAATATGTTTTGCCATTCCATATTAAAACTGTCTTCACTTACAGCATCCGTATCCCTCTACTCACTTCCTATTCAAGAAACACCTGGATGAATACTTGAATGATGTTCTTGTGCCTGCTTCTACCAAATATTATTTTAAGACCTCACTTGCCTCCTCTGGGTCCACACTTGTCCTTGAGTGCATCAATACTTTCCCTGGCTACTCTTTTGTTTTTTATATGTGTATAAACAGCCTTGGGATTGTCCTTAATCCTGTTTGCTAATGACATTCCATGACTCCCTTTAGCCCTTCTGATTCCTTGCTAAAATGCTTTTCTACTTTCCTTATATGCTTTGTCAGTTCCCATTCTCTGAGACCTGACATATGTTTCTTTTAACTCACTAAGCATGTTTAAGAAAGAAATAGTTTCATGAATAAAAAGATGTTGAAAGCATGGGGAAAGTGTAGGAGTGTCAGGTTGAGACAAAGGGTCAGCCATTATCATCTTGAATGTTGCAGCAGGTTTAATAGGGAGAATCCCACCTCCAGTTCCGATATTCTCTGTCTCTACATCTTACTCTCATAGCCATGAATTTAACCATAGATACTAATTCTCAGAAGGCTGAGCCATCTCTGTCTTTATTAAATCAGCCAATCATTTCCTCATACAATGTACTGACATAGGGTAAGTTTCTCCTCTGTTCCATTTTCTTCCATCGGGCAGGACATAAAAAAGTTTGAAAACATGTACTGACAGGTTCAAAAGCAGTTTCTTCCCTGTTGTTATTACAAGTGGACCTGTCATAAATTACAGTTGAACTTTCTCTGCATTCTCTGCACCTTCTCTGTTCTGTAGCACCATATTCTGCATTCTGTTCTATTACCCAGATGAGGTATGATTTGTCAGGTTAGCATGCAAAACAAAACTTTTCCCTGTATTGAGAAACATTTGAGAATAATAAATCAAAAGAAATCAAAGCCAAGGCTTTTGCATCTTTTGAGGGAAGTATGTTTTTCAACTCATTCATGTTGCTGTCACAGCCTGCATTTATTCCTCATTCCTAATTGCCCCGTTGGGAGTCCAGATTACTGATGATTTAGAGTCAAGCGTAAATCAGATTTGTCAAGAATAGTATGTTTCATTTCTTAAAAGACGTTAGAAAGATATAATGGGTTGAATGGTGACATTGGGCTTTTAACCTGGGTGTGGATGTTAGAGGAGGTCAGAATCGGTTTTGATGCACCTTATAATTAGATAATCTTCCCTTACTAACTACTGAGCCATTTTTATTGCCTTTTTAAAATTCGTTCAAAGGATGTAAGTGTTGTTGGCAAAACCATGACGCCGATCCCTAATTGCCATTGGGATACTTGCAGAATTGTAAGTAATGGCAGACTGTTCGAACCTATTTATTCAGATTGCCGTACAATTGAAGGAAAGAAAATTCACACCAATTCTAAAACAAGTTACCTTAATTACAACACACAGAAAAGTTAAGGACTGATGTAAAATGAAGAGCAAAATAAACTTCTGTGGATCTTAGATGAGTTACAAGTTAGAAAGGAGGATTTGGCTCCTCTTTTTGAAATTAGGAAGCCGAAAAAAGAGAAAGCTAAACTCCAATGATTTTTATTCAGGGATTTAGCCAGATTTATTGTTTGTTCAACAGTTGGGATATAAGTCGATTCTTCCAATTCCTATTAAAATCCCAATGCAAAACAAATAATTGCAGATAATCTATATAGTTAACATGGCATGAAGATGCATAGTATGATATGCCTTGGCTTTACTCCTATTGGTAATACTCTAAATTTTTACCTTCATTAACAGTATTGTACTTAACATTTTTCGATTTTCATGTCAAAACAACAAACATAACCCTACTATTTAAAAAGAGTGAGAGTACAGGAAAAAGCAGAGAATTTCAGACCTGATGCCCTAAAATCAGTACTGGGGAAAATGTTACAATCTATTATAAATGACATAACAGGACATTTGGAATGCTTATGGGATTAATGGGATTGGAAAAAGGCAGCCCACTTTTTGTAACAAATGATAAAGGTTTTTTTTAATGTATATGCACAGTGTTTCAATTTACCAGAATTTCAGACTGAAGTTGACAGAAAACTTGACCAGATTTCTGTACTAAACAAGAATTATTATTTAGTGTAAGTAATTAGACTATAGCTAAAGGAAAACAGATAAAATCATTAGCGTATAACATTGCTAAACCCCCTTTTCTAAAAAAAAGCCCCTAAAACCCTTACAAACAAATAAACAGAGAAAATAGTTTGAGCAAGGTAGGAAAATATGGTAATAAAATGTGAGGCTGGATGAACACAGCAGGCCAAGCAGCATCCCAGGTGTGCTCCTGGGATGCTGCTTGGCCTGCTGTGTTCATCCAGCCTCACATTTTATTATCTTGGATTCTCCAGCATCTGCAGTTCCCATTATCACAGGAAAATATGGTAAGTCATTTCAGTGAGTTTTGCCTTCCCCATTCCAGTATGTGATGATCCTTCTTTGGCTAGCTGGGCTTTTGGTGTCCAGCTGTCTTTTTCTCAAAGCTTCCACTGGTTTATAAGAAGTACAGATGAACTGATTCGCTTGAAAAATGTCTTTACTTTGTCAATCTTAAAGTTACAGCTCAAGCAACTGATGCAGGAAACATAAGTTGTTTGCTTCAAGTTTAAACTGATTTTCTTTACTGCAGAGAACAGACAGTTTCTGCTGGACAGAATAACTGCACACATTTCTGAGACCTGTGTGGCTGTATATTTGTAACCTATTTCCAATTCCAACCTGATCAGTTAGGTGAAAACAAATATCTTCAACTTGTAAACAAATCCTCAGCTCCTGATCATCTGCACATTGTAGCACCCAGCCACAAAAACAGAGCTCACAAGAGGTATGAAATTCCTTCCTGTGAGATTATATAGCAATCCTGGTAAGTCTATTTGTTACAATTTCTGAGTTCTTTCTCATTGCTGTCCATAGTTTTTAAAGACATAAAAATAGACACAGATAAACAATTTCTAAAGGACAATACATGCTTAACAAGTCAACTGGCATTTTCTTTGAGGATGTAACTAATAAAATAGGTAAGGGAGGACCAATGGATTTACTGTATTTGGATTATCAGAAGGCTTTGATAAAGTCCCTTTTAAGAAGTTAGTGAACAAACTTAAAGCACAAGGGATTGGGAATTATGTAATAACATGGATTCAAAATTGGTTGACAGACAGGAACCAGACAGTATAAATAATTGGAGACAAAAAAAATTACTGCAGATGCTGGAATCCAAGGTACACAAACTAGAGCATGGAAGAACACAGCAGGCCGGGCAGCATGTGGAGGAAAGGAGCAGTCAACATTTCAGGTATTACCCTCCTCCAGTCATGTAGAAGGGTTATACCCAAAATGTTGACTGCTCCTTTCCTCCAGATGCTGCCCGGCCTGCTGTGTTCTTCCAGCCTCCAGTTTGTCTACAGTGTAAATAATTGGTTCTTTTTTTCCAGGTGACAGGCAGCAACTAGCAAGATACTGCAGGCATAAGTGCTTGGATCCCAGCTATAAATGATATATATAAATGGCATGGATGATTTTACAAGTTTGTTGATGGCACAAAAGGGACAGGATTGTGAGTTGGGTGAAGAATGCAAAGAGGCTTCAGGGTTATTAGACAAGCCAATGAGTGGCAAATGCATGGCAGATGCAGTACAATACGGTTATGCACTTTGGTGCAAAAAGCAGAATGGAAGAGTATTATTTATCATGAAAAGTAGATATGCAAAGGGATCTGTGTGTCCATGTACACAATTCAATGAATGTAGATAGGCAAGTAACTTGGAAGGCAAATGGCATATTGACCTTCATTACAATAGAATTTGAGTTCAAAAAAAGGGATATCTTATTACAGTTATACAGGTCCTGGTGGGACAATACCTGCAGTATTACATGCAAGTTTTGATCTCCCTACCTATGAAAAGTTACAATTGCCATAGAGGGAGTGCAGTGGAGTTTCACTAGGTTGACATCATGGATGGCAGGACTGTCCTATGAGGAGAGATTGGGCCTGTGTTTGCTACTGTTCAGAGGGATGAGAGGGGATCTGATTGAACTGTATAACAGGGCTAGACAGACTAGATTCAGAGAGGATGTTTACCTAATCGGAGAGTCTCGAACAAGGGAACATAGTCACAGGATATGGTATTGATCATTTCGAACTGAGACGAGGAGGGAATCCTTTACTTAGAGGGTAATGGACCTGCAAAATTCTCAACCATAGAAGACTGTGAAACTTGAGTCACCAAATGTAATTGAGAAGAGATAGATAAATTTTTAGACATTAGAGGCATCCAGGGGTAAAGCAGATATTATGGCATGGAGATAGAGGATCTGCTATGATCATGATTGGCAGAGTTGGCTTGAAGGGCTGAATGGCCTCCTGCTATTCCTAGCTTCTATGAGTTAACATTTCAATAAACTAACACAGCTGTGCTGCTGGCCACTCAGATTTTGGTCTGAATGATGACCTCATCCTTTCCTTTTACAACACAACAATGGCCATATTTAGATGGTTGTTTACATTATTCATATTTTGTGGTTTTGGTGCCCTGGGCCTAGACCTCTGAATGGAAATCACAGCATGTGCACACAAATATCTCATTTTTACTGAATTACTTAATGGGGTAATAAATAAATAAGACATGCTTGAAAAGACTATGTCACTGAAAAAATATTTATTTTTGCTTTCTCCCTTTTTTCCTCGGGTAACTCAGGCAAACAAGGATGTTCTTTTGCAAAACATGAAAGCTCTATTACTCACTGCAGGTGCGAGTGAGCTATGTGACTCTTTCACACGAGTACAACAAACAGCACCTGTATTTATAAGAAACAGTGAGTTAGTCTGTTCATCCTATGGGACACTTAACGTAAAACATCACTAGAACATTTTTTCTTGCTTTAATTTTAATTTAATTGGCAAGAATCAGAATACAACATTTCCATTCACCGTTCCTTTCCCACCTCCAGTGGGCAGTGGTGTTATGGTAATGTTACTTGCTACTAAACCAACAGTCCCAGGCTGATGTTGTGGAGACATAGATTTGCATTCCATCATTGCAGATGGCGAAATTTAGCTTCAATAAAAATCTGGAATAAAAATACTAGTCTAACAGCGTTCATGTAATCACAGTTGATTGCCATTAAAAACCCATTTGGTTCAATCATGTCCTTTAGTCCTTTTCTGGCCTGACCAACATGTGATTCTCAACCCATAGCCATGTGGTAACTTGCAACTACTGCCCTCTGGGCAACTGGGGGGGGTCAATAAATGTGGGCTAGTCAGTGATGCCATGCCCAATGCATGAACAAAAGGAAAGTATTTACAATAAATTGTTACAGCTTGCATGTTACTATTTCTTTCACATAATATGGATATCGCTAGCTAGTCAGCATTTGTTTCCCCATCCTTAAATGTCTTGAGGTGGGGTCATTGTTTTTGCACTCTTGTGAATTATTACTTGTTTGGGCCATTACGCTACTATTTAATCCTACTGGATTAATTGTGTTTTGTGTTACAGAAAATAGTTATTATGAACATTAAAGCAGCCCAGAGATCTGAAGAAGACAAGGAAATTACTGGGTATATTGTAAAGTTAGCACATAATGTCCTATCATGCCATGTATCGTTTTATTCCCATTATTCATGTTGTATAAATGCACAGGTGAGCAGTTTAAACCAGTGCCCATAACATTTGAGATTTATCTAAGATTATTAAAAGTGTTCTTGAGAGACACGTGCACAGCATTCCACTTAAAAAGCCTTATTTACAATTTATATTCCCAAAATCATTG
This sequence comes from Stegostoma tigrinum, assembly GCF_030684315.1. Classification (NCBI taxonomy): domain Eukaryota; kingdom Metazoa; phylum Chordata; class Chondrichthyes; order Orectolobiformes; family Stegostomatidae; genus Stegostoma; species Stegostoma tigrinum. The sequence continues at coordinate 154,441,183 of NC_081354.1, forward strand.
TGTTCTGTGGGAATTCACAAAGACAGTATCACCAGGCTTGCATTTATTATTCTTTGTCAAGTGCTGCCCTGAAAAAAATCTGAAAATGGTATTATATTTTTATTAATCACCTGTCATAGCTCTCCATTGTTTCTCCTTCATGCTGCAACAGCATTATTTTACAGGTGTTCAACAAAATCTAGGAAGATGCAGATTTAAAATTTCATTTAACAGAATATTTTTCTCCAAAGGTGAGATTAGTGTGTGTATGGTATAGTCTGTCGGTTTATTTTGTGTTTGCCATAAGAAATACAAATTTAAACTAATCACCTTAGTGCCAGTTTTGGGCAATGTCATGAAGGGTTTCCTTCCATGAGGTTGAGCAAATTGCTTTGTGTAACATTTGCAGCTTGCTTCATTAGGTATGCATCATACACTGAGCAATGGCGGACGCATCCAGTTCATGTCTAATGATAGTAAGTATCAATGAAGACCTCAGTGATAATGGGAACTGCAGATGCTGGAGAATCCAAGATAATAAAATGTGAGGCTGGATGAACACAGCAGGCCAAGCAGCATCTCAGGAGCACAAAAGCTGACGTTTCGGGCCTAGACCCTTCATCAGATGAAGAGTCTAGGCCCGAAACGTCAGCTTTTGTGTTCCTGAGATGCTGCTTGGTCTGCTGTGTTCATCCAGCCTCACATTTTATTATCTATGAAGTCCTGTCTGGCTAGCTACGTCGGACTGCATAGTCTATAGCGATGTCGTGGCAGTGGTGCTAAATATGCACAGTCAAGGTCAGCCAACCAGACAGTCCCCTTCACTGGGAATGCAGGGGGAGGGAAATTAGAAAGAAATGCTTCTGAGGGCACATGGCTGGGACAACCATCATGAATACTAGTGCACAAATTGTAAATGTATCACCATTCTACGTCACTACCTGTCATTGTATTGCAGCCACAAGAATGTTTCTAGCAACAGGCTACCCATCCTTAGTGCCACACAATCGTAGAACCCTGTCAAAGGAATTGCTATGCCTTCCCTAATACCCAACATTGCATAACATTTCCTAATTAAGAGATAACAAGGTATGGAGCTGGACGAACACAGCGGCCAAGCAGCATCTTAGGAGCACGAAAGCCTACGTTTCGGGCCTAGACCCTTCAGGGATTTTCCAGCGTCTGCAATTCATATTATCTCTGATACATTTCCTAATTGTTCCATTTAGGAGTGTCACATGCTGAAAAAGGCTTTAAATGGTTTAAAGTGCGCACTTTTATTCAACAACACCAAGTGTGGAGAAAAATAACAGATAAAAATAAGCTGGGAACAGAAATGTCACATCCCCTTGAGCAACAACAAGTTTGTAGTTAGTGAAGGATCAATGCACATAACTTATGTCTATTGATAGCAAGTATCAATGAAGTCCTAGATAATAAAGTGTGAAGCTGGATGAACACAGCAGGCCAAGCAGCATCTCAGGAGCACAAAAGCTGACGTTTCGGGCCTAGGCCCTTCATCAGAGAGAAGAAATCCTGTCTAGTTTTTATGACTGACCACACCATTCTATCCTGACGAGGGTGATGTTCCTTTAACTTGATTTCCTCATCTTCATCCTCTGAAGACTATAGTTCTACTCAAAAGACATCAGTATCCATGATATCCCCTCTTTGTCTGTTCCAGTTGTGCATAGCACAGTCAATAAGGATTATGCACCATACTCTGCCTGGGTGTAATGCAGGACTCTCATATATATCCAAGCCTTGGAAACTTATCTCCAAGAGGCCTATCATCTGCTCCTTGATGGCCATGTTTGAATAATGGGCTGCATTATATCTATATTCCAGTTAGGGTTTTGCAAAATGGAGTCATTGACTAGGGTTGCAGAGGGCACCTCTTGTCCCTCAGAATCCAACTTTGTAAGGTAAAGCAAAGCAGGAACATATGAGCTCTCAAGGATTTGGGTGTCATGGCAGCACCTAAATAACTGTCCTAAATTACCATTTAAATATTATAGACAGGAGCAAAATGTATAATCTTGTTTTACTTGATTTTCCTGAAATATTCATTACTTCCAAAAGGAATTAGTTGTTTCATCTGTTTTGGGAGGAGAGCTGGGTCCTTTCTAATTTAGTTAGTACAATTCCCTATGCTTTCCTCCATGATTCCATTTGAATGCTATAAAAACTCAAAGCAGGAGTAAGCAATTCAGTTCCTTGAGCCTGCTCCACCATTTGACATTATTGATGATCTCATCTCAGCCTCAACTACATTTGCCTGCCCACTCCCCATAACCCTGAACCCATTATTAATTAAATATCTGTCTATTTCCTGCTTAAATTTATTCAATGTCTCTATATCCACCATTTTCTGGGGTAGTGACTTCCACAGATTCACAATACCCATGGAGAGAAATAATTTCTCCTCATTTTGTATTTTAAACCTGTCACACCCATCCTAAAATTATGACCTCTCATTCCAGTCTACTTTATTGATCTCTTTTATACATCTTCTTTTGACCTTCCCTCATTCTTCTAAACTCCAGAAAGTATAGGCATAAACTGCTCAATATCTCTTCTTAAGGCAAACTCATCTCTAGAATCAATCTTCTGAACCTCCTCTGAACTACTTCCAATATAACTACAACCTTCCTCAAGTAAGGGAGCAGAGATTGTCCACAACGTTCCAGATGCAGTCTCACTGATGCATACATTCCATTTCTAATTATGGGGATTCAGATGCTCAATGTCAGTGACAGAGCAGACTATTAACTAAATGACAAGTACGTCCATTTTTCAGAACATTTTAACAATGCGTTGTTCATTGCTGCTGCTAAATAAAAACTCCTAAACAGGTTTGATAACAACAAGCTCTTTTATTTCAGCATAAAATGGTAATCTGAGAAGATAGTGGAGGATAAATGGTTATGTTAATGCTTCTAATTGGCATTGGCATAACATTGATGTATATCAGACAACCTATTTTACTGTGCCTAGGGATCACTCAACAAATGCAGGACAGGAAGTGGATTCAGAAGCAGAAGCAAGATTCAACCGTCCAATTGAAAAAGCCCGCACAGTGTAGATGTTGGCTGTGGACAAAAGTAAAATGTTACATAATGCCCTCCACTTGAAGGGATGAATAGAGCTGTACTCTATATGCAGAAGAATAGTCTGCATAGAGTAATTATCTAAGATCATACATTAAGAATGGGTACTGAAAAGGAGATGCTGACAACTGCCAGGGCCTACTTCTCACAAGTAGGATTGAAATTGGATAACTTTTTAAGAAAACAACCTATAAATCTAAGGCGGGGGGGGAGACGGAGGACAGATTTGGTGAAGCCAACAAGACAGTAATAAATATGGTCTGCGTGTTGACTTGGTAATGTAGGATTTCCTGATGGCAGGGGGGCGGGGGGGGGGGGGGGGCGGGGAGCGGAAATGAAATAAAGTCAGAACATGTTTGCAACATATTGAACCTCACACTAGATCACATGTGCTTATCTTCACAATAAAGTTAACAGGGCCTGAGAATCTTATCACACCAAGTTCTTGATGGCATTAGGTGCTTTTATGCAGTTGTGTGTAAGATCAGCAGCTCTCCTTGTTCTACTGCACAGTGGAGGGGAGCAGAAGAACAGCAGCTTGTACGAAAGCTCAGGACCATCAGCTCTGAGTCAGTGGTACCTGTGGTATTGTGGAGTGGGGTGATTCCCATAGAGGAGTTTAATGGGAAGGGCCAGCCTTCAGAGGGATGCTGAGGTATAGTGGAAATAGTAACTTGTTAAGAAGATGAAGGGCATAAAAGGCAGTGCCAGTACTGTCCACATGCCCACACCTTATGGTGTTGGCTGCCAGGGACCTTGCAGGGCTTTAAGCTCAGCTAACACATTTCAATTATCCCTCCTGAGAGTGATAGTATTCTTTACAATCTAACTGAGCCTGCAGTTTCAGCCATCAACCACACAGTACTAATTGCAACACTGGATGCTAACATAAACATTCAATAAAAAAAGAGAGAGTGAGGACAAAAAGAAGAAGATAATTATAAAAGGTAAAATATAGCAGATGCTGAAATTCTGAAACAAACACAGGGAATGCTGGAGAAACTTAGAAGGTCTGGCAGCATCTGAGGAAAGAGAAACAGTTCACGCTTCAAGTCTTCAGAATGGTCATACTAAACTCAAAAATGTTTCTCTGTACACAGATGCTGCCAGGCCAGCTGAGTTTCTCTGGTGTTCTTTGTGTTTGTTTTTAAACAAAGTTTATTTCTGCCACAATAAAGGCAAGAATAAAGGCACCATCAAAGTATGCCAACAGTAAAGCATTCCAGTTCATTTAGCTCTCTGGTTAATTTCAGCCTCAAAAACCAGTAGTAGCACACATATCAATGAAGTGAAACTGATGTAAAGTAAGGTATTTATGAGTCAAATATAATTTTGGAAAACCCCAGTGCCCCTTCATGCTCAAATCTTGTGTCAACAAAGAAGCTGGGTGGGAAGGTTGTATCCATGATCCAGAGCACCCCTATTTGCCCAGATTAGCTTTTTAATTGCCTGTGCCTACTTACTAATACGTCAATTGATGGTAGATTTCAGCACTCAAAAGCATTCCTCACCACTTCATTGCACATCTCTCCTGAACTTCCACCCCAAATCCTCAACACTTCAAATTGTTTTCAACCAATGTGTAAGTGATGAACAGAAGAGCATTTCTTTTGTGCTGTAGATTTCTATGGTGCACACATCCAGATATACTGTCAGAAATAACAGCATTAAAAACATCCTCTCCAACTTGATGCTTTTGAAAGATTTCAGACAATAGGTGTATTATGGACAGCTCCAAGCTAATTTTTGACTGATGCCCGTGCTAGTTTGCAGATGATGCTCCGTCGAGGTTTTTTTGTGTTTTCAACACTATTTCTACAAGTGATTTACAACCAAGTGCTTTCAAGCAGATCAGCAAAGCTCTATATAGAAGGGTCTTAATAGGTTTAATCATCAATAAAACAGAACAACTGGTTTCTCATTTAGACAGGAAGGTCATCATCGCATCATCAGTATGAAGAGTGAGTCCCAGTACACGTTTCTTATTTTCCATCTGGAACAGTTATCGATTAGTGCTAACAAACTTTTCTTTTACACCATATGTTCAAATAAACAGTTTGTGTTCCACCTAAGTTTATCTATTATTGATCGTTTATTTTCAATTATATTAGTCCAGTTTATTTTTGTTGTTCCTTTCTTCTCGCTACACAAGACCATCATCCTTTCTTTTGGTGGGAGGAGAGAGTGTAGTGACAAAATTCACTAGCCAAGTAATCTGGAGGCCTAGGATAATGCTGTCAAGATCTAAGTTCAAATTGCCCAATGGCAGCTTATGAAACTTAAATTAGGTTAGTAAATCTGTTATTTTTTAAGAAAGGCTAATCTCAAACATTGTCATGAACATTAAAAACAAATTGTAATACATACCTATTAGTGTTCATTTTAAAAACTCATGGAACAGCCCAGCAAAGGTGACTGCTTTAATCAGGTGTTCAGGCTTAGCAACAACTTTCTGGAGACTCCTCAGAAGTCAATGTCAACCAGACAATCAAAATGCATGTAGCTCCTGATCGGTCTGCGGTGTTCATCCAGATTCTCCAGCATCGGCAGTTCCTACTATCTAACTTCTGAGTGGTCTAGAATGTTTTCTATTGTGTTATAACCAATTACAAAGGCATGTCTTCAAACAAAACACCTAACAATAAACTTACAAATTGCAGCTATCCTATAAGCTGTATCAATTACTTTCCACTAAACCACTGAAATAGGCCATAGACAGTTGTCAACCTGCAAGCCTCTGCCTCCATGGGAACTACTTCTCCCCCTGCAGGAGCCTTGGTCTCATGACATCCACCAAATTAATCCAAACACTTTTAAAAGTCTACTATTTTTTTAAAAAGCAGTCAATTTAAGAATACCCTCTGTTTCATACAACATCAACACCCATAATTTTGGGTTACAAAAGAAAAGAAAAGCCTCTGATCTGTAAAAGGTCAGCAACCATTGTTTCGAGCGCTTTGCAAGTGAACTTTATTTTGTTAAAACGATGAGCAGATGATGTATTTCAGCAAACCTTTGAAAGAAGCATTTTAAAAAAGATTATTAAAAAGAAATAAAAACTGTCTATAATCCTTCAACTGCTGGATAGCCCTTTCAACCATCCCTGCAGGCGTAATCTTTTTGGATGCAATCTTAAAAGCAGGGTCATTCTTAAACTGGGTATGCCACAATTGTTAACATATGTAGTGTTACAATTTATCTTTACCCTTGCTGATTCTATCTCCCAGTGTATATTTTGTGAAGTATTCCCCATGTCTGTTGAATAAACTTTATCACTGGTTTAATGTTAGCCGAATGTATTTGCAATTCTCTGTCCTTTGAGGAAAGACTCCTTTTGATTCATTCATGTGATTTGTGTTCCGGTAACTGGGCCAGCAATCATTGCCCATTCCCAGTTTCCCTGGAGAGATGATAGTGAGCTTCTTCCTTGAACTGGTGCAGTCCTGAGGATCAAGGGACATGCACAGCCCTACTTGGAAGAGATTTCCAGGATGTTGACCCAGCAACAAAAAAGGAATTGCTATCTACTCCCATGTCAGGATGGTGGGTTCCAAGTACAGGAACTCGAAGGTGGCAGTGTTCACATGCATTTACTGCCCTTACCATCAATCTAGGTAGTAGAAACCACAGGTTTAGAAGGAGCTGGTAGAGGAGTTTTGATGCATTTGTGGATAGTACACGTTGCTGCCATTGTATAATCGATGAAGAAGAGAGTGAATGTTGAAGGTGGTGAATGGGGCATCAATTAATGCTTTATTCACAATGGTGTCGAGTTTATTAATTATCGCATCTCTTCTTCACATCAATGACAATCTTCATCTCATTTCATGGTACAGCACTGTGGAGTAGGAAGTAGACTATGAACAGAGCCAGATCAGCACTAGATATCCATAAGGCAATGTGGACCATCAGTAGCAGAATGGTATTCGATTATAATCTATAACCTCATGGTGACGCGTATTGCCCATTTTACAATTACCATCAAGAAGGACACTTCTATCAAAACATATCACCTTGCAATTATCAGGACAATTTGCAAGAAATGCCAATGTAAAGGGAAAACATTTGTGCTGTATGACTGGTTGGCATAAACAAACAATGCTCTATCAATTCCACAAATGAGTGATATGGTATATGAATTTCAGAACTGGTGTGATGCTAGGTATATAATCTGTATATTCCCTAGACTGGTAGATTGTATCAGTCAATGTGTCCCTTCAGCTGTTCATAACAAGCAAGATACTAACTGTACCCAACCAGCCTGCACTCAAAACTCACATTGCAGTGTCCAACATTTGATGCGATTCTGCTAATAGAACATAGAACATAGAAAAGTGCAGCACAGTACAGGCCCTTCAGCCCACGATGTTGTGCCGTGGAATAATCCTAATCCAAAAATAAAATAACCTAACCTACATTCCCCTCAATTCACTGCTGTCCATATGTATGTCCAGCAGTTGCCTAAATGTCACTAATGACTCTGCTTCCACGACTTCCACTGGCAAAGTATTCCATGCTCTCACAACTCTCTGGGTGAAGAACCTCTCCCTGACGTCTCCTTTATACCTTCCTCCTAACACCTTAAAACTATGACCCCTCATGGAAGTCAATCTTGCCCTGGGGAAAAGTCTCTGGCTACCTTTTCTTCGTAATTATGAAGTATATGGAGAATTACACTGATGGCCAATTTAGAAATGTCAGTTGAGTCTGCATTGTGGTGCACATGTGTGCTGCAAACTATATGTATTGTATACATACCTTCTCTTTGGCAGATGGAAAGAACGTGTACAATCACAGTACCTATTTCTATACAACAAAATAGATGAGCTGAATAGATCCCCTGAAACGTTTCTCAGGGTAATGCCTTGACTAATTAAAGTCAATTCACCTGGTTTAAGTTTAAACAAAACCTAGGCATTAACTGTCATTCATCAGTAACTAACACATTCCCCATAGCAACTGTGATACCAGAGCTCACTTGCCAACCAACCAATTAGTACTCTTCTCCTGTACAGTCTAAATTATGTTTTCCTTTCCCTATGGCTTTCTTATGAATGGACTTGATGAGGGTAAGGCAAAAAAGCTTCAACTAAATGCGACTTGTTTCCACCAACACCTCCCCCCACCCCACGACCAAATGACTAATTACAATTAAGGTGAGGGACAGCCCTGCTTCAATGAAGAGCACAGGAAATTGCACAGGAGCAGAAACATGACTAAAGGTGAGGTATCAACCGTGTGAAGCGACAGTTCTGATCTATTTACATAGCAAATAGCAGAAGCAGCATTTGATGGATACAGCTAACTGACCCTTTGAGCTGATGAAATTTAAACTCTGCCTTTCTGCTACATCTAGTTGGGAACGGTGGTGGCCAATTAAACAACTAATAGGAGAAGGAGGAAAAGACTACACGAGTATTCCCACCTTCAATGATGCAGGGCCAAGCGCATTAGCACAAAACATGTTAAGCCAGGAGTGCTGGATGAATGATCCATCTCAGGTGCCACCTGAGGTTAGCTGTATCTGAGGCTCCATCATCAGCCTGCTTGATTCACTTCATGGGATATTTATTAACAACTGGAGTTACTGGTCACCACAGAGGATCGCATGATGGGAGGGGATGCCCGGGATGTCAGAGGCAAGGACAAAAGATGGTCTTCAGTGGCCAGAATGCTGCCCACCATCTACGCCCCAGCTGGCCTCAAGTTATGCAAATGGAAGGTGGAAACCATTTTACTTGGCTGTGGAAGGCAGGTAATTGGCCCAGAGATGAACTGGAGCCCCAAAATGGCTGTGAGCTGGCCAATTTCAGACCATTATTAGATTGGGAAAGTCACCTGTGGGCCTTTCTGCCACAAGTCTTTGCTGAGTTAGCAGAAGGGAGCAGGTAACTCCAGAGTGCTAAACCATACAACTGTTTGCCCTGTGTGGTACCTGCCCTGTCACTCCACGGAGGGAAAATCCCACCTGCAAAGTTTGCTTTTCTTATAAAGAAAAGCCTCATAGAACCTAACTCCAGCTTTTTCACTGAATTTTTCTCTTGGCCTTGCATTTTTTTGGATCACAACTACATCTTTAAGTGAGGACTTATTGTGTTTGATATTGCCTCAAGTATTTTGCCAATCGCCACTTGTTTGCCCATTCTGCTACACTATCCATACCTATTTCAATCAATCCCTTTCATTCTTAGTATCAGTCAAGTATGAAATCATTCTCAAATTTTTGAGATTTTATTCTGTACACCAACAAACAAGTCACATATATACCCTCAAAAAAACTAGTAGTTCTGGCATTTACACTTGAGAGCAGCACAGTCAACAAACGACAAGTCTGAGCAAGAAACATATACCATAAGATCAGAAGATATGAGAAAAATTAGGCCATTTGGCCCATCTAGTCTGCTCCATCATTTGATGGCCGATATGTTTCTCAACACCATTCTCCTGCCTTCTCTCTATAATCCAGCAGCTCCTTACCAATCAAAAACCCATCCATCACTGTCTTAAATACACTCAATGATTTGACCTCTACAATCTTCTGCAGCAATGACTTACACAGATTAACTACCCGCTAGCTGAGAAAATTCCTCTTCATCTCATTTTTGAAGTATCATCCCTTCACTTTGAGGCTGTGCTCTCGAGTCCTCGTCCTAGAAGATGGAAACATCTTCTTCACATTCATTATCCAGGCCCCTCAGTATTCTGTAGGTTTCAATGAGATCACCCCTCATTTTTTCTAAACTCCATCAAATACACACAGCCTTAGCACATAGAACAATACAGCGCAGAACAGGCTCTTCTGCCCTTGATGTTGCGCCGACCTGTGAACTAATCTAAGCCCCTCCCCCTACACTATCCCAATATTATCCATATGCTTGTCCAAGGACTGTTTAAATGCCCCCATGTGGCTGAGTTAACTACATTGGCAGGCTGTGCGTTCCATGCCCTTACCACCCTGAGTGAAGAACCTGCCTCTGACATCTGTCTTAAATCTATCACCCCTCAATTTGTAGCTATGCCCCCTTGTACAAGCTGAAGTCATCATCCTCAGAAAAAGACTCTCACTGTCCACCCTATCTAATCCTCATCATCTTGTATGTCTCTATTAAATCCCCTCTGAGCCTCCTTCTCTCCAATGAGAACAGACACAAGTCCCTCAGCCTTTCTTCATAGGGCCTGCGCTCCAGACCAGGGAACATCCTAATAAATCTCCTCTGCACCTCTTCAAATTCTTCCACATCCTTCCTGTAATGGGGCGACCAGAACTGCATGCAATATTCCAAGTGAGGCCGCGCTAGCGTTTTGTACAGTTGCAGCATGATATCACGGCTCCGGAACTCAATCCCTCTACCAATAAAACCTAACACACCGTAAGCCTTCTTTACGGCACTATCAACCTGGGAGGCAACTTTCAGGAATCTATGTACGTGGACACCGAGATCCCTCTGCACATCCACACTATCTTTCCATTGACCCGGTATTCTGCCTTCCTATTATTCCTCCCAAAGTGAATCACCTCACATTTATCCGCATTGAACTCCATTTGCCACCTTTCAGCCCAATTCTGCAGTTTATCCAAGTATCCCTGCAACCTGCAACATTCTTCCACACTGTCCACCACTCCACCGACTTTAGTGTCATCTGCAAACTTACTAACCCATCCACCTATGTCTGCGTCCATGTCATTTATAAAAATGACTGCTCTTCACATGTCAAGCTCTTCATCCTCAAGATGAATCTTGTAACAACCTCCTTTTGGACCCTCTCCAACACCAGCACATCCTTTCAGATACAGGGCCCAAAACTGCTCAAAATATTTCAAATATAAGGCTGTGGTCAGACTGTGTACAGTCTCAGCAGTACATGTTTTTGTATTCTAGCCCTCTTAACATGAGTGCTAACATTGCACTTGCCTTCCTAATTGCCAACTGAACCTGCATGTTAACCTTAAGAGAATCTTGAACAATGGCTCCCAAGTCCCTTTGTATTTCAGATTTCTAAAGCCTTTCTCCATTTAGAAAATAATCAATGCTTCTATTCTACCTGCTAATGCACACACCCACTTCTCACTTTCCCACATTGTATTGTCCACTCTCCTAGCCTGTCCAGGTCCTTCTGCAGCCTCCCCATTTCTAGAGCACTATGTATCCCTCCACCGATATTCGTGTCATCTGCAAACTTAGAAACAAATGCCCACAGTTCATTCGTCTAGATCGTTAATGTACAATGTGAATTTGTGGTCCATTGCAAATTTATTGGTAATTTCAGCTCATTTAAATCAAAAAATTCATCGACATAGTTAGAATTAGGCCTCTTTGGGCACAACATTGAAACAAAGAGGGAAGTCAGAGCTAATTATTTCACACAGACAATTAGAACATAGCATGAGTTGTTGCAAAGGCTATTGAACAGGAGACTGTAACATTCAAAAATGGAAACTGCTAAGTATTTGGAAAGGAAGCATATAAAAGGATGTGGAGAAAGGGTAAGGAAATACAATTAAACACCTTCAAATGGCTGTCTCTGATTCACGTTGGCAGACTTCATGCATTCTGTCTAAATTATTCAGCATAAAATCTTCATAGCATAGATTAGCAAGTCAACACCAATGTAAAAACTGATGATAATACCGATCTTATCACTATCATAATTCTACTTACATTATGATGAAATGATCTAAATGACTATTAACCAGTCTTGCTACCTGACTTAGCTTGTAATCTAAGTAAAGCTAATGAGTCACAACACAACCACTGCTGAGCTCTTAGCTAGCAGAAACAAGATGACCAGTAGCAGCCACAAAGACTTCAAATTGATAGAATCAGAGGACTTTTTGAAATGAGAATGAAATAACTCCAGAGGCTAGTATCCTGTCCCCATTCACACTTTATATACGCACATGAAGAATCTTTAATGCTTATCCAGCTCTGAGTGATTAGAACCCCTGACACTCCTGTTTATCTGTCAGCCAGGGCTCCCTGATTAGATTGAGTTCCCTGACTGAGGCTGTCAATCATTCTCAGGTCCACCTGCCTGATCTCATTACAATCACTATATCCCTCTCCCTTGGAGAGAGAGGGCATAGGCCAGTTCTTTTTCTTGTAGCTCTTCCTGGGGCATTTTATCACTGGGTCAGGTTCTTCCAACTCTGCCCGGAGCACCATGAAAGTAATTCACTCTATTCTTCAGGCAGAAAAAGGTGTCATCCACTGTGTACATCCCAGATTCTGAGGTATCTTCAATGCTTGATGGAGATGGAGAACCCATGGTTCCTGAACAGTCAGAAGGGCTATCAAATTGCCGGACATATTTTGTTCTATTTGTAGCTTTCATATCATCCACGTGCTTGTTCAGGCCCATCGCACGTACCTGAACTTTATAGGTCACTGGGCCCAACCATGCATCAACCATGACTCTTACTCATGTAGGGTCATTCCTGTGGTTCCTATACCAAACTTCATCCACTAAAGCAAACTGTCTCTCCTGCTTCTTGGACTCTTGTGCCATTCTGTGACGTTCTGTTGCCATTCCACCGAGCCTGGCCATTTTCAAAGAGTTGATGCAAAGCTGCCAGCATTAGACCAGTTTATGAATTAACATTCTGTAATAATTCACCAGGCCAAGGAAAGACCTAAGCTTTGGTACAGATATGGGAACCAAGGCATCTTTGATTGCCCTCACTTTATCTGCCAGCTGGTGTAACCCAATCTTCTTGACTCTGTAGCCCAAGTAGGTGACTTGAGGTGACATGGAACACATATCTTTCCCTTCTCAGGTATACATCCACCAAGGAGAAACACCTAGGGACTATGCCCAAGTTCTCTAAGCGTTCCATATTCATCTTCCCTTTTATTCCAGATAAGTGGCAACCTGGGATAGTTCCAATAAAATATTCTCCGTCATCTGCTGAAAAATTGCGCAGGCTGAAAATACCCTAAATGACAGTCACATATATTGGTACAAAATCTTATGGGCATTAATTGTAGCGTACTTCTGGGAACCCTCATCCACAAAGGCAAACCAACCCATCAGGTCTCACAAGCAGCACGATGAGTGCTGCCCATTGCACAAACTGGATGGGCCTGATGACACATTCACTTTCCAGCCTTCTGATGTCTGCCTGTACTTTTCCATGTAAGACAAATGGCACTGGGTGCATATTGCAGAATCATGGAATTGCCTCTTGGTCAACATGTAAGGTGGCCTTGGCTCATTTGATAATCCCTCTTAATTTGGACTTCGCTCAGGCAGCTATTTTCTAATCAAAAGAATTTGAGCTAATCTAGGTGAATTTTTCTCAACCACTTTCACCCCATCAAGCTTGGGACCGAGCCTTTTATTACAATCAGTGGTAACTAAAGTAGCTGCTTCTCTTAACAGACTGGAACCGATGTTGGACCCGTAATCTGTGAGGGTCTCTGTTATGGCATCTCAGTCTAGCTCAGATCTTGTACGAATTTAAGGATTGGACACCAGACCGGGTTGCCCCAGTATCAATCCCCATTAAAACCAGGTTACCATTTAACCACATTATTTTGATTGATTCTGATTTAGATGCTGCTAAGCAATTTAACTGATCCAATCAGTTGTGGGTGGGCTTTCCTGAGGGTGGACTCTGTACGCTCCTTATTGGTCTTCCCTGTTATTAGCATGTTGTCCAGATAAGTGGCAACCTGTGCAGACCTTGTGAAATGAGTTTCCTTATTCAACTTAGATCTTGTGGACTCTTTTGCTGTCTCAAGTCTGCATACAAGCAGCAACAATAATGGCTTGCCAGCTCAGATCCTAAGAAAATGTTAACCATTTGGCTGAAGCTTGGTACTGTTTTGGGGTTTTGCCATAGCCCAACCTAGAGTCCCTCTGTTCAGGATACGTCCTGCATGAGGCTACACAATTGCCTTCACTCAAGTGGTGTTCCCCAAGCTCAGCAAGGGTGCCCACTTCAACTCATATGCTCCACTTGCTGTATTTTCCAGTGACAATGCAGTTGTAGAGACTGTTTGAAGCCCAGCTGTGCTTCAGCTAGTAGATGCTTTTGCAAGGTTACATCATTAATCCTACATACCAAATCATCTCTCAGCATCATTAGGGTTTAAACTAGAGTCACATCACTGTGACAGTTGTCTTTACCTCGTCAAAAATCCTGATGCAGGCTCCTTGGTTCTTGAACTGCAGAGTGAAACCGATCACATCACAGAATTAGAGTAGGTTGGGGTCACAATATTCCTTAACTAAATCCATCAATTCTTGAAAGGCTTTAGTATCTGATGTCTCAGCGAAGTTAGGTTCCTAATAACCAAAAAAGCTGCAAGTCCACAAGCTGTCAGGAGAATTACTCATTGTTTTCCATTTGCTCCAATGTCATTTGTCTGGAAACAGTAATACATTCTTTCTACATGCTGGGTCCAGTCTTTGACAGCAGAATCAAATGAGTCAAGTTTCCCAAATAACAGCTTGAAGCTAGAAATGCTTACCCCAACTCAAAGATGACTGTGCCAAGTGAATTTCTTCAGGAGCACACTTTTCTCCTGGCACAATTAAAATAACTCCACAGGGGACAGTAACCTGATATCATATCCACCCATATTTACACATGGCAAATCTTTGACTCTGAGCCAGCTCTCAGAGTGAACAGGATGTCTGACACTCCTGTTCATATCTGTCAGACAGGGGTCCCTGATTGGACCAGATTAACAGCCCAAATCAAGGAACTCATATTCTACGATCTCCACCTGGCTGACTTTACTACAATGACTACAAAGAACAGGGCCTATAAAATGGTCTGTTTAACTCCCATTGTTTGTCTGCCAGGAGCTCAAGAATAAACGTTGAATCTTTAGTGTTTGCAGCCCACCACGAGACTGAACTGGCTTTGGCACTTTGTTGCAAAGCTTTTGTAAATTTCTGCGGGTAGGAAATGCTACAAGTTATTTGACAGAGAAAGATAATTGCAGGACCTCACTTCCCACAAGGGGAGAAATAAAAATACTCTCTTTCTGTATTCGAAATATAATTATTATTTGTTGCTGAGCAATTGAGATTTGTTCCCCTTTCTATATTCTACCTGGGCAGCAGTAATTGTGGATTGGCCCTATTGGGGAACTCCATAGATTGTTCAATACATCTTTAGATGTAGGCATGAGAACAATGTAAATGGTAGAAACTTAAAGCCAGATAGTGCTTTAGGTTTATATTTTTCTTCTGTTTCTTATTTTTATGAAATGCTATCCAGCCTCCTTCTGCAAACCTCAGCAGATTCAACAGTTTACTGCACTAGGTGGCAGCTTATTCCACAAGTCTGCAAAACTCTGCTAAAATGTTTCTTCTCCAAATCTTTGTATGGTTTTACAATTTTCCAAAAAAATTGTAAACCTTGCGCAATGGCCTGAGTTCTTAATTTAGTTTTCCGTTTGAAGAATTTGCATTACCGTCATTTAACTTCTCTTCTCACAACTAAACTCTTGTCATGGACAGTTCTGAAGAAGGGACACCCGGGCCTGAAACATTAGCTCTGTTTTCTCCTCCACAGATGCTGCCAGACCTGCTGAGCTTTTCCAGCAACTTTGTTTTTGTTCCTGATGTCATGGACACAAAGCACAATAAGGGGAACAGTTCCTTGTGACTGAGACCTTTGAAATTAAGGCAAACATAATGTTGGATTATAGTAGATCAGTCACAATGAAAGGACTACAAATACAAAATATTGGCACCAAAACCTCCGATCAGGATCAGAAACCCAATCTCCAACCCTGATCAGACATCAGGCTGAGTCTTACCCAAAATAAGCAAAGTGTTTTATTTACAATATACTGCGCCACCGTGGTGACCTGCTAGCCAATCATCCTCTCGCTGTAGACAGACACATTTACTGCTGCTGGAATATCCTTGGAATCCTGGAGCAGTGTCATACAGAAAAGGATGTGCACATCTGGTCAAGTGCTGACAGTCCAGATTTGCACTGCATGGCTCATGATAGTTGTCCAGAGATGGCACACAGGGAGAAACTGGTGCCCCACTTTGCAGACAGGGACCTGGGGCATCTGGTAGTGACATAGAGGAGGTCCACTCTCTTCCTCCAGAACCATCAGAGGGTGCCAGTACCTGTCAACTTGATTGGAGGTTACCACCCAGGTCGCTGAAGTACTGACCGTCCAGTGGAAAAGTCCAGCATTTTCTCAAGATGGTCAATAACTTTCTCTGCTCTGCCAGGGGAGGTGTCACCATTTTTTCATGCTAACTCTACTTCTGTACCCATCTCCCACCAAGGCTCATGCCCTACCATTTCAATTTTGCTTGGAGTATCCTCCTTCACTGGCTCAGTCCTATCTCAATGCTAACTGTGCATGCCCTCTGAGATACATACTCACTCATTCAGGGCATCTCATTACACTTCTTCCACTTTCCCCAACCAGCGCCAACACTAACAGTCTTGCACCTGACTCAATCCCTCCCTTTGTCCCGTTCTGGAAAAAAATGGCCCATATTGGAGTCAAAAGAGCAAGAAAGGTAGTGGGAGTGCCTGATATTCTCCTACTTTCCCTCTGTGAAGAGACAATCTTCCAGGAATGACTGGGACTGGTTCTGTGGAGATGTTGAACTGCCATGTTTTGGAAATCAAGTAACCATTGACCATTGCTGTGCCATTGCCCCATTATTTCCTCTGTGAACATTCCCCAACATCTACCCCTTGTCAGTGATGAACTCTGCCTCTTGTCACCTGCAGCTGTGACAATGATTACCTCAGGCTCCATGGTCAAGCTGAGTTAGCTACAAGACCCTTGAGGAAAAGAGCCAAGATATCTTAGAGGAAGCATTGGCAAGGCTGCCTGCTGCACCCACCACCAGCTCAGAAACTGACGCCTCTGTTGGGAATTTTACCTGATTATGGAAGGAAGAGCCTGATGGTGAGAACTTTCTTCACCTGGAGCAGAATCGACATAAAGACCCTCCAGAAGTCTCCTTTCAGGATATTCCAGAGGTATCCAGGCCTTCTGCCTTCACCTTGCCTGCTACTTTCAGCCCTTGAACTTGGGTATAAACACAGAGAGCGCACCTGTTGCTGGGCAGGGCACACTCAGCATGTCTGGTCCCTCGAAACACAAATATCCCTAGGGTTGCCTGATAAAAAATTTCCAGGCACGGCTAGCACTGCTGCCTCACAGTGTCAGGAACCTGGGTTCAATTCCAGCCTCGGGCAACTGTCTATGAGGAGTTTGCACATTCTCCCCATGCCTGAGTAGGTTTCCTCCCGCAGTCCAAAGATGAGCAGGTTAGGTTGTTTGGCTAAATTGCCCATAGCGCCCAGGGATGCTTAAGTTAGGTGGTTTAGCCATAAAAAACATAGGGTTACAAAGTAGGGGGGAATGAGTCAGTGTGGACTTATTGGGCTGAATGGCCTCTTTTCACGCTGTATGGATTCCATCATTTAAACTCTAGACAGACTCCCTGCCAGCTGACCCTGGGATTGTCCGATATTACATTGGAAGGGAAAGAAGGAAGAAGGTCTTGTAAGAGTGCCATAGGTATCAAGAGTTCAGTGCATTCATTGACAATACTCCTGCACAATTGGAAATGCATGTTCACTTTTCTTCATCAGTCATTTGGGTAAATATCAATTCAACCATAACTATGCTGATGTAAGTAGAGTCTAGCTATACTTAATACTACACAATGTTTTAAGGGTAAAGATGGGAGTTGCTCCTATAGAATGCGTGAGCAATGGAAACTTGGAAGGTAATTGCTCCTTTGGTATTTCAGGTGAATCTTTCCAGGCCACATTGCATTGCTTGCGCATTACAGCCATTAGCAGATCAATTCCTGATGTTGCACAACGTGGATGACATGAAGATTGGTGGAGTAGCTTGCAGATGACATTAAGATTGGCGGAGTAGCAGATAGTGAAGGGGACTGTTGGAGAATGCAGCAGAATATAGATAGATTGGAGAGTTGGGCAGATAAATGACAGCTGAAATTCAATCCAGGCAAATGCGAGGTGATGCATTTTGGAAGATCTAATTCAAGAGAGAACTATATAGTAAATTGAAAAGCCCTGGGGAAAATTGATGTACAATGAAATCTGGGTGTTCAGGTCCATTGTTCCCTGAAGGTGGCAACGCAGGTCAATAGAGTGGTCAAGAAGGCATATGGCATGTTTTCCTTCATCGGACGGGGTATTGAGTACAAGAGTTGGCAGGTCCTGTTGCAGTTGTATAAGACTTTGGTTCAGCCACATTTAGAGTACTGCGTACGGTTCTGGTCACCACATTACCAAAAGGATGTGGATGCTTTGGAGATGGTACAAAGGAGGTTCACCAGGAAGTTGCCCAGTATGGAGGGTGCTAACTATGAAGAAAGGTTGAATAGATTAGGATTATTTTCATGAGAAAGATGGAGATTGAGGGGGGACCTGATTGAGGTCTACAAAATCATGAGGGGTATAGACAGGGTGGATAGCAAAAGGCTTTTTCCCAGAGTGGGGGACTCAGTTACTAGGGGGTCATGAGTTCAAAGTGAGAGAGGAAAAGTTTAAGGGAGATATGCGAGGAAAGTTCTTTACACAGAGGGTGGTGGGTGCCTGGAATGCATTGCCAGCGGAGGTGGTAGGCACAGACACAATATTGTCTTTTAAGATGTATCTGGACAGGTACATGGATGGGCAGGGACACCGGTACAATCTATCTCCCTGCAATTCTCTGGGCTGCACCCAAACGGCTGACCATGGCCCTCTTCTCAGATTGTAAAGATATGGGCCATCTGACGAAGACAGCCCCAGGTGATTTGCTGACTGTGTTCAAGTACCTGGTCAGATACCTGTCCTTTACTTACAGTCCCAGAATACTGACTGAAGGATGTTTCCCTTGATCTGACTGAGCGTGTAACTCTAAGACTGTGAGACATGGCCACTCATTTTATGGACACACAGTATGTTTATCATGTATGCCTGAGGCACATGATGCCATACATTAACATGTCCACCCTCTATCTGATACCTATTGACAGTCATGACAAGCTGCATGGCTTTGTGTCCGTACTGAAAGGCAAAAAAGACAAAACACTTTCAACTCTAGCTGAGGGGAAGAAGTGCCTGTCAGAATGGTCATGAGTTTATGGAATGTGTCCGGGGTAGTTTCTGGTAAAATATGCCCTGAAGGCAATAAGGGGACAAGCAATATTAGAATTTAGTAATTGATAATGAGCCAGATATAGTTAGTAACCTAACTGTGTGTGAACATTTAACAGATAGCGATCATAACATGATCCATCTCAACATAGTGTTTGAAAGTGAAAATCATGAATCAGCTAAGATAACAAAGCATGAAGCTGGATGAACACAGCAGGCCAAGAAGCATCTCAGGAGCACAAAAGCTGACTTTTTGGGACTAGACCCTTCATCAGAAAGCTCTCTGATGAAGGGTCTAGGCCCGAAACGCTAGCTTTTGTGCTCCTAAGATGCTGCTTGGCCTGCTGTGTTTATCCAGCTTCATGCTTTGTTATCTTGGATTCTCCAGCATCTGCAGTTCCCATTATCTCTCATCATGAATCAGCTATTGAGTTTTGGATTTAGGTAAATCTGACTTAAATAAGATGAGATGGAGAGTGCCTAGTAAACTGAAAAAATCTGCTAATGGGTAAAACAACTGAAGAACAGTGGAGGACGTTTAAAGAATCATTTAACACACTACAAAACCAATTTATGTCCCTGAGGGGCACTTCGCAGAAAAATGGCCACAGACAACTAAGAGATAAGAGAAAGCCTTAGAGCTCTGACAGGTCTTACAAAATTGCAAAAGAAGCAACAGAGATCCTGCTGAATAGGAAAAATATAAAGACAAGCAAAGGGCAACAGTGCAGCTTATGAGAGCTACTAAAAGGGGCCATGAAAGGAAACTTGCTTGGGACATCAAAATCACTAATTTATAGTTACATCAAGGGAAAGTGGTGGTCAGAAGGAATGATGGCCCACTAAAGACTGAAAGTAGGGATATTGTCAAAGACCACAGGAAAATGGCAGATGTTGAATAATTACTTTTCCTCAGTATTTAGTGCAGAAAAGGAGGAAAGCTTGCGGCAAGTCTCAAGAAAATTAATAATGAATCAGGAACAGGGACTGAAAAAAACGAACAAAAGTCATAGAAATCAGAGTGTAGAGGTGAAAGGGTGAGATAACAAAGTATGGAGCTGGATGAATGCAGCAGGCCAGGCTGCACCACAGGAGCAGGAAAGCTGAAGTTTTGGGCCTAGACCCTTCTTCAGAAATTGGTCTAGGCCTGAAAAGTCAGCTTTCCTGCTCCTCTGATGCTGCTTGTCCTGCTGTGTTCATCCAGCTCTATGCCTTGTTATCTCAGATTCTCTAGCATCTGCAGTTCCTACTATCTCAGAGGTGAAAGGGTGTTTTTTCTGACTGCAGATCTGTGACGAGTGGTGTTCCGCAGGGATCAGTGCTGAGACCCTTGTTGTTTGTAATATATATATAAGTAATTTGAAAGGGAATGTACGTGGGCTGATTAGTGAGTTTGCGGATGACTCAAAGGTTAGTGGAGCTACAAATAGTAAGGAGGATTGCCAGAGGATACTGTTGGATATAGATAGGCTGGAGACTCAAGTGGGAAAATGGTAGATGGAACTTAATTTGGACAAATGTGAGGTGATGCATTTTGGATGGTCTAATGCAGGAAGGAAGAGTACAGTAAGTGGCAGAGTCCTTAGAAGCGTTAACATAGAGAGGGTTTCAGGCATTCAGGTCTGTATTTCCCTAAAGGTGGCCGCACAAGTCGATACGGTGGTTAAGAAAGTACATGGCATGTTTGTCTTCATTGGTCAGAGCAAAATATAAAAATTGACACGTCATGTTGCAGCTTATATAGAATTTTAGTTAGGCCACATTAATAAACGAAATCAAATTTGGATCCTGCATAGAGCTCCTGTCGCCACCTTACCAGAAGAATGTAGAGGCCCTGGACAGAATACGGAAGGGAGGCAATGGCTTAGTGGTATTATCGCTGGACTGTTAATCCAGAGACCCCGATAATGTTCTGGGGACCTGGGTTTGAATCCTGCCACAGCAGATGGTGGAATTTGAATTTAATAAAAATCTGGAATTAAGAGTCTAATGATGACGGTGAATCAATTGTTGATTGTTGGGAAAAACCTGTCTGGTTCACTAAAGTCCTTTAGGGAATGCCATCCTTACTTGGCCTGGCCTACATGTGACTCCAGACCTACAGCAATGTGGTTGACTCGTAACTGCCCTCTGGCAATTTGGGATGGGCAATAAATGCTGCCAGGCCAGCAATGCCCTTATTCTGTGAATGAATTTAAAAAAAAGAAACAGTTTATCAGGATGTTGCCTTGTTTGGAGTGTATTCGATATGAGGAGAGATTGGAAAAACGTGGTTTGTTTACACTTAAACATCAGAGGCTGAGGAGCAACCTGGCAGAGGTTAACAAGATTATGGGAGGCACGGATAGAATGAATAGTTGGATTCTTTTTTCTGAGGGTAGAAATGTCAAATACAGCACTGAAGGACATAGATTTAAGGTTAAAGAGGGGATGTTTAAAGGAGAAGTGAGAGGCAGATTTTTTTACAGAGGGTGGTAACTGCATGGAATGCACTGTCAGAGGAGGTGGATATAATAACAATATTTAAGAGGCATCTTGACAGATATATGAATAGGCCAGGAATAGCGAGACACAGACTGCATAGAAGCAAAAGGCTTTTAGTTTAGAAAGGTATCATGTGTCAGTGCAGGTGTGGTGAGCTTGAATGGCCTGTTCCTATGTTGTGCTGCTCTTTGTCCTTTTGGAAGTAAAACATTGGTAATGAGAAAATTAATGGAAATAAGCAGGGACAAACCATCCCTGTTTCCCACCCAACAACACTCTCACACCCCACTCCACCACCCAGGACCTGATGGCTTCCATTCAAGAGAGTTAAAGGAAGCAGGGGAGCACGCTGTGGATGGCCAAACTATAATCTTTCACAGTTTCCTAGACGCAGTTGTTCCTCTGAATTGGAAAATTGTGCCATGACACTCCGTGTTTTAAGAGGGCCAAAAGAGGACAACTAGGGAATTACAGAGCAGTTAGCCTAAAAACAGAGTTCAGGAATTTGTTAGAGTGTGTAATCAAAACACATTGAAAATTTTTAGTTAATCATGGATTCATGACAAATGCCGGACCAAAGATCAATGGTATTGTGAGAGAAGAAATCCTGCCTCATCTCCATTGCAGGCAGAAAACCCACTATTTTTAAACTATACTATAATCCCAAAAGGGGAAAAACTCTCTCTGCATCCACTCTGACAAGGGCCTTTGGAATTCTCCAGCTGAAATTGTAAGAAGGGACTTTCATTTAGGGTCATATACAGTTTAGGCGCAATGCCGAAACTGGATATCTGTATTTAGTTTACAAATTAAATTTTGACTGTTCATAGTTTTTTTTCAGTATTTAGTTTACAAATTAAATTTTGACTGTTCATAGTTTTTTTTCAGTATTTCAACTGAACAAGGCTCAATTGCATGTCAATATAAATCTAGTTTTTTTAACATTTGCCATATTTTTACAAGACCATTTTCAACCAGTTCAATGAACTGTTTAAAACATGAATCCGATGTCGAAAAATCATTTTTAGGTGTGTACTGTGTCTATTTTTTTTGGAAAGGAATGATTTCATGCTTCAAGAGGATGCAACACGCCTGGGAATAAATATGTACAAATATAGACAGACACCAGGGCAACAAAAGCAAAAGCAAAAGCAAAATACTGTGGATGCTGAAAATCTGAAATATCAACAAAATACTGGAGATACCTGACAGCAGCATCTGTGGAGGGAGAAACAGAGTTAATGGTTCAGCTCCACGCTCATGGGCCAAATGCATTTAGGAAGAACTGTCATTGGCTCAATGGGTTGAATAGTCACCTCCTGAGCTTTGAGGACTCTGGACATGCAAGTTTTCTTTGCCTGGAGTTGACAAGCAAAGTGTCAAGAAGGGAAAATGATTGTGCACATTAGCCCTGGAGAGATACTCACCGCCTTCCTATCACCTCAACCATTAAGTGCTGGGTGAGTTAGTCTACTGGGGCTTGTTGACACACTACCATTTAAGTAGTCAAATAACAGGTACTTAAGGGGCTTAACCCATCAGCAGCCCTGATTACCTGTCTTTCCAGCAGCAGAGCGAAACGGAAAACCTGGGCGATCGACTGCTGGCTTTGAGGGTGTGAAGGCTTAATTAATCATAGCCTGGGGACAGTCAAGGGCAGGCATGTGGAGCAACGAGTTTGCGGATTTGGAATGTGCTGTTAATGGAAGGTGGGAGTTGCTGCAATGTACCTTGTAGCTGGTTCAACTTGCAACGAATGAGCATCATTGGTGAAGGGAATGAATTTTGAAGGTTGTGAATGGTTTTGACCTGGATGGGACCAAGCTTGTTGAGTGTTGTTGGTGCTACATTCATCGAGGCAAGAGGAGGGTGTTTGATTTGACACTCCTGACTCATATCTTGCAGATGGTGGATAGGTTTTGGTGAGACAAAGATGAATTACTCTTCACAGCTTTGCACACTTTGTAGCCTCTGACCTACCTTTATAGCCATGTTCACATCAGAAGTAGGAACAGGAGTAGGCAGTTCATTCTCTTCAGCCTGCTTCAAAAATTCATGGCTGGTCTCCTCTCGACCTCAACTACATTTTCCTATCCACTCTCCATAGCCCTTCAGCTAATTACTTATTAAAAACCTGTCTATCTCCTCCTTAATTTTATTTAATGTCCCTGTATCCACTGCACACTGGCATAGTGAATGCTAGAGATTTACACTGTTGTGAGAGATGTAATTTTACTTTATCTCTACTATGAATCTGCTACCTCAGAATGCTCAGTCTTTGCCACCCTCAACAGTTCTTGCAATTGGGGTTCAACATGAAGAGGTACTGATTTACCAGCTGAAGTGGAGAGAGGGTGGTAGGAAGTAATTGGTAATTACTTCCCCATTTCTGCCTTAGAGTCATGAGACTTCATGGGATCTGGAGTCAATGTTGAGGGCACACTACACTCTCATGATGTGTGCAACTATGCTATCATCTCTTGTGGGTCTGTCCTACGGGTGGGACAGGACACTCTAGAGATGATAGCGCAGTCACCCAGAGATGGTGTTGTGCGCATTATGTTTAATTTAGTATGATATGGCAAGTTGTTACTTGATCAATCTGAGTGATACCTCTCCCAATGTTGGCATAAGTCCCCAGCTGTTGACTTTGCAATGTCAATAGGACTGTGTTTGCCGTGGTCATTTCTACTGCCAATATCAATACAAAGGGATCCATCTGCTGTCATTCCTTTCAGATTTCACAACAATTTAATGAAACATGCTAGGCCATTTCTGGGCATGAAAGAGTCAACCACATTGCTGTAAGTCTGAAGTCACTTGTAAACATAGACACATAGAAGATAGGAGCAGGAGGAGGCCAATCAGCCCTTCAAATCTGCTCTGCCATTCTTTACGATCACAGCTGATCATCCAACTCAATAGCCTAATCCTGCTTTCTCCCCGTAATCTTTGATCCCATTCACCCCATATACTTTGTCACCTCTTGAATACATTCAATGTTTTGGCATTGACAGGATGCAGAGATGGGCTGAGAGGTGGCAGATGGAGTTCAACCTGGATAAATGCGAGGTGATGCATTTTGGAAGGTCGAATTTGAAAGCTGAGTACAGGATTAAGGATAGGATTCTTGGCAGTGTGGAGGAGCAGAGGGATCTTGGTGTGCAGATACATAGATCCCTTAAAATGGCCACCCAAGTGGACAGGGTTGTTAAGAAAGCATATGGTGTTTTGACTTTCATTAACAGGGGGATTGAGTTTAAGAGTCGTGAGATCTTGTTGCAGCTCTATAAAGCTTTGGTTAGACCGCACTTGGAATACTGCGTCCAGTTCTGGGCGCCCTATTATAGGAAAGATGTGGATGCTTTGGAGAGGGTTCAGAGGAGGTTTACCAGGATGCTGCCTGGACTGGAGGGCTTATCTTATGAAGACAGGTTGACTGAGCTTGGTCTCTTTTCATTGGAGAAAAGGAGGAGGAGAGGGGACCTAATTGAGGTATACAAGATAATGAGAGGCATAGATAGAGTTGATAGCCAGAGACTATTTCCCAGGGCAGAAATGGCTAGCACGAGGGGTCATAGTTTTAAGCTGGTTGGTGGAAAGTATAGAGGGGATGTCAGAGGCGGGTTCTTTACACAGAGAGTTGTGAGAGCATGGAATGCGTTGCCAGCAGCAGTTGTGGAAGCAAGATCATTGGGGTCATTTAAGAGACTGCTGGACATGCATATGGTCACAGAAATTTGAGGGTGCATACATGAGGATCAATGGTCGGCACAACATTGTGGGCTGAAGGGCCTGTTCTGTGCTGTACTGTTCTATGTTCTATGTTCTATGTTCTATGTTCTAACTACTTTCTGTGGTAATGAATTCTACAGGCTCACCACTCTTTCGGTGTAGAAATGTCTCCTCATTTCATTCTAAATTATCTACCCTGAATTCTCATTGCCCACTGTGACTCTTGGTTCTGGGCACACCCACCATCAGAAACATCCTCTCTGCATTTACTCCATCCAGTCATGTTAGAACTTTACAAGTCTCTGAGATCCCCCTCATTCATCTGAGCTCCAGTGTAAATAATCCTAGCCTAGTTAATCTCTCCTCATATGTCAGACCTGCCATCCCCGGAATCAGCCAAGTGAACCTTCACTGCACTCCCTTGAAAGCAAGAGCATCCTTCCTCAGAAAAGGCGGCTAAAACTGCACACAATGTTCTAGGTGTGGTCTCACCAAGGCCCTGGACAACCGTAACAACACATCCCTGCTCCTGTACTCAAAACCTCTCACAATGAAGGCCAACAAACCATCTGCCTTCATTACCGCCTGCTGCACCTGCATGCTTACCTTCAGTGGCTGGTGCACAAGGACACCCAGATCCCACTGCACACTCCCCTCTCCTAATTTACAGCCATTCAGGTAGGAATCTGCCTTGTTGACTTTGCTTCCGAAGTGAATAACCTCATGTTTATCTAAATTATACTGCGTCTGCCATTGATTTGTCCACTCACCCAACCTGTCCAGACCATGCTGAAGGATCTCTGCATCTGAGTTCAGCCAAAGCAGGAATGATTTCTTGCCCTAAAATATAGTTGTGAGTCGGATGGGATATTATGACAATTGGCAGTGAGCTGTTGACTGAGACTAGCTTTTCCTTAAAATCGAGATTTCATTAATTACATTTAAATTCTACCAGTTAATACTTGAAACTATGCATCAGGAATTAGCCTGGACTTCTCCACCACTAATACAATGACATAATTTCCTTTCAGCAAATTTTTGTCTTGGATTTTCTTTGGGCTAGATTTAAAAATTTTCCACCAGTCTATCAATAGGCACCGGAGGGCATGTGGCAATATTAAAGAGAAGAATACGCCAAGGATTACTGCTTGAACCCCACTGCAGATCTTAGATTCTTCCAGGAAAATTGCATCAATTATGTAGCCAAATAAATGGAATAAAGTGAAATAAGGAGGGAGAAGATCAAATATGAGGGTAAGCTAGCTAGTAATATAAATGAAGACTGTAAGAGTTTCTTTAGGTATATGAAGGGCAAAAGAGAGGTAAAAGTGGACATTGGACCCCACTGGAAAATGATGCTGGAGAGATAGTCATGAGGAACAAAGAAATGGCTGAGGAACTGAATAATTACTTCATGTCAGTCTTCACAGTGAAAGACATGAGTAATCTCCCAAAAATTCAAGAATCAGAGGGCAGAGCTGAGTATGGTGACCATCACCAAGGAAAAGATGCTAGTAAAACTGATTGGCCTTAAGGTGGACAAATCACCTGGACCAAATGGACTACATCCCAGAGTTCTAAAGGAGATAGTTGAAGAGGTAGTGGAAGCATTAGTGGTGATCTTTCTGGAATCGCTTGAGTCAGGGAGGATCCCAGAGACTGGATAATCATGAACGACAACCCTGTTTAAAAAAGGAATAAAGCAAAAGACGGAATATTACAGGCCGATTAGCCAAATGCACAGGACCTCAAATACAAAGTTAACTATCATTTTCTTTTTGCCTATTTTACTTCTAATATTCTTGATTCCTCAATTATTTTGATTTTAGTTTTGCTTGCTGACCTTGAGTTGTTGGAGCAACTCCACAAATACCCCATGGTTCCAAATAGTGCAGTAAAGGGAGGCTATTCAGCTCAACTAATTCATAAAAAAATTGGGGAATGAATGTGGCTAGTATTTAGTGCCATTCTTAATTGGCCTGAGGAATGTCATGGTGAGTCAATTCTTGAATGCCTGAATCAAGTCGTGTAATAGTTAGCACTGATGCCTTATATTGCCAGGAACGTGAGTTTGATTCCACCCTCAGGTGACCGCGCGTGTGGCGTTTGCATGTTCTCCCTGTATCTGTGTGGGTTTCCTTCCTCAGTCTAATGATGTGCAGGCTGGGTGGATTGGCCATGATAAATTGCCTGTAGTGTTCAGAGAGGTGTAGATTAGGGGGAATGAGCGTGGGATGCGTTGAGGGTGGGTGTGGACTTGTTGGGTCAAAGGTCCTGTTTCCACACTGTAGGGACACTATTTGAATTCTCTAATGATACAAGATTGCCAATATTTTCCAAGTCAGAATTGTGTATAACTTGGAAGGGATTTGCAGATATTGTCTTCCCAGGTCCCTGGGAGAGAATTCACTCATAGAACATAGAACGTAGAACATTACAGCACAGTACAGGCCCTTCGGCCCTCAGTGTTGTGCCGAACTGTCATACCGATCTGAAGCCCATCTAACCCACACTATTCCATGTACGTCCATATGCTTGTCTAATGACGACTTAAATGTACCTAAAGTTGGCGAATCTACTACCATTGCAGGCAAAGCGTTCCATTTCCTTACTACTCTCTGAGTAAAGAAACTACCTCTGACATCTGTCCTATATCTTTCACCCCTCAATTTAAAGCTGTGCCCCCTCGTGCTCGCCGTCACCATCCTAGGAGAAAGGCTCTCCTTATCCACCCTATCTAACCCTCTGATTATTTTATATGTTTCAATTAAGTCACCTCTCAACCTTCTTCTCTCTAATGAAAACAGCCTCAAGTCCCTCAGCCTTTCCTCGTAAGACCTTCCCTCCATACCAGGCAACATTCTAGTAAATCTCCTCTGCACCCTTTCCAAAGCTTCCACATCCCTCTTATAATGCGGTGACCAGAACTGCACACAATACTCCAAGTGCGGTCGAACCAGAGTTTTGTACTCATTCAGAAGTACTGTTAATGTTCATCCTCATATTGAAACAGATTATCTCTATGCCCCCTAATGGGCCTAATCATTTCCCAGTGATTCACTTGGTCTTTATATGCCAAAAAATCCCTTTGGGTTTCCTTTATTCTAACCACCTCTGATGAAGGGTCTAGGCCTGAAACGTCAGCTTTTGTGCTCCTGAGATGCTGCTGGGCCTGCTGTGTTCATCCAGCCTCACATTTTATTATCTTGGATTCTCCAGCACCTGCAGTTCCCATTATCACTAATGGGTTCTCTTTGTTTTCCTAATTTCTATTTTAAGATCTCCCACTTGCTCTCTTTAATAGTTGTCTGGGGATCCTTTTTTTCTTTATCCATTAACAGACTGAGGACGTCACTGGCTAGGCAGCATTTTGTTATCTTTCCCTAATTGCCCAGAGGGCAGTTCATAGTCAACCACATTGCTGTGGGTCTGGAGTCACGTGTAGGCCAGACCAGGTAAGGATGGCAGTTTCCTTCCCTCTCGGACATTCATGAACCAGATAGGTTTTTCTGACAATCGACAATGGATTCATGATTAACATTAGATTCTCAATTCCAGATATTTTATTGAATTCAAATTCCACTATCTGCTGTGGTGGGATCCAAATGGTGCCCAGAATGTTATCTAGGTCTCTGGATTAACAGTCCAGCGATAATGCCACTAGGCTATTGCCTCCCTTTTTCTGTCATGTTGAATCCTTGGTATCTGCCAGAAGCATCGCCTTTTTAAAAAAAAAATCATAAACAAAATGTCCCTAACAACCTGGGTTCTCTGGCCTTGATCCTACCCTTTATCCCTATGGGAACATGTTTACCCTGTACTCTTGCTGCTTCCATCTTGAATACCTCCCTCTGCTCTGATACAGTTTTATTTGCAAATAGCTGCTCCTGGTCCATTTGGACCAAATGGTTTTTTACCTTAATAAAATTAGCCTTTCCCCTATTTTGAACTTTAATTCCCAGCCCATCATTACCCTTTTCCAACTCTACCCTAAATCCAGCTGTGTTATGGTCACTATTTGCAGAAATCTCCCCCGCATTGCACCTGCCAGGCTCATCTACAAATGTTAAGTCCAGAACTGCCTCCTCCCTTGTTGGGTTTTCTACATTCTGGCTAAAAACGTTCTCCTGGATACAATTTACTTCTTACATTACAATATTTTGTATTTAGCATTGTTAAACTCATTCCTTTCTTGTCTAGCTTATGTTTCCTCTGCCTTCCAGATTCAATTACTCATACTTTAACATCTAATACATGTTGGCTTTTCTCCTCTCTGAACTACTTGCCAGGGTCAATGTAATTTAAATCTCCCCTAACAGTATTAACAAATCTCCCCATGAGAATGTTAGCCCAGATCCTGTTCAAGTGTGACACAGTTAATTTGTACTGTTCCTATCTTCCCTAGAAATGATCCTAAATAAAGCCCTCTCTTCTTGCACCATGTCTCTAGCATGCATTCATCTGCTCTATCTTTCTGTTCCTACATTCACTATTGCAAGGCACCAGAGTAATCTTCAAAGTTCCTTTAGAGTACCTTTAAAGTTCTGCTTTTCAATTTCTCACCTAACTCCCTGAAGTCTGCTTGCTGGATCTCATTTCTCTTTCTTCTTATGCCGATGGTCCCACCATGAAACATGGCCTCTGTTCACCCTCCACGCTTCAGAATGCCCTGAAGATATTCCATGACATGCTTGACCCCGGCACATAGGAGGCAGTATACCACCTTAGAGTCACATCCACAGTCACAAAAATACCTGTCTGCTCCTACCACTAATTAATCGCCTATCCCTTCTGCACTCCTTCCATCTCCCCAAACAGCTGGATCATTCACAATGCCATGATCTTACCTCTGGCTGGCATCCAGAAAACAGTTTGGAAGTGAGACGCACTTGGGGCATTTCCTCACCACCAGCTTGGTCCCCCTTTCGAATTGACAGTTACCCATTCCCTCTCTGTCCGCACTTCCTTAGCTGCAGGGTGGCTGCATCCTGAGACTGGCTATCCACTCAGTGATACTGACTGTCTGTCACAGGGTCCCAATCCTCCCGCTCCTCACAGTGACACTGATTGTCTATCACAGGGTCCTCACCTCACCCGCTCGTCTCAGGATGTTGCCCTCCTTTTATTTTGAAATATGCTCTATTCATAAATTATCGTTCTTTATGTGTACATATATATGCACAGTCACAAACGCAGTTCAGCTCTACACAGTCACGTATCAAGGAAACAAACAAACATTGGGGTTTGACTGTATCCAAACAAACCGAAGGCACCTGTTACTTGAACCAGACTATATTTATGAAAATTTGAGTCACCAGGAGGGTCTGATAACTGAATGAACCCCAAGTTAACTTCGGTGGAAGGACCCCAGAGAGTGGTCTTTTCCCACTATGCCTTGGCAGTAGTTCCCTCAAGCTTTAGCGCGTCCCTCAGCACATAATGTTGGCCCTTGGAATGTACCAGATCGTAAACAATGGTTGAGGTCAACGCATTGTTCTGGAAGGCCCACAAGTTTTGGGCAGACCAAAGAGTATCTTTCACCAAGTGTATGATCCTCCAGGCACAGTCAGTGTTGTCTCCGTGTGTGTCCCCGGGAACAGACTGTAGAGCAGAGTTTTATATCAAAGAGCTACTCAGGATGAACCTCGACAGAAACCATTGCATTTTCTCCGAGTTTCCTTTTCAGAGGTACATTCTAGAAGGAGATGTGTGACACTCAACACCCTGCTGCCACTTTGAGGGCAGCATGGGGTGGCGCAGACCAACTGGGAATACATGAAGGATCTCACAGATGGTGCCCTTCTCACCACTAGCCAAGCGATGCCTTGGTGTTTGTTGGAAAGTTTTGGTGATGAGGCATTCTGCTAAATGACTTTGACAGTCTACTCAGGCAACCACCCAACAGGACCCACTGTCTCCTTTTCCCTCAGGATCTCAAGGAAATTTCATGCTGACCACTTCCTGCAATGATACTAACTGACTGTCATGGGGTCCTCAGATTAGCCTCTCCTTTCAGGGTAAAGACTTCACAGCAACTACTTGCAATTTGGTTTCAAAAATAAATCAAGAAGGTAGTAAAGCAGGGTCTACCATTCTGAAACCTTCTCAGCTGTTATTGAATCCAGTAACGTTCCTTTAAATCTTTCTACATTTCCTATCAATCAGCAGGGTCAAATTCATGAGACATCTGTCTATATCACAGTTGCCTCCAGTTCCACTCTGCTGTTATGGCACCTACTATATACAGGAGAAAAAAAAAATTCTTTATATATCCCAACCTTCTTAAGCAAAACAAAATAAAATGCTCGAATTAACACTGACTCTAAATAAGCCAAAAAAAAGGTGCAAAAGAAACTATTCAAATAACTATTTTGTTACACGTCGATACTGACACTTTTTTTTGATATGTTGGTGTTTTTAAGGGAAAAAAATGAACAAGTTTAGCCAGGGGTCACCCATGACTAAGTTAAAGGAATTTAAGATGCATTTCTGACTTCCCTGGATACTTAAAAAGTAGCAACCAGTGGCCCTTAGAATCGGAAGAACAGATGGTCTACACTGAAGGATATACATAATATACATTTTTAAACAGAGTCATTTCCACAACAGACTGGAGTGTTTTGCCTGGAACCTGTTAGAATCTTGGATTCGTCTAGTAAAGTGAGGTAATACTGTAATATAAAATGAGCTTATGTACAAGAAGACCGTTGTGTTCAGATTGAGTTGCACATTTGCTGAAAGACCACAAGGTGATATACAGATGTTTGAACTCACCTTCTTTTTAATGTGCATTCATGGCAATAATCACTATGTTGTTTATATTTAAGTGAAATGATTAGGAGGTTCAGTGGAGTTTTAAAATGCTTCATAGTTTGTTCAGATTCTTCAAGCAATTAGTCCTGCTGGCTGGGTCCAATGATAAATGTGGCAGCTAAGCTGTAGGTGTCTGTCCCTGTGCTGTGTACTGACAGGGAAACAAGGATGAGAGTGCACAAAGGCAGCAACACACATGTTTAGCCCTTCAAACTGGCCCCAACCAAAGACAGCTGCCATCATACAGTAGTTGGAATAGCCTATAGCTTTATCACAAAACTATCAAATATCAATTTTTTAAAATAAAAGTGACTTTTTTTGTTGGCTTGTGATCGTAAATGTTTCTCAGCAGGAAATTTCCTTCAGATAATAAATAATAAGTTGAAATTGATAGGCAACTTGCAATCTAAGGGACGTTTTGTGAATAGTCAAATGAGACAATTTATTTCTACTTTTTGAAACCCAAATATTTTCTCCTCTGAGGCATGCAGATTTTTCCATCAACTATGAAAGGTTCATCAATTATTATGCTTAGAGATCAGGCTGGAGATTCCAAAGGAAACCAAAGCAAATGATTTATTTTCCTCACAATATGCTAGCAGTGCAGTAAAATGAGAAACGGATTCTTCTTTCAATTTAAAAAGTCATGGTTTATTTAATGCTTCTTAAAGTTGAGAGCATTATTGTTTGACAGCTCTTAAACTGCTCAGAGGTTGAAAGAAAGAGTTTGAGTTCTTTCACCGTTTTCCGGTTAGGCACTGTGGTATTGTAAGAGCAAGCTGCAAGGTTCAGGAGACACATCTCCACTAAACAGATTCACAGGCTGCATTCCACTACACAGGAATGATTTATTTAAGAGCTCAAGATACGTGATCCAAGAGTATGAGAACATTTCAGAACCCTGAGATAAATAAACTCTTATTAGACAAAGATTTTAAGGTTTATGTGGGGCCAAAGGCAAGGTAAGAAGAGTTAAGCCATTGATCAGCCATGAACTCATTAAATGGTGAATCAGGTCATTGATGTCATTCAAAGGCTTGAGGATTTTCTGAAGAATGTTTCTCTTTGCCTTGAAGAGAACAATGTGTTGTAATTTCTAAGGTAATCAATTAGCAATGACTCCCACCATCTCCATGAGAACCAATAGCAGCATTGTTGGGTGCATGCTGGGAAGCCAGGAATTCTTGCAGCTATGTTTAAAAAAATGAAATTGATGCCCACTTAAGGGTTTGATGTCCTCACAGTGTAGGTAAAAGGGCAGGCCAAGCTGGGAATTAAATTTGCTCATAGAAATGTCTGAAATGCCCTGCACTCAAAATCCACAGATGCAGATTTGGTTGAGGTGTTTTAAAGAGTTAGTTTTAAGAAATGTGGGGATTATGTAGAAAATGTGGAAAAAAATAGAACTGAGGAGCTTAACCAAATGGGGGTACAAGCTTGTTAGGCCAAGTAATTTACTGTGTTGTTATAGAAACCTTTATGTTATGGGCACTTAGTCATTTGAAGCGAATGATATATTTGAGCAATCTTGAATTCAAGGTGTTTGTTTTTCAAAAACAACATCCACATTCATTAATGGCAATGCATTATGGGGCAGATGGTGGCTCAGTGGTTAGCACCACCACATCACAGCACAAGGGACCCAGGTTTGATTCCATCATCGGGCAAATGAATGTATGGAGTTTGCAAGTTCTCTCTGTGGGTTTCCTACCACAGTCCAAAGATGTGCAGGTTTGATGGATTGGCCATGCTAAATTGCTCCATAGTGTACAGGGATGTGTAGGCTAGGTGGGTTAGACGTGGTAAATGCAGTGTTGCGGGGGTAGGGTGAGGGGTGTGCCTGGGTGGGATGCTCTTTGGAGAGTCAATGTGGACATAATATCATAGAATCCTTACAGTGTGGAAACAGGCCCTTCAGCCCAACAAGCCCACATCGACCCACCCAGATACACCCCTCTAATCTACACATCCTTGAACACCACGGGTAATTTAGCATGGCCAAATCACCTAACCTGCTCATCTTTGGACTGTGGGAGTAAACTGGAGCACCCGGAGTAAACCCGCATTGACACGGGGAGGATGTGCAAACTCCAAATAGACAGTCGCCAAAGGGCAGAATCTAACCCAGGTCCCTGGCGCTGTGAGGCAGCAGGGCTAATCACTGAACCACTGTGCTGCTCCAAACTTATTGGGCTGAACGGCCTGTTTCCACACTTCAGGGATTCTAAAAAATATACAGCAAGCAATTATTGTTGCATTAATTGGAGTAGAACATGAGCATGGAAAAGTAACAAAAGAATGTTTCTAAAGTGCATAGATTAGATAGAAAGAAAGGACTTTCACTTACCTATCTCCAAGCATTAACTCAGAATGTTGCAAATGAAATGTAGTCTGGAAAAGTGTGGGAATGAATTTCCACACAGCACGATGTCAGGAAAAACAATATGTTAAAGGATCAGTTAATTTGTTTTTTATTCTCAATGATGTTGATTGAGGGATAAATATTGGAATGAAATCCTGAATAAATTATTGATATGCAACAAAAGAGTCACCGTCAATACGTTTGTTAAAATTAGGCTTGTTCATGGTCCAGGTCAGTGTGCTGACAAAATGAAATAAAAATGTCGTGTCCAGCCAGCACTAAGTATGATAAGATATTCTCCTGGTGAAATTTTGGGTTCACCAAAGGGTTAGATGATAGAAATAGAGATTTAGATAATTTCCAGTTATAGACGTTGGTGTTAGAATTGCTATTAAAAGCAGGATAAAGCTCCTTTCACTTTATTCCATTTATTTGGCTGCATAATTGATGCCAGTCTTCATTTATATTACTAGCTAGCTTACCCTCATATTTGATCTTCTCCCTCCTTATTTTTTTTTTGGCAACATCTATGAAGGAGAAAACAAAGTTAATGTTTCAGGTCTAGTAGCCCTTCCTCTGAGGAAGGTTCACCGGACATGAAACGTTAACTCTATTTTCTCCTTCATAGATGCTGCCAGACCTGCTAGGCTTTTCCAGCAACTTTGTTTCTGTTCCTGATTTTCAGCAACTGCAGCTCTTTCAGTTTTTATTTCTTTTTTTTTGTTGCCCTCTGTTGCTCTCTGTAAGCTACCCAGTCCTCTGGTTACCCACTGACCTTCGCCATGTGATATGCTTTGCCTTTTGCTCTTATGCTGTCCCTGACTTCCTTAGTCAGCCATGGTTGCCTCATCCTCCCTGTACCATGTTTCTTTGTCCTAGGGATGAATTTTTGTTGCATCTCCTGCATTACTCCCAGGAACTCCTGCCATTGCTGTTCCTCTGTCTTTCCTGCTAGGCTCCTTTTTCAATCAATTTTGCCCAGCTCCTCCTTCATACTAGCGAGTTTTGAGAAGATTTGTAGCTGAGGTTGAGGTTCTGGATGTAAGTTTGCTCGCTGAGCTGGAAGGTTCGTTTTCAGACGTTCCGTCACCATTCTAGGTAACATCATCAGTGAGCCTCCAGTGAAGCACTAGTATTATGTCCCGCGTTCTGTTTATCTGTTTAGGTTTCCTTGATTTGGTGATGTCATTTCCTGTGTTGGTGATATCATTTCCTGTTCTTTTTCTCAGAGGGTGGTCGATTGGCTCCAAATCAATGTGTTTGTTGATGGAGTTCCAGTTGGAATGCCATGCTTCTAGGAATTCTCGTGTGTGTCTCTGTTTGGCTTGTCCTAGGATGGATATGTTGTCCCACTCAAAGTGGTGTCCTTCCTCATCTGTATGTAAGGATACTAGGGATAGTGGGTCATGTCGTCTTGTGGCTAGTCGATGTTCATGTATCCTGGTGGCTAGCTTTCTGCCTGTTTGCCCAATGTAGTGTTTGTCACAGTTCTTGCAAGGAATTTTGTAGATGACGTTCATTTTGCTTGTTGTCTGTATAGGGTCTTTTAAGTTCATTAGCTGCTGTTTTAGTGTGTTGGTGGGTTTGTGGGCTACCCTGATGCCAAGGGGTCCGCGTAGTCTGGCAGTCATCTCCCCTACATCATAGACATTCCACAAACTCCTTTTCTTGCAATCCACTACCAACATGATTTTCCCAGTCCACCTGCGTCTTGAAATCCCCCGTAGTCACTGTGACTTTGCCTTTCTTACACACCGTTTCTATCTCCTGGTGTAACTTGCACCCCAGCTTCTGACTACTGTTTGGAGGCCTGTACACAACTCTAACTGTGGGTTTTTTTACCATTGCAGTTCCTCAATTCTACCCACACAGACTCTACACCATCTGACCTTACTTCGTTTCTTCGTGTTGATTTAATTTCATTTCGACTAATAAGGCAACCCCATTCCCTCGGCCCACTTGTCTATCTTTATGATAGGATGTATATCTCTGGATATTCAGTTCCCAATCCCGATCCCCTTGCAGCCATATCTCCATGATGTCTAACACATCATACCTGCCAATTTCAATCTGCACCACAAGCTCATTTATCTTATTCCTTATACTGCATGCATTCAGATATAACACCTTCAGTCCTGGATTAACCGTCCCTATTCTCCTTTTCATTCATGTTTCCAGTGTTTGATTGCTAGCCTTTTCCAAACACTCTGTTCTATTTGTGTCTGTGCTGGAGACTTTAAGAACCTCTCCTGAGCTCTCCTCCCCTGTCGTTTTCTTTCATATTTTCACACATATTCTGGGGACCTGGGTTCAAATCTCATGGTGGCAGAATTTGAATTCAATAATAATCTGGAATTATGAGTTTAATCATGACCAGAGATCCATTGCTGATTGTCAGGAAAATCCCATCTTGTTCATTAATGTCCTTTAGGGAAGGAAATATGCCATCCTTATCTGGTCTGGCCTACATGTAGCTCCAGACCCACAACAATGTAGCTGGCTCTGAACTGCCCTCTGTGCAATTAGGAATGGACAATAAATGCTGATCTGCCAGCAATGCCCAAATCCCATCAATGAATTTTAAAAAATCCAGAAGAGAGCTTTGCAAATAAAGAGAATGCAGTAAGGCTTCAGTGTGTATCAACTTTTTGCTTCAACAATCTGCTGGGATACATCTATAATGTTGCTTGGACAGGGGCAGAAGGCAAACTTGCTTGTGTCAGAGATAATGGGAACTGCAGATGCTGGAGATTCCAAGATAATAAAATGCGGGGCTGGATGAACACAGCAGGCCAAGCAGCATCTCAGGAGCACAAAAGCTGACGTTTCGGGCCTAGACCCTTCATCAGAGAGGGGGATGGGGGGAGGGAACTGGAATAAATAGGGAGAGAGGGGGAGGCGGACCGAAGATGGAGAGTAAAGAAGATAGGTGGAGAGGGTGTAGGTGGGGAGGTAGGGAGGGGATAGGTCAGTCCAGGGAAGACGGACAGGTCAAGGAGGTGGGATGAGGTTAGTAGGTAGCTGGGGGTGCGGCTTGGGGTGGGAGGAAGGGATGGGTGAGAGGAAGAACCGGTTAGGGAGGCAGAGACAGGTTGGACTGGTTTTGGGATGCAGTGGGTGGGGGGGAAGAGCTGGGCTGGTTGTGTGGTGCAGTGGGGGGAGGGGATGAACTGGGCTGGTTTAGGGATGCAGTGGGGGAAGGGGAGATTTTGAAACTGGTGAAGTCCACATTGATACCATATGGCTGCAGGGTTCCCAGGCGGAATATAAGTTGCTGTTCCT
Organism: Stegostoma tigrinum; assembly: GCF_030684315.1. Classification (NCBI taxonomy): domain Eukaryota; kingdom Metazoa; phylum Chordata; class Chondrichthyes; order Orectolobiformes; family Stegostomatidae; genus Stegostoma; species Stegostoma tigrinum. Next base: position 154,479,068 of record NC_081354.1, read on the forward strand.
GCAACCTTCGGGTGGCATCATTGTGGCAGTGCAGGAGGCCCATGATGGACATGTCATCAAGAGAATGGGAGGGGGAGTGGAAATGGTTTGCGACTGGGAGGTGCAGTTGTTTGTTACGAACTGAGCGTAACAAACAACTGCACCTCCCAGTCGCAAACCATTTCCACTCCCCCTCCCATTCTCTTGATGACATGTCCATCATGGGCCTCCTGCACTGCCACAATGATGCCACCCGAAGGTTGCAGGAACAACAACTCGTATTCCGCCTGGGAACCCTGCAGCCATATGGTATCAATGTGGACTTCACCAGTTTCAAAATCTCCCCTTCCCCCACTGCATCCCTAAACCAGCCCAGTTCATCCCCTCCCCCCACTGCACCACACAACCAGCCCAGCTCTTCCCCCCCACCCACTGCATCCCAAAACCAGTCCAACCTGTCTCTGCCTCCCTAACCGGTTCTTCCTCTCACCCATCCCTTCCTCCCACCCCAAGCCGCACCCCCAGCTACCTACTAACCTCATCCCACCTCCTTGACCTGTCCGTCTTCCCTGGACTGACCTATCCCCTCCCTACCTCCCCACCTACACCCTCTCCACCTATCTTCTTTACTCTCCATCTTCGGTCCGCCTCCCCCTCTCTCCCTATTTATTCCAGTTCCCTCCCCCCATCCCCCTCTCTGATGAAGGGTCTAGGCCCGAAACGTCAGCTTTTGTGCTCCTGAGATGCTGCTTGGCCTGCTGTGTTCATCCAGCCCCACATTTTATTAAACTTGCTTGTGTGCAAGGCAGTTTCTTGTGACTCATGAGATGTCCCTCAACCACCAGCTTCAAGATGCAAATTCTTCTGCATTGTGATGATTTGCAATTCACAACACAATAAATTTACGTTATTTTTACACACAGCTAGAATTTTTGTAAACTGAAGTAGATAAGTATTGACTTCCATGGCAATCTGTTTCTTTATGTTTCAACAGCACTTTCTTTCCCTTTGACCCTCTAACCTCCATTACCAAGAAGAACAAAAATCCAAATGTTGTGAGAACACCAACACCTATCAGAGTTACCTTCTGAGGCAAAGACTTCTAATTTCACTCTTGTCGGGCCAATATCCTGGAACTCTCTACATAATCCCAGTGTGGAAGATATATAACCAAAAAGATCCAGTGAATCAACCAGGTCCACGATGGGTTAGTATACAAGCAAGTAACTTGCTCTTGAGAGTTGTGTAAATAATTACAATGGATAAATGAAGTGAGAGGCCTCAGATTTTAGCAGCCCTGTTGATCTAACAGCTACCAGCCACATTTCCCAGGACTCTGAAAACCAGACAGCTAGTAAGGAGAGAAATGCCAGCTCCAGCATCTAAATACTGCTTATGGGGGAAAAGGAACAGAAGTATTTACTTCAGTTCCTTTCCCAAACACCCTATTTAGAAATCTGTCTAACAAAACCATGGCATTCAAGGGATTCTCTTCTCGTGACAAAACAAAGCCATTGTAATCTCCTGACCATCCAGTTATGGTAGTCCCATGTCTTCCCCATTGATCTCCCCACCATGATGCAACATTTAACTCTCTGGCAGCTTCATGTCTCCCCAGATGTACAATCTCTCCCAAACTTCCTCATCTAGAAGCAAGCAGAACATTGTCTACAGGAATAGTGCCAGACAACTGGATAACTCGTCATTGTCTACAGGAATAGTGCCAGATGACTGGAGGATAGCAAATGTGGCTCCCCTGTTCAAGAAGGTGAGTAGAGACAACCCTGGTAATTATAGACCAGTGAGCCTTACCTTAGTTGTTGGTAAAGTGTTGGAAAAGGTTATAGGGATAGGATTTATAATCATCTAGAAAAGAATAAATTGATTAGGGATAGTCAGCATGGTTTTGTGAAGGGAAGGTCGTGCCTCACAAACCTTATTGAGTTCTTTGAGAAGGTGACCAAACAGGTAGATGAGAGTAAACTGGTTGATGTAGTGTATGTGGATTTCAGCAAGGCGTTTGATTAGGTTCCCCACAGTAGGCTATTGTACAAAATGCGGAGGAATGGAATTGTGGGAGATATAGCAGTTTGGATCGGAAATTGGCTTGCTGAAAGAAGACAGAGGGTGGTAGTTGATGGGAAATGTTCATCCTGGAGACGAGTTACTAGTGGTGTACTGCAAGGGTCGGTGTTGGGTCCACTGCTGTTTGTCATTTTTATAAATGACCTGGATGAGGGTGTAGAAGGATGGGTTAGTAAATTTGCAGACGACACTAAGGTCGGTGGAGTTGTGGATAGTGACGAAGGATGCTGTAGGTTGCAGAGAGACATAGATAAGCTGCAGAGCTGGGCTGAGAGGTGGCAAATGGAGTTTAATGCAGACAAGTGTGAGGTGATGCACTTTGGTAGGAGTAACCAGAAGGCAAAGTACTGGGCTAATGGTAAGATTCTTAGTAGTGTAGATGAGCAGAGAGATCTCGGTGTCCATGTACACAGATCCTTGAAAGTTGCCACCCAGGTTGACAGGGCTGTTAAGAAGGCATACAGTGTTTTAGCTTTTAGCTGTTAGTTTTTATTAATAGAGGGGTCGAGTTCCAAAACCAAGAGGTTATGCTGCAGCTGTACAAAACTCTGGTGCGGCTGCATTTGGAGTATTGCGTACAGTTCTGATCACTGCATTATAAGAAGGAAGTGGAAGCTTTGGAAAGGGTGCAGAGGAGATTTACTGGGATGTTGCCTGGTATGGAGGGAAGGTCTTACAAGGAAAGGCTGAGGGACTTGAGGCTGTTTTCATTAGAGAGAAGAAGGTTGAGAGGTGACTTAATTGAAACATATAAAATAATCAGAGGGTTAGATAGGGTGGATAGGGAAAGCCCTTTTCCTAAGATGGTGACAGTGAGCATGAGGGGGCATAGCTTTAAATTGAGGGGTGAAAGATATAGGACAGATGTCAGAGGTAGTTTCTTTATTCAGTGAGTAGTAAGAGAATGGAACACTTTGCCTGCAACGGTAGTAGATTTGCCAACTTTAGGTACATTTAAGTCGTCATTGGATAAGCATATAGACGTACATGGAATAGTGTGGGTTAGATGGCTTCAGATCGGTATGACAGGTCGGCACAACATCGAGGGCCGAAGGGCCTGTACTGAGCTGTAATGTTCTATGTTCTATGTTCAATGTTTAAGAGGTTTCTTGATAGATATGTGAATAGATGCGTAGAATAGGTGTGTAACTGGTTCCACTAGGTGGAATGCTCTGAGGGTCATTGTGGACTTGTTGGGCCAAAGGGCCTGTTTCCACACTGTAGGGATTCTATGATCAATCCCCCAGTCATCTGGCATTTTTCCTTTGGCCAGCAAAGCTTTGCCTCCCATTATAGCCTGATAAACATCTCCTCAGGACTTGGGCATTTATGGACCTTTATACCCACTAAACATCTAATAACTCCTTTCGTTAATCTTACTGTGTTCTAGAACCTCACCATCCCAAATGAAATCCCTATCATGTCTTTCTCCTCTGTAAATGCAGAACAGAGGCATTCATTTAAGGCCCGACCCATGTCCACTGGCTTCAACAGGTTGGCCCTTTGGTCTCTAATGGGTCCCACACTTGCCATGGTAATCCCCTTACACTTAATATACTTATAAAAATCCTTGGGGTTTTCCCTGATCTCATATGCCAAAGATATTTTTGTGTCACCTCTTTGCCCTCCTAACATCTCCTTTAAGCAAACTCCTACTCGAGCCATACTTTTGAAGAGACTCCTCTGTTTTTAATTCCCTGTACATGACATATGCTCCCTACGGAGTTAATTTGGCTTCTGTGCTTCTCCATACCCTTCTCCAACTCCCCAGCCATATCTCCCCCAAACATCCTAATGTGTTTTATCTATTATTCTGGCCTCAAAGTTCCAGTCAGCAGCAAAAGCAAGCACTCGCCTTGAAGAAAGACACTCACAAATATCCTGGGATCTTTGACTCAGTTTTTCCTTTTTCAAATGACATTTTCAGTCTGGCACCAATTCAAGAGATAAGAATATGCACTAAAATGGATTAAATTTACTGCAGAAATTAGCTGACAATTCTTGGAACATGCCACCACCCACTCCAGAAACCAATCTGAAACTGCCAATCGAATGACTCAAAGGAATAGAACACAGCAAAATCTGCTGAGCAGCCAAACTATAAAAACCTTCATCATGATGGTGCTGACCGAGGCAAGTCCAGCAACAGGAGAATTCCCACTGGAAGCGAATTGGTCCTCACCGGATTGAATCTAATCGGCCTGCAGTCAATCTAGTCTGACTAACTAGTGGGTAATTACTTGTATTAAATCACTCTGTATTGTTTTCAACTTTAAGTTCTGGGCAATAAAACTGTTGGATTTGTAGTGCAATTGTGTTGGTCGTGATTCTCAATCTCTTAGACGTTAGAGCGTGCAGCAGGAATCAGTTAAGCAGGCATTCACATTGAAATATTCGCAGTCTCAGAGTTACAAATATTCTGTATTTTTCACTCCTTATTTAGGTTTTCAGATGGCACAATGAACTCTGATTGTATTAAGATAGAAACTAGGATAAAAGTTTAAAATGTCAGAAAAGAAAAACATGGCTTTTTTTAAAAGAAATAGGTGGCATCTTTAATCATCATGGAGAAAGTTGACAAACTACAAATACATTTAAAAATAAGTTTTTCTGGGGTAGAAAAGCTATTTGGAAATAATCTTGAATCTATTAAGAACTCAATTACACCTCATGCATCTAGCCATAACCTTTTCAAGATTTTTTACAATGACTTTACCAATGTTAAAAGTAGAAATGCTCATCAATTTAATTGATTTCATGAGATTGTAGTTTGGCATGGAGGTGGTGTGTGCATTGTTTTAAAACCGCATCCTCTGGAAGAGCAGAAAATCACTCTCTCAACTACTTCTGAATTTCCGTGCTGCCCTAGATTCCAGATGACGCTGTCAGTTTTGGAGATATAATGAGTGCCTGTGCTGAGAGTTTTGTTATCATTACCACTACAAAATCTCAGTCCACATATGTCTTACAGACATGAAAAGCACGCTGAATGGATAAACTGCCTTCATGAATAGAAAATTAAAACTGGTTATCAAAGTAACTGTAATTGGGTCACTGTCATGCACAACTGGGTTAAATCTGTGCATTTGAACTCTGGGTGAAAAGTTTTGCCTGGCAGGACTACACATTGGGACTTTGTGTGTTGAAGACCAACAGGTCCGTCATGTGGGATTAGCTGACATTTACACCGAAATTCTCATAACGTGCTACTGGCTGCAAGATACTGAGCTGATTTTCCAAAGACCCTTTGACAAAGTTATGTCAGGTAATAAATGGGACCTACGCTGGAAATTTATTCAGTGGGTACAGGATGCAAAGTTCAGTGAACTTAGCATGATGCGGCTGTGGGTGTGAGTGAGCTTCACCTCCTAGTTTGTGGAAGCCTCTGGAGACTTCTCTTGACAATGGTAAGGTGTACTACAGCACCTGCCTGCTGTTTGGCTGATTTCTGACTGAGCTGTCACAGCATTGTGATTTAGCCTCATTCAGGTAGAGTAAATCATGTCCCTTTAGTGCGGTACTGAGCTGTAGTGGGAACATTGTCAATATGCCAGCTTTTTGTGGGCAGTGAGCCACAAATGGGCACCAGATTCAGGAAAAACTATGTACTGACAAGGCGAGAACACTTTTCTCAAACTGGCCTATGTTTTGTCATATCCCAGTGCACAAAGACTGAGATGCGAATGGCTATCTGCTCACTCATTGCGCACATGTAGAAAATCATGTATCCTTCCTTACATCGATGTATGCCAGAAATTTTACTGCTGAATTATTTTAAAAAACTGCACTGTTGTGTTTATATTTTTAAGATAATGATAATTTATTTCTTGTCATTTGAAGCTCTGTATGACAAAACAAGTGCTATACTGATATGAAAAACTCTTGATAACTCATTTCTAAAAGCAAACTTGTCTAGAAATGTCAAACATATCTGTTGGATTGCAATACGTGAGCAAAGTGCACATTTTTACCATTGAACAAATGATGGAAAAGTAAAGAAACTTCAGAGTAACTCTCATATAACTGTATAATATGATTATATAATGCTCAAGAAATTCCCCACAATGCAACTAATATTTTGCTTGTGTTGTATGTTACTTCCTTACTTATGCCCCGAAAGTCACTTTATGACAAAGACCACTCAGTAAAACGAATGCTGACAGAACGTCTGCTTCCAGTTTTGCCCTTCAGAATTATGAATTAAATTCCATGTTGAGATTACCGCTATTATTTAATCTTCAGTGTCGATTTTCCAATCGCCTATACCAGTTGCCCCAGTGAAGAACAGGTGCAGGGGGTCTGCAAATTGAGCAAACAGATTTTAGGTATGTTTGCATCTGGCTCTTTCCATCAATAAAATTCTATCCAGTTGCCATTGTGTGTGCTTGTGCATATTTTTTCCCACATTCTCATTAATGCCTCAGAATGTATAGTCAAAATATTTAAATGCGGCTGAATTCCTTCGACGCAGATGCAAAATATCATGGACACCAAAAGTCTGAAATAAAAGCATAAAATGAAGAAAACAATCAGCAGTTCAGATGGTATTGATGGAGACAGGCTGCATGTTTTAGGCTGGGAACTGTCCTTTAGGTTGGAATTGACGTTAGTTTGCAAAGTCAGAAGGGGTCAAAGCTGGACTTATTTTTGAGGCGGGGGATGACGTTACATTTGAAGGGGGAGGGTGCTAAGAAGATAAATTGAAATTAAAGCTATTTGTAAAACAGAGGTGATAACCTTTCTTTGGCCTCATCTTGGTCATCCTACATGATCTAATCTGAAAATGAGTGAGCGAGATCTTCGTCATCTGCAATTTTCTTAGTTAGGCAACGTTGTGCTGGTTGTAGCACACCATTATCATAATGGACACTTTTGTCTGGGAGTGCTGTAAGGTGCCTGAAACATATTTAGTTCACACGTACAATTCACCATCAATGTTCTAGGTAATGGATTGGATGATAAAGTGCGTCTTGTTCAAGGAGTCCCACACCTCACAGATTAATTAAACGCTTGATGTGAGTATCTTGTCTAGTTCCAGGAACAAAAAGATCTGGAATGTTGATCCGCCACAACATAAAAGTAGAAACATCATGGCATTCCCAGGGAATCTGGTATAAGCATGTGCGAACAGCTTCTTGTGGTTGCACATCAGCTACCAGTTGATGGCAGACATCCCTGTGGTTAGTAAAAATTCTGTGTTGATGTGGTAGTGTTCTGATTGCCATGAGTGTGTAGCTGATGGCACTCTGTAACTGTGGGAATCAAGCCAGACAAGCGAATCTGAGATCTGTGGCTATTGTCACAAAAAGGAGAAATTGACATCATTATTGGCCCTGGCAAACAATCCATCAGTCACCTGCTTTGTGTATTTGGTGCAGCCGACTGGAAATTCTGGGGTAAATCACTGGCTGTGTCTCAAATGATCTGGAGTCAGAAATGCCGAGGGTGGTTCTCAATTTTGCATCTGCTTGTGACCACCAAGTCCAGCGTGGAGCAGGTCCACATCAAGGAAGCTGTGCATACCTCCCTCCTGTGTGCCACTCTGCTGCACACCACTTCTCTGCATATTTCTCTCCTGTGTACCTCTCACTTCTGCACATGCTATTCCCACCCCAGTGTGTCACCCCTACAGTGGATGATGATGGTCTTCCTTTTCTGACATTCTATCAAACACACCCAATGTTGCCTCCCACCTCAGTCTTAATTGTCACTGTGAAAGCCTCCAATGTTGATAAAAAGCCGTATCCAAACAAACAGTCTCTGCCAAACGTTTGCCAGTGGGAACTGAGACACCAGCTGCAATTAGTGAGCTTTTATTCAGATGGGAAAATGATAAGTTTAAATACCCAGCTGAACAACTGCTCAAACTTGATTCCATTTCCTTGGTCAGCTTCCCAACCCCATGCTGCATCAGTTAAATTTGGAGCCAAGTTAAAACAATTTGCAAACACCTCATTAATGTCTCCTAAGGACATTAATTGCGGCGATAAGTACCAGCCTGCCTGCAATAATTAAATCACCGACTTCACCAAGTAGATTTTTCACAGGCATCCAGACCTTCCTCTGTGAAAACCAGAATTCAATTGCTTGAAAAATAAAAGATGCTAACACAACCTATCCATTCTTGGGAGGTTAAAATGTCCCCCATAGTATTTGAAATAGTCGTCCATGAAGGGAAAAACCAGACAATAATTCAGATGAAAGGACAACGGTCGTGCGATTGTTCATGTGGCTGGTAAACATTTTACAGCAGCAAGTTCTTGAAGGAATTTGAAGTCAATGGCAAGAGTTGAAATCCCTTCATCACCATTAAAGCAGCAAAGTGGCCACTATAGCAGTAGGACTGTTGTTCCTGAAGAATTAAACAATCCAACTAGCTCCACAAAATGGATTAGTCACTTTGTAGCCCTCTTCCTTACATAAACATTCTCAGTCACTAAATGAGTGCAAGTGAAGTCATACATTTATCAGACAACATCCACCTTTGTTGGGTTTTTACATCTCCACTCTGATCATACTTTAGGAACATAAGAACTTGTTTTTAATTACTTCAAAGATTAGATTCCCTACAGTGTGGGAACTGGCACTTCGGCCCAACAAGTCCACACCACCCCTTGGACCATCCCACCCAGACCCATCCCCCCATAACCCACACACCCCTGAACACATAGGGCAATTTAGCATGGCCAGTCCACCTAGCCTGCACATCTTTGGACTGTGGGAGGAAACCCATGCAGACACGGGGAGAATGTGCAAACTCCACACAGACAGTTGCCCGAGCCTGGAATCGAACCCGGGTCCCTGGCGTTGTGAGCCTGCAGTGCTAACCACTGAGCAACCGTGCAACCCAAAGGATGTGGTTTTTGCTGGCTAGGGTAACATTCATTGCCCAGCTCTAATTGTCCTGAAGTAAATGATGTTAAGGTGCCTTCTTGAGCCTGATCAGGTCTTTTATTTTGTGTTGCTGGGAAGCAAATTCCAGGACGCAAATTGCAGCAGAATTGAAAGAACACTGATATAGTTCCAGGCCAGGATTAGGAGTGGCTGAGAGGGATTTTGCAAATGGTGATCTTTCCCTGCAGCTGATACTCTTTTTTTCCTCAGTGGTGGGGGTCACAGTTTGAGAAGGTGCTGCCAAGGGACCTTGGTGAGTTGGTGCAACACATCTTGTACACTATATCCACTGCTCCCACCATATCTTGGTGTTGAAGGATCAATGTCATTGTGACGAATGGGATACAAATCAAGTTGACTGCTTTGTACTCAATGGTGTAGAGCTTCATGAGTTTTATTGGAGCTATTTAAGGCATACAGCGTTTTAGCTTTTAGCTTTTAGCTTTTAGCTTTTAGCTTTTATTAATAGAGGGATCGAGTTCCGGAAACAAGAGGTTATGGTGAAGCTGTACAAAACTCTGGTGTGGCCGCATTTGGAGTATTGCGTACAGTTCTGGTCACCGCATTATAAGAAGGATGTGGAAGCTTTGGCAAAGGTGCAGAGGAGATTTACTAGGATGTTACCTGGTATGGAGGGAAGGTCTTACGAGGAAAGGCTGAGGGACTTGAGGCTGTTTTCATTAGAGAGAAGAAGGTTGAGAGGTGACTTAATTGAAACATATAAAATAATCAGAGGGTTAGATAGGATAGATAGGGAGAGCCTTTTTCCTAGGATGGTGACGGCGAGCACGAGGGGGCACAGCTTTAAATTGAGGGGTGAAAGATATAGGACAGATGTCAGAGGTAGTTTCTTTATTCAGAGAGTAGTAAGGGAATGGAACGTTTTGCCTGCAACGGTAGTAGATTCGCCAACTTTAGGTACATTTAAGTCGTCATTGGACAAGCATATGGACGTACATGGATTTGTATAGGTTAGATGGGCTTCAGATGGGTATGACAGGTCGGCACAACATCGAGGGCCAGAGGGCCTGTACTGAGCTGTAATGTTCTATGTTCTATACTCAGGCAGGATTAAGCCATAGAGTCCCTAAAGCCTCTTCTGCTCTTTAATCAAATCATGACTTCTCTGATCCTGGCCTCAACCCCATTCCCTGCTTTAATTCCATTTGTAATCCTTCAATTCCTTATGGTGCAAGGTATCTAACTTAGTCTTGAATGTATTTTAAAATTTCACTTCCATGATCCTCTGTTTTTAATTCTAAAGATTTACTCCTAGTCCATACATCACTCATGCAGTCGCAGCCTGCCAATTTGAAAATATTCAATTTATGCCCATTCTCTGACTCTTTTCCATCAATCAATCCTCTATTAATGTTAATGTTTAAAACCCCATCTCCATGCGCCCTCCTGCTTAATATGTTGTCTTAGTATCATTTTGCATGGTGTTTGGAAATCAAAGCATACTGCAAATACAGATTGCACTTTATTTTCAATGTTAGTTGTATTCTCAAAAAAAATGATGAAGTTATCATTAGGGTTGCCTGTTTGTAAAACTAAATTGACTTATTCTAATCTTACTTTATTTTCCCAATATTCTTAAGACTACCTTCATAATAGATTTACGCTGTTTGTTCCTTATGGGCCTCACTCTTTTCTTCACTAATCTTTTTCTATTAATATGTTTGAAAAATACTGTACTTTTTTTTAGCATGGCCTTCCTTTTTTCAGCCTGAGCTTCTCTCCTGTCTTCCAGGTACTCTACCTGATTTCTATTGCTGTTATATTTTTCTGGTATGCTTCATATGCCTCTTTTTTTCCTCCTTATTTTATCATCATTATCCTTAGCCATCCACAGTACTCTATGTTTGGAAACCCCGTATTTATTTCTCATGGGTATGTATCTGACTTGCACCCTATTCCTCACCCTTTTGAAATTCTCTCATTTTTCAATCATTGTTTCCAATCAACCTGCTCCAGTTCAACTTTTAGACCCTTATATCTGCCCTTTTCTAAGTTGGAATCTAAATCATTAAATGGTTTTTATCCTTTTCCAACTTAATATTGAACTTTATTGCATTGTGATTGTTATTTCCCAAATGTTCCCACTCTGATGTTTTCCACTTGGCTTGTCTCATTTTCCACAACCAGATCCAGCACTGTTCCCTCCCTGACTGGAATCCAGAGGTTTTCCTGCACACATTGCCAGAATTTCTCAACCTCCACACTTTAACTTTTTCCTATCAAGCCCGAGGTAATTGAAATAACCAACAATCACAATCCTACCTGTCCTGCAAATTTCCATAATCTGCCTACAAATGCTCTCTTCTATTTCCTCCCCACTATATGGAGTATTTATAAATACCCAACAAAATCACTGCTTCCTTCCAGTTTCTCACCTCCAACCATATAGATTCAATTCAGGAATTGTAACTTGTTCAAGGGCAATGATGCTAATGATTTTATCTTTGACCAAGACTGCTACACCTCCTCCCTTTTTATCCACCCTATTTCTATTAAAAGCCTTGTAACCCAAATGTTAAATATCCTTACCTAGTCTGGCTTGAGCCATGTTTCTCTCAATACTACTATGTCATAATCCTCTCGAGCAATTTCTGCTTCCAATTCCACAATTTTGTTCACTATATTCTGTGCATTTACATGCATACAACATGAAGCTGCCCTGATTGCTTTCTTGCTTACAAGGTAAGGTCTTTGGTGATAAGGGAATACACAGAACATAGAACATAGGACAATACAGCACAGAACAGGCCCTTTGGCCCTCAATGCTGCGCCGGCCTGTGAACTAATCTAAGCCCATCCCCCACACTATCCCATCATCATCCATATACTTATCCAAGGACTGTTTAAATGCCCCTAACGTGGCTGAGTTCACTACATTGGCAGGCAGGGCGTTCCATGCCCTTACCATTCTCTGAGTAAAGAACCTGCCTCAGACATCTGTCTTAAATCTATCACCCCTAATGAAACAGTATTATTGGAGAGAGACACTTGTCCATCTCCATGTTGGTTCAATCCTGTGATAGGGGTTTGGTTTTCATTGCTTTTCTGCCTTCCTTGTTCTTCTATGCCTCCTGACACTCAATGTATCACCCTTCCCGTGGAGTGTTCTTTTCCTCATTAACATGGATCCGTACTCTGACAGCTCTGCCCTCATTGTCAGCTGGAAGCTTCCTTCTGGGCAGGTGTCCCACCAGTTGTCTCCTGCTCTTCAGTCCTGATGACTCCAAAGGGTGCATACATTGATTTGATTTGTCATTGTCACGTGTACCCAGGTACAGTGCAAAATATTTTTATTTTGCGTGCATAGTGTAAGCAGATCATACCATACAAAGTGCATTAAAGTAATAGAACAGAGCAAAGAATACAATGTTATGGCTGCAGAGAAAATGCCCAAAGAGTGAGATCAACACTAAATTTAAAATTTGAGAGGTATAGTCAGAAATTTAATAACAGGAGGGAAGACGCTATTCTTAAATCTGCTGGTACATGTGTTTAAGCTTTTGTATATTCTGCCTGACAGAAGAGGTTGAAAGAGATTATAACCAGGGTGGGAAAAGGTCTTTGATTATGTTGGCAGGAAAGAGGCAGCAAGAAATATAGGTGGAGTCAATAGACAGAAGGTTGACATGAGTGATGGACTAGGCTGTGCTCATAGCTCTCTGCAGTTTCTTATGGTCTTGGGAAAAACAGCTGCCATACCAAACTGTAACACAGCTGGATAGAATGCTTTCTCTGGTGAATCTGTAAAAGCTGGCAAGACTTTGTGAGCATGCCAAGTATCCATAGCCTCCTGAGGACATCGAGGGTTGTGGTACTTTCTTGACAGCAACATCAACCTGGGTGGACCAGGCAGATTATTGGTGACCATTATTCCTAGGAACTTGATGCTCTCGACCATCTCCACCTCAGCACCATTGATACAGAAAGGACCATGCCCTCCACCTTGCTTCCTGAAGTTAACAACCAACTCTTTCATTTTGTTGACATTGAGGGAGAGTTTAAGGTTTTAGTAAGGATTTGTAGCTTGGGTTGTGGGTGATGTTGTTGACTTGTTGATGTCAGGATGTCACCTAGCATGGTGACAAAACGTCTGAACAAGAAAAGCTAGCTAGGCGAGCAAGTCAACAACTTCATCGAGGAACAGTAGGAAATGCAGATGCTAGAGCATCTGAGATAACAAGGTGTAGAGCTGGATGAGCACAGCAGGCCAAGCAGCATCAGAGGAACAGGAAGGCTAACATTTCGGGCTTCGACCCTTCTTCAGAAATCAATTTCTAAAGAAGGTTCTAGGCCCAAGATATCAGCCTTCCTGCTCCTCTGACGCTGGTTGGCCTGCTGTGCTCATCCAGCTCTAAACCTTGTTATCTTAACTTCATTGAGGGAATTTGTTATCTTTAGACCATGCCACCAAGCATTTTACTTCTTTCTTGTATTCTATCTCGTCATTGTTTGAGATCTAGCCTACAATGGTGGTGTTGTCAGTGAAGTTCTAGATGGAGTTAGGATGAAATTTGGCCACACAGTCATGAGGGTATAGGGAGTACAGAAAGGGGCTGAGTATGCAGCCTTGCAGGGCGCAGCATGATTAAGTTCAATAAAAACCGAAAGAACTGCAGATGCTGTAAATCAGGAACAAAAACAAAGTTGCTGGAAAAACTCAACAGATCTTGCAGCATCTGTGAAGGATAAAAATGGAGTTAATGTTTCCGGCCTGGTGACCCTTCCTCAGAACCAATTTCAAGCTGCTTCTAAAATACTAAGGGAATTCCCTTGTCAGCTGCCCAGTCTCTGTTTGCTGTACTGACCTACTTGCGGGGACATGGTGATGCCCTTGATCTGCCATGGTTGGCTACAGTTGCATGCCTGCCTGTCTTCAGCTGCAATTTTCAAGCTGCTTTCTTAAAGTAAACTTTCTATCACTTTATAGGTTGGAATTATAGCCCCTGATAATCTCAATTGTTAAACTTGAAACGGTTCAGAAAAGATTTGCAAGGATGTTGCCAGGGTTGAACGGTTTGAGCTTTAGGGAGAGGCTGAATAGTTTGGAACTATTTTCCTTGGAGCATCGGAGACTGAAGGGTGGCTTTACAGAGGGCTATAAAATCACGAGGGACATGGATAGGGTGACTTGCCAAGGTCTTTGTCCCAGGGTGGAGGAGTCCAAAAATAGAGGGCATAGGTTTAAGGTAAGAGGAGAAAGATGTAAAAGGGACCTAAGGGACAACTTTTCCATTGAGAGACTGGTGTGTGTATGGAATGAGCTGCTAAAGGAATTGGTGTAGATGGGAGCAATTGCAATATTTAAAAGGTATCTGGATGGCTACATGAATAGGAAGGGGTTAGAGGGATATGTGCCAAATGCTATAAAATGGAACGAGCTCAGTTTAGGATCTAGTCAGAGTGCACGAGTTGGACAAAAGTGCCTGTTCCCACGTTGTATAACTCTATGACTCTAAATGAGATTTTAAACTTCAGTTCTGAGGAAGGGTCACTGGACCCAAAACTTTAACTCTGATTTCTCTTCACAGATGCTGCCAGACCTGCTGAGCTTTTCCACCAACTTCTGTTTTTGTTTCTGATTTACAGTATCCAAAGTTCTTTCAGTTTTTAAACTTCAATTATCTTTTATGGGAAGGTGAGCAGGACTCTTTGTAATGGTATTCATTGCCAGCACTGGGACTGCACCTTGAAATTGACATTCTGACTAACATCATCATCTTGAGTCTCTAGTTTCTATTCCTGATTTCCTGAAGATTCAGCCCTCGGTATCCTCCTCACTAACTTTCCAACTTACACTTGAGTAAATTTGGCTCATTTAAGGTCAGTCCCTTCATCTTAGTCATTAACATAGCTTTTAATTAGTTGAGGGTCAGCAGTAATAACTGTGACACCCCAATAGTTAGTTTGCTAGCATGAAAAAAATATCAAGCAGTGCAACATTAAGGTCTCAGGCCCAAGTGTATGGATGACATCACTGTCTTCTGCTCAAATCCCCTACTAATGTGTAGAGGGATTGGTGGCTACAACCAGTTGGCTTTGGGAGACAGCGTAAATCTAAAGAGAGAGGCCATGTACTTTGGGAACCTTTATCTCATTTGCTGTCAGGTCGGATTCCCTGAAAGTGTTTGGAGTATGGCTCAGAGGAGCTTGGACATGTGCTAAAAATTGGACAGAGCAAATAAATCAAACAGAAACTGGTCCTTGGCAGGAAAGTCCCTCTGCATTGTGCAGTACAACATGATTACCAAGTGCAAGGTGCTCTTGGTGTTGCTGATGGTGGTGCAGGGCTGGCCCATTTCTCCCTCCTGTACTGCAATTGCCCAAGCCACCTTCCACTTTAACGAGAGGCAGGGGATAAATCCTGTTTGGAGGAATACAGTACACAGCCTGAGAAAGGAGAGGAAGATATGCACCCAATCTTGCCCTCATCATGATAACCACCTTTGTGTACAGTTACACCAAGCTGTGAATATACCCTCAACATGCTGAGCTTAACAAATGAAATATAATCGTTATGAGGTGCATGCTTAACCAAAGTATTCAAAAAGTCCTATATAATTTCCACTATGGATTTCTGATTAATTTTACAAATGACTTTTTAAGGTAATTATATAACTTGTGGTTGCTTTCTCGTGGTCTAGTGTTTTTGAAGCATTGAGGTCTCAAATCACATTTTACCCTGTGTTCTGAACAAAGCCAGGAGTTGTAATAAGTATCATTTTCTCTAGGTCAGACAAGACTGCTAGAAAATTTAAATCTGAAAATAGAACTATCAATATTTTTGCATATCATATCCTTCTCTATTGGTAAATCAAACTAAATTCAGGAGATGTGTTCATTTCTTATGGGAGGAAGAAAACATTATTATTGACATGCCTTAAATTGTTCTAATGGTGATTTCTGAAAATTATTTAAAAATCATTATCAGAAAAGGAATATTATTTAAACAGCAAGTCAACAAACATTACATAAATTAGACTATAAATCATTAAGAATTGAAAATAGTTTCTGCCCATTCCTCTGACTGACTTCACACAGTCTGAATGAACAGTACTGAATACTAAAGTATCAATCATCCCTGCTTTCTGTTGTCCGATGGTTATATTTATGCGACACTTTCTTCTCTGTTTGTTATCAGGCATTCCTGTACCTTGGCTCTTTTTTGTCTGCTTCTGCGTTAATCTTATATGGATCCTGAGTAACCTGAAGAAAGGTATTGATAATCAGAAATCTATCAATATCTGCCTTAAACATACTCAAAGGCTGGGCTTCCACAGCCCTGTGTGATAGACAATTGCAAAGGATCACAAATAAAAAAGAGAGGAGTTATAGAGAGGTGGTCACATCCAAGGTACAGGAAACAGGTAGCTGAGTGACTGTCAGGAGGGAGAAAGGGAATAGGCAGAGAGTGCAGGGATCCCCTGTGGCCGTTCCCCTCAATACTATGGATGCTTTTTTGGATACTGTTGGGGAGAATGACCTACCAGGGGAAGGTCATATCAGACAGGTCTCTGGCACTGAGCCTGTCCCTGTGGCACAGAAGGGAAGGGGGGAGAATAGGAGCGCAGTTGTAGTGGGGGATTCAATAGTAAGAGGCACAGACAGGCGGTTCTTGGGCGCGAACGAGACGAAAGGATGGGATGTTGCCTCCCGGGTGCCAGGGTCCATGATGCCTCGGATTGTGTCTTGAAAATTTTTAAGGGGGAGGGTGAGCCATTAGCAGTCATGTACACGTCGGTACCAATGATACAGGTAGAAAAAGGACAGAGAATATGAAAAACAAGTACAGGGCGTTCGGTTGGAAGCTGAAGTCCAGGACAAACAGGGTAGTTATCTCCGGATTACGACCAGTGCCACGTGATAACGAGATAAGAAATAGGGAGAGAGTGCAGCTAAACACGTGGCTACGGGGCTGGTGCAAGAGGGAGGGCTTCCTTTGTGTGGATAATTAGAGCACATTCTGGGGCAAGTGGGACCTGTACAGTAAGGATGGGGTGCACCTGAACTGGAAGGGCACAAATATCATGGGAGGGAGGTTTGCTCGAGCTATAAGGGATGATTTAAACTAGATTGGCAGGGGGTGGGGAACCGGATTGGTAATTCAGAGGATGAGGTATTCGGCCTTCCAACAAACACAACAGGGAATGAGGTTGCTAATAAAGAAATGCAGTTGATGGAGCGTAATTATGGACACAGAGATGGTTTGAAGTGTGTATACTTCAATGCTAGAAGTGTCAGAAGTAAGGCGGATGGACTTAGAGCATGCGTCGGTGCTTGGAACTATGATGTTGTGGCCATTACAGAAACTCGGGTAACTCAGGGACAGGAATGGCTGTTGGAAGTTCTGGGATTTAGATGCTTTAAAAGAAATAGGGAGAGTGGAAAAAGAGGCGGTGGAGTGGTATTGCTAGACAGGACTAGTATAGCAGCTACTGAAAGGCAGTTCGAGAATGATATGTCTGCAGAGTCAGTTCGGGTTGAAGTCCTGAAGAAGAAAGGAGCAGTCACTTTGTTGGGGTTTATTTTACAGACCCCCCTAATGGTTGCAGAGAAGTAGAGGAGCAGATTGGGATGCAGGTACTGGAAAGGTGCAGAAGTCACAGAGTTGTAGTCATGGGTGACTTCAACTTTCCAAATATTGATTGGAAACATTTTAGTTGTAATAGTTTAGATGGAGTGGATTGTGCCCAGTACGTTCAGGAAGGATTCCTAAAAACAGTATGTAGATAGACCAACACGAGGAGAGGTCATTTTGGATTTGGTGCTTGGCAACGACCCAGGCCAAGTGTTAGACCTGTTGGTAGGAGAGCATTTTGGCAGTAGTGCTCATAACTCTATTACTTTTACAATAGTCATGGAAAAGGATAGATACATTTGGCAGGATTAGGTTTATAATTGGGAAAAGGGTAATTATAATTCTGTTAGGCAAGAACTGGGTAACATAAAATGGGAACAGATGCTGTCAGGGAAGACCTCTATGGGAATATGGAGATTGTTTAAGGAATGCATACTGTGTGTGCTTGATATGTTTGTCCCTAGTAGGCAGGGAAGAGGTTGAGTGAGGGAGCCTTGATTGTCAAGAGAGGTCGAACGACTGGTTAAGAGGAAGAAGGATTCATATATAAGATTTAGGAAACAAAGATTGGAAAAGGCTCCAGAGGGATACAAGTTATCCAGGAAGGAGCTAGAGAAAGGCCTTAGGAGAGCTATGAAGGGGCATGAGAAAACCTTGGCAGATAGGATCAAGGAAAACTCCAAGGCTTTTTACATGTCCATGAGGAATAAGAGAATGACCAGAGATAGCATAGGGCTGATCAAGGATTGAAAAAGGAATTTGTGCACAGAGCCTAAAGAGATAGAAGAGGTCCTTAATGAATATTTTTCTTTAGTATTCACAACTGAGAGGGACCTAGTTATAGAGGAGGACAATGTGAAACAGGCTGGTCGGCTGGACGAGGTGGATGTTAGTAAGGAAGATGTGCTAGGAATTTTGAGGAAATTGAAGATAGATAAATCCCCCGGGCCTGATGGGATTTATCCAAGGATTCTAGATCGCAGGACCTTTGGCGATGATCTTTTTGTCCTCACTGTCCATGGGTTCAGTGCCAGAAGATTGGAGAGAGACAAATGTCATTCCCTTGCTCAAAAAAGGGAATAGGGATGACCCCGGAAATTACAGGCCAGTTAATCTTACTTCAGTGGTGTGCAAATTATTGGAAAGGGCTCTGAGAGATAGGATTTATGATCACTTGGAAAGGCACAGTTTGATTCATGATAGTCAGCATGGATTTGTGAGGGGTAGATATAACCTCACAAACCTTACTGAATTCTTTGAAGGGGTGATCAAACACGTGGATGAAGGTAGAGCAGTAGATGTGGTATACATGGATTTAAGTAAGTTGTTTGATAAGGATCCCCATGATAGGCTTATGCAGAAAGTAAGGGAGCATGGGATAGGGGGAAATGTGGCAGATTGGACTCAGAATTGGCTGACCCTTAGAAGACAAAGGGTGATAGTGGGCGGAAAATATTCAACATGGTGCTCAGTTACGAGTGGTGTACCATAAAGATCTGCCCTGGGTCCTCTTCTATTTGTGATTTTTGGAAATGATTCGGATTTAGGAGTGGAAGTGTGGATTAGTAAGTTTGCGAACAATATGAAGGTGGGTTGAGTTGTGGATAGTGCAGAGGGCTGTTCTAGGTTACAGAGGGATATTGAGAGGATGTAGAGCTCGGCTGAGAAGTGGCAGATAGAGTTTAACCCTGAAAAGTGTGAATTGATTTCCCTTGAATGGACAAACTTGAAAGCATAATAATACTTGGCAGTGTGAAGGAGCAGAGGGATCTCGGGGTTCATATCCACAGTTCCCTGAAAGCTGCTGCCCAGGTGGATAGAGTTGTTCAGAAGGCATTTGCTGTGTTAGATTTGATTAATAGAGGGGTTGAGTTCGAGAACCGTGAAGTTATGCTCCAGCTATACAAAAGCCTGGCTCGGCCACATCTGGAGTATTGTGTCCAGTTTTGGTCGCCTCATTACAGGAAAGATGTGGAATCATTGGGAAAGGCACAGAGGAGATTTATCAGGATGTTGCCCGGAATGGATGGAAGATCTTGAGAGGAAAGGCTGTGAGACCTAGGGCTTTCTTCATAAGAATGATGAAAGATGAGAGACGACTTGATAGAGGTGTAGAAATGATCAGAGGTATAGATAGAGTGGACAGCCAGAGATTTTTTCCTAGGTTGGAGGTAGCTTTCACAAGGGGACATAGTATTAAAGTGAGTGGAAGTAGATATAGGGGAGATGTCAGAAGTAGGTTCTTTACTCAAAGAGTGGTAGGGGCGTGGGATGCATTTTCAGAGAGGGTAGTGGAGTTGGCCTCATTAGGGGCATTTAAGTGGCTACTGGATAGGCAAATGGATGATAGTATAAGGTAGGGGTGGAGGTTAGATAGGCCTTGGGCTTAGGGTAAAATTTCAGCACAACATCGTGGGCCGAAGGGGCTGTAACTGTGCTGTACTGTTCCATGTTCTATGTTCTATATTCTAAAAACATTTCCCTACTCAGACCTAAGAAACATTCACCTTATTTTTAAGTTATGTCCCCTGGTTTGAGACTCCAAAACAAGGGGACATATTTTACCTCCGTCTAATCCCACCTACCCATTTAGGCATTTTGCAAGTTAGATTGCCTTGCAATTTTCAAAACTGTGGACTGTACAGACTCAGTTTTCCCCAGTGTCTCCGCAGAGGACAGTCCCAAGTCTGGTGAACAAGTCTGGTGAACATTTGTTTCATCCTCCTGTGATAATCATATTTTCCTTGAGATAAGTGGACCAACCTGCACACACGACTCCATGTGTGGTCTAGCGAAGTTCCAATTCATTTGAAGCAAGACTTCATTACTCCTGTATTTAAATCATCTTGCAATTAAGATGAGCATTCCATAGCTTGCTGCATTTGTATGTTATCCTGAAGTAACTTTTAGGCCTTTTTGGACTCTTTGTACATCTGCACTTTCCCACCTCTTAATATTTAATACTCTGCATCTGTTTCTCCTTCCAAAGTGGATAACCTCATATTTTTCCACACTCTGTTCCATCTGCTGTCTTCTACATTCTACATGCTACATTCACTAAGCCTGTCCAGATTCCCTGAGTGGCTTTACTTCCTCACCACACACAGTTCCACTTAAGTTTGTATCATCTGCAAATTTGGAAAGATGACATTTGGTCCTCATCTCCAAATCAGTCATATATACAGCTGGAGCCCAAGTACTGAATCTTACAGTACTACCTGTTAGTCAGAAGCCTGCCAACATGAGAATGGCCCATTTACTTCTGCTTTCTGGCAAGCACCTGAACCTGCCTCCCATT
Source organism: Stegostoma tigrinum (assembly GCF_030684315.1). Taxonomy (NCBI): domain Eukaryota; kingdom Metazoa; phylum Chordata; class Chondrichthyes; order Orectolobiformes; family Stegostomatidae; genus Stegostoma; species Stegostoma tigrinum. The sequence continues at coordinate 154,499,920 of NC_081354.1, forward strand.
CAGATTGTTCCCTTAGTTTCTCATGAGAAATTCCATGTTTTCAATCTTTTTTTCTCTTTGGTAAAATTGACAAGAAACAATGACACAGCATGTTTTGTTTGTTGCCAGAATTGTAATGCTGCCTGAAATCCTAAAATTGTTTCAGAGATAGTAGGAACAGCAGATGCTGGAGAACCTGAGATAACAAGACGTAGAGCTGGGTGAACACAGCATGCCAAGCAGCATCAGAGGAGCGGGAAGGCTGACGTTTTGGGCCTAGACCCTTCTTCAGAAATGGGGGAGGGGGAGAAGGTTCTGAAATAAATAGGGAGAGAGGGGGAGGTGGATCGAAGATGGATAGAGGAGAAGATAGGTGGAGAGAAGACAGACAGGTCAAAGAGGCGGGGATGGAGCCAGAAAAGGTGAGTGAAGGTAGGGAAGTAGGAAGGAGATAGAACAGTCCAGGGAGGACAGACAGGTCAACAGGGTGGGATGAGATTAGTCTATAGAAGATGGGAGTGTGGCTTGAGGTGGGAGGAGGGGATAGGTGGAAGGACAGGCTAAGGAGGCAGGGACAAGCTGGGCTGGTTTTGGGGTACAGTGGGGGTGGGGCGATTTTGAAGCTTGGGAAACCCACATTGATACCATTGGGCTGCAGGGTTCCCAAGTTGCTGTTCCTGGAACATTTGGGTAGCATCATTGTGGCACTGCAGGAGGCCCAGGATGGACATGTCGTCTGAGGAATGGGAGGGGGAGTTGAAATGGTTCCTGACTGGGAGGTGCAGTTGTTTAGTGCCGACCGAGCGTAGCTGTTCTGCAAAGTGGTCCCCAAGCCTCCGTTTGGTTTCCCCAATGTAGAAGAGGCCACAACAAGAACTGCGGATGCAGTATACCACACGTGTAGATGTGCTGGTGAACATCTGCTTGATGTGGAAACTCTTCTTGGGGCCTGGGTTGGGGGTGAGGGAGGAGATATAGGGGCAGGTGTAGCACTTCCTGTGGTTGCAGGGGAAAGCCGGGTATGGTGAGGTTGGAGGAGATTGTGGAGCGGACAAGGGAGTCGCGGAGAGAGTGGTCACTCCGGAAGGCAGAAAGGAAAAATGTCTTTGGTGGTGGGGTCGGATTGCAAATGGCGGAAGTGTCTGTGGATGATGCGTTGGATCCTGAGGTTGGTGGGGTGGTATGTGAGGATGAGGGGATTCTGTTTTGGTTTTTTTTATTGTGGGGTGGGATGTGAGGGATGAGTTGCGGGAAATGCGGTGGGCACGATCGAGGGCGTTCTCAAATACTGAGGGGGGTAATTTGCGACCCTTGAAAAACGAGGACATCTGAGATGTACAGGAGTGGAATGCCTCATCCTGGGAGCAGATGCGATGGAGGCGAAGGAATTGGGAATAGGGGATGGCATTTTTGCAGGAAGATGGGTGAGAGGGGTTGCATTCTAGGTAGCTGTGGGAGTCGGTGAGCTTGAAATGGACATCAGTTGCCAGAGATGGAGACAGAGAGGTCCAGGAAGGAGAGAGAGGTATTAGAGATGGTCCAGATAAACTTAAGGCTGGAGTAGAAGGTGCTGGTGAAGTGGATGATCTGTTTGAGCTCCTCGTGGGAGCATGAGGCAGTGCCGATACGGTCATCAATGTAATGGAGGAACAAATCGGTTTTAGGGCCAGTATAGGTGCAAAAGAGGGATTGTTCCACATAACCTACAAAGAGGCAGGCATAGCTTGGGCCCATGTGGGTACCCATGGCCAACCCCTTTGTCTGTAGGAAGTGGGAGGAATTGGAAGAGAAGTTGTTAAGGGTGAGGATGAGGTCGGCTAAGTGGACGAGGGTGTCAGTGGAGGGGGACTGGTTGGGCCTGCGGGACAGGAAGAAGCAGAGGCCCTTTAGGCCATCTGTATGGGGAAACTTACGCATCAACAAATACCGGTCACACTTGGACCTTCGGCAGTTTTTCTGCCGCCTCCACCTCCATACTTACATCTTTACTTGTGAGCCGAACTCTCCCTCTACTGACCCCTTCTCCCACCTCCAATGCACCCCCTCCTTCTGGACACCAGTCCTACCCTCCCTCGACCTCTTTGTCTCCAACTGCCATCGTGACATTACCCACCTCAACCTCTCCACCCCTCTCATCCACTCCAACTTCTCTCCTGCAGAACGGGCAGCACTCCACTCCCTCTGCTCCGATCCCAACCTCATCATAAAACCTGCGGACAAGGGAGGCGCAATTGTAGTATGGTGCACTGACCTCTACATCACCCAGGCCAGACACCAGCTCTCCGACACCTCCTCTACCGCCCCCATTGATCATGATCCCACCACTGAAAACCAAACCATCATTTCCCAAATCTTCCAAAACCTCATCACTTCAGGTGACCTCCCACCCACAGCCTCTGACCTCATTGTTCCCCAAAACCGCATTGCCCGCTTCTATCTCCTTCCCAAAATCCACAAATCTGACTACCTTGGTCGACCCAATGTCTCTGCCTGCTCCTGCCCCACCAAACTCATCTCCACCTATCTGGAATCTATTTTCTTCCCCTTGGTCCAGGAACTCCCTACCTATCTCTGTGACACCAACCAAGCTCTCCAACACCTCCAGAACCTCCAATTCCCTGGTCCCCAACACCTCATTTTTACTAAGGATGTCCAGTCCTTATACACCTGCATTCCCCATACAGATGGCCTGTAGGCCCTCCGCTTCTCACTGTCCCGCAGGCCTGACCAGTCTCCCTCCACTGACACCCTCATCCACTTAACCAAACTCATCCTCACCCTCAGTTCCTCCCACTTCCTACAGACAAAGGGGGTGGCCATGGGTACCCGCATGGGCACAAGCTATGCCTGCCTCTTTGTAGGTTATGTGGAACAATCCCTCTTCTGTACCTACACCGACCCTAAACCCCACCTCTTCCTCCGTTACACTGATGACTGTATCGGCGCTGCCTCGTGCTCCCCAGAGGAGCTCGAACAGTTCACCCACTTTACCAACACATTCCACCCTAACCTTAAGTTTACCTGGACCATTTCTAATACTTCTCTCTCCTTCCTGGACCTCTGTCTCCATCTCTGGCAACCAGCTAGAAACAGATATCCATTTCAAGCCTACCAACTCCCACAGCTACCTAGAATACACCTCCTCCCACCCACCTTCCTGCAAAAATGCCATCCCCTATTTCCAATTCCTTCGCCTCCGTCGCATCTGCTCCCAGGATGTAGTATTCCACACGCGTACATCTCAGATGTCCTCGTTTTTCAAGGACTGCAACATCCCCCCCGCCCTGTCAGTAGTCAAGAATGCCCTTGACCATGTCTCCCGCATTTTCCGCAACTCATCGCTCACACTCCCTCCACGCAATAAAGAAAACCAAAACAGTATCCCCCTCATCCTCACATACCACCCCACCAACCTCAGGATCCAACGCATCATCCTCCGACACTTTTGCCATTTGTAATCCGATCCCACTTCCAAAGGTTTTATTCCCTCTCCACCCCTATCTGCCATCTGAAGGGACCACTCTCTCCATGACTCCCTTGTCTGGTCCACACTCCCCTCCAGCTCCACCACACCCGGCACTTTTCCCCGCAACCGCAGGAAGTGCTACACCTGCTCATACACGTCCATCCCAGGCCCCAAGAAGGCCTTCCACATCAAGCAGATGTTCACCTGTACATCTGCTCATATGGTATACTGCATCCGTTGTTCCCATTGTAGCCTCCTCTACATCGGGGACATCAAGCGGGAGCTTGGGGACCGCTTTGCGGAACATCTACCCTCAGTTCGCAATAAATAACTGCACCGACCAGTGGCGAACCATTTCAACTCCCCCTCCCATTCCTCAGATGACATGTACGTCCTGGGCCTTCTGCAGTGCCACAATGATGCTACCCCAAGGTAGCAGGAACAGCAACTCATATTCCTCTTGGGAACCCTGCAGCCTAATGGTATCAATGTGGACTTCACAAGCTTCAAAACCTCTCCTCCCCCTACCGCATGCCAAAACCAGCCCAGCTGATCCCCGCCTCCCAAACCTGTTCTTCCTCTCACCTATCCCCTCCTCCCACCTCAAGACACACCCCCATTTCCTACCTACTAACCTCATCCCACCCCCGTGACCAGTCTGTCCTCCCTGGACTGATCTAACTCCTCCTTACCTCCCCACTTACACTCACCTTTACTGGCTCCATCCCCATATCTTTGACCTGTCTGTCTTCTGTCCACCTATCTTCTCCTCTATCCATCTTCGATCCACCTCCCCCTCTCTCCCTATTCATTTCAAAACCTCCCTCTCCCTCCCCCATTTCTGAAGAATGGTCTGGGCCCGAAAAGTCAACTTTCCTGCTCCAGTAATGCTGCTTGGCCTGCTGTTTTCATCCAGCTCTCCACCTTGTCATCTCTGGAATCCTAAAATGTCAATTTAAACATTGAACCCCTTGTGTTGATGCTATCTTTATCATAAAAAGAACTTAGATATTTAAATCAACCTCAATTGATAAGCCCAAATTAAACTTGGTAGTGAGACCTCATTATCCATGAGCCAGCAAGCTGTGGATACCAGAGAGGTGCCCCCAGGCAGCTCATCAGTGACAAAAAATATAGGGTACTGATTTGTATGATTAGGGGAACAGAAGTTGCAAGTGGATTGTCTGGGGATCTGGGGTGAAGTAATGTTGCAAATGAGTTGGTGTTTGTAACTGTTAATAACTCATGTTATTTGAATTTAAGGTTAGGAGCAGTGCTCTTGCTCCCGCCAGCTCCATTTTAAATATATTTCAAAAGGTTCTTAGATGGCACCCTGCTGATGGGCCTTTTAAGAGCTTATATTCATTCACTTCTGGATGTATTTTAAATGGAAGGAGTTGTTGCCATTTTAGGGGCAAGCCCTGGATGCTTCCTTTCTTTCTAGACCAAAATGACTGGCCTTACATCCCATCTCATGATGCACATGTGCTTTCTGCCTGCCATGTTGGAGATTTTTTTTTAAGCTAAGATGTTTTAACATAAGCACAAAGAAACGTTAGCCCCATTAGTGTGTTAGTTATAACTAGGGAGAAGGAAATGTGTGATTATATTTTTTGAAAGACAATTATTTTGTAATTGCTCACTGGAGTGCTGCCAAGTTCTCAAGGGATGTTGCTCCCAATACCACACAACAATATAATGGTGATTTACTTTGATCAAAGGAGAAAGAAAATTATTGCAAGCACCAATTATTGTGAGGAAAAGTGTCTAGCTCATCATCATATATCATATATTATATATATATATATGCACACGCTTCAATTAGATGTATAGTTTTTAGTTCAATTTTGGCACTGTACATAATTTTACTGATGTACCAGTGGATTTGGGGTTAGTATACAAAAATAAGAAGTAGTGGTATGTGTAGAGACAGATTCAAATTCTGCTCAGAGTCATCCTGACACCCCTAACAAGACCTTGAAAATAGTTCAGCAAAAGGCATTACTATTGAAACAGCAGCTTCCCATATGAAACAGATTTGAGAATATCATAAAAAGCCAGTTGAAATTAATTGATATTGCACATCCTTGATGAACTGTTTGATGTAGTCAAGTGATAGTTGATGAATTCTCTTTCAAGAGGAAATTATCAAGTAAAATTTGACCTCCAAATGAAAGGTTAATCAAAATCTTTAAGATGCCAAAAAAAAATTCATTTATCTGAGTGTTAATACAGACAAGCAGACTCAGACTCAGTGGCATAACTAAAAAACTCCTGGTGGTCTTGCTGAGTGAGCCAAAAATTCTTTCTTTTGAAAAGAAAAAAAATTATGTTTTGATAAACAATGTCCAAGGCTTGTGTTTTGATACTGCAGGGCCCTTAGCATAATTTGTATTTATCTGGATGGTATAAATAACCTGTATTTATGCAAAGTGTCAAAAGTGGGTCAGTAAGATTATTCTCCCAGCTGAGACAGAAGGTCATAGGATCAAATGCCACTGCAGTGACTTGAAAACATAATCCAGGTTGAAACATCAGTGACAGCATTGAGATATTGCAGGGCCATCACTGGCGAAGAGTTTAACCTGTATGCTTTCCCAGATTGGTATAATTGATCCCACAGCATTATTAGAAAATAAGCAATGGAGATTTCCTGACCAATATGTATTCATCAGTCATCATTTAAAGCAGATGATCTGGCAACTTATATAATTGATTTTTCATGGAACTTTTACACCCCAAAAGTACTTCAATGGCTGTAAAGTATTTTAAGATGTCCTGAGATCCTGGGGGCATTATATAAATGCAGGTATTTGTTTTAATCTGTACTTGCGTCAGATGTCAAATTACAATTAAAGGCCTGAGGGATTCGTTCCAAATCCACTAATAGGGCTGAGAAGCTGCTTGGTTTATGCCCATTATGCAGCTTTGTCACTATTCAAGTCTCCGTTCAAGTTTAAAGTTTCTTTTCAAGCCATGTTACTTTTACAAGGTCACAAGTTAATAGACGTGTAACAGACTCCAAGAATAGCAATTAATTAGCACAAATTTCTTCAACTCTTTTTACTCAACTTTTGTTCTGTATCCTTGTTAACCTTACAGAACAAAAACCTGATCCCATTCTCAAAATTTCAGCTGATCCAAACTATTTGAAGAAGAGATCCACAGTCTTATTGTCACTTGTGAGAAAAAAAGTGTTTCTTCATCGCACTTCTGAATGGCCTCAGTTTTAAGATTGTAACTTTGTTCACGATTTGTCACTGCTTCCCTGGTCTCGCCCTAGATGCATGCAAATTGCAGTGTTGCATTGGAGTGTCACCATGATGCATTGTTAAATTCCTTAAGGGGGTGTTCAGCTAAGAATGCTGCAGTAATGTAAATTGTGTGGTTTATATATATTTTAATATCATTTAATTAAGCTTTGGTTACTGCTTTTATGGTTAGTGAGAGACATGGTGGCACACATCAGTAGCACACTGGAACCTCAAAACAGTCAGTAGACAGAGGTGAGTGTAATTGCCATCATTACGGAGGAGATGATGGGGAAGCTAAAAGATCTGAAGTTGAATAAATCACCTGGACCAGAGAACTGCACCCCAAGTTTCTAAATGAGATAGCTAAGTAAATTGCAGAGGTATTGATGGTGATCTTTCAGAATCACTGGGTCAGGAGGGTCCCAGAGGACTGTAGAACAGCTAATGTAACACCTCTGTTTAAGAAGGGACGGGGACAAAGGGTGGAAAATTATAGGCAAGTTAGCCTGACCTTGTACGTTAGTAAGATTTTAGAATCCATTATTAAGGATGAGATTGTGGAGCACTTGGAAGTGCATGGTAAAATAGGGCCGAGTCAACGGTAGGTCATACCTAACAAATCTGTTAGAATTCTTTGAGGAGGTAATGGGCACATTAGACAAAGGAGAGAGACAGAGGTTGTGATCTATTTGGATTTCTAGAAAGCTTTTGACAAGATGCCACAGTGGAGTCTGTGAAATAAGATAAGAGCCCATTGTGTTAGGAGGCAAGGTACTGGCATGGATAAAGAATTGGCTGACAGGCAGAATGCAGAGAATGGAGATAAAGAGTGATAGCAAGAACTGCAGATGCTGGAGTCAGAGATAACCCAGTGTGGAACTGGAGGAACACAGCAGGTAGGCAGCATCAGGGGACCCTTCTTCAGAACTGGCCCGCACTGTGCTGATGGAGAAAAAGGGGTCTTTTTCAGGATGGCAGCTAATGACTAGGGGAGTTCTGCGAGAGTCAGTGTTGAGAACACAAGTATTCACATTATATGTTAATTACCTGGAACTGATAGCATTGTTGCTACGTTTGCAGGCAAAACAAAGATAGTTGAAGGAATAGGAAGTGATGACTGGAGAGAGGCAAATGTAATTCCTCTCTTCAAGAAAGGAAATAGGGAAATCCACGGCAATTACAGACCAGTAAGTCTCACGTCTGTCGTCTGCAAGGTGTTAGAAAGGATTCTGAGGGATAGGATTTATGACCATCTGGAAGAGCACGGCTTGATCAAATGCAGTCAACACGGCTTTGTGAGGGGCAGGTCATGCCTCACAAACCTTATCGAGTTCTTTGAGGATGTGACTAGAAAAGTTGATGAGGGTCGACCTGTGGATGTGGTGTATATGGACTTCAGTAAGGCATTTGATAAGGTTCCCCATGGAAGGCTCATTCAGAAGGTCAGGAGGAATGCGATACAGGGGAACTTAGCTGCTTGGATACAGAATTGACTGGCCAACAGAAGACAGCGAGTGGTAGTAGAAGGAAAATATTCTGCCTGCAAGTCAGTGATGAGTGGTGTTCCACAGGGCTCTGTCCTTGGGCCTCTACTGTTTGTAATTTTTACTAATGACTTGGATGAGGGGATTGAAGGATGGGTCAGCAAGTTTGCAGACGACACAAAGGTTGGAGGTGTCGTTGACAGTATAAGGGCTGTTGTAGGCTGCAGCGGGACATTGACAGAATGCAGAGATGGGCTGAGAGGTGGCAGATGGAGTTCAACCTGGATAAATGTGAGGTGATGTATTTTGGAAGGTCGAATTTGAAAGCTGAGTACAGGATTAAGGATAGGATTCTTGGCAGTGTGGAGGAACAGAGGGATCTTGGTGTACAGATACATTGATCCCTTAAAATGGCCACCCAAGTGGGCAGGGTTGTTAAGAAAGGAATAGGAAGTGATGACTGGAGAGAGGCAAATGTAATTCCTCTCTTCAAGAAAGGAAATAGGGAAATCCCCGACGTTTTGGCTTTCATTAACAGGGGGATTGAGTTTAAGAGCCGTGAGATCTTGCTGCAGCTCTATAAAACTTTGGTTAGACCGCACTTGGAATACTGCGTCCAGTTCTGGTCGCCCTATTATAGGAAAGATGTGGATGCTTTGGAGAGGGTTCAGAGGAGGTTTACCAGGATGCTGCCTGGACTGGAGGGCTTATCTTATGAAGACAGGTTGACTGAGCTCGGACTTTTTTCATTGGAGAAAAGGAAGAGGAGAGGGGACCTAATTGAGGTATACAAGATAATGAGAGGCATAGATAGAGTTGATAGCCAGAGACTATTTCCCAGGGCAGAAATGGCTAACACGAGGTGTCATAGTTTTAAGCTGGTTGGAGGAAAATATAGAGGGGATGTCAGAGGCGGGTTCTTTACACAGAGAGTTGTGAGAGCATGGAATGCGTTGCCAGCAGCAGTTGTGGAAGCAAGGTCATTGGGGTCATTTAAGAGACTGCTGGACTTGCATATGGTCACAGAAATTTGAGGGTGCATACATGAGGATCAATGGTCGGCACAACATCGTGGGCTGAAGGGCCTGTTCTGTTCTGTGCTGTACTGTTCTGTGTTCTATGTTCTATGAGGAAGCAGGGAGGCTGCAGAAGGTCTTGGACAGGTTAGAAGCGGAGGTAAAGAAGGAGTAAATGGAATGCAATGTGGGTAAGGGTGAGGTTGTGAACTTTGATAGGAAGAATAAAGTTGTAGGCTATTTTCTAAATGGAGAAAGGCCTTAGAAATCTGAAGCACAAAGACACTTAGGAGTCCAAGTTCAGGATTCTCTTCAGGTTAATATGCATGTATAGTTTGCAGTTAAGCATGCAAATGCAATGTTAGCATTCATTTCAAAAGGGCTAGAATACAAAAGCAGAACTATACTGCTGAGGCTGTATGAGGCTTTGGTCAGGCTGCCATTGGAATATTGTGAGCAGTTTTGGACCCTGTATATAAAGAACAATGGTGCAGTATTGGAGGGGGTCCAGTGGAGATTTTCAACAATGATTCTGAGGATGAAGGGCTCATCATATGAGGAGGAGTTGAGGACTCTGGGTATGTCCTTGTTGGAGTTTGTAGGGATAGTGGGGGGGTTGGAATTTGATTGAAACTTACAGAATACTGAGAGGCTGGGATAGAGTGGGTGTGGAGAAAATATTTCTGCTAGTAGGAAACACCATGACTCAATGGCACAGCCTCAGTGTGATGTGACAACTCATTACAACTGAGATGTGGAGGAATTTCTTCAGCTGGAGAGCTGTTAATCTGTGGAAACGATTGCTGTAGAAGCCTGTGGAGGCCATTCATTAAATGTATTTAAGACATAGATGGATAGGTTCTTGATGAGTAAGCAGACCAAAGGTGGCGAGAAGGCCAGAGAATGGGGTTGAGAACATATCATCTGTGATCGATTGGCAAAAGAGATTCAATTTGTCAAATTGCCTAATTCTGTTCCTAAATCTTATAGTCTTATGAATTTCCCTGTGTGTCAGAAGTTAATTACTAACTTGTAAGTATTTCTGTAGGCATGGTGATTTCTGGCAAAATTGTTTAAGGGAGGTACTTTTGCATTACTATGAATTTTGTTTACCTTGGCTTGTTCTGTGAGCCAGCAAGGTAATCAAAGGTATCTCAAGGTTTGTTCGAGATGTCTGGAACTTTTCCATTCCAAACTTGAGGGGAAATACTCTAGCTTAGAGAGAATTTTATTTTTCAGTTTTACTGTGGATTTAAGCAGTCCTGCGAAGTTTATCAATGAAGATGTTTCTATATGCCAAAGCTCCAGTGAAGGAGAGGATATAGTGAAACTAGAATAATTTAGAGTGAACAGCTGTTAGTCTAAAGCAAAAGTGTTTAGATAAAACCCTGAAGAGGTTACTTGAAGCTTATATTTAAGCTCAGGTGCATGAATAACTCTAGGAGAAAGATACATGCAGTTTGAAGCTATAAGTTAAAGTCACATGTGACTTAAATCTGTCAAGGTGTTAGAGACATGGACTCAAGTGTGACTACTGTAGCAGGGATGTGTTTTGAGTACTATTACAGCTGGTGAATATTAAATTCATTTTATAGTCATTTATTTTGTTAACTAATGTCTGTTCAATTGTTAAAACAAAATCGATGGCATTGCATGCCAATATTTCAGCGAGTGGTCATTTTATTAAAATAAAAAGAAAATAAATTTTATTTGCTATTTATAAAAACAACTCAGACAACTGAGGAGGCATGGTTGGTAAGTTTGTGGAGTAAAGAAGGTTATCTAAGATTACAAAGTTTTCTTGATCAATTGGGTCAAGGGGCTAAAGAGTGGCAGATGGAGTTTAATTTGGATAAGTATGATGTATTCCATTTTGATAAAACAAGCAAGGGCAGGACTTAAATAATGAATGGCAAGGCTCTGGGTAGTGTTGCAGAACAGAGAGACCTAAGAGTTCAGGTACCTGATTCTTTGAAATTTGCGTGACGCGTAAACAGGGTGGCTAAAAGGCAATTAGCGCACTTACTTTCGTTGCTCAGACCTTTGAGTATTGAAAATAAAAACCAAAATAACTGGATGCTGTAAATCAGGAACAAAAACAAAAGTTGCTGGAAATGCTCAGAAGGTCTGGCAGCATCTGTGAAGAAATAAAAAATCAGAGTTAACATTTCGGGTCATGAAGGGTCACTGGACCAGAAACGTTAACTCTGACCTTTTCTTTACAGATGCTGCTAGACCTGCTGAGCTTTCCCAGCAACTTCTCTTTTTGAGTATAGAAGTTGGGGCATCATGTTGAAGATAAACAGTCCATTGGTTAGGCCTCTTCTGCGGTACTGTGCACAGTTCTGGTCATGTTGATATAGGGAGGATATTATTAATCTAGGGAGTGTTCGAAAAGATTTATCAGGATGTTATCAGGAATGGAGGGTTTGAGTTAAGAAAATAGGCTGGGACCTTCCTAATATTGATTGGAACCTCCTCCGAGCAGAAGATTTGAATGGAGCTGTTTTTGTAAGGTGTGTTCAGGAGGGTTTCCTAACGCAGTACGTTGACAGGCCGACGAGGGGAGAGGCCATTCTAGACTTGGTGCTCGGAAACGAGCCGGGGCAGGTATCAGATCTTGTGGTGGGAGAGCATTTTGGTGATAGTGACCATAACACTCTCTCATTCTACATAGCTATGGAGAAGGAGAGGATTAGGCAGAATGGGAGGATATTTAATTGGGGAAGAGGAAACTATGATGCGATTAGACACGAGTTAGGAAGCATGGACTGGGAGCAGTTGTTCCATGGTAAGGGAACTATAGACATGTGGAGATGGTTTAAGGAACAGTTGTTGGGAGTGATGAGTAAATATGTCCCTCTGAGACAGGCAAGACGGGGTAAGATAAAGGAACCTTGGATGACGAGAGCGGTGGAGCTTCTAGTGAAAAGGAAGAAGGTAGCTTACATAAGGTGGAGGAAGCTAGGGTCAAGTTCAGCTAGAGAGGATTACATGCAGGCAAGGAAGGAGCTCAAAAATGGTCTGAGGAGAGCCAGGAGGGGGCACGAGAAAGGCTTGGCAGAAGGAATCCGGGAAAACACAAAGGCATTTTACACTTACGTGAGGAATAAGAGAATGGTCAAAGAAAGAGTAGGGCCGATCAGGGATAGCATAGGGAACTTGTGTGTGGAGCCTGAGGAGGTAGGGGAAGCCCTAAATGAGTTTTTTTGCTTCTGTCTTTACGAAAGAAACGACCTGTGTAGTGAATGAAACCTTTGAAGAGCAGGTGTGCATGCTGGAATGGATAGAGATAGAGGAAGCTGATGTACTGAAAATTTTGTCAAACATTAAGATTGACAAGTCGCCAGGCCCGGATCAGATTTGTCCTCGGCTGCTTTGGGAAGCGAGAAATGCAATTGCTTCGCCACTTGCGAAGATCTTTGCATCCTCGCTCTCCACTGGAGTCGTACCTGAGGACTGGAGAGAGGCAAATGTAATTCCTCTCTTCAAGAAAGGAAATAGGGAAATCCCCGGCAATTATAGACCGGTAAGTCTCACGTCTGTCGTCTGCAAGGTGTTAGAAAGGATTCTGAGGGATAAGATTTATGACCATCTGGAAGAGCATGGCTTGATCAAATACAGTCAACACGGCTTTGTGAGGGGTAGGTCATGCCTTACGAACCTTATCGAGTTTTTTGAGGATGTGACTAGTAAGGTTGATGAGGGTCAAGCTGTGGATGTGGTGTATATGGACTTCAGTAAGGCATTTGATAAGGTTCCCCATGGAAGGCTCATTCAGAAGGTCAGGAGGAATGGGATACAGGGGAACTTAGCTGCTTGGATACAGAATTGGCTGGCCAACAGAAGACAGCGAGTGGTAGTAGAAGGAAAATATTCTGCCTGGAAGTCAGTGGTGAGTGGGGTTCCACAGGGCTCTGTCCTTGGGCCTCTACTGTTTGTAATTTTTATTAATGACTTGGACGAGGGAATTGAAGGATGGGTCAGCAAGTTTGCAGACGACACAAAGGTCGGAGGTGTCGTTGACAGTGTAGAGGGCTGTTGTAGGCTGCAGCGGGACATTGACAGGATGCAGAGATGGGCTGAGAGGTGGCAGATGGAGTTCAACCTGGATAAATGCGAGGTGATGCATTTTGGAAGGTCGAATTTGAAAGCTGAGTACAGGATTAAGGATAGGATTCTTGGCAGCGTGGAGGAACAGAGGGATCTTGGTGTGCAGATACATAGATCCCTTAAAATGGCCACCCAAGTGGACAGGGTTGTTAAGAAAGCATATGGTGTTTTGGCTTTCATTAACAGGGGGATTGAGTTTAAGAGTCGTGAGATCTTGTTGCAGCTCTATAAAACTTTGGTTAGACCGCACTTGGAATACTGCGTCCAGTTCTGGGCGCCCTATTATAGGAAAGATGTGGATGCTTTGGAGAGGGTTCAGAGGAGGTTTACCAGGATGCTGCCTGGACTGGAGGGCTTATCTTATGAAGAGAGGTTGACTGAGCTCGGTCTCTTTTCATTGGAGAAAAGGAGGAGGAGAGGGGACCTAATTGAGGTATACAAGATAATGAGAGGCATAGATAGAGTCGATAGCCAGAGACTATTTCCCAGGGCAGAAATGGCTAGCACGAGGGGTCATAGTTTTAAGCTGGTTGGTGGAAAGTATAGAGGGGATGTCAGAGGCAGGTTCTTTACGCAGAGAGTTGTGAGAGCATGGAATGCGTTGCCAGCAGCAGTTGTGGAAGCAAGGTCATTGGGGTCATTTAAGAGACTGCTGGACATGCATATGGTCACAGAAATTTGAGGGTGCATCCATGAGGATCAATGGTCGGCACAACATTGTGGGCTGAAGGGCCTGTTCTGTGCTGTACTGTTCTATGTTCTATGTTCTATGTTCTAATGGAGCATAGGAGGTTTAGGGGTTACCCTATAGAGTTTAGAAAATCATGAGGGGCATAGATAAGGTGGATAGCAAGGGTCTTTTCCCTAGCATGAGGGAATTCAAAACTAGGGGGCATATTTTTAAGGTGAGTTGAGAAAGATTTAAAATGTACACGAGGGGCAATATTTTTTACATGGAGAATAGTTCGTAGGTGGAATAATTTTCAGAGGAGGCTGTGGATGCAAGTACAGTTACAACATTTAAAAGACACTTGGATAAGTATATAAATAGGAAAGGTTCAGAGGGATGTGGGTCAAATGCAGGTCAGTGGGACTTGTTTGGTTTGGTAACATGGTCAGTGTGGAATAGTTGGATTATAGGGCCTGTTTCCGTGCTGTATGATTCTAAATTATGAACTACCAAGTCATGTTTCAGCTTGGGTTCTGGTGTATCCTGCGATGATACCAACTGGGATCATAATAGTACCTACTGACCAACTGTTAACAGCAAATTCTTTGTAAGTGTAAATGCTGATAGGGTCTATGAGTTGGTTGGGAACAAATATCAAGGTTTCCAAATAAGATTTCAATACACTAATTCACATAGCATGGCATATGAAATAACAATGTCGAAGTACAGACTTAGCTCAAAGGTAACAGTGGTAGAATTTTTCAAGATAATAAATTGTGAGGCTGGATGAACACAGCAGGCCCAGCAGCATCTCAGGAGCACAAAAGCTGACATTTCGGGCCTAGACCCTTCATCAAAGAGGGGGATGGGGTGAGGGTTCTGGAATAAATAGGGAGAGAGGGGGAGGCGGACCAAAGATGGAGAGAAAAGAAGATAGGTGGAGAGGAGAGTATAGGTGGGGAGGTAGGGAGGGGATAGGTCAGTCCAGGGAAGATGGACAGGTCAAGGAGGTGGGATGAGTTTAGTAGGTAGGAGATGGAGGTGCGGCTTGGGGTGGGAGGAAGGGATGGGTGAGAGGAAGAACAGGTTAGGGAGGCAGAGACAGGTTGGACTGGTTTTGGGATGCAGTGGGTGGAGGGGAAGAGCTGGGCTGGTTGTGTGGTGCAGTGGGGGGAGGGGACGAACCGGGCTGGTTTTGGGATGCGGTAGGGAAAGGGGAGATTTTGAAGCTGGTGAAGTCCACATTGATACCATTGGGCTGCAGGGTTCCCAAGCAGAATATGAGTTGCTGTTCCTGCAACCTTCGGGTGGCATCATTGTGGCACTGCAGGAGGCCCATGATGGACATGTCATCTAAAGAATGGGAGGGGGAGTGGAAATGGTTTGTGACTGGGAGGTGAAGTGGTGTTCTGCATCTTGTGGACTTCACCAGCTTCAAAATCTCCCCTTTCCCCACCGCATCCCAAAACCAGCCCAGTTCGTCCCCTCCCCCCACTGCACCACACAACCAGCCCAGCTCTTCCCCTCCACCCACTGCATCCCAAAACCAGTCCGGCCTTTCTCTGCCTCCCTAACCTGTTCTTCCTCTCACCCATCCCTTCCCTGCAACCCAAGCCGCACCTCCATCTCCTACCTACTAACCTCATCCCACCTCCTTGACCTGTCTGTCTTCCCTGGACTGACCTATCCCCTCCCTACCTCCCCACCTATACTCTCCTCTCCATCTATCTTCTTTTCTCTCCATCTTCAGTCCGCCTCCCCCTCTCTCCCTATTTATTCCAGAACCCTCACCCCATCCCCCTCTCTGATGAAGGGTCTAGGCCCGAAACGTCAGCTTTTGTGCTCCTGAGATGCTGCTAGGCCTGCAGTGTTCATCCAGCCTCACATTTTATTATCTTGGATTCTCCAGCATCTGCAGTTCCCATTATCACTGGTAGAATTTTTCAAACCTGCTGAGACATTTTAGAGAGGTAGGAAGGGGGATTTAATTGGATGGGAAGGAAAAAAAAATACTGATTTTCGACGCTAAGTTAAATATTTGCTAATATGTTCTCAGAACACTTCAGGCAGGTCAGATTTCCTGACCATAATCAGCGGGAACATGTTTTATACTTATTAGCATTTGATGAATATTCATTAACACACCAGCCTTCTGGAATTACGTTCACACGTACAAATTTTTTCGGCAAAAATGAGAAACATATCTGTTCACAAACCCTACTATAATGTGGCAGGATAATCAAATAGTGCAACTTCTGCCACCAAGCTCTGGTGAGTTCACTATCCTTCAGTTACTTGATTGCTTTGTAACCTTTGTGCAAAAACATTCAGTGTTAGTGTGATACCTCGACATGGTGATCAGCTTAGGAGAAGTCTCAGTGATATGAAGTCTGTCTTGTTATTGTTTCAAGCTTACAGTTTTGGGGTGAAGCCTAACCAGGCCAACAAGCCTGCCCAAGTGAGGCAATTTATTATGGCTAATCTACCTAACATGCACATCTTTGGACTGTGGGAGGAAATCGGATCACCCGGAGGAATCCCATACAGACACAGGGAGAATAAGCATACTCCACACAGACTGTCACCTGAGGTTGGAATCGAACCCAGGTCCCTCGCACTGTGAGGCAGCAGTGCTGACCATTGAGTCACCACACCACTCTGGGTAACACATCCATCTGGAGTACTGTGCACAGTAATGGTCATCTTACTTAAGGAAGAATGTAAATGCATTGGAGGGCAGGTCAGAGAAAGCTCACAGACTGATACTTAGAATGAGTTGTTGTTTTATATGCAAAGGTTAGACAAATGAGGCCTTATTGGGTGGAGTTTAAAGAGACTTCTTTAACTTGACTTCATTGAAACTATAGGCAGATGTGGAGAGGATATTTCAATTGTTGGAGAATCCAGAACTAGGGGCCACTGTTTAAAAATAAGAGTACCTACTTAAAACAGAGTTGGGTGAAATTCTCTCTCTTGCAAAAGCTCACGAGTATATGGAACTCTCTTTCTGAGGAAGGAGAGGTCAGTAGGTTCTTGCTGAGCAAGGATTGAAAGGCTATTAGGGGTAGGCAGGAATGTGCATTTGAGGTTGCAATTAGATCAGCTATAACCTATTGAATGATGAGGCAGGCTCGAGGGATTGAATGGCCTCATTCTGTACCTTGTTTGTATGAATTTCGAAGGCTTTGTATAATAAATGACGATATCGGAAAAGGATGAAAAGGAGGAATATTATTGAAGAATACAATCATGCATCCAGAAATTTCTGAAGAAGGGTTCCTACCTGCAACATCAGCTTTCTTTCTCCTCTGATGTTGCCTGGCCTACTGTGTTCCTCCAGCTCCACACCGTGTTATTTCACCACAACACTGCCATTTTAGGTGTCTTGCATTCAGGCTGCTTCATTAATGTACCTTGTTGCTTGGATTTGGCATGCGATTTTTTTTCTAACATTTTGGACCCCTCCCATCCTAAAGGCAGTAAAATATGACCAGGTATGTATTGAGGGGTGCTAGCTAGTCTCTGCGTACCTAACTCTAAGTTGTGTCAAAACATGGAATCTGGCTTCAACTTTTTTTTTAAATCACAAGGACATATTAGATGAATTTTAAGAACTTGTGTTCTGTGGTTGCAGTCTCTTAAAGAGTGCTGCAGACAGAACAGGTTGCTTGTTCAGTACTTGTCAGGGGAAATCAAATACCAGAGATCAGTACGGAAGCACTGCCATTTGGTCAACACAGTCTGTTGATTCAGTTATGGATACCACAAATGAACAATTTATGGTGTGCTGACTGGTTGAGATCATGTCCTGAAGTGTAGAATATATCGACTAACTTGGGATCGGTACATTGAAGACTAGTTACAGTTTAGAAATTGAGGCTGAACTTCATTCCAAACTTCATTTCTATCATTTACAGTGGAAGTTGTCTAGATGGAGCATGAGGTGTCCACTTTTGCTCATGGCCGTCATCTTAGAGCGGGTCTGCTTATACAGTATTTTAAAGCTGTGGCCTTGTTGAGGCTAAAATGAACATCCACTAGAATGGTGCAGGATTTTAAAGGGTTAAATTATGAGGAGAAGTTGCAAAAACCTTGTTTTTTCGCTGTCTCAAGGTTAGGTGGTTGAGATGTGAACTGACTGAAGCTAAAGCATTTTGATATGGGGTAAATGCAGGGAAACTATTTGTGGTGCCAGGCACATGGGGCACAATCTTAAAATTAGAGCTAAGATATTCAAGAAATGAAATCAGGAAATATTTTTGACAAAGGGCAATGGAAATTGAATCACACATTTTGCATTCAAATTTAGGAGTACTAATTTGCAAACTATCATTTTCGTTAATCATAAATGTCACTCTTGTTATTTTCCTGTTGTTGATAGCTCTGTCTTTGCCAGGACTCCATGTGGTAATTCCCAGTGCCAAGGATAAAATACTTTTTGTGTAAAAAAACTACAATGTGTGACTTTATTATGCATTGGAGTATTAATATTTCACCCACTTATACAGGCACATAATCATATGACAAGAATAAACAGAAATGTTTCATAAAAACTAATTAACATACTCCCAAAGATTCATAATACTTTTTAAGAGTCATGGGACCACTAATTGCACAGAAGATGACCATTCGGCTCTTTGCGTGCATGCAGAGGTCCTCAGATCAATCCAGTCAATTGTATTCCTCCACATGAATCTCATGGCACTGCCAGTTAATTTCCTTCACGTACCAGTTCAATTTCCTTTTTGTTATTGTTTCACTTTTCACCATTATTGTGGGCAGCAAGTTTTAAGTTATTACCACTTGCTGGATAAAATCCATTGCTAAAAATCTTAAATGGGCATCTCCTTTTATCATTTGTTAATGGAAAGACTTTCTCCTGGACTATCTTATTCAATTTTATCAAAATCTTGCATGCCCCTGTCATATCATTTGCTTTAAGGGAACACCTCCAGCCTCATACCTGAAACCTCCATCCCTGAAATCATCCTGGTAGTTCTCCTTTACCCCTCTTAGGAACATTCAAATCTTTCCTAAAGTGTAGTCAACATCTTAGGATGTGTATGGAGACCAATACTTTTTAAATAGAAACTTGAATATCCAGATATTAACTGGGTGGGTGACATGTCAAGATTTTATGCTTTGAGGCATTTGATTTAATAAACAGAATAAAAGCACTGCTGACTGGATACTAGAGATAATGGGAACTGCAGATGCTGGAGAATCGGAGATAACAAAGTGTGGAGCTGGATGAACACAGCAGGCCCAGCAGCATCTCAGGAGCACAAAAGCTAACGTTTCGGGCCTAGATCCTTCATCAGAAAAGGGGGATGGGGAGAGAATTCTGAAATAAATAGGGAGAGGGGGAGGCGGACCGAGATGGATAGAGGAGAAGATAGGTGGAGAGGAGAGTGTGGGTGGGAGGTAGGAAGGGGATAGGTCAGTCCGGGGAGGACGGACAGGTCAAGGGGGCAGGATGAGGTTGGTAGGTAGGAAATGGAGGTGCAGCTTGAGGTGGAAGTAGGGGATAGGTGAGAGGAAGAACAGGTTAGGGAGGCAGGGATTAGCTGGACTGGTTTTGAGATGCAGTGGGGGGAGGGGAGATTTTGAAGCTGGTGAAATCCACATTGATACCAATGGGCTGCAGGGTTCCCAAGCAAAATATGAGTTGCTGTTCCTCCAACCTACGGGTGGCATCATTGTGGCACTGCAGGAGGCCCATGATGGACATGTCATCTAAGGAATGGGAGGGGAGTTGAAATGGTTCGTGACTGGGAGGTGCAGTTGTTTATTGCGAACCAAGCGTAAGTGTTCTGCAAAGTGGTCCCCAAGCCTCCACTTGGTTTCCCCGATGTAGAGAAAGCCACACTGGGTACAGCGGATGCAGTATACCGCATTGGCAGATGTGCAGGTGAACATCTGCTTGATGTGGAAAGTCATCTTGGGGCCTGGGATGGGGGTGAGGGAGGTGGTGTGGGGGCAAGTGTAGCCCTCCCTGTGGTTGCAGGGGAAAGTGCCGGGTGTGGTGGGGTTGGAGGGGAGTGTGGAGCGGACAAGGGAGTTGCGGAGAGAGTGGTCTCTCCAGAAGACAGACAGGGGTGGGGTTGGAAAAATATCTTTAGTGGTGAGGTCAGATTGTAGATGGTGGAGGTGTCGGAGGATGATGCGTTGTATCCGGAGGTTGGTGGGGTGGTATGTGAGGACTAGGAGGGTTCTCTTTTGGCAGTTATTGCGGGGGCGGGGTGTGAGGGATGGCACAGGAAATGCAGGAGATACAGTCGAGGGCGTTCTCGATCACTGCGGGGGGGATGTTGCGGTCCTGAAAGAACGTGGACATCTGGGATGAATGGGAGTGGAATGCCTCTTCCTGGGAGCAGATGCAGTGGACGCGAAGGAATTGGGACTAGGGGATGGAATTTTTACAGGAAGGTGGGTGGGAGGAAGTGTATTCCAGGTAGCTGTGGGAGTTGGTGGGCTTCAAATGGACATCAGTTTGCAGGTGGTTGCTGGAGATGGAGACAGAAAGGTCCAGGAAGGTGAGGGATGTGTTGGAAGGTGAACTTAAGGTTGGGGTGGAAGGTGTTGGTGAAGTGGGTGAACTGTTCCAGCATCTCTTGGGAGCATGAGGCGGCGCCAATACAGTCATCAATGCAACGGAGGAAGAGGTGGGGTTTAGGGCCAGTGTAGGTACAGAAGAGGAATTGTTCCACATAACCCACAAAGAGGCAGGCATAGCTTGGGCCCATGTGGGTACCCATGGCCACCCCCTTTGTCTCTAGGAAGTGGGAAGGAATCGAAAGAGAATTTGTTGAGGGTGAGGACGAGTTCAGCTAGGTGGATGAGGGTGTTGGT
Organism: Stegostoma tigrinum; assembly: GCF_030684315.1. Lineage (NCBI taxonomy): Eukaryota > Metazoa > Chordata > Chondrichthyes > Orectolobiformes > Stegostomatidae > Stegostoma > Stegostoma tigrinum. The sequence goes on from NC_081354.1 coordinate 154,520,754, forward strand.
GGAAGGGGACTGGTCGGGCCTGCAGGACAGGAAGAAGCAGAGGGGCTTTAGGCCATCTGTATGGGGAATGCAGGTGTATAGGGACTGGACGTCCATGGTGAAAGTGGTGTTGGGGATCGGGGAATTGGAAGTTCTGGAGGAGATGGAGGGCGTGGGTGGTATCACGGAGGAAGGTAGGGAGTTCCTGGACCAAGTGGGAGAAAATGGAGTCCAGTTGGGTGGAGATGAGTTCGGTGGGGCCGGAGCAGGTGGAGACAATGTGTTGACCAGGGCAAGCGGGTTTGAGGATTTTGGGAAGGAGGTGCGGGGTTGGGGAACAATGAGGTTGGAGGCTGTGGGTGGGAGGTCACCTGAGGTGATGAGGTCGTGGATGGTTTGGGAGATGATGGTTTGGTGCTCGGGGGTGGGGTCATGATCAAGGGGGCGGTAGGAGGATGTGTCAGAGAGTTGGCGTTTGGCCTCAGCGATGTAGAGGTCAGTGCACCATACTACCACTGCACCTCCCTTGTCTGCAGGTTTGATGGTGAGGTTGGGATTGGAGCAGAGGGAGCGGAGGGCTGTCTGTTCTGCAGGGGAGAGATTGGAGTGGGTGAGAGGGGTGGAGAGGTTGAGGTGATCAATGTCTCGATGGCAGTTGGAGATGAAGAGGTCGAGGGAGGGTAGAATGGCCTGGAGGTGGTGTCCAGGAGGAGGACTTGTGTTGGAGACGGGTGAGGGTATCAGTGGAGGGAGGGTTAGGCTCCCGGTTAGAGAAGTAAGCGTGGAGGCGAAGGCGGTGGAAAAACTGCTCCATGTCCAGATGTGACTGGTATTTGTTGATGTGTGGGTGGAGGGGGTCAAAGGTGAGCCACTTGCTGAGGACTGACCGTTTGTCTTCCGTCAGTGGGAGGTCTGGGGGGATGGTGAAGATTCGGCAGGGCTCAGTGTGACGGTCTCCTCTGAGGTTGCTGGCTGTGGAGGTTGTGGGCGGAGCGATGTCAGCATCAGCTGTGGGCAGGGTTGCATCGACCATGGGCGGAGTTCCGTCGGTAGCGAGCGGCATTCCGTCAGTGGTGGGTGGAATTACGTCTGCATTGGCGGTGGGAGGATTAGCGTCAGTGTCGGTGATGGGTAGAGATGTGTTGGCCAACCCCACCACTAAAGACATATTTTCCAACCATACCCTTGTCTGCCTTCCGTAAGACCACTCTCTCCGTGACTCCCTTGTCCGCTCCACACTCCCCTCCGACCCCACCACACCTGGCACCTTCCCCTGCAACCGCAGGAAGTGCTACACCTGTTCCCACACCTCCACGCTCACCCCCATCCCAGGCCCCAAGATGACTTTCCACAACAAGCAGATGTTCAACTACATATCCGCCAATGTGGTATACTGCATCCGCTGTATCCGGTGTGGCTTCCTCTACATTGGGGAAACCAAGAGGAGACTTGGGGATCGCTTTGCGGAACACCTACCCTTGGTTCGCAATAAACAACTGCACCTCCCAGTCGCCAACTATTTCAACTCCCCCTCCCATTTCTCAGATGACATGTCCATCATGGGCCTCCTGCAGTGCCATAGTGATGCCACCCGTAGGTTGCAGGAACAGCAACTCATATTCTGCTTGGGAACCCTGCAGCCCAATGGTATCAATGTGGATTTCACCAGCTTCAAAATCTCCTCTCCCCCCACTGCATCTCAAAACCAGACCAGCTTGTCCCTGCCTCCCTAATCTATTCTTCCTCTCACCTATCCCCTCCTCCCACCTCCATTTCCTCCCTACTAATCTCATCCCGCCCCCTTGACCTGTCCGTCCTCCCCAGACTGACCTATCCCCTCCCTACCTCCCCACCCACACTCTGCTCTCCACCGATCTTCTCCTCTATCCGTCTTTGGTCCGCCTCCCCCTCTCTCCCTATTTATTTCAGAATCCTCTCCCCATCCCCCTTTTCTGGTGAAGGATCTAGGCCCAAAACATCAGCTTTTGAGCTCCTAAGATGCTGCTTGGCCTGTTGTGTTCATCCAGCTCCACACTTTGTAATCATTGATTGGATACTAGTTGTCCAGGCAACTTATACAGAGATTTTAACATACCCACAAAAACACTACTATATATATGTTACATTTTCCTGAAGTAGTGATTCAAGAAACAGTCCAAAATGATTCATAGTTCTCAAGGATCTCTTTCAAACTTTTCCTTCTCCAGCTTAGAAAGTTTTAACTCCAGAACTGTCTTTATTGGTGTGAGCTAGATTAGAGACATTTCTTCCTGGCCAAAGCTAGACAAATATTTCAGTCTCATTTTAACTCCATATAAATTTGGTCCTTCCAATCTGACTATGAGGTGCAATAGACACCATGGATACTTCTGGCTCCTTGCTGCTTTCTCTCTCCTGGGCCATAGCAGGCTAGCTTTGCCTGAGAGGCTAATGCTAAAATGCATTAGAGTCCCTATTGTTTTAGAATGGAAAAAGATCTAAGAACGACAGCAAATTTTTTCATGGTTCAGTTCCATTAATTGGACTCTCAAGTACAGTTTGCCCAGGGCATTGCAAAACCTTCACAGGAAAGTACTCTCCTGTTCTTGCTGTTTACGTATCAGCACAGTATTACCTTTTCCATCTGGCTGGAAACTCAAAAGTAGCAAGTTTTGGTTCGCCTCCCCCTCTCTCCCTATTTATTCCAGTTCCCTCTCCCCATCCCCCTCTCTGATGAAGGGTCTAGGCCCGAAACGTCAGCTTTTGTGCTCCTGAGATGCTGCTTGGCCTGCTGTGTTCGTCCAGCCTCACATTTTATTATCTTCCCTCACACCCAGGTCTCTTTTAAAGTCTCATTGTGTTATTTTAATTCCAGTCACTACATTTTCTCTTGCGTTTTCACCAAATGTCCAGTATATTATTGAAACATAGTAAATAGGATCAGGAGGAGGCCATCTACCCCTTTGACATTGGTATGATTGTGGTATGATTGTGGCTAGTCTTTCAGTTTAGTACACCACTCCCACTTTCACTCCATAACCCTTGTTCCTTTTAATTCCAGGAACATTACCTATCTCCTTCTTGAAAACATTCAATGTTTTGGCTGCAACTGCTTTCTGTAGTAGACAAAGAAACAAAGAAACCTACAGCACAGGAACAGGCCCTTTGGCCCTCCAAGCCTGTGCCGATCGAGATCCTCTGTCTAACCTGTCATCTATTTTCTAATCAGAGATAATGGGAACTGCAGATACTGAAGAATCCAAGACAACAAAATGTGAGGCTGGATGAACACAGCAGGCCAAGCAGCATCTCAGGAGCACAAAAGCTGACGTTTTGGGCCTAGACCCTTCATCAGAGAGGGGGATGGGGTGAGGGTTCTGGAATAAATAGGGAGAGAGGGGGAGGCGGACCGAAGATGGAGAGAAAAGAAGATAGGTGGAGAGAGTATAGGTGGGGAGGTAGGGAGGGGATAGGTCAGTCCAGGGAAGACGGACAGGTCAAGGAGGTGGGATGAGGTTAGTAGGTAGATGGGGGTGCGGCTTGGGGTGGGAGGAAGGGATGGGTGAGAGGAAGAACAGGTTAGGGAGGCAGAGACAGGTTGGACTGGTTTTGGGATGCAGTGGGTGGAGTGGAGGAGCTGGGCTGGTTGTGTGGTGCAGTGGCGGGAGGGGAAGAACTGGGCTGGTTTAGGGATGCAGTTGGGGAAGGGGAGATTTTGAAACTGGTGAAGTCCACATTGATACCATTAGGCTGCAGGGTTCCCAGGCGGAATATGAGTTGCTGTTCCTGCAACCTTCGGGTGGCATCATTGTGGCACTGCAGGAGGCCCATGATAATGGTCTGTGTCCATTTGCTCCCTGCCCATCCATGTACCAGTCCAAATATATCTTAAAAGACGCTAACGTGTCTGCATCTACCACCTCCGCTGGCAATGCGTTCTAGGCACCCACCACCCTCTGTGTAAAGAACTTTCCACACATATCTCCCTTAAACTTTCTTCCTCTCACTTTAACTCATGACCCGTAGTAATTGAGTCCCCCACTCTGGGAAAATGCTTTTTGCTATCCACCCTGTCTATACCCCTCATGATTTTGTAGACAAGTGCACAGGCTCTGGGTGAAGAAAATTCTCTTCTTCTCAGTTTTAAATGGCATACCCTAGATTTTTAGATTGTGATACTTGGTTGCAGACTTGCCAGTGATTGGCAACATCCTTCCTGCATTCGGCAACATTCTTCCTGCATTTATCCTATCTAGTCCTATTAGAATTTTCATACCTGACACATAGGAAGATGGTTGTGGTTGTTGGAGATCAGCTCAGCTCCAGGACATCTCTGCAGAAGTTCCTCAGGATACTGTCCTATGCCCAACCCTCTTCAGCTGCTACATCAATGGCCTTCTCTCCATCATAAAGTCAAAAGTGGGGATGTTTGCCAATGATTGCACAATGTTCAGTACCATTCGCAACTGCTCAGACACTGAAGCAATCCGTGTCCAAATGCAACAAGGTCTGGACAATATCCAGGCTTGGGCTGACAAGTGGCAAGTAACACTCATGCCACACAAATGCCAGGCTATGACCATCATTGATAAGAGATAATCTAACCACTGGCCCTTGACAGTCAATTGTGTTATCATCACTGAATCCCCTACTATCAACATCCTTGGAGTTATCATTGATCAGAAGATCAACTGGACTCACCACATTAACACAGTGGCTACAAGTGCAGGTCAGAGGCTAAGAACACTTCGGTGAGTAACTCACTTCCTGACTCCTCAAAGCCTGTCCACAAGTCAGGAATGTGATGGAATACTCCCCACTTGCCTGAATAGGTACAGCCCCAACAACTCAAGAAGCTTGAAACCATCCAGGAAAAAGCAGCCTGCTTGATTGGCACCACATCCATAGGCATTCACTCCCTCCATCACCGATGCTCAGTAGCAGTAGCGTGTACTATCTACAAGATGCACTACAGAAATTCACCAAAGATCCTCACACAGCACCTTCCAAACACACAACCACTTCCATCTAGAAGGTCAAGGGCAGCAGATATACAGGAACACCACTGCCTGCAAGTTCACCTCCAAGCCACTCACCATCTTGACTTGGAAATATATCACTGTTCCTTCACTGTGACCGGATACAAATCCTGGAAATACCTCCCTAATTGTATTGTGGGTCAACCCAGAGGCAGGTGGACTACAACAGTTCAAGATGGCAGCTCACCGCCACCTTCTCAAGGGAAACTACGGACAGGCAATAAATACTGGCCAGCCAGCGACACCCTCATTCCAAAAAGTGAAGACTAAATACTAACTTCATAAGTTTTTATGAGAATCTCCTGACTCTGAGTCAGAATATAGTTGGCTCAAGGTCCACTCCAAAATGTTGAACGCAAAATGTTATGGCATTTCATTGCAGTGCTGCATGAGTTATTTATTTGGGATCTGATTTAGTCTCTCACATGATGCAAAACATCCTACTCCACAGTTTTAAAGATGAACAAGGGAGTTTTCCTTGTTGAGCTGGCCAACAATTGCACTTCAGATGGTCTCCTCATTAACTGGTTTGTTGCTGTGTCTACCTAATCCTGTATTACTGTATGCAAATTTATTGATTGCTCAGTTTCTTACATTACTACAGCAAATAGTTTCAAAAGAATTACATTAGGTGTAATAGGCTTTGTGATATTCTGTGGCCTGCTGAGCCCCCCCAAAAAATAGTTTAACTGCAAGTTTTTTTTCTGTGTACTATCCAATCCATGATCACTTATGCTATAACAAGTAAAAACAGAAAGTGCTGGGCAAACCCAACAGATTTGGCAACATCAGTTGGAAAAGAAACATAACCACCATTTAAATTCTATTTCAGAACAGCTCCTTTACAATTTGGAAACAAAATCTTCAATCTTTCTTCAAACAGCTTCCCAAAGGTCAAGTTGAATGTCAACTAAAGCCCAGTTCCTTTATTATTTTAAACAAAGTGGTCTTCTGTGTGTCGATATAATGAAGGGCATAAACAGGGCACATAGGAAGAAACATTTGCCTTTAGTGGAGGGGTCAATAGCCTGGAGGAAGAGTTTTAAGGGAAGAAGCAGGAAGTTTATTGGGGATTTGAGAGGAAAAAAATCATTCAGAGGGTATCTGGAACCCATTGTCTAAAAGGGTGGAAAACCTCAAGACATTCAAGAAGTATTGGGTGGCATAGTGGTTAGCACTGCAGCCTCACAGCGCCAGGGACCCGGGTTCAATTCCAGCCTCAGGCAACTGTCTGTGTGGAGTTTGCACGTACTCCCCGTGTCAGCATGGGTTTCCTCCAGGTGTTCCGGTTTCCTCCCACAGTCCAAAGATGTGCAGGCTAGGTGGATTGGCCATGCCAAATTGCCCATAGTGTTCAGGGGTGTGAGGGTTATAGGGGGGTGCGTCTGGGTGGGATGTTTCAAGGGGTGGTGTGGACTTGTTGGGCCGAGGGGCCTGTTTCCACACTGCAGGGAATCTAACCTATTCACATGAGCACTTGAAAGGCCCATAATATACAGGACAATGAGCCAAGTAATGGATAATGGGATTGGAATAGCTAAACGGGTGATCGGAGTCAGGGACACGATGGGCTGAATGGTTTTCTTCCCATGCTGCAAAAGCTCTAAGAAAGCAAGTCACTTCAGATGTTGGAAATCTATAAACCGAACTATGCAGCATCTGCAGAGAGAGAAAAACAGTTAACTTGCGCACTCATCATGACTTCTTCTGCGACTTTGGACTCGGAACGTCAACACTTTCTCTCCCCAGCATTTTTGGTTCGCTTTTTGTAAATAAAACCTCTTTCATTTGCAGAGAAAACAGCACCAATTGAGAAACCGATGAGATAAGTGCCCCTCAAAGACAAACAGAATGTGCCGGAGAAACTCAGCAAGTCTGGCAGCATTTGTGGTGAAAGAAACAGTTAACGTTTCGAGGCAAGTAACCCTTCTACAGATCATAATGCCGTTACCACCAGCACTGACGGAATGCACCCCCTCAATGCTCAGGGCCAATGCAGCTTGCATTGCCCTGTATACCCGGAGTGCAGCCCCGTCGCTCACACTCGCTGGGACTCCGTAAGTACATACACGTGCCGTAAGGGCGCCGAACCTGCGATTGACAGACCTGCCTCTTCCAATACGAGAGCACGGAGTGGAGCACCGCCCACTTTTGGGATCTGGCGTCACAATGCACCTGGGCCAATGGACGGCCGAACGGGGCGGGAATCGGGGAGACGTAGAGCAGCGCTTGAGAAACCCACTTCAGCAAGGGGGAAAAAAAATAATAATGAGACCAGAGTCTAAGCGGGTAAGAGAGAGTGAGAATAAAAAAAGATGCAAATTCTTTGAATAGAAGAAAGTGAATAAAAAGTAGGAAAAACGGGAAATAAAGAAAAAGGGCAGAAATAGCAAAAAAAATGGGTGCGAGAGAGAAAGAATGTGTGTGTGTGAGAGAGTTGTTTAAATCTCTTATTTCTCTTGAACAGAAACGAACGAATGATCCATGCAATCAGCGTTGCTTGGTGGCTGCACTGCAATTGGGAGGACAGGGTAGTGGTGGCTGTTCGTGTGGGGAAACCGCCTCCTCGTGCCCCCGGGAAACAGTGTTTCGCTTTCGTTTGTCTGATTAGTAACTTTGTAGCTTCTGAGCCGAGACTGGAAACATTGTGTTCCTGCTCAATGTTATTTTGTAGCTTTTATATAGTGTCCCGCGTTCTTATCGCAATGTAACTTTGTGTGTGTGTGTGTGTGTGTGTGTGTGTGTACGTGTGCATGGGGGGGGGGGGGGGGGTGTTACAATTGGACATAATAGCAACCAGAGCATTACATTTCAAACGATCCGAAGAGCGGAAAAGTAAGATTTCAATTGCAAGTTTGCATTTCAAACATTTGCTGGTTTGTATTTTGAATGCATCTCTTTTTGACTCCCATCTAGCTCAGGTTGTGGTTCCTCTTGCTCGTAAATCTCTAGCCTTTGCGCGCAGGTTGTTTGGCTCCTCGCCTCTCGGAACAAAATCGACTTTGGCTTTTCCCCTCCATCTCGTTATCTGCAAAGCTCAGAAAGTTTATTTTTCTGTCTCTCCCCCACCCATCCATCTATCCACCCACTCTACCTACCTTCTCTCACACATACAAACACACCCCATTCCCACCTCCCCTTTTTGGGGGGGGGGTGTGGAAAGCAATTCGCGTTTCATTTGTTTCTCTATTTGTTTGAACGGAGTAACGCCGTCAGTACATCCTGCTTCCATTTTTGGCTTTATTGGGAATTGCCAACGACACAGTTGCAAAGTTGTCTGAGAAGGCAGAGGGGCCGGGGGAAGCTATCAGGTTCCTGTTGTTGTATCAAAAAGTCAGGCGGCCGCCGCGAGGCGAGGACACGGGGTTTGGGGGGGCGTTGCAGATGGAGGGGCAAGTTGTTGGTTGGAAGTATCCTGAACGAGGAGGTTTGGTGTTGGGGGGGAGGGGTGAGACTGGGGAATGGGGGCGAAGAGGAGAAAGTTGTGAGGACCCTCAGGCAGTTTCCGAGACAGACAGCGCCGCGTAACGGAGGGTTACGAAAGGTCAGCAGTGTCCCGGATCTAGATTGGATACATTGTGGCTTTTTTTGGTTAAAATGTCACGATGCTGAAAGTGAGAACAGCAATCTCTCCCTGTAGACTCTTTGATTTATTTTTCTTTACCCCTCTCTCTCTTCCCCCATCCGCTCCCTCGCTACCCCCACTCAGCCCCCGTCAAAAATGAAACTGTAGACACTCTTCCAGAAACTTTTCAGATTGAGGGGAAGAAAAACCTCGTTTCGTTCATTCCCTGCCCCTTTGTAAAAATAATATTTAAAAACAAATGTGCATAAGCCAGCAAAACAAACAAAAACGCTGGCTAGCAAGAGCAATCTGTGTTGCTTTCTCCTTGTCCTCTTCACCCCCACCCCACAAAAGTTTGCCACTTTACACATTTTGATCAAATGCATTTATTTGGATAATCGCCTCCAAATAAATAGAGGGTTTTTCTTTGCAGCGCAGATGCCAAAACATACCCTATCTCGGGGCAAGTTCGTGATGTTTTTGGGTTAGGTGAGAACTAGTCCAAGTTGAATGGTCTTATTTGTGGACAGAAAGGTTAAATCTGCGAAGTTTATTTTGCGTTAAAAGTTGGATATTGTACCCGCTTGAATAGAGATCCGAATTATCCACTAGGGAAAATTTTTTATCAGGCCTTTTTTCTTTGGTTGAGTAGGAATTTTTTTTGCACATGTAGCACTCATGTTTTGTTTCTTATGATCGGCAAGATGTGTGTGGTCATCGTGATGAGTGTTTGTTTTGAAGCAAATTGCTTTTAGTATCGAGAGATGTGGAGCCTAGGAGTTTGAGGGGGAAATCGATGTCGGATTCATTCATTTTAAGTACCTCCTGTTGCATAATGATGCCGCTAGTACAGTGATTTCGTGTTGTTCGTTTGTGCATTCGTGTGTTTTTGCAACTCGAAGTCTGGTGAATTGTTTAAAATCGAGTGCGAAAGAAATAAAACATTAAACTTGGGAATTCGTTTCTGATTTTCCATGTTTCTAGGCTTGTGTAATTTTGTCAAAATGCATCACCAACAGCGAATGGCTGCCTTAGGGACGGACAAAGAGCTGAGCGATTTACTGGATTTCAGTGCGGTAAGAGAATGCATTCATGGCAGGTGCTAAGAAAGGCGAGTGAGTGAGTTCACGGCAAAAAAAATCTCAAGTCCAGCCAGGGCTAGTCGACAGGAGCGTTGCCAGTTAGAGTTTTCTCTTGGCCTTTCATAATGCTCTGTGTATTTTAGCAATCCATCCACAATAAGGGGAGAAAAAGAAGCCTTCAAACCACCCCCCCAAAAATAAACAAGTCACATTACACTCCACTGAGTTCTAATCTCTTGATGTGTTAACAATTGTTTTCGAGGATCGCGTTTAAATAGAGCACTTCTGAGGTTGCTGGAGGAATATCCTCTTTGAGAAATGGGTTTCGGAAGTTTGGTCAGGAGAGTAGTGCCAGGCGGAAATATAGCCGGTGGCGATTTCAACCCTTTTCTTTTTTTCGCTGCTTTTCTCGCTCCTTAACGTTTCTGCTCGCAGATAAGTGGCTGGAAGAGTTAATCGGTAATCAAATCCAATACTCGTGAAAAAAAAGGGGCGCAGGCGTGTTTATGGTAAGATCCGTGCGAAGAAGTGCCGCGAAACTTCTCTTATCGACTTTTTAATTTATTTTGGATTTTTTGCATAAAAAAACCTTATGCTGCTCGTAGTGGAAACGAGTTGCCACTACTGTGTTGCGTAGGAAAGGGAAATGCTGTCTTTTTAAAATCTGGGATGAGAATCGGAGGTAATTTGTTGACCAAGCAGTGACTTTTATTTAACAACATTTTTCCTCCTTTTTCAATTTTGTTTTTGTAGATGTTTTCACCGCCGGTGAGTAGTGGGAAGAATGGACCAACCTCCCTGGGAAGTGGCCATTTCGGGGGCTCAAGTATGTAAATCGCTACTTCGGTGTTTATTCGTGTCTGAAGCAGCTCTATTTTGTTTATTCCGGAGGTTTTGAACTTTCTTTCGCAGGAAGCCGGACCGATTCGAGTCGAGCACGTTTAGCTTGCCTTCCTAGGAGCACTTTTCCGACCTGTCTTGTAAAAGCAGTTGGAGTAGTTGACTTGTAAACGGAATAGCTTCCATGATATCTGAGGCTGTTTCGTTACAACATTAACAGGAGTCGAACTTGTCTCATTTCGCAGATAGTCCAGAAGTGATCAATTGTGTAGCGACAGGGTACTTTTAAAACAAACAAAAACGCTGAGTTATTGTTGAAGAATGTTCAGCCTGATTTTTTTCCATAAACAGCACTTTTACTGCAGCCTTAATTATGAACATTGAACGTTTATGCAGTCTGATTTAGTTGGGGTGGAGAGGGCTGGTGATGGAATATGGAGTTGGGAGTCGATAGAAGGGTTACCTGTCTGTTACAGGTACTTGTGTGCACATGCTTTGAAGTAACTTGATGTACGATTCCATTGATTCGAGTAATCTGTTATAGGGCTAGAACGATTGATTCAAAACAACTTAGGACCATTAAAACTCTGAAACCAACAGGATTTAGGAGTATTTTGTAATGGTAATGGTGAGGGGTCTGTACTTTCAGTCAAGTTTTGTACAAATTCAAAGAACACCTGCAAATTTGTTTCAACAATGAAGTAAACAGTGCTGCATAGGTCTGTTTTTTAAATTGAGGGATTCTTTCCATGTATTTGATTGAAGGTCATCGATATTGACTATAACATAGAATTTTATACAGAGCAGAGTTTTCTTTTAAAAGTATGGAGGTTTAGTACATAAGTACACTGTCTTTAACCACAAGTTATTTTTAAATACGCATAGCTGCTGGATACGTGCATTTCTTTGATTGAAAAATGTGTGCTTGTTTATGGGATACACTGTGTTTTCTAAAGCATTTGCTTCTCCTTGAGGAACTGTTCCAAACAAATTGCTTTAACAAAGCAATCTTCCAAGTTTTGAGATGGGAGAGCCTTTATGGCGGATATAGATGCAGTTTTTTTAATATGTAAAGGAGATACTTCACAAAAACATGACTTGGTACTCAAAAATGAGGAAATTTAGAAGCTGCCTTAAAGAATAAATCATGCAGTCATTTGAGATGCATTAATATTTTATAGGTAATGTAGTGACTGATTTTTGTTATGATGGCAATAGGAAATGCAAAGGTTTTTGACCCTCTTTTCCTCCTGTTTTAATTTGCACCGTAGGAACTCTGCATGCTTTTAGAAGGGGCACAGTTTGTAACAGTTGCCAGCAATTATTTTAGAAATGTGCCTCAAATTAAAGTTTAACTATAGCTGTATTGCGTTTATATTCAAAGTTTGTGCAAAAGCATCTGAACACAGCATCATTTTCCATCTTAATGAATAGTATCACTTTTTTAAAAAAAGTGTAAAATTCTAGTGCAAGTCTGTATTACAATTAATGTGAAAATGAAAAGAGGCCCGTATCTGAATTTCTGCAGATATTTTCCTGTCAAATTTTTTTGCTCTGGAAAAAGTTCTGTATTCGGTTAGAATCTTTGGAAGTAGATTAATTAGTATCCATGTGCAATTCAGACAGTTGCTTTTTCAGAGTTCATTTTCATTCAGGATAAATGTTGCTTTGAATTGTATGGTGATGTGTGTATTGTGACTGCCATAGAGAATTTTGTACTCAGTGCATCTTGGTATAGTTTTGGTGATTTATTAAGATGGTAAATCTAATATAAACAATCTATAAAATGTATCTGAGATTCCAATTATTTGTTAGCCTTTTGTTAATTTTTAAATGTTTAAATCTTAAACTTTTAATTTTTTTTGTGTGAAGGCAATTGAGAAGTGAACAGGCTTATGTATCACTCATGCTGTTTTGTTCTCCTCACCATCCCTCCCTCCACTTGCCCCACAATACTTAGCATGCATAAATAGTTGCGACTTGAAGTTATTTTTCCTCTGCGCTACTTATAGTGTTTTTCAAAAAAACTACAAAGTAATGAGGCCAGTGTAAAGCAGGTAGTTTTCTCTGGCTAGGGCAGGTGTATGTTCTTTCATAGATATATGATTTTCTCAGATAGGTGAAATAAAAATAACGTTTTATTTTTCACATTAAATTCATTTACCTGTGAGGTATCAATTGTGCAATTTGTAGAAATGAGGCATTTTTCTGTTCTCAAGATTTTTGTCTTTTCAAAATAAAAAGTTGCAATTCTAAGAAGACATTATTGAGTGGCTTTTTAAGCTCTGAGTTTCACACTGAATTCCTGTTTTAAAGTCAATGGACTATTTATTACTTTGGCCAGAATTGTGTTTCAGATGGCATCAATTTCTTGCTGTGGTAAATTTTCAGCTATTTCTTAGAAATATATAAAAAGTTATTTTTAAGTAGTAATCCATAATAACCCTGTGAAAGTGGCAGAAAAAACAAAACTTTGAGATTGCATTTATGTGCCTTTTGGCGATATTTTCCTGCAACTTTGATTCCTTAATAATTGAGATTTTTTTAACTATATTGAATTTTCAGTCTTTTCATTGGCAGCTATTCCCTTACACTTGGCCTTTTCCGGTTGGAAAGGCGAAGCCGACGATTCTTGTTGACTGAATGATTTGTAGAAATGTATCTTTGTTTTTATTTTTATTTGGTTGTCTGAAATCAACGGGAACAAATGTGAAGATAGTTGTTACCTGTGTATTATTAAACCGTGTAGGTTGATATTTTTAGATTTATAATATGGCTTAAATGGGTCTAAACTGGAATTTGTTGCATGCTTTTGAGAGTTACAAGTGAAATATTAAATTAGAACTGGGATCGTAATGCTATTGTGTGAAAAGATCATTGATTTTGATTTGCAAACATGGGGTAGTTAAATGTCTAATGAAAATTTGTAAACAAACTGATAATGTATAAATTAGAACTAATAAATGTAATGGATTTCAATCAAATTTTGTATTACTTCTAAGTGTTTTGAAATATTGTCAGTTTATTGTTGTAATAGGTAGTCTGTTTCTGAGTATGTCTAGACATATCTTCTCTCAATAGGAACCACAGCATTTATTTTATTTCAGAACATTAGTTATTTTCTTTTTGAACTGCAGTCTGCGTGTTAGCTGAAGTTATCGATTTTCAGGAAATATCACAATATTTCCTAAATGAAATACCCCCATTACAATTTTCTTCCCTACTTGTCACATCATCTTTATAATGTATAGGTATGGCTAGTTATACAATAATGAAAAGCTACCTCATTGAATACAATTTTTGTGGGGGTTGGGGTGGGGAAGTTGTTTCTTGCATGTTTTTCGATAACTTAGTTATGGAATATCTGTGAGGGTGATTAAAATTAGTTGCAAGCTCATACTGAATATTTTTAATCTGAACAAACTTGTTTCTTTTTATGTGGATGATCTTATTTTTTGTCAATTAATTTGTTTTTATCCTTAAAAGTGTTGATGCCTGACTGCCACTATAAAATTGAGGGTTAAATTGAGTAATTATCAGGAGCAAGATGGCTGTCTTGTTTCTTCTCTGTGCACTGTAAATGTAAAAGTCAGGCTGGCAGATTTGGCAGGCCACACGTAACATTTGTATGAGCAATAACGTAAAACTGCATGGGTAGCCCAAAGTGTCTTAATCTTGTGTTTCAAAAGATTCTTGCAACATAATTTGACCTGGCTGGTTCAACGTTCCAATTTCGTTGTAAATAAAGTACCTCCTAATTTTTTTTTGCATATGTTGTCTTGATTTTCAAACTCTCTTAATCATTGCCGTTTGAGTTTATAATAAAGTTCTGGTGTCCCTACATGATTTAGATGTCTTAGCATAAAATTTGCAAGTGATATAACCAAACATTTTTAAATGAAATAAACATACTGTTATGTCCATCATATTGTGAAAAATGCCAGAATCAAAACCTTATCACAGTTTTGAAAATCTTTGTGTGTATAGAGGAGAAGTCTACCCACACTGATTTGCTTGATCTTGGAACTTGTCTTCAGTTGTGCCATTCTGTTGTTTGGCTGATGAAAAAGGTCCCCTGACAGCTTTTTGGCTAACCCCTAATATGAGGAATACCATTAATCATGTCTGTTTTTTCCTTCCTGTCTTGGAAACGTAACCTCTTTTGTCCAAGTAAGGAGGCTTTGTTGTAATGTTTTATGTTGCCACATCAGAATTAGTGGACTTAACATAGTCTATTTTGACAATTCTACGGTCTTGAGGTTTGGAGGAACAAGGTATAGGAAGCACTTGAAACTGATTGCCTTTAGAAGCTCTGAGTTGAAATTGATGTCATTTAGTTGTGGCTCAAGACTTGTATTTCCAATTTTTAAAAGAAATAAGGAATGCTTATTAAAAATGAAAAATTCTGGCTAAATACAGTTAGAACCAAGAGCTATCATGAAGTTGTTAGTGGCTTGAACATGGCAATTATCTGTCAGTATTATGTTATTTTTATGCATTGGATAATTGCTTGATTGAATTAGTGAAATTTGATAGGAACGACATTGGGCTTAGATAAGCAAAACCTAACTGATCTGAAGAACAGCTGATATCTTGAAGCTGCATCTATTACTTTGGCCTTGTTAATATGAATTTTTGGATTGACCGATGGAACACAATGGTTGCTCGTCATACTTCAGACTGAGATAATGCGTTCATTGTTTACACCGAATATGGTAGGCTGTAGGGGGAAAAAATAACAGCGTACCTTTTTTAAGTTCACAGTTTAGGGGAATGGCCTACTTGCTGTCTTCCTTCTTTCTGAATAAGATCAGAAATGTTTAAAAAAAATCAATATACTGATTGTGTTGAGGTAGCCTTTGAGAAATTATGCTTGCCTCTTTCGATCCACATGTAATTGATTTGCATTCTGTGCTGCTACGATTGGAATAGTGGGATAGCTGTTATTTTTATCGTTTTGCATTCCATTGTTTCTGAAAAACAAAATACAAATATATAAAGCAACCACTTGCTTTTCATTACCTGCAACAGAATTTTGCACTAATGCAGTATTATTAATATGGCTAATTTTGTTTTTACAGCATTGCATTGTCTTTACCTTTTGACCATTTAAAAAGTGCTGCCTTTTGTTACGTGAAAGGTGGCTTCTTGGGCACAATTATGTGGCTAAAATGCCTAGTTCTGTTTTTCACAGAGATGGCATGTATGCTACGAGTTCTTTCTAGTAAGGATTTGGCATATGAACAGACATCTAATGTTAGAGAATTTTTAGTTGCTGGTCAAAGAAATTATTTAATAGCTGCGAATACAAAGTAATTTGAAAAATAATACTTGCCAGCAGCAGAGAATCACGACTTGTTGAACTATCATAGTTGCCCTTGTTGGGTTGGAGGGCAGTTATATTAGTTCAATTGTGGTTTTATGTAACATTTGCATATTTTCTGTGTCTTTTGCATAATGTTTTCACAGTTGATTTTTGATATCTTTCACAATTATGTTGAAAGAAACAGTGCATCTTCCTTTGTAACATATGCTGAGATGTTTTTTTAAGCGTGGCTTTTCATCGGTTAGTTGTGTTGCTTGAGTCTGGTGTCTTTTTTTAAAAGGAGTTGCTCTTATTCTAACACTAGCTTTTTGCACATTTACTGGCAACTTTTATCTTCCAGTAAGGATGTGTAAACCATTTGGATTGGATTTGACTTGCTTTTGAGGTTTTAAAAAATCCTTTGATGTTTTCTTTGATCTTTTCAGCTTGTAAAGAGCTGTATATAGTAATGTTTAAGATGAAGTAGCACTATGTTTTGGTGCATGTGGGTCTTTTTCTCTTGTTTCAGAAATTCTGCCTCCTTTTAACCTTTGCTTTTCTGAAAGTTACCGTTTGGCCTATCGTACCCCATCAAAGAGGCTGCTCTTCTTGTCCTTGCCTATTGTTTGCGGGTCTTCAGGAATAATCGTGGATTAAAGAGGAAAGAGGGAGCTGGAGTTGCATGCAAGCCAGCCTTCCAAATGTGCAGTAACCCCACATAGTTTGTAGTTGTGCAAAATATTTATTTTGAAATGAGAGAGATGCAACAAAGAATTACTGTTAATATAATTTACAAATAGAAAATCAAATTCTCTTTTTAAAGACATCTAAGGGAAAATATGTAGTGATCGACATGAGCAGCAGGCTTGTTCTTATTAAATTAGGTGATGTAAATATCTTCTGGAAGTACTTCTGTCAGTGCTAGTGAAAACGTATTACGTTTGAGTAGAATTATTCATGTTGAAACTACAAGTGCTGAGAAGTAATGAAAGGAATGTTTGTTTTTTTTCTTTTAAGGATTTTAAAATATATTTGTTCATGAGATGTGGGCATTGCTGGTCAGGTCATGTGGTGTAGGGCCGCCCACAATGCTGTTTGAGACAAGTGTCACAATATTGACTCAATGGCCTCGATTACATTTCCATGTCAGGATGGCATGTGGCTTGATGGGGGACTTGCACTTGGGTGCTGTTCCCATGTGTCTGCTACCCTTGTCCTTTTATGTGGTAAGAGGTCGTGGATTGGAAAGATGCTGTCAGCAGAGCCTTGGTGAATTACTGCAGTGCTTTGTGTAAATGGTATACACTGCTGCGACTCTGTGTGGGTGCTGGCAGGGCGTTAATCAAGTGGCCTGCTTTGTCCTGAATGGTATTAAGCTTCCTGAGTAGCCCTGGAGTTGCACAATTCGAGGCAAGTGAAAAGCTAATAAAAGTTGGAAGAAACCCATGTTTATTAATTATAGAGAGAATCCTTTTAAGTTATGATATTTTTCTTCTATTCCCAACCATTTATTTCCCCCTGCTGAAGGTAATGTTCCATGCAGGAAATTTTGTTCAACTGGTTTTGGCCATTTTATGATATCTTGTCTGTTTTTATGTTGAAATTTGAAATTCTGTTGTCACGTCTCATCCAGCATCAGTGGACAAAACGCAAATAGTAGGAATCATGACTGATTTGTTTTCCTTCTTTGAAGTCCTGCAGTCAATTGATTGTGTGTCTTCGCACAGAGTAAAGTACAAACTTGATGCTCTTGTGATATGTGTTGTTCATAGAACATTAGTGCCTGCAACCACTCTTTTGGCAATGCTTTGTATTTGGAGTGAGGGTTTTCAAATTGTGACTTTAAATATGCCAGCATCGTGCATGTATTATTAGTGACACTGTTTTAATATTTTTTGTCTAAACAATGATCAAGGACTTGACTGGGTCTTAATATAGGGCCTTGCCAATTTTTTTTGTCTTGCCTCATGTTATTGTGGGGGCTGCACATTAAGATAACACTCATGATTCTATTAATTTGCCTGTAGTTCAAGTACTGAAATGAATGGACCTTGGCATTCTAAGATCCATGCACTAAGAATGGCAGCTTCTAAAGACATGCCTTCCAGACCAAACCAAGCACAAACAACACAAACCTGAAAATGAGAAATTTAATCACAAGCAGGATTGGACTTCAATAACTTGATTGCCAGCGTTGGCAAGTTCTTTGTAGCCCTCGAATCAAAAGTTTGGTCACTCATGTTAATAAGGGCTGTGACAGAGTTTGATTGGCTGATGCTATCAAATATGAAATTTAATGGCCCCACTCCCTGCTCCATCCCAAAGAAGGGTGTTAATACATATTTCTCTGTTAAAGTAAATAATAAGATTTACTTTGGCAACAAGAAACAGTGCAATTTTTGTTTGTGTCAGCTGTGGCTTCGTGACATTGCTCTGGAATTGTAAAGCTGTGGTTTATAAAATCTGGTTAACACTTCCTCAGGGTAGTACTGAAAAGGTGCTGGCATTTGGATGCTTACTAATTTGGACCCTTAAAACAAAATCCTGTAGTATTCAAAGAACAACAGTAAAATTTCTCATGTGTGTCCTCGACAATTATCTCTCAAGGAACGCCACTAAAACGTATTATCTCTGTTTGCTATGTCCCAGCCACATTAGTAACCACATTTCAAAAATAAGTCTTTGGTTTTGCGGTGTCCTAAAGGACATGAAAGGTTCAAATTAAATGCAGGTTCCTTCATTTATAACATAGAAATAAGATAATATTTCCATGATAAACCTTCATTGTATTTGACTTCTAAATCTGTGCAGTAACTTTACTTTGATGGAATCCATGGTAATCAGACATTGAACTTTAGTGTATCACCACCCAAAAGTTGTTTGCCGATATTAAGGGTACCTTAGTTTCTCGTTCTGTTCTCTGGCAATTTTCTTTGTAAAATTTCCAAAATAGTTATTTGGTTGATTAATTTCACCCACCCTGACTGTGAAAAATTTTAAGAATGAGCTACTACTGGAAGCATTTTTTTCTCTTCCCTCCCCAAAATAGGGAGAATGAACGTAATTATATTTTACAAAAATGTAAAGGAAAAGAAAAGGCCTCGTTTATATTTTATCTTCCACATTCCATTATTTTTCATAGCCAATAAGGTGCGTTTTTGAAAACCAAAAGAACTGCAGGTGCTGTAAATCAGGAATGAAAACAGAAGTTGCTGGAAAAGCTTATGAGGTCTGGTAGCATCTGTGAGGAAAACATCAGTGGAGGGGTCACCGGACCCGAAACATTAATTCTGATTCTTTTTTTTCTTCACGGATGCTGCCAGACTTGCTGAGCTTTTCCAGAAACTTTTATGTTTTTGTTCCTGAAGTACAATTTGATGTGTCGCCACTTTTGTACAGTAGGAAACGTAACAACAAACTTACACTCAGCAATTTTCTGTTTGCCAGTTTCATGATGAGATTGTCTGTCTGCTTTTATGATCTTGATTGAAAGAATTATATTGGTGAGAACAGTGGGGATGACTCCGCGACATTACTTTATCCCTGAGGGGTCTTTTACACCCTGCAGAGCAAACAAAGCTTTGGCTTAATGTTTTGTCTAAAAAGTGGGCCCTCTGTGCAGTATTCTTTTAGACCAGTGCTCCTGAGATGCTGCTTGGCCTGCTGTGTTCATCCAGCCTCTCATTTTATTATCTTGGAATTCTCCAGCATCTGCACTTCCCATTATCTCTCTTCCTTTAGACCAGTGCTGGAGTTCTCTGGCATCTAGAATGGGACTCAAACCCCTACACATCTGAATTTACACCATTACAGCCTATCTGTTTGAAGTAGCACATTTAAAATTCACTTTCTAAATTCATGTGAGGGATATTCAGTTCATTAGGCTTCTCCTGATATGAAACCCTCTGGTTTTTTAGTTGCCAATGTAGTTATTCGAGTTATTTAAAGTAAATTTCAGGAACTAGTCAGTCTTATTTGGTAAAGGACATGTTGATGTTCCTAAACTAGCCTGTGATAGTTTGTAACTATATTTCCTTGTTTAAGTTGCAGTGATTTTGGTTTGAAATACTGCTTCCTTTATCTTTTCAATACACTTCAGTATTCATCTGTCTCTGTAATGTTCCCTTTTCAGTCAGATTCTAAGCCTAAACTTGATTTATAACTCTGTCACCTCAATGTCATTGACTTGTAAGAGATAATCTTATGTATCTCTGCTCCTGTGGGCAAGACTTGCCTGAATTGTGGCTGAATTTGCAATGCTGGCAGACAAAGGTCCTTACCACACGTGTGGATCATATTACCCCACATTCTAATGATTGTTTTGTGGAATATGCTGTTTAGTTTGTTATTTTTAAAATCAGTGGCTATAGTAGCTGTTAACTATGCATGAGAAAGCAGTCCACATGACTGACACTTTATACCACCAGCATAAATGTCCACTCTTTTCCCCCGTCAATATTTTGTTTTTGTGGTGTGTACAAGGTACAGTCTGTGTTGCATGGCTATCATAGCACTGTCAAAACTTGTAGCCTCCACCACATAGAAGAGTAAAGACAGCAGACACGTGAAATACCCCATTGACTCTTAATTTTGTCATCCTAACCTGGGTGTGTGTAATCATTTCTTCACTGCATGAAAACCTTGGAACTTCTTACTATCAGCACTGTGTGGGAGCTATTAATTATGTCTAACCACTGCTCAAAAATGATGATTTTTCATTGTTACCTAAATTCTCCAAAGTTTTGGCCCAACAGTTACTTGTGTCTTTTAATTAGATCTTCTGTAAGAGAAACTCATTTGTTTATTCATGAAGCTTTGGTTCTCAATTTCAGTTGTGGGCTGTTCAAACCAAGAGAGAACTTGCTTCAAGGAGGAGAAAGGAAATAAATGTTTGAAGACTTTTATGAGACCATAACACATGGTAGCGAAAATAATCCTTCGGCGAGATCCATAGCTGATCTGCTAATCCTCAGCTCCACTCTCCTGCCTCTTTCATTCAACAATTGATTGTCTTACTGATTAAAAATCTGACTGTCACAACCTTGAATATACTTAAAAACCTAGCCTCGCAAGCCCTCTGCAGTAAAGAACTTCTCAGGTTCACTACCTTTTTTGAAAGAAGAGATTGCTGCTCATCACTGTCTTAAATGTGTAAACCCTTAGTCTTAGATTATACTATCTGGTCCTAGCCTCACCCACAAAGGAACATAACTGTTGCAATTCTTTGAGCTGGTGGAGACTGCAGGTTTTGAAAGTGCTATAGTAGCTGTAATGAGTGACTGCAATGCACATTGCGGAAACAAATCATAAATGAGGGAAAGACTGCACTTTTATGCTGGTCATAACACAAGAATCATCTAGACTCAACATTATACTGCATCCACTGTACCCAGTGTGGCTGCCTCTACATTGGGGAAACCAAGCGGAGGCTTGGGGACCGCTTTGCAGAACACCTCCGCTCAGTCCGCAACAAACAACTGCACCTCCCAGTCGCAAACCATTTCCACTCCCCCTCCCATTCTTTAGATGACATGTCCGTCATGGGCCTCCTGCAGTGCCACGATGATGCCACCCGAAGGTTGCAGGAACAGCAACTCATATTCCACCTGGGAACCCTGCAGCCTAATGGTATCAATGTGGACTTCACCAGTTTCAAAATCTCCCCTTCCCCCACCGCATCCCTAAACCAGCCCAGTTCGTCCCCTCCCCCCACTGCACCACATAACCAGCCCAGCTCTTCCCCTCCACCCACTGCATCGCAAAACCAGTCCAACCTGTCTCTGCCTCCCTAACCTGTTCTTCCTCTCACCCATCCCTTCCTCCCACCCCAAGCCGCACCCCCATCTACCTACTAACCTCATCCCACCTCCTTGACCTGTCTGTCTTCCCTGGACTGACCTATCCCCTCCCTACCTCCCCACCTATACTCTCTCCACCTATCTTCTTTTCTCTCCATCTTCGGTCCGCCTCCCCCTCTCTCCCTATTTATTCCAGAACCCTTACCCCATCCCCCTCTCTGAAGGGTCTAGGCGCGAAACGTCAGCTTTTGTGCTCCTGAGATGCTGCTTGGCCTGCTGTGTTCATCCAGCCTCACATTTTATTATCTTGGATTCTCCAGCATTTGCAGTTCCCATTATCTCTAGACTCAACATTAGTTCACTTTCTCTCCGTGGATGCTGTCTGACCCACTCTGATCTCTAGCATTTTTTGTTTCCAGTACAACCTTTCTGTTGTCCCCTCAGAGTCTTTACGTTTCAATAAGATCACTTGTCATACTTCCAAATTCCAGTGAATCCAGGCCCAAAGTACCCGGTCTCTCCATTAAAGTACACTCCTAGCTAGTGCCAACACAGTAAATGCATCTTCTTTGAGAGGTGATTGCAGGAAATGTATGATGTGGGAAGGATTAGCAAAGTGAAAGAGAATCCTTGACCTTGAATTGTTGGGAAGGGGTTAGTTAACTTTCACACGGGTGTTTTTGGTTAATATAGCATGATATAACAATTGTTTATAGTGTACATAATTGCTGTGCAGTGGTTGTGGAAATTTGAATAGGGAAATGTACCCCATTTTACTCCTATTACCTGGGAATAGAAATTGAAACTGAAGTTATTTTTAGGTAGTGTTCCTGAGCAAAAGAGATTTTCAGCTTCAGGCTTATAACACTAACCTGGAGTTTAGGAAACTGTGGATTCCACATTTTCTGCTACGTTTATTATGTCAGTAGCCCAGAGCAGACAACTGATTCAATTACTTTGTGATCCAGTATAAGAAGAAAAGTCACTTTCACACTTGCTGCAGGGAAGATTGCCTTTAAAGCGATAGTTAGAACGGCAGATGCGGACTCGGAGAAAACACCATGTGGAGCTGGAGGAATACAGCAAGTCAGGAGGCATCAGAGGAGCAGGAAAGTTGATGTTTCACATTGGGACCCTTCTTCAGACCCAAAACGTCAACTTTCCTGCTCCTCTGCTGCCTGGCCTGCTGTGTTCTTCCAGCTCCACAGTGTTTAAGGTTGCTTTTAAATCCTGTTTTATGCTGATTTTACACTTATTCAACAAGTGCCTTTCAAAGTGACTTTGTTCAAAATAAAGTCCTCCTGTGCTGTTCACTTCTACACCTCGGGTAAAAATCTTTGGTTGCCATGTAAAGATTGATATTTGTGCAGAGGATGGGGTGAGGGGAGTGGGTAGGAAGAGCCCAAACAGAGATAACAATAGTTGGGCAGACAAAGGAGTGGGTAAAGGTCAGCATAGGAGAATGAATAGCTGCTAATAGGGCCTATTAGTAGTGAATAAGCTGACAAATTCAGCTTCTTGGTAGGAAGTAGAGGGTGATGGTTGAAGGTTGTTTCTTAGACTGGAGGACTGTGACTGGTGGTATGCCACAGGGATCGGTGCTGGGACCTTTGTTAGTTACATAAATGATATGGATGTGAATGTACAAGGCATGATTAGTAAGTTTGTGGATGATACAAACTTTGGAGGTATTGTTGATAGTGAAGATGGTTATTAAAAATTACAGAAGGATCTTGATCAGGTGGGGAAGTGGGCTGAAGATTGGCAAATGCAGTTCAATACAGATAAGTTTGAGGTATTGCATTTTGGAAAGTCAAACCAAGTTAGGACGAATACAGTAAATGTTAGGGTCCTGATGAGTGTTGTGGAGTACAAATACATAGTTTGTTGAAATTGGCGGGAGTTATAGGGAGAAGTTAGCCATGTTAGAACTTTATTCCTTAGAACTTAGGAGAATGAGGAATGATCTTTATTGAGGTGTATAAAATCATGGGGGGGCATAGATAGGATGAATGTGTATAGTCTTTTTCCCAGGGATGGGGGATTGAAAACTCTAGGGCATAGGTTTAAGGTGAGAGTGGATAGGTTTAGGAAGGACCTGAGGGGCAACTTCCTCAAACAGAGAGTGGTGTATATATGGAATGGGTTGCTAGAGAAAGTGGTTGAGGCAGGGACAATAGCAACATTTACAAAAAAAATTTGGATAGGTGAATGGATGAGAAGGTTTTACAGGGATATGGACCAAATGTGAGCAATTGGAACAAGCTGAGTGGGCACCATGGATCAGTTTGGGCTGAAGGGTCTGTTTCCATGCTGTACTACTCTATGATTCGATGACAATGGGTAGTGTGTGGTAGCAGCCCATGTGTAAGGGTTGGGGTAAAGACAAGGACATTGGAGAAGTGCCCAAGCCCTCAAATTGGTGAACTCAGTATTGGGTGTAGAAGGTTGCACAGTTCCCAAGTGGAAAATGAGTTGTTGTTGTTCTTCTAGTTCAAGCTGAGCTTTGCTGGAGCACTGCGGCAAGCCTGACACCGAGAGATGTTAGCTAGGGAACAAGGTGATGCGTTGAAGTGGCAGGCAACAGGAAACTCTGTCTTTTTTGCAGGTAGAATGTAGGCGTTCTGTGAAGTGGCTAGCCAGACTGTGCTTCATTTCCCCAATGTAGAGTAGACCACATTGTGAACAGCAGAGATAGAGAGTGGGCATGTAGGAACACATGACACTGAGCGTGGATCTCAGGATGCATTGAAAACAGCTGTCTGAGGAACATCATGGAGATACCTGTGATCCTGGGTGGATTCAAAACGTGATGGATGAAATCTGAGCTGGAATCCACATGGGGTGAGTCTGAGCCAGAGGCAGTCACTGAGGAATGAGATGTGGCTGTGGAAACGAGTTTTGGCAAATGCCTTTTCAGACATCAGGAATGACGGCAAAATTTAATGACAGTGAATCTGAAAAAGAATTAGAATGTAAATCCTGTCCGAGAGAGGAACAGAACTGCTTTAAGGAGGGCATGTCTGGAAGAGATGTTAAATACTAAATAAGCTACTTTTTTTTATTTGCAAGGTAAAATTCCTCTTGGTTCTGTTCCGGTAGAAGTATTTTAGTCATAGACTTGAATTAGTCAATACTTTGGCTATTTTAGAATAGTGTCTAGACTGCTCTTAAACAAATAAACTTTTCGATGGTGAGTCATATTTACTAAAATTGAATAATCCTGTTTCATGTAATGCTTAGATCCTAGAAGACCTTTTTGTTTTCTTTTGCACTTTTTTCTTCTAAAGAGAAGATAATTCCTATTTATTTGCTTCAGATGAACTGAACAGAAGTTCCATGCTCTAGATATCAATAAAAAATGATTTATATTGAAAACCAATGTACTTGGACATACCATTTTGGTTTGGTAGGTGGCATTGACTCACTGCCAGTTTCAAGAAGATGCATGTCCTGAATATTTTCATGACGGGCATAAAAATATTCACTACATGTTATGGCAGTGTCTGCTTTTATTCTTTTGTTACACAATAAGTCGATTTTGTTGTTTTTAATATTCTTCAGCCGGGCCACTCAAAATATATGGAGAAGGTGGCCTAAACCCCAACGTTTTTCTTATTTTTAAAAGCAAGTGTAAGGCGTTGTATTCTGGATGCAATGCAATTGGTCAAACTACCAGTCTTGATGCAAAACACTCTCTTTATTCTTACACTATGGTTAAAATACAAATGGAAGAAAGACATCCAATAAAGAAATCCTTGGCAAAGGCAAATTCAATGAAACAGATTGCCTGACATGCAATTCTAGCCACAGGAAGAAACTCCAAGCTTTTGTAGTCATAGAGTGTGGAAACAGACCTTTTGGTTCAACTAGTCTATGCTGACCATGTTCCCAAACTAAACTAGTCCAGCATGTCGGTGGTTAGCCCGTATTCCTCCAAACAGTTCCATTTCATGTCCTTATCCAAATGTCTTTTAAATGTTGTAACTACCTGCATCCAACAGTTCCTCTGGCAGTTCGTACCACACGTGAACCACTCTTTTTTTAAAAAAAAAAGTTGCCTCTCATGAATGCCTCCTTAAATCTTTCTCTTCTCACCTTAAAAACTGCCCCCTAGTTTTGAACTCCCCTGCTTTCGGTGAAAAGTCTTTGCTGTTCACCTTATCTATATTCCTCATGATTTTATAAACTTCCAAATTGCCAGTCCTCAACACGCTGTGCTCCAGTGGAAAAAGACCCACTTATCCAGCTTATTTTATTTATAACTCAAACCATCCATTCCTGGCAACATTCTGGTAAATCTTTTCTGAACCCTGTACATTTTAATGATATGATATCCTTCCTATAATATGATGATCACCTCTGCACACACTACCCCAGAAGAGGTCTAACCAACGTCCTGTATAGCCATACCAACTCCTGTGCTCAAAAGTTTGAGCAATGAAGGCAAGCACGCTAAAAGCCATCTTAACCACCCAGTCTACAGGTGATGCAAATTTTAAAGAATTATACCCCTGAACCCCTGGGTCTCTCTGTTCTATAACATTACCAATGTCAGCTTGTCCATCTCTCTGTCTGTCTCATTAATGCCCTACCATTAATTGTATAAGTCCTGCCTTTGTTCATTTTATCAAAATGGAATATCTTGCATAAATTAATATAATATATATTATGCCTCACATTTTTAGCTGTAACAGAGGAATAACAGCTTCCACATCTAAGTTCAAGATCCAGCAACTACTGAAAGTTAAACTCAAATCCTGGTTCTGTGGGAGCTTGACCCCACCCTCATTATGCTGGTTCACTTGTTCCAATTTGAAAAAAACCCAAGGACCGACCAGCTGTTTATTTTATTGGCTTGGAGCAGTCAGCTCATCATCTGTCTCAACCTTTCTTCATTTTTCAAAAAAAAAGGACAAAATACACCTCTTAAAGCCATAGTACCATCACAGCAGTCTTTTACAGTCGGTAGTCATGTCAATGTAAAACTACTCTATATTTCTGCACTGTCTGAGGGGAAGGCATTTTTATATGAGCCTTCCTTGCTGCTACAGGTCTTGCTGAGATAAGTAAATGCACAAGTGGCATGATATAATTTTGGACAAACAATTTTGTTTTTGGTTTCTCGTGTTGAATTGCCGAAAGTTCAGCCGTCTTACAAACTGTGACTATGCATTGCAAAACTAAATATAGGAGAGTGATTCAGTTGGCCTACAATCCTAAAGCCTGGGCTAAAGGTGAAAGTAACATCATGCACATAAGCAATGTGACTAACGTGCTAGTGGCAGATCAATGTGAACTGTGTGAAAATTTTGTGCGATCATTTGAAACTTGGAAGGTAAAAAAAATTGTCAGCAATACAGTGTACTGGGAAGAGAGAATTTTCAGCTGCATGCTGTAGTGATGAAGTGCTCATGGTTATGCCTTGCACAAGTTTTGATGCTGATGGGAGAAATTTCAGATGAAGTAAGGCATTGCATAAGATGTTTGCATAACATGAAATGTTTTGGCTTAATTGTGATTTTTTTCTTGAAGCCTGTTGATACCAACATGCTACGCAAGCCTGGTGACATAACTGCAAGCAAATTGTGTTCAACTGGCAGCTGCCAATTTTCTAATAAAAGTATTTTAATATGCCATAAAGACTGGGATTAGTGATTATTAGTGTGGTTATACTGTTGTGACTTTGTATCTTTGGTTGAAGAAAGCACCTTTTTTAGACCATTAATTTTAATACCTTGGCATCAATGTCATCAGTTGCTGTTCCTTTTTAATGGTATAAATTCAAAAATATTACAATAAAGCTTCATGTGCCTTTTTAAAAACAATTACTGTTTTTATGTTCAAATTGCTCCTTAAGCTGACAAGTTCATGTGGCAGATATTCACACTGGAGACCTTATAATTTTCGTAGCTGGTCTATAATTAGATGCATTTTCTAAGTATAATTTTGAAGGAAAAATTCACAACATTTGGGAAAATGCTTTTACAGCTTGAATGTGTTTCTGTTAATAGTGTAATTTAATTTTTGTGGGGAATCGTATGTTTCAGTAAGAAGTTTTCCTTAAACAACATCTCCTGTTTGTTTTGCCAATGTTTTTCTCCCCTTGTTGTGGGGTCTCAGAAAATTTGCATTTACTGTGAACTGTCATATGTAGGATTCTTTGTGAGAAATTTTCAGAAAATTGGGTTTGAATGGATTAATGACGAAGTGTTCATGAAAATACACATTCTGACAACTTTTTTTTGTTCTCCACGATGGCCCCTCCACTTGTCTTTCATTCAAGTTCCTCAGTGAGGTCTGCTTAGCATGAGGGAAAACTTGTCCTTGATAACAGGAAATGTTGGAAGTACACAACTTGAGCTCTCTATATTATAGCACCAGCAATTGCAGGGTTGAAAACTTCTTGCTTATTTTTCTGAAAAAGCACTCGTCACCTAACCATGCCAATTCTAACACCTGAAATATAAACCTACCTGTCAGCTGATGACTGAACTGTAGTGTGCTTTAAAACACATTCTGGTCATTTCATATTTTTATCTTTGTTTTAAATTTAAAGAAAGTCTCTAATCTGGCATATTTGCATTGCTTCTATGTGTTTTATGTCAGTTTTAGTCCAGATCATGAATAAGTTTTTTTTTAAAAATCAGTTTCACAAATACACCTGTCAAAGTTGTTGTTTCTGCTGCCTCTGGAGTATCTTGCTTTGAAACCTCAACATGGAGAATTCCGCAGTATTTTTTCTTATTCTCCCCTGACCCAATGTCAGCTTGTCCATCTCTCTGTCTGCCTCTCTTTCTCTTTGTTCCCACCCCACCCCATACCTCTATCAAACAAAGTATCTTTTATTTTTCAAATCCTGGATTGATATCGTTAATGACATTTGTATTTCTTGTTGAGTGATTAAATAGATTTTTAATTTAACAGGATGCACCAAATCAAAATGTTGCTTTTATGTTGAATTGTTAAAATACACTGCATTAGTTTGAATTCCTATTTGCATCATAGTCTTGCAAGATTTAAACTTGTCTTACTCCGTCTAGATTTTGATTTTAGGGAAGGGAAAGAAACCTGTAATGTTTGCCCCCTTCTCCTCCACAGGTCCTACTTAGTACATCACTGATGCGATTTGCTTAACTAAGTAAGCTTTGGCGTCCTTTTTCATATCAGGAGTAATTGTAGTGGAGCCAGCTTGAAGTATGTATGTCTGTACATGATTTCCATTATTCCTCCCCCCTGTTGTGTATTCGCTGAATGGGTAAACTAAACTGACTGGTTTGCCTGTCAGTTCAGACTAATTGTTGCTAGTTATTAGCTGTTAGAATGAAGTCCGCTGACTTCATAGAAGGCTTAGTCTGTTGTTTCAGTTACTGAGTTGTGCAGATGATTGTCTTCGGAGTTTGCTATAATGCCTGTCAGATATGTGTGTGTTATTTTGAGTTATGATAGATTGATTGGAATGTTTGAGGAAAATCAGCATGGAGATTCTCGCCTAATCCATGATGTATACCTAGGCAAATTACACTTTTTAAACGTCAATTATTGCTGCTATCTTTCTACCCAAGATTGAAATCTTTTGGAATTCAAAAGCTCATACAATCAAAGTGCATGAGTAAAACAGAAATTTTACTTTCATGTTTAACTGATTTATTTATGACTAAAGCAATTAGCTATTATATGTGATGCTAATGCATATTTTAAGTTGAGAGTTGCATGACCTGCACAATTATTTTGTATTATTGGTTTAGCTATCTTTATTACTTTATTCAGTCCTGGCCTTCTGACAGCACCAAAAATATCTTTTACGATTCCATTTTGATTAATTTGGAAATGTTTTTGGCTGATTGAAATGTTATTTTTGCATTTTTAACTGCATGCGTTACACTTTATAGTTGCTTTGTGATGTAGCCTGGGATTGATCGTGACCTTTTTTAACAGATTTAGATGATTTTCATCCTTGAAGTAAATGGTGGTACAAAACGTTTTGCATTGTTTCCTGCTGCAACTGGTATTCAAATGAACAAAACAATTAGTGTGGAAAAAGAAACGCTAAGAAGAAAGAGATGTCTTCATCTGATGTTTGGGAAAGAATAAGTGCTAGTTTCTGTGCCAGCATACACTCAAGTGATTAGCAAAATTTTATTTTTATCATTTTTTAGAAATAAAAATTACTTTGGAAATAGAGGCCCTGGTATTACATGACCACTAATTTTGCTCTTTACCAAACATCAGCTGAAGACATCTCTCGCTTCTTAATGTTTCTTTTTCCATGTTAATTGCTTTGTTCATTTCAATATCAGTCGCACCAGGAAAGAATGCAAGATGTTTTATAACACCACTTATTTGAAGGATGAAAATCAACTAAATCGTTTTTTAAAAAAAAGTCACCGTCAATCCCGGACTACAGCACAAATCAACTGCAAAGAGTAAAGTGCATTTGAAAAAGCAAAAATAGCATCTAATCAGCCAAAACCATTTCCAAGTTAATCTCTCAATCACTTTTTGGGCAACCCTTTTTTCAGTTGGAGTTACATGATATATTATCTCTGATCATAAATGCATTGTTTATTCAGATCTCTCTTTGGTGAGCCCATCACTATTACTAATAGATGTTCACTGGTTAATATATCGTACAAGCTACTTAAGTGCACCACTTCATGCAGAAAACAAGGTTGATTACTTCAGGTCTAATGTAGAAATTGTATAGCACCTTCCATATGTAGCAACTTTTTGACTAATGCAACTTTCTGAAGATGTGGCAAATGAGAGTCAGTACCAATCAGGGCAAGAGAATAGTATGCTGAAAAGCCTGATCAATACTATTCCAGTCGTAGATTTTTTTTCTTGCAAAGAAGGGTATTGAGAGTGATCTCTTACACAAAAGTAAAAGGGTCCAGGAATAAAGTTTAAAAAGCTTGGGATCAGGATGAATCAAATTCCAATAATAGAGAAGCGGGAGAGTAGAAAGACCCATGGATCAGAGAGTATGCTGAAATGCTGTAATGAAGACAATCGCAGAGAAGTGAAGTTGTGTCTTATGCTCTTATAAATATATTTACAGCTGACATATACTTTTAATCAGTAAGGGATTCTACGGTTATGGGCCAAAAAGGAGGAATGTGGGTTTAGAATGATCTGTTCAGCCATGATCTCATTGAAATGCTGAGCTGATTGGCCTATGTCTATGGTATAGTGTGGATTTTGAAGAACAGGATATTTGGAATCAATGCATTGAAGGATAAAAGTCAGTGAAAATTAGCAATAACAGTATTTCATCATAACCTGTATCATCTGAATTTTTAAATGAGGCTGTGTTCCCTGTCTTTGTGCAGCAGTGTCGATCCCATTGCCATTGCATTGCCAGTCTGTGTGTAGAGGTTCAAATAATACCACAATTTGTAGGAGCAGAAGCTGGCCAGTTGGCTGACAGTCTACTCTGCCATTCAGTGAGATCATGGTTGATCTGAATTCATCATGTATTCCTGATAGCAAGGTGTGGAGCTGGATGAACGCAGCAGGCCAAGCAGCATCTTAGGAGCACAAAAGCTGACGTTTCAGGCCAAGATGAAGGGCCTAGACCCGAAACATCAGCTTTTGTGTTCCTGAGATGCTGCTTGGCCTGCTGTTCATCCAGCTTCACACTTTGTTATCTCGGGTTCTCCAGCATCTGCAGTTCCCATTATCTTCCCCTTCATGTATTCCTGCTCTTCTTCCCATCTCCCTTGATTCCCTTGTTGATTTAAAAATCTGTCTATCTCAGTCATGAATATGCTTAATAACCCAGCCTCTCCATAAAGAATTTAACAGATTCACTACCCTCTGACAGAACAAGTTCCTCTTCATCTGTCTTATATAAGTGACTGCGTAACCTGCAGTTATGCCATCGGATCTTAGACTCCCCCACATGGGGAAACAACCTTTTGCACTTATACTGTCAAGTCCCCTAAGAATCATAACTCATCACTAGCACCAGTGCCTCATGACCCATCCCTCCCACACTTTTAGGCCCTTGACTTTATTTGCCCCATGCCAGCTTGTATGTGCTTCTGGGTGTAATCCTGAAACTGTTACCTTGAAGATTCTGCTTTATAATTTAGCTTGAAACTGTTATAAGTCTTTCAGCAGAGTCAACTTTTTCTTTTGCTGTCAATGCTGTTGGTGCCAACATGGATAATGGCAACTGGATCACTCCCCTCCCACTCCCAAGTTTCTCTCCGGTCCTG
Source organism: Stegostoma tigrinum (assembly GCF_030684315.1). Lineage (NCBI taxonomy): Eukaryota > Metazoa > Chordata > Chondrichthyes > Orectolobiformes > Stegostomatidae > Stegostoma > Stegostoma tigrinum. The sequence goes on from NC_081354.1 coordinate 154,552,564, forward strand.
AGAAGGTGTTGCTAACTCTAGCATTGGATAGGCCACAGAGCTTTCTGGAACATGCTCCCTGCTTGTGAGAACAGTCTCTGTTCACTTAATAATTACGTCCCTTACGACTAGTATGTTTCTCTCAGTTTTGAGGAATCATGCAACTGTTGGCCAGTTACATGTGCTGATGCTGTTTGAATGCTTCGTTGGTTTCCATACCTCCCTTTAATGCTGTTTCTGATAAGACCCCCCCCTCCAACTTTGAATGATCTAATCTGAGAGTTGTGGGTGCTACCTGAAGTGAAGTGTCCAGATCATATTCCCACTACCCTGATTTGACCAGGTTTGCAGCTCAGATTTCAGCTCCTCAATTCCTCTCTGAAGTTTCTTGAGTTGCAAATGCTTAATACAGATGTGTTTGCCCTGTGTCACTTTGATGTCTAGCAGTTTCCACACACTACAGCAGCAACAACACATTACTGGTCTGCCATCATTATTGTATTTTATTTAATGTATTAATTGAGTACTGTAGTAGCCTTGCCCCTTAGCCTTGAAGTATATCCCTTTGGTTTGTGTGATTGCCTTCATATTTTTATCCACCAGCATCGATCATACTTGAGGTATTTTTAAGAAAAAGAGAGGAGGCATTTTTAACCAAAAAAAGGCTGGAACCTGATCCAAAAATCTTCTGTATGAAAGCCGAGAAATACTCATCAATCTTAGTTGGCAACTAGCTGCTTTCCTTGCAGTGGCATCACACATCATTCCGGCACTGTTCTTGCCGCAGGTCGGCCTCGCTGTGCCTTCCACGTTCTCCCGGTCACCGCCTCACTCCAGTGACTGCTTTTTAATCCCTGTCTGCTGCATCAAATTTGTGCTTTAAATATTTCTGGGAATTTAGTACATTTGCGCTCTGTCTCACTTAGGTGAGATTTCCCTCACATCGCCCCTGTTCTTTACCAACTGACTTTGCTTTCAGCTCTGACCACTGGAAATAGGAATCTATGCTAATTTTATCTCGCTAACCTCTGTGACTGTCAAAGATTCTGGTGACGCAGCGGAAGTCTTGCAATGCAGCGATGCTGGATGTCAAGTACCTCATAGGAATTGGCAACAATAGCAATGCTACTTGATAATTAATTTTGCTGCATTAACGCTACAGATTAAGTTCTGTTGTTTAAATAGAGAAAGGCAGACTATGCGCTTAAAAAATAAACACCAAGCGGTCCTGTGAACATTCTTAATTTTTCTCCTTTGTACAATTTTTCTTCTCCAGAACAATTAGGGACAGGCAACAAATAGCTTGCCAATAATGCCCTTATCCTATGGAGCAAATAGAATTTAATTTTTGAAGGCTGTGACTTGTTTTGATATATTTCTAGCCCTTTTGTCAAACCTGCAGAAGCCAACATCCTGCCTATCTTGACCACAAAATAAAGTCCTGCTCTGTTCATCTATTCTGTTTTACCTTGCTATCATGATGACAATATAAAGGTTGTCCTGATAAGTCAGCCATCTTAGATCTGCCCCAACATCACCAATTGTAAAAGCCCCATATATATTGGCATCTGCTGCTTCTAGACTTGACTTGAATGCAGCTTGAAAGAACCAGGCAGATTTTAATAGTCTGGCCATATCTGGAGATCTTTTGAAGTGATACATGGTACCTAGATATGGAGGCTACCCCATATTTTCAGCGGATCTCAATTAAACTGATGAGGGGAGGGGCTGGACTGTGAATCCCAAATTCAGTGGATCCTTTTGAAATTTACAACATTGTTTATGTGAACGCAATTTTCCTGGGCCAAGAGGTGCGGACACAAACATGTAGGATTGTATATGGTCTAATTGTCCAGACAGCGTTGTTTGGAGATGAGAAGATAATCTTGGGAACATTGAACAGTCGAGAATGAGCATAGCCCATTGATCTTCTCAAACTGTATTGCTCTTGATAAAATAAGGTTGAATTTTAATCTCTAAACTAGATGCTGTTGCAATCTTCTGCTAAAACAGAATATTGCAAACATTTGTCACCTTTTGCAGAAGTAAATACTAGCAAATGTAGTGGTTGCTTATTAATGTAAATGCACATCATTTTGTTGTTATCCTGATGCTTCATTGCTGAGGTCCAGTTTTGCTTTTTCTTTACATCCCCCACACAAAAAAATTTATCAGGGTCTTTGACTACTCAGTTACCATAACATTAGATGACAAATTTTGATCTTGCTCAATTTTCCCTCATTGCTCATTGTGATCATTCTTGTTATTGATCCATGTTAAAATCCTCATGGAGACCAGTAACAGTGGGAATTTTCCAGAGACCATCTGAAATAGCAAGGGACACAATTCACATTTTATGACTTTGCTGCTAAAGAAAAGATATTCGCATGAATTAACTAACTAGTGCAGCTGAGATGCATTTTATAACTCCTGTTTGATGAGCATCACATATAGCATGAAAAGAACAATCCCTTTATGACTCCCAGCACTTCAGATGGCTTGCTTCTCTTTTGCCACGCTGCTTTGAAACTTCCAGTATCCTTTTTAAAAATCGTAAGAACTAGGAGCAGGAGTAGCCGTCTGGTCCCTCGAGCCTGCCCCGCCATTTAATAAGATCATGGCTGATCTTTTTGAGACTCCGCTCCACTTACCTGCCCACTCACCATAACCCTTAATTCCTTTACTGTTCAAAAATTTACCTAGCCTTGCCTTAAAAACATTCAGCGAGGTAACTTCAACCACTTCACTGGGCAGGAAATTCCATAAATTCATAACTCTTTGGTCGAAGAAGTTCCTCCTGTCCTTAGTCCTACATCTGTTTCCCTTTATTTTGAGACGATGCCCTCCAGCATTAGTTTCACCTGCTAGCGGAAACAACCTCCTTGCCTCTACCTTATCTATTCTCTTTGTAATCTTTTATGTTTCTATAAGATCTCCCTTCATTCCACTTCATTTACGGGAGGTGAATGTTGCCCGCTAGGACAACATTTATTCCCCTTCCCTGGTTGCCCTTGAAAAGGCGAGCAATCTCTTGAACCACAGCAGCCCATCTGTTTGGGTAGTACCTCAGTGCCATTGGAGGTGAGTTCCAGGAGTTGCCCTTATCCTTCTCAAAGGTGATAATTGCCATTGGTTTGGAGGGTGCTGCCTAAGGAGCCTATGTAAAGTTATTTGGTGCACGCTGCTGTTACTGAGTGTAGAGAGTGGAGAGAGTGAGTGGATATAGATATGGTGCCAAACCAACTTGGCTAATTTACCAAGATCTGACATTGCTCAATATGGCCCACATCAGTGACTTCTTGTTCATTAAATCTCCAAAAGTCCCATCTATTCTGTCCTCTCCCTTTTTGAGCAGAAAACAAATTTTACCATGCACTCTGTTTGGTTAACACAAAATATTTCCACCACTTGGGTAATTTCAAACTAGGAGACGTTGTTATACAACAAGAGGACAGTTGTTTCAACCTGAGATGCAAATTTCTTCTTCTAGAGTGTAATGTCTTGGAATTCTCTACCTCAGAGAGTTGTGGAAGTTTGATCCATGAAAATATTTAAAGAGGTGGTAGGTAGATTTCTGAGGTGTTGGAGAGTTGAGGGCCATGGGGAGCTGGTGTGAAAGAGCAGATAAGGCCTGGGGCAGGTCAACCATGATCTTGTTAAATGGCATGGGGCTGAATGGCCTACTCCAGATTCTATTTCTTATATGAGCCACACACCTTACTGATTTGGAACCATTATCGCTGCTCCTTCACTCTAGTAGTGCTGATATGCTGGAACTCCCTTCCTTGTAGTACTGTCAGTGTGTCTACATCCCATGAACTGCAGCAGTTCAAGAAAGCAGCTCAACAACTTTTTGAGGGCAATTAGGGACAGGTAACAAATGCAAATATAGCCAGCAATGTCCACATCCTGCTCCAACGGTTTTTTTAAAACAAAAAGCCCATGGGGTGTACAGGCACGCTGAATATTGCTAGAAAGGGAGTGCCAGGATCTTGACTAAGTGACAGGGAAGTGTAGCGTTATGTTTGCAAGTCCGGATGCTCACTAGTTTGTAGAGGAACTTTCCAGGTGGTGATGTTTCTTGTGCATCAGCGGTCCTTGACCTTTTAGGTGGTGCATGTCACAGGTTTGAAAGGTGGTGTCGAAAGAGACTTTGAATTGCTGCTGTTGGTGATAGAGGGAATGAATGTTGAAGGTTGAAGATTGAACGCTAATGAATCTTGTTGCTTTGCCTTGGATGATATTTTAAAACATTCTATCTTATGATGTCTAGCTTCATAGTGCCATGTCTAAAACATGTATGTTCTTCTATGGGGGTACCTCACTGATTCATTGATGTCATTGTTTGAAGTTTGAAAGAGTAAGGACAAGTTACATGACACGGGTTTAAATAAATGAAAAGCAGGGGTGGGATTGCTGCACAAAAATCACTTTCTCCGGTGGCAGTATCTCTTACGAAGGGGTATAATCTTAAAATTAAAGTTTAATATTTAGGAGTGTAATCAGGAAACAAGTTTTTTTTTTCCTTAAATGTGTAGTGAGATTCTGAAACAAGCTCCCCTAATGCCTTGGAGGCTGTTTCAAATGTTATAGTTTTGATATTTTTAGTTGTCGTCAAGGATATTGTGCAAATGTAGGAAAATGGAGTTGAGGTACAGATCATCTGACTGAATGGAGAAAAGATTTTATGAGCTAAATGTGGTATACTACTCTTCCTATGTTTACGAAATTATAAATAGAACATGGGTGTTTGGGCTATTGCATTACAAAGCCTTTGTGTACCGATGTGGCACTATATTTCACTGATTTGACTGTTAAAGACAGAAAAACTGCTGGATAAACAGATCAATAAATATGTGAAAAGATATTATTGACAGTATTATGTGTAATTCTTCATTAAAGTTGATGACTAAAAGCTAACTTCTGACAAAAATTGAGTCAAAGGGTGAGGGGAGAAACAACACGTGTGTAGTATGAGGATGAATAATTTCAATAATCCAGCAACTGCTTCATAGAAATTAAAGGATATAAAAGATCTTTCAAGATGTTGCAGAATTGTAAGGAAGTGTTGAACGTTAAGAGTGTTACACAAACCAAAACATGAGGAAATGGGGAAATACAGAGGATGAAGGAGGAGAATATGTAGAATATTTGAAATGAATGCTCACAATGCAACAACATACATTGCACATCACTTGGAAATGGTAGACACGATAATATCAGTGCCTACCACCGCAAGTCTTAAATTCTTCCTTTTGGCCATCTCTGTGCAGACTGCACATTGCAAGTGTATCTCACTGTGGCAGAGACCAATGGTGGAGAAATCACAACAGGGAACAGGGGGAATGAATTAATATCATGAGCCCCACACAAGTCTGAGTTGCAATTGAGATAAGGAATGTTGTGCTGTACGACAGTCATTTAATCAGGAGACTTCATTGGAATCGGTGAATACAGTATAATAGATTGATGCCCAGAAACTCTGCAGCGTAGGCACTAAATAGCACTATGGCAATACCTTGCAGAACCCTTGTGAATTGGGCCTGCCTTCAGTTTCATCCCACAAAATAGTAGATGGGAGAAAGTATGTGCTCTGTTTTTTTAATTTCATCAGGTTCCCAGTTGCCGAAGAGCAAATGACAACTTAAATGCTGATTGTAGGTCACCTTTGGTACAGACTTGATGGGCTGAAGGGCCTATATGATTCTATTGATTTGTGACAGTTTGGGCAGCACTTAGTTGTTGCTGTGATACACAATGACATTATTATCAGTTACGTACATTTGCAAATAAAGCTACTCTGTCATAGAAGTTTGGAGGAGGAGAGAAATGAGAAATAGGACCATTGTCACAGCAATTACCCTTGAGTGACTTCTGTTACTTTTGTATTACATCTCATTTTAACTGGATTGGGGTCTGGTTTACTTGGGGTAATAGAATATCTGATATGTGTGTTGTTGGGGTTGCACTTGTCCAGGCAAGTGGGGAGTATTCCATTACACTCCTGACTTATGCTTTTTGGATGGTGGACAGGTTTTGAGGAGTCAGGACGTGAGTTACTGGCTGCAGTATTCCTAGCTTCTGAGCCCCTGTTGTAGCCACTGCATGTATGTGGTGAGTCCAGTTGAGTTTCTGATCAATGATAACCCCAAGGATGTTGATCGTGGGGGATTCAGTGATGGTAACACTGTTGAATGTCAAGGGACAGTGGTTAGATTGTCTCTTATTGGTGATCATCATAGTGTGGCATTTATGTGGCGTGAATATTACTTGCCATTTCCCAGTCCAAGCCTGGATATGTCCAGATCTTGTTGCATTTGGTCACTGACTGCTTTAGTATCTGAGGAATTACGAATGGTGCTGAACATTGTGTAATTATTGGAGAACATCCCTACTTCTGACCTTTTATGATGGAGGGAAGGTCATTAATGAAGCAGCTGAAGATGGTTGGACTGAGGACAGTACCCTGAGGAACTCCTGCAGAGATATCCTGGAGCTGAGATTCACCTTTGACCATGATCGTGCTTCTACGTGCCAGGTATAACTCTAATCATTGGAGGGTTTGGCCCGGATACCCATTGATTCCAGTTTTGCTAGGGCTTCTTGATGCCACACTCGGTTGATTACAGCCTTGATATCGTGGGCTGTCACTCTCACCTCAGCTCTGGACTTCACTCCTTTTGTTCATGTTTGAACGAAGTTTGTAATGAGGCCAGGAGCTGAGTGGTCTTGGCAGACCCCAAACTGGGCGTCACTGAGCAGGTGCAGAAGGCATTTCTGAAGAAGTGTCCTGACCTGAAATGTTAATGTTAACTTTCCTGCTCCTCTGCGACCTGGCCTGCTGCCTACCTCCAGCTATACAGTGTTGTCACTGAGCAGATTATTGCTGAGCTGGTGCTGCTTGATAGCTCTGTTGATGACACCCTCCATCACTTTACTGATGATCGAGAGTAGATGATGGGACAATAATTGGCCAGTTTGGATTTGTCCTGCTTTTTATCTACAGGACATACTTGGGAAACTTTCCGCATTGCTGCGTAGATGCCAGTGTTGTGACTGCACTGGAACAGCTTGGCAAGGGGAGTGGCAAGTTCTGGAGAACAAGTCTTCTGTACTATTGCTGGAATGTTGTCAGGACCCATAGCCTTTGCAGTATCCAGTGTCTCCAACCGTTTCTTGATTTCATGTGGAGTGAATCGAATTGGCTGAAGACTGGTATCTGTAATGCTGGGCACCACTGGAGGGAGACAAGAGGGATCATCCACTCGGCACTTCTGGCAGAAGGCTGCTGCAAAAGCTTTGGCCTTATCTTTTGCACTGGTGTGCTGGGCTCTTCCTTCTTTGAGGATAGGGACATTTGTGGATCCTCCTCCTCCAGTGAGTTATTTAATTGTCCACCACCATTCACGACTGGATATGGCAGCGCTGCAGAGCTTAGATCTGATCCATTGGTTGTAGAATCACTTAGCTCTGTCTACCACTTGTTAGTGTTGTTTGACGTGCAAGTGGTCCTGCTTAGTGATTTCATCAGGTATGCCTGGTATTGCTCGTGGCATGCCCTCCCTGCACTCTGCCTTGAACCTTGCCTCACATTTTTTGTGAGTTTCTAGAGTCACTGTCTTCTTATAAGGCTTTCTTATTTCCAATAACGGGTTCCATGCTGCCATAAGAGCGTGCACTTAGAGGTTATGCTATCTTGTACATTCAAATTCCTCCACATTCAAATGCATTTCAGCAGCCCACCTCTATATACCATTGATATCACTCTCTCCTTAGAAGTGTCTGCATTTCTCCCATTCTCTAACATGAATTTAAACCAAATGTCAACGCGAGAAACATTATAGCATTTAATCTCTTCCAATTTGCAACAGTTTAAATTATTACATTTCATTTTAAGAAAAGATTTTGCTTTTGAGAGTAAGTGTATACTTTCCTCTTGCCCCGCCCAAAATTGCATTTAGTTCTGCAAAATAAAATATTTGTGACTTTTTCTTTTCTAAGCATTTCAGCCTCTAGTTATACATGTGATTGTAAGAGCCCTATATGACCAATATTTCCTGTAAGCTGAATGCACATGGCAGCACAGTACCTAGAAGGTGTATGCTGCTGTACCTGTCTGGTTAGGATATCGTATGCAACACACTTTGAAATGAATGGACTGTGTAGAATAAAAATAAATTTGGGTGGGGTGTGGGAAAATGCTTTTAACTATTTAACTTAACTGTATTTAGATCACGATGAGATTTATGACGCCAATAAAATTAGTGGAGTATATTAGTACAACAGTTCTTGCAGTTGACGGGTATATACTGTTGCATTGTCTGACTGTGAAATGAATTGTGTGGTTAGCATAACTACTTTTAATACTTCAAACATTACCTTTGTTGAAAAAAAATGTTGAACTTGGGGATGCTCCCTTGGAGAATTATAGCACAAGCCTGCTGCTTCCATTATCTCACTGTGGTTTCTCGTCTTCTGTCTCCTCCTCACTCTGGATTGCTCCTTTGGTCCCTTGCTGCCTCCTCTCAGCAAAGTGACAGAAGATATCATTGACAATTAAAAGCAGTTATGGGGGTCAATGTGAGATGTTAGGGCAGTTTTCTTTGGAGTAAGGAAGGCTGAGGGCAGATTTGAGGTTTTGATGGAGGGGAAGGGACAGAGAAGATAAGAAGAACTGTTCATACTTGTGAAAGTATCGAGAGTAGGGTAGCATGGATTTATTAAAAGCTCGGCAGGTCTGGCAGCATCTGTGAAGGGAAAAGCAGAGTTAACATTACGGTTCCAGTGACCCTTCCTCAGATTTAAAGCAATTTAAAGAAGAAACATGAGCGACACAGGGAAAACCTTTACTTGTGAATGGTTAAGGTGTGGATTACTGTTGGAGAATGTAGTGAAAGCAAGTTGAATTGAAGATTCGGGAGGGATTTAGACTGTTGTCTGGAAGTGAAGAATGTGTCGCAAGGGAGGTGAGGAAGCGGGGACAGAAAAATAGGGGAATGACTAAGGGAATTGCTTATTTGAAGAGCCAGTGCTGACAAAATGGGTCAGATTGTGATTTTGTTCATTGCAACAATTCTGTGATACTTCATAAAATGTGTGAAACTTTTTTTTTTAAATGGAAAGAGACTTCAGTGCACTGATATGAGTGCTGAAATTTGGCTTGCAGGAACAGCAAAAATTAAAAAGGCAACTGGCATACTAGTACCAGAGGAATGCATCACAGGAATCAATGTCTTGCTGCAGCTGTACAAAGTTTTGGAGAAACCATTTGCAGAACACTTGCAGAGTTTTGGCTTTCATAATTAATGATGGATAAATTTGTTTTGAAGATGGTAGAGCAAAGGGTCGCTAAATTATTTCCTCTGTTGAGGGCTTTGTCCTGAGAAGTTTAAAGGATCAAAAGCCAACCTTCTTGAACATTGAAAATCCTGAAAGGACTTAATAGCTTAAATGCTGATAAATTGTTTCCAGTGGTCAGAGAATCTGAAATGTGGGATGCAATCTCAATATAGTAGGCCTATAGTTTAGAATTATGACGAGGAGAAATTATCACAATTCAAACAGTTTGATTTTTTTTTGGCATTCTACCCAAGAGGTTTATAAATGTGCCATTGTATATTTAAGGCTGGGCTAGACAGACCTTTGGTTTCATTGAGAGTTGTGGATGTTAGGTTAGAAAATGGAGTTCAAGTCAAAAATTAGCCATGATCATATTGAATAGTGGGAGCATACTTGGTGTGTCATGTGGTCACTTTTTATGCCCCTATTTCTTGTGTTATGTGGTGCATACCAAAAAGCTATTCACCTGTTGCTCTGTTTTTCTGTTTGTTTACGTGGGATATGGCTGGCCAGCATTTGCTGCCCATCGCTAGTTGTCCTTGTGAAGGAGGTGGTGGGCTGCCTTCTTGAACTGCTGTAGTCCGCCTGCTGTGGGTTGACCCACAATGCCATTAGGGAGGGAATTCCAGGATTTTGACCCAGTGACAGTTGGATCACTTGGCTTTAGATTTCATTGCTGCTTTGGTCCTAACCTGGACGGAAGAGCTGAGATAAGTTTGAACTGCCTGCACGTTATGTCAGAATTTGACCAAGTGCAGCATGAAAGAACTCGTAATAAAATTGAAGTCAGTGGGATTCAGAGGGGAATTTTGAGTCATACCAAGCACAGAGCAAGATGGAAAGGTACTGACAACTGTCTCAGCATGTAGGAGTTCTTCAGGGTAGTGATCTAGAACAAGTCATCTTCAGCAGTGTCCTTCCTTCCATCATCAGGTCAAAAGAAGGATGGTTGCTGATGGTTGCACACAGTTCAGTACCATGTGCAGTTCCTCAGATAATGAAGCTGTCTGTGCCATCATATGGCAAGACCTGGACAATAATCAAGCCTGAGATTTACTGATGTCCTTGAGTGAGGAGGTGGATGAGCTGTGTGGCCAGATTAAAGGATCAACAATTATAGGGAGTGCTGCACATGACTGATCAGATTAACTTTGGAAATCTTGGTGCAGTGGCAGTTATTGGAAGCATTCTGGCTAAACATTACCTTTATTTTTGTAATGCACAGCCCCTTCATGGGAAACTTTACAATTTTTTAGTTTATTGAACAAATGACCATCTGTTAGTTTCATTTGGATTCAAGTTGCAGTTTTGGTTCTGAGTTGAAAGCTGTGAATATTGACTTATGAAAGATCAATGCTAAATATTAGCTCTGAGCTTTGTCAGTGGTATTAGGTAACCCGAACCTTACAAAGATGTTCGGTAAATTATTTAACCAAGGATGCTGTGAACATGTAATTTTGTCATCCTTTACAATTATCAGCAGTAAGCTATTATGACAGAGGAATGATGTTACAGAGGAATGAATGCAGTAACGGCAGTTTTGAGAATGTAGGCTTTTACTATGTATTAATGCCTGCCATCTCAGAAATTAGGATCTCTCATTTCAGTTAATCTCTGTGCTGATTTTCAATATTAACTGGCTTTGTGTGCAAGACTGTATCGCCACTTCATTTACACAAGGACTCAGTCGAGAACTTAGCTGTTGCAGGTGTTCGGAACTAGATCATGTAAAGACCCTGAATAGGATTTGGAGACGAGATCTGTAGATTTTCCCCAGCTTGATCACTTGGTTTGGAAATAAACTTGTGCCTTGAGAGAGAACCATTTGAAGGAACCAAACATACTCTATCAGCCTAGGCAGCTAATGTAAATTTATTTTTTAGTAATTTGTGCTCAATAGCGCACTTAAGGAGAATATTATGAAATGTTTTAATTTGCATAAGAACAGGCTACAGTTTACTTATGTGAAACACAAACCCTGTAGATTTACTTATTCCAACACAATAAGAAAGCAGATTATTGTTTATGTCTTTTTTAAAAACTCTTGGTTGCCAGAGTAAGACATGTGACCTATTCTCAGGCCTTTAATTCTGACTTGTAACTGGTTGCTGGGAGTTGTACGGGAGGTTTTGTTTTTTAATTCATTCCCTTTTGACTTGATTAAGTTGAGTGTGGCAGTTACAGTACAGTACAGTTGGAGCATTCAGGCTGTGCTGTGGCATTTCCCTGTGCTATTTGTGTGTATGCATGTGTTGCTTTGCCTAAAAAAAAATTCCAGGAAGGGAAACCAGATTACATTTACTTCCCCTCTCCTTTCTTCAAATTTTATATTTTTCCCCAGCCAAATGATTCAGACCCTGAAATTCCCTCAGTTGAAAATGATGTAAAATGTAATTTGCTGTATAAAAATAATTACTACAGTCAATGGGAAACTTTCATTTCCCCAATGACACTGGGTTGTAATGAAGCATAGCAAACCTATCTGGATTATGAGATTAAATAGAAAATGCAAGTTGTTGCAAGACTATGCTGTAAAACTGGCTCTGAAAATTATCTTTAAAAATTGGACTAACTAAAAGTTCAGTGACCTTTTTTCTAGTTTTTTCTAACATTTCTGGTGGCTCTTTCTCATTCATAGATGGGCTGTGATTAGGACCGTTGTTGGTTCCAGTTTCTGCATTTGACTGAGATTCTAATAACATCATGCGTGATTGTGATTTGGGTCATTGATTCTAGTCTGACTGCAGTCTGACGTCTCAGTAACATTAATAATGTTTTGAGTGTGTCGCAACTTTAATGTAAAAATAGTCCTGTGTCCCAAAAAGAAATTGGGGAATGGTGATCAAATGATTGGTCAGAATTGGGTTTTAAATGGGGTTCTTAATGGAGTTGAGGTGATCATGGGGTCTCTGGAACAAATTCCAGAGGAGGTCTACAAGAATGTTAAGTTGGTTCTAATGAAGTGTCACATATTAACACCGTTTCTCTCTCCATAGATGCTGCTGGAACTACTGCATTGCTTTGTTTTCTCCCCCTCTTTATTTCAGATTTCCAGTATCCGTAGTACTTTGGTCTTGTTTAAGTACATGCTTTGATGAATTTTGGATGTAGTTTGCTGCTCATGTTGATACTGATAAGTCACATTGTATGATCATGAAATTTTGCTGTTGGAAGATGTTGTAAAATGGAAGTTTGATTCAAAATTAAACTTGCATATCACTGTAAAGTATGTCTTATAGTTGAGGTCAGTTAATTCAGCATTGCGAAGGACTAAACCTGATCTTTATGGTCAATTCTGCACCTGGCAATGTATTTACTAACTGAGCACTTATTAAACACTTGTGGAGGAAGAAATTCACCTGCGTTCTATTCTCCTGTAGCCTGTTTGGTCTCAGCCCAGGATGGATATTGAATCTTTGAAATAGATCCGGTTCTGTTATTGCTTGTGTATCAACCATTAAAATTATTACTTTGTGCTCTTTTTGAGTTAACTTCTCATCAGCAACTGTGTGGTTGCAGCTTTGGTGAGAGATGATTTTGTGAACTATTACTATTCACACAGTCACTTGAAAACAATTCTATTTCAAATGACAAGAATTGTCATGTGCAAGCAAATAGAAATGGATTTTAAGGGACATGTCAGATTATAGAGTGACCTTCGATTGTAATTTATAAAGGCAAATTATGCTAATAGATGTAATTGGGATCCCATTTAAAGTTAAGGGTGAAATTTTCTGGCTGTACTCTCCTGGAGGAACTGGGTTGGTTCTGGGCCTTTTGGAGTTCTGATATTTTGTCTGTCTGATGTGATCTTTCGTGGTGACTTTAGGAGCATGATTGTCAGGGGTGTCAATGAGAAATACGTCATTCTTCTCTCGTGTCTGTGCACTTCCTCACTGAATAACTGGATAACACATTGGGAACAGGGACCATTTTCAGTGTCTCGTCAACTCTCAATGTGAGGATGCTGAGTTGTTCTGGCTGAGATCAGTCAATTTAACATTGACAAGCAATTAAACTTTAGCTTAGCATGTCATTGTACCGAGCCAGGCTATTATTTTTGCTGAGGTTGTGGAAGAAATGTTGAGAAATTGCAAAATATTGCAATAGATAATTGGGATATTTGATGTTTTGGCAAATCATTTCCTATCTTAAGCTTCATTCCCTTGAATATGATAATTTTAAAAACTACTAAGAAAATCCAATTCATTTCATCACTGTCAAGCAACGCCAATGACATGACAGATACATTCCCGTTTCAATAATGCTGTGGTTTAGCATCTGCAGCATCTAATGGTGCTTGGTGAGAGACTGGAAGATTATAAATTAGAATCTGATTGTAGATTATGCAGCCAGATCAAAATGGGAATGCTCAAAGTTGCTAGACAGAGCTACAGTATCTGTTGGGATTTCGATTGGTATACTGCTATTGTGTGCACTGACTTATTGTGGCTGTGCTTCTTAGCAGCAGTTTCGTATTGTGTGATTGATTAATTTAAAGAGACAACTTTGCAATGTTGTAGTACTTACTGCCTTGTAAGCATTGGTAACTGGAGTGATGACTTTAGGCTCACTCCAGATTCTCTTGCATCTACATTGCAGCAGCAGGCCTGTCAACATCAACAAAATGTGTAGAGTCAGATTGGTTGTTAACTCATTTGAAATGAAATTGTAACTATTTTTAAGGTTGGAATGCATGTCAAAAAGGTTATATTTTTATACTGAGATAGATTAAACTTACGTCTGCAACAGATTGTCAGTAGACTGTCATGAAGTGTGTGTTGAAGTGAAAACATTTTAAATTTCTGTGCTGCTGTTATTTGTTGTCTAGCAATGCATGTGAGAGCTGGTAGGCATTAACTCCAAGGTGAATCACATTGTATGCTTTTATTGAAATGTTTTTCTTCAATTGTCTCCAATTTCTACATCAATACAATCATGTCTCATGGAGGAGAATGACATTATGCTGCTAATTAAGGCACAATTTCAAATAACCTCTTGGTAGATTTGCCTGGTGAGAGTTTTAATGGTGTTCAATGTATGCTTCTCTTCTGCAGCAAGTATTTTGTGGCAAATGCTTACAGATATAACATGGGAAGCATTCTTTTTGAATATGTTTAGCACTTGAACTTCAATAAGTTTTGGCAGTGATATAATGTTGGAGTACTGTCTTATTAAGCTTTCGTCTGAAGAGGTTGACTTCCTTTAGAGTAATGTACTTGGCCATATCCTGCCTAATATCTTGTCCTGGTAGCTGTTAATCGCATGTACGCTTTGATAGCAAGCATAAGTTGATTCCTTGAGGTTCCAGCATTTTGAGGAAGGGTCACCGGACCTGAAACGTTAACGCTGATTTTTTTGTTTTTCTTCACAGATGATGCCAGACCTGCTGAGCTTTTCCAGCAACTTTGTTCCAGCATTTTGCATCTGTTCAGCGATTAGTATTTGGCTTGCGCAATAGATTTACTTGACTCATACGTATGAAGTGTTGAGCAGAGTACGAAGAGGGTCACTTGCAGACCATCTTTGTATGCCTTTATGGTTGTGGGGTGACACTGGCAGGGCGCTGAGTGTAGGCCAGTGTGCTTATCTCTCCAGCATATGATGTGATTCAAGGAGTCAAGTGCAGAATAAAATAACACAACTGTTTGTTTTTTTTTGGGGTGGGAGAAAAATACAGGAAAACTTACTTGACCCACAGTAAAACACAGAGGAGACCTTTAAAATTAATTGTTCCTATAATGGATGGTGAATTGGTTTTGCAAAGTTTTGAGAAAGTAAAGATAGGATGCCACTTGCCTTTCAATCAGGATTGTCTGAACAAGAGATCTTGACCTGATCTCTCAGAATGCATGCAACTAGAATTCTCCACACCCCTGGAACATCAAAGGAGATATCCAGGACTAATCACACTGAACACATCTAGAAGCATCTGCCAAGAATAATTTGTAAAGCTCGTAGCTAGATTTCCAAGGATCATGGAGATAGAATTTGCAATATAGTTGTCCTTTGTTTATTTTGACAGTCTTTGTTCCACAGAATGTTGATATAATTATTCTCCTTTTCTTCTGTATAGAAATAATAATTGCAGGTCAAATGTGCATACCAACCTAGGCATAGAGACTAGGGGGTTTATTGGGCGAGACACATTTGAATTTTTGTGCTCTATTGGTGTATAGTTAGTTGTGCTGTTTGAATTTATATTTAAATTTAAAGGAAGGAAAAAGTCCAGATTTGTCTTGTTAAAGTTCAACCTGCTGTAGATCAATGATTAGCTGTGACAAGGATAAAACAGTTTCTACATCAGGATATTCTAAACTGAAAATCTCCTCATTGTTGCTATTAAACAAAGCTGTGCAAACTTTTATGATAGAGGCTCCAAGTATACCAGTCACATTGCAATGATCACTTAACGAAGCAACGCCATTTCTTTGCAGACTTTGAAAGATTGCATTTAATTGTACTAAAGAATGATAGATAGCTGGTTACAGCCCCTTGATTCCTTTACTCCTGCCCTAGCTATGCAATTGCTCAAGTATTTTGTAATGTTTCTGGATTTTGCCATTGGACCAATGGTATTAAAACCTGGAAGTTCAAGTATCTCTTTGCACTACTTGAAAGCTTCTATTTTCTGTTTGAAAAAGGAACAAGTTGTTTTCAAAATCTGGTGAATGGCATCAGTTTTACAAATATTCAGCTTCCTAAGCAGCCAACTAATACTCTTGATGAAATTATAATAGCTGAAATATTTAAAGGTTAAATTTACAAGATGATAGCAGCAGACAGCTATTAAGCTATAATTACTTTCTACTGCTGCTAGTCAGTGACATTTGATCCGATTAATTTAACGTAACAGGGACTTGAAGAGCTGACTCTAGTTTCAGATTTTTTTTTTGTTGAGATCTGCTCTGCTGCAAGAAATTGAGTTTGATTTGTATTTAAATCTTTCAGAAGAGCACTTGTTTTTCATACTAATACTCAATCTCTTCATTTAATATTTTATCCAAAAAAAAGGTAAACTTAGTCATTTTTAAAAAGAAATTCCTCTTCTGGAGATATGGTTTGGTTCCCTAGGGTGCTCCTCATAGTATCCTGTAAGTGAGAGCATTTGTTGCTGAATGTTAGAAGATTATTGAACTGCAGAGAGCATCATTATTGTATCGTAGAAACATCGAATCAAGGAAAATAGATGTGGGAGTAGGCCATTCGGCCCTTTAAGCCTGCACCACTTTAACAATATAATCATGGCTGATCATGCATTCTCAGTATCCCACTCCTGCCCTCTCCCTATACCCCTTGATACCTTTGATCATAAGGGACACATCCAGCTCCCTCTTGAAAAAATCTAATGAATTGGCCCCAACAGCTTCCTGTGGGAGAGAATTCCACAGGTTCACAATTCTTGCAGTGAAGACATTCTTTCTCACTTCAGTCCTGAACGGAATGTTCCTTATTCTTAGACTGACCTCTTGACTCTATACCCACCTCACCTGCAGTCACACCCTCCTGCCCTTGATCATGGAACAAATTTGAATTACCTCGACTGAGAGAAGTGATTGTCTCCTGGACATTATATCCAGGAAGCATTCTCCTTTGTGATCAGAGATAATGGGAACTGCAGATGCTGGAGAATCCAAGATGACAGTGTGAAGCTGGATGAACACAGCAGGCCAAGCAGCTCCTGAGATGCTGCTTGGCCTGCTGTGTTCATCCAGCTTCACACTTTGTTATCTAGCATTCTCCTTTGGGAAGGTTAAGGGCCAGCCTATAGCCCATCAACTTGGCTCCAAAGTACCTGATGCTGCAAGCAGGTCCATGTTATTACAATTACAACCTATTCACGCCTGGTTGTTTGTGTAAGCAGTTCATCAACCTTACTTCCGATATTTTGTGGATTTGCATACTTGCAATGCCAAACTAATTTAGACCTTTTAAATTCTGCATCAGTTTTACCCCAGGTAACACGTTACAAAGCTTTCTCAAGTGCTATTTGGCTCTCCATCTTTGTGCAGCCTGTCTCACCACCTGCAACTTTCTTCATCCTTTAAACATTTCCAGAGTTCCGTTCAACAAATCTGGAAGTAAATCCCTGATTTTTGCCAATCAGTTGTTTGGTAAATGGAGTGTTTTTGCATAGAGACATTACTGTGGAGAATGGACCAGTTAATTATGGCAGATTATTAACCACTTAGGCTTTAAATTTAAAGCCTGTCGGCTTGTTGCAGTTCGGTCAAGGCATTGCCCTGAGAACTTAACCAGAGAATCACCTATTTAATTGAGTTGAAAAGATATATCATTTTTGTCTTGAAAGAACAGGGTCCTGTGTATTAATGTTTAGCTTCCAGCACAGAGTTTGACCAGTGATTCAAAATTGGTTGTGAGCATTATTCTTTATGTATTCAGGATTATTCAGAAAATTTTGCCTAGCCAAGGACGTCATATCTTGTGTTGGATGCTATTGCGAGATTTGCAAAGGTGGGCTTGTGAGTAACAATCCAAACTGTGCTTGTTGAAAACAGCCCAAGGGAAAGCTGTTGACGCGAGGTTAGGTCAGCTGCATGTCCTAAGATTGGCAGATTATATAAGACAACATGTCCATTGTGCTGTTTACAACAAACGCGGTACTAACTGCACCCAAGTAAATAAGCTAGTCCTTACAAAATTACAACACAAACTCCAAAAATTTGCTGGCAGTCAATTGAGTGTTGTCAGTAAGATTCCACTTATTCGTATATAGAAGCCTGTGCTTTGCAAAGTGGATGTATACAGACACTGCCATTTTCCACTGAACAAAATAGATGTCTGCCATTCACTGGCACATTTCTCAGGGCAGTGACTTGACTGAGCAGTCAATCAATCTGCCTGGTTTAAAATTTAACTAAGTCTTGACAGTTAACTGCCAGTCATCAATGACTGGTTCATTCTTCTTGGCAGCACATGGATCAAGATCAGTGTTATCCTCTTATTCCATATAAATTTTCATTCCCTTAGGTATTTCTTGAAAATTGTGCTGATGAGTGCAAGGTGAAAAGGTCAGACGTCTTCTTTGTTTGCAGCGATACTCAAGTCCTCTACCAACAAATAACTATTTTCATACATGTGTTGATGTTTTCTTCTAATTTTTTTCCATGTTCCTCATATCTTTTCAACATTTCTTCCCATTCATTATTTAATTTGTTTAGCGTAACCTGTGGTCTGCTGCAATCATGGTTGATGGTAGTTTTTCAAATTCTAACCATTGTGTCAAGTTTTTTTTTGAAAAACCCATGTTAATCTTAGATTTTGTGGTGTCATTCTACTGCCTTATTGACCAATGGAAGTAATCATTTGCTATTTCATTTTCCTTTAATACCATTGCATAGAGGATAAAACAACACAACACAGGAGTAGGCCCTTCAGCCCACCATGTCTGCACGCATCATCCCATTCTAAAGTAATCCCATCTGCCTGCAAATGGACCATATCCTTCTATTCTCTGCCTGGTTATGTCTGTCAAAATGCCTGTTGAACGTTGCTGTTGTATCTATTGCCACCATGTCACATATCTCCTTTTAAAATTTCCTCCTCTCACCTTAAACCAATACCCCCAAGTACTTGACGTTCCCATGTCAGGGAAGAGACTCCGACCATCCACCTTTCCTCTGCCCTTTGTAATTTTTCTATCAGGTTGCCCCCTCACTATTCGACGGTCCAGTGAAAACAATCCAAGTTTGTCAATTTTCTCCTTTGTAGCCAATATGCTCCAATCCGGACATTGTCCTTTTAAACCTCCTGTAGGCAGTCTCTAAAGCATCAACATCCTAACTACTGTGTGGCAAGCAGAACTGTGTATAGGATTCAAAATGTGGCTGGACCAAAGTATTATACTGTTGCAGTATGACTAGTTGACTTTTATACTCCCTGCCCGATGAAGGTAAGTATGCCATATGCTGCCTTTACCACCTTGTTGACTGTGTTGCCACTTTCCAGACTTGGACCCCAAAGTTTATGTGTATATCAGTGCTGCTAAGGGTCTGGCCATTTACAGAATATTTCCTGTTTTTGACCTCTCAAAATGCATCACCTCACACTTTTTTAGATTAAACTCCACCTGCCACATCTTCTCTAACTTGCGGGCTGGTCTGTATCCTGCTGCATGTTTTGATATCTTTTCTCACCACCCACAACACCTCCAATTTTTGATAAACACCGAAAGAACTGCAGACGTTGTAAATAAGGAACAAAAATGTTGCTGGAAAAGCTCAGCAGGTCTGGCAGCATCTGTGAAGGAGCAAACAGAGTTAACGTTTCGGGTCTGCTGACCCTTCCTCAGCATCTCCAATTTTCATGTCATCTGCTAATACACTTGTCAGATCACCCACATTTTCAGCCAAATCACTTTTAGTTATTACGAGCAACAGAGGTTCTAGCACTGATCCTTGCAGCACACCACTGATCACAGACCTCCAGTCAGAAAAACACCCCTCCACAACTGCACTCTGGCTTTTATGTTGAGAACTAATTTTATATCCGACTTACCAACTCCCCGTGGATTCCATGCGATTTGAGCTGTCAGTCCTGCCGTTCTCTCAACAAAGTTTCTGTAATGGCTACCACATTGTAGTCCCATGCACTAGTCTAGGTGCTAAGCTCATCTGCTTTCTGTGTTATACTACTTCTATTAAAATACAATAAAATAGACTTTAGACACCATCCTGGTGTCTTGTTTGCAGTCGCTCTGAACTTAGTGTTTTATTTTACAAAATTTTCTGCTCGTAACAGCTAAAATAGTTGTACTAATGTTAATTCCTGCTTGTTTTCCAGCAGAGATCTTATATGAAATAAGGATTGAGGCCTCAGGAATTTTATTACTGTCTTTGGCTCGAGACTTAGAGCAGTCATGATAACCTTGTTTTAGGCTCCTGAATTATGATTGGTATGAAAAGCTGGCATTGATTTGTGAGGTGGCTGTATGGAAAAGTTAAGAATTATAGGTTGTATTAGTAGTTACAAATAAATTGTACATATTGAAGATTTGGAGCAAATCATTCAAAAATGAGGGGAATACAGGAAATGCAAGGAAAATAATTTCACAAATGGGAAGAAATGTATTGGATAGGTTGTGAGGATTCATTGACACGATTAATATGACCAGGTTGAAGAGACGATTGGATATGTTTCTAGAGTAAGAAGGGTTTAAGGGATAAAGCGTGGGTGAGATCAGCTTTTGTAGCTTCTTAAAAATAATTGTTTTGCTAACCTGCAGTGGGGAACACGCAAATATAAGATCTATGAGCAAAAGCCCCTCGACCCTGCTGCACCATTCGATAAGGTAGTAGCTGATCCGATTGTTTCAAAATTTTCATCCTCACCTGTATCCAATTCCATTGCCTCTCAGAAGAGTATGTTGTTCAGTTTTCTAAACTGTCAAGGACACTTGGCTTTTAAATATGTTGACAAATGTAACTTTGTTTTGCCATCTACAAGCAACTGCTTGTAGAATTGTCTTTGGTATATTTCAAGATTGGTTAACTCTCTGAAGCCACAGAGTTTCTTCAGAATGAGTAGAAGTCACATAAACATTTTTTTTTCAAACTAGATGCTGGGGTAAATTTGTACAGAATACACCGAAGTTTTCTACATTTTTGGTGCACTATTTTAGTTTCTATGATGCATGTTTGCTGCAACCGTGTTAGTTAAACAAAGCAAAAATCTAAAATATTTTAAATTGAAAAGGAATTCATTTCAGTTTTTGGATCCTTTTCTCCATGCTGAAAATTATACCTATGTATTAAAAACTTTGCAAATGGAAAACATTTGCTTCCTATAGTACTTAGTAAGTTTCAATTATAAATGGCTGACATACAATGTAAATATTTAGAGTACAATTCAGTGTGCAAACATTCCTGTAAATATTTTACAATGGCAGAAACTTCTCAACATTTTGCCATCTTAGTTTGTTAATGAAATAATTAAAGCCCTTGGTAATGCTTTCTAAACCTTTATTTCCTCAGTTACATGACTTATATAATATTCAAAACGTAGTGGTATTAAAAAAAAACACAAAAAAATTGTGTTTCAGTATAATGCATTTTTTTGTCTTCAGATGCTTTCATGTAAGTTTTTGCTTCAAGGTTAAGCTCTGTGTTAGGATTTTGTTGTGTGGGATGCCTGACTCTGGGCTGATTTTTGCAGGCAGATCAGGTGCAGTGTGCTGTTTCTCAGAATGCATCTCTAATATATAAACTAGCACATGATAAAAGCTTTCTCCAATTAACCTTGAACAAAATCCATCTTGTTTCTCAAATCACTTAACTAGCCTGAGAACAAGCCTCCAAAAGTGTCCTTTTGACGTTATAAAGAAAAAAAACAAAAGCAAGCTGTCTTTGCGTATGTGTGCAATGCTGATTACACCCTTCTCATAGTTTTAGTGTCTTAATTATGAACAATCGGTAAATTTCAGAAGTCATTAGAAACTCGGTTA
Organism: Stegostoma tigrinum; assembly: GCF_030684315.1. NCBI lineage: Eukaryota > Metazoa > Chordata > Chondrichthyes > Orectolobiformes > Stegostomatidae > Stegostoma > Stegostoma tigrinum. The sequence goes on from NC_081354.1 coordinate 154,574,345, forward strand.
ATGCTTAAACTGGTTTTGGATTTTTTTTTTGAAAATGGAAGTTGAATTTTAAAAGTAGACTGCTGGTTGCTTTATCACATTCTGCTGATGTGTTCTGTTAATTATGGCATTCTTTGGAGTGTAGCATGCAAGGGAGAGGGGATGTGTCTTTGCTGAAAATGTTTTTTAAAAATAAAACAAATATTCTATTATTATCTGATAAACACCCCTTTGTTTTGATAGTTACAAAGCAGAAGTGATTCTAATTGCTTGTAATTCTAAATTTTCGTTTTCAATTGCTTTGAGATTTCCTCGGGGGGTTATGCGTTTTACATTTTTGTGGGCTAATTCTTGGTTCGCAGAAACTGCTTCAATGTTAAGATTTAAGTTGGAAAGCAAACTGTTCTGGAAGCCAATATTTGCAAACTTGCTGCCAGCCTCATTTGGGATATTAAAGAAACACGAATCTCTGTGCTGGGCAAGTAGCCAAGAATCCGACAGCTATAAAACAGTGTCCTTCGATCATGTCCCTCCTTTTCTCATCCTCTACTGGCTGCTCTAGGCATTCGAGGCCGAGAAGATCAAGCTTTTCTGCGTCAATTGGGACTTCCAAACATTTCCCCACATCAGAACTTTTTGTTTAGTAAAATGCACACACTGGCGATCAAGAAAACCTAATGTACAGTCAGATCCATTTAATTATTGTAGTAATACCTAAACACCATGTTCTCCAATTCCACTATGTACGTTCAAAGAAAAATCAAAGGGGAACAGACAATCGCTAAATCTCCCCTGCAATTAATTTGTTCAGATCTCTCACTTTTAAAACTTTGTGCCCAGAACAGGTGTTGGGTGATGTTGAACCACAACATTCAGATGAGAAACGGGAGGGGATGTGGTTAGATGCTTGGGGCACATCAGAAGTAATGGCATGGGGGCTGAAAGAGATATCTCGACAGTGACACTTCTGACTTCAGTTAGATAGGTAACAATAGATCCAAGTGAGAATTCACAGCCAGTGGATTATAGTAGAGAGGTGCGGAGAACTATGGTGTACCTCAGTTGTTAAAAACAGTGAGATGCATGAGAGACAGTTTACTTTTACCGCGGTCTCATAGGATGTGGCAATGTTGGAACTTTTTAGTATTTATGGAAATATCTTGGGTATGAACAGATCTGAGACTCGGCATATACTATACTTTCCAATGTCCGTTCCTTTACTGCTGGCAGGCAGGAATCCTACTGCAACAAATCTCACATTGCACCTCCATTTTACTTTCCAAATTTAACTATCCCTGTAACAGTACTACCAAACACTAGGTTCTCCAAATCCCATTGTACCAAAGCCCAGGTGCTAAGACCGTAGGATATATGAGCAGAAGCTGGTCATTTGGCCCATTGAGTCTGCTGCACATTGAATGAGACCATGGATCACCTGATCCTTCTCGACTCTACTTTCCTGCCTTATCCCTATAACCTTTGTCCATATTGATTAAAAGTCTGTCTATCTCAACCTGAATGCACTGAATTATCAAACCTTGACAGCAGTAAAGACATTTCGCAGGTTTGTAACCCTTTGAGAGAAATTCCTTCTCATCTGTCTTTCATGGTGCGATCCCTTATTCTGAGATTGTGCCCTCTGGCGAAGGAAAGGGTCTACCTTTCCTTCCCTACTCTATCAAGTCTCCTAAGAATTTTGCATGTTTCAATATAAAGTTGCTTTTCATTCTTCCGAACACTGTAAAGTACAGGCCCAACCTAGTCACTTTCTCCTTGTCTGCCCTAAGCTGGGTTACTTTGGTCCAGTAACAAGCTCATATTACTAAAGTACCCAATAATCTCTTGACTTTTCAATCAAAGTGCAAGATAGACTCAGACTGTTCACCCAATGTTGCTAAATACTATGTAACTAAGCTCAGTTGATACATCATTTGGATAAAAATGATTCAAAAATCTATGTATATATTTTTGTGTGGAGAGGTCAATTGTGATTTTCATGGAAAAATACAGGCACCCAGTTAAAATCCTTGTGTTTTATTCAATACAATTATAAACGTTTCAAATACTTCCCATGATATAAGCAGCATTGCACATGCCATGTGTGATACAGTCCTTTTTACAAATGTTGTGAAGATACCAATTTAGAAACCATCCAAATTCGATTTCCAGCTGAAATAAACATATGCCGAGAGTTCCTTCTATAAGAGTAAAAGGAATCTCTGAATCGTTTGTCTGCAAAAATGTTCTGTAGAAGAGTCACTGGACCTGAAACATTAACTCTGATTTCTCTCAACAGATGCTGTCAGCCCTGAGATTTTCCATCATTTTCTGTTTTTGTTTCAGATTTCCAGCATCCGCAGTTTTATGATTTTTTTTTTGTGTGTGCGAAAATGGACTGGATTGTATCTGTTGTTATCCAGCATATCTGGAGAGATGTGCATTGCCAACACGAGTCTTCCGAGTTCTTTTGTTTCCCATGTGAAATGCCCAGCTTCTGTTACTCTGCAATTTTGTATCGGAACTGAGAAAGTAATAGAAGAAACTTGTGGTTTTGTTACAATTGGGTATGCCACACAATCTTCTTTGTGACCAAGAGCTTGGTTTTTAAACTGAATTTGGTAACTGGTTGACAGTTGAAAGGTGCTGCTCATTTTTTTTCTTTTTCTTCACACGTGTTGATTATTATCGTTCAAAAGTGATCAATGAAGATTAGGTTTTAAACATGTTGGTTTGCAGAAGCTGCAGTTCCGAGAAATTTGTGACCTCGTTTTTCATTGGGTAAAAAGCACCAAATTTCAATGCAACAAAATGTGAGGCTGGATGAACACAGCAGGCCAAGCAGCATCTCAGGAGCACAAAGGCTGACGTTTCGGGCCTAGACCCTTCATCAGAGAGGCTCTGATGAAGGGTCTAGGCCCGAAACGTCAGCTTTTGTGCTCCTGAGATGCTGCTTGGCCTGCTGTGTTCATCCAGCCTCACATTTTGTTGTCTTGGAATTCTCCAGCATCTGCAGTTCCCATTATCCCAAATTTCAATGAATTGAGTGTTCCTGACGACCTTGAATTAGAAGAATTAGGAGCAAGAGTAGATCTCATTCAATTTAAAAAAAATCCCACTCTTATGAAGGTAGTTACTCTTGTTAAACTTCCATACTTGCTCGAGCCCTTCGTTAGCCTTGCCTATCATCATCTCTCTGATCTTGACTGTATAGCTCAGGGTACTGGACGTGTGTTGTGTTGTGTGGAAATGCTAAAGATGAAGTCTGTTACTCGGCGTTCTGGTTGCAGGTTGGTCTGTGGCCCCACCAAGGGTGGCTTGGTATTGAAATCGCTGACAATTTTGGCTGTCTCACTCTGAAGGGTTTCTGTCAGAAAGGCCACAGTTACATTGTCAGGCCTCTGGCTTTTTAAAATTGACATGGCTGGTAAAGTCTGATGATCAATGGAACTTGGACTGGGGGAAAAGAAAATTCATGACGAACGTATGAATCAGGAGCAGGAGGAGGCCACTTATGTCCGTTATTTGTAAGGTCATTTTTATTTTTTCAGTAACCCTTAATTCTGTCGCTCATCAAGAACATGTCTGCTGTGCCCTAAAAATATTAACAGACCGCCTTCCTCAGAGCTGGTGGAGCTGGAGATCCAAAGACACTCGAGGAGTATCCATGTTTCTGTCTTTAGCGGGTAAACCATTTTTAAAAGTTGTTTATTCATTCACAGCATGAGTGTGTTGCTGGCTTGGCAGCATTTATTCCCCATTCCTAACTGCTCAGAGGCCTGATAAAAGTCAACCACATTGCTGTGGGTCTGGAGTAATATGTAGGTCAGACCAGATAAGGCTGGCAGTTTCCTTCCCCAAATGATGTTAGTGAACCAGATGAATTTATCCCCTGCAATTGACAGTGGTTTCACAGTCATTGTTAGACTCTTAATCCAGATTTTTATTGAATTCAAGTTCTACCATATGCCTTGGCAGGATTTGAACCCACGGCCACACAACATTACATGGGTCTCTGGATTATTAGGCCATCACCTCTCCAGGATTTACATGCTCCCCTCCAGGGTTTTATGTTTCAATCAAGTCAGCTGGTCTTTTAAACCTGCACCATAATGTATATTAGCTGAAGTAGGCAATTTGGTCCATCAGGACTGCTCCATCATTCAATGAGATTATGCCTGATCTGATTAACCTCGGCTCCACTTTCCTGCCTAAAATCCCCAAAACCGTGACTCCCTTACTCATTAAAAATCTGTTTATCTCAACCTTGAATATACTTAACAACCCCAGCCTGAAAGTCTCCAGCTGAAGAATTCCACAGATTGACTACCCTATGAGAGGACGAAAAAAATTCTTCTCTATTGTAGAAGCCTAAACTGTCCTGTTGTGTTATGGGATTGGACGTAGTGTATTGAGATTGTTTCTCATCTGCCAACCAGTTTTAGAACATAGAACAGTACAGGCGCTTCGGCCCACAATGTTGTGCCAACCTGTTGTTCTACTCTAAGATTGAACTAACCTGCATACCCTTCATGTTACTATCATCCACGTGCCTATCCAAGAGTTGCTTAAAAGTCCCTAATGTATCTGACTCTATTACCAGCGCTGGCAGAGCATTGCACACACCCACCACTCTCCGTGTAAAGAATATACCTCTGACCTCTCCCCTACACGTTTTCCTCCAATCAACTTAAAATTATGCCCCCTCATGCTAGCCGTTTCTGCCCTGGGAAAAAGTCTCTGGGCTATCCACTCTATCATGCCTCTCATCATCCTGTACACTTCTATCAAGTCACCTCTCACCCTTCTTTGCTCCAATGATAAAAACTCCTAGCTCTCTCAATCTTTCCTCATAAGACCTGTCCACCAGGCAAGGCAGCAACCTGCTAATTTTCTTTTATCAAAGAGTAAGAATAAATTAGTCATTTTCTGAATGGTAGCCAGTGACTACTGGGGTACTGCAGGGATCAGTGGTTTGGATGAGGGAACCGAATGTAATATCTCTAAATTTACTGTTTACACAGTTGGCTGGGTGGGAAGGTGCGCTGTGAGGAGGCTGCAGAGATATACCATGTGATTTGGATAGCTGATGCATGACAGATGTGCTATGATGTGGACAAATGTGCGGTTATGCAACAGTGTAGCAATAAACAGGAAGGCAGATTATTTGAATGACTGTAGATCGTGAAAGGGGAATGTGCAATGCGACCTGGATGTCCTTGTACAACTTTTGCTAAAGATAAGCATGCAGATGCAGCAGGTAGCCAAAAAGGCAAATGGTACATTGGCCCTCATAACAGGGGGATCTGAATCAGGAGAGGTGATGGCTTTTTTAAATTATCACTGGACTGTTAATCCAGAGACCCAGATAAAGTTCTGGGGACCTGGGTTTGAACCTTGCCACTGGAGATGGTGGAATTTGAATCCAATAAATATCTGGAATTAAGAATCTAATGATGACCGTGAATCCATTGTCAATTGTCAGGAAAAACCTGGTTCACTCATGTGTTTTGGAGAGGGAAACTGCCATCATTACCCGGTCTGGCCTATATGTGACCTCAGACCCACATCAATGTGGTTGACTCTTAACTGCTGTCTGGTCAATTAAGAATGGGCAATAAATGCGGCCTAGCCAGTGACACCCTCATCCCATGAATGAGTAAATAAAATCTGAATTCAGGAGCAGGGATACCTTGCTGCAATTATACAGAGCATGAGTGAGACCACATCTGGAATATTTGTGGTGTTTTAGCCTCCTTGCCCAAGGAAGGGCATTCTTACTTGCTACGGAGAGAATACAGCAAAGTTATACCAAACTGAATTCTAGGATTCTGTTGTAGAGTCACGTGGTTCAGAACGCTAACTTTGTTTTCTTCCCATGGATGTTGCCAGCCCTACTGAGTTTTGTCAGCAATTTCTGTTTTTGTTTCAGATTTCCAGCAGCTGCAGGTCTTGGTTTTATTTTGAGTCCTTGGGCAGTGGGCTTGATGTAGGAGGAGAGGTTGAATTGGCTAGGATTATATTTGCTGGTGTTCAGAAAAATGAGGGGGAATCCCATTAGAAATGAATCTCATTAGAAACTTATAAAATTCTAACGTGACTAGACAAGGTGGATAAAAGAAGGGTGTTCCTGGCGGCATGACCAATCCTCAATCCAAGGTTTATAGTCTAAGGACACAGTATACAATTTACGATTGAGATGAGGAGACATTTTTTTCAGAGGGTAGTGAGCTTGTGAAATTTGCAACTACAGAAAGCAGTTGAGGCCGAAACATTGTAATGTTTCAAGAATATATTTGATCTAGCTCTTGGGCCTTAAGGGTTCAAAAGTTATGGGGGTGGGAAAGCAGGAAAAAGTTATTAAGTTGGATGATCAGCCATGATACATCATACATTCTGGATAAGCACATGGATGTACATAGAATAGTGTAGGTTAGCTGGGCTTCAGATCGGTATGACAGGTCGGCACAACATCAAGGGCCGAAGGGACTGTACTGTGCTGTTATGTTCTATGTTCATACTGAATGACTAAGCAAGTTCAAAGGGCCAAATAGCCTTTTCTTGCTTCAGTTTTTGATGGTTCCATGCCTTATGGAAGTAATGAGACATGCTTATGATATCATCACTGTGACAACATGTAACCTGGTAATGAAAATGTCTCTTACTCCATGTTCCCTTGGAAAGCTCAAAGAATGATTTGCTCATGTAAGAATGCTACCCTTTGAAACCCAACTGCTTAATGTGAGATAATAAAATGTGAGGCTGGATGAAGACAGCAGGCCCAGCAGCATCTCAGGAGCACAAAAGCTGACGTTTCGGGCCTAGACCCTTCTTCAGAGAGGGGGATGGGGTGAGGGTTCTGGAATAAATGGGGAGAGAAGGGGAGGCGGACCGAAGAAGGAGAGAAAAGAAGATAGGTGGAGAGGAGAGTAGGGGTGGGGAGGGGATAGGTCAGTCCAGGGAAGATGGACAGGTCAAGGAGGTGGGATGAGGTTAGTAGGTAGGAGATGGAGGTATGGCTTGAGGTGGGACGAAGGGATGGGTGAGAGGAAGAACAGGTTAGGGAGGCAGAGACAGGTTGGACTGGTTTTGGGATGCGGTGGGTGGAGGGGAAGAGCTGGGTAGGTTGTGTGGTGCGGTGGGGGGAGGGGACGAACTGGGCTGGTTTTGGGATGCGGTGGGGGAAGGGGAGATTTTGAAGCTGGTGAAGTCCACATTGATACCATTGGGCTGCAGGGTTCCCAAGCAGAATATGAGTTGCTGTTCCTGCAACCTTCGGGTGGCATCATTGTGGCACTGCAGGAGGCCCATGATGGACATGTCATCTAGCGAATGGGAGGGGGAGTGGAAATGGTTTGCGACTGGGAGGTGCGGTTGTTGTGACCCTAATATGACCCTAGATACTCCTGTGTCTATGAATGAATGCCTTATTGGATGTATTAGTGAGCTGTAATAAACTAGTGTTGGATTCTTCAATACCAAATTATCCAAGCTCTAATTTATAATATTATAAAGGATAGTACAGGCATTGCTGCATCAAGTAAAATACTCTGCTGGAGAGAAAACCCACATGTGTAATGTTTCCTCATAAGACAAACTCACATGTAAACACAATATAAAAGCAGAAGTCGACCTTTTAGTCCCTCAGGTATACTTCATTATTCAGTAGGCTCTGTTTGCATTTAAAGTTTCACTTTACTATTTACTGTGATATCCTTTGATTCACTAGCCTAACAAGAATCTATTCGCAAACAAAACAGAAGTTGCAGGAAAAGCTCAGCAGGCCTGGCAGCATCAGTGGAGAGAAATCTAAGTTGATGTTTCAGGTCCAGTGAGCGGCTTTCAGAACTGAGTAAGGGCCGCTTGTTCTGAAATGTTAACTTTGATTTCTCTTCACAGGTGCTGCCAGACCGGCTGAGCTTATCCAGCAACTTCTGTTTTCATTCTGATTTACAGCATCGGTTTTTATTAAGAATGTATTCATCTCTATTGGGAAAATGTTGAGTCCCCAACACTGCACCTGGTGGTAGGCCACAAGGATTAATCCTGCCAAAAAGAAAATTACCAATTTGTGCCTGATTTTTCTGTTGGCTAATCTTCTATCCATGCCAATTCTTTACCACTTACAGTTTTGTGGTATGCCATGACAAGGTGACCTGGGAAATTTTCACATCAGTTTTTCTGTCCTCCAGAGACCCGATGTGTATTATTAAAGGTAATAGCTTCTGATGTGTCGCTGTGCATGGGCTGGAGAAGGGACATCAGCTTACTCGTGAAGTCTGTGTGCATCGTTACAAGGTTGGGAACCACTGACCTACACCTTTAGTGCTGATTTTTTTCATAAACGGTGTAACATTTTTTACAAAATCGAATACCTTTTGGATATCCCTTCGTCCACGGTTCATGCTTCTTAGACAATTCGAATAGTTCGGTCAAAAATGGGCAGTTGAACCTCAAGACCAGGAATTGACAAAGACAGAAGTCAAACCTATAGGTATAATAGTGAAGAGAATGCTGTCTGGTCTGTCACAAGAGTCTAAGCAAGGGTCACTGGACCCAAAACGTTAACTCTTTTTTCCTTCACAGATGCTTCCAGACCCGATGAGCTTTTCCAGCAACTTTGTTTTTGTTCTTGATTTACAGCATTCTCAGTTCTTTTGGCTTTTATATCATGAATAGGTTGGCTTATTCTATTTAATCTTCATTCATTGTGTAGTAATTTTCATTTTATTGTGAAACCAAGTTAAAAGCATTGTTGCTTGTGATTCACTGGAAGACCACCTCGTTAATTGAGGGAAAAAATACAAAATATGATCAATTAAGCTAGATTAGTGTTCAACAGCAGCATCAGTTGGGATCGTAACACCTGTATATTTTTCAATTTTTTTTCTGTTTTGCTTTAAAATGATATTAACGGTTCAGTTGTGTGTTCCATCATGTTTCAAGTAATAACTTGTCTGAAGGCTTTTGACAGAAAACTGAAGATTAAAGGCCATAGAATTAGTTTTCAAATAAAGTGGTTGATTTGATCAGTAATGTGAGCTGTTGTAATCTTGAAACAACATAATATGCATTTCAAAAAAAAAGTTTTTTGATCTGTGTTTTACTTGAAGATTTCTGTTTTTGAAACTGTTCCAAAAATATTGTTTTGTGGATTGTGGGGGACACACCTTTCAATGGTCATCTTTGATTGCATTGAGCCAGCCATATTGTGCATTTATGAGTAATGAAGTGCAGATAAAGAGGTAAGAGGACAGAATTATTGATGTGATTATCACATGATACTAAGCTTGGTTTTTAAAAACCATGACAAGACATGGAGAAAGCTAGAGGGAAATCCTAATTGTGCCTGTGGAGGATCAGAAAGACAGTGTTTCTTTTTGAAGTTCTTCTGGGAGAGGGGGACGATAAAAGAGCGATGAACAAGAATTGCATGCAGAAAGATGGTCTGTTCACAGAAGGATTACTAAACCTATATACAGCTTGCCACTCCATAAGTATCAGAAGAACTATATTTTGGCATGGTTTGCAACTTTCAGGTAATGTACTGCATCTGTGATTAACACAGAAATCATGTATACCTAATAAGCCATGTTGATCAAAATCCTCAGTAGACCAAGCAATATGCGATATTGTCACTAAGATTATTGGCATTAATTTTTGTGAGGCCTCATGACTATGCCCAAATTTATGAGACATGATTTGGGGCAGATCCAGGAGGCAGTGCTGCCAGTATGTGCTGGCCTTACATTGATATTGAAATCAGGCAGTGAAATTCCACAGTGACTTTTGAGTTTTTGGTGAAGCTCTGTAGAATTGGGCACATCAGTGCGAGAGCAGCTGTATCACGAGAAAAATTAAACTGTATTTAAGCAGCTGGATAGAACTCTTCCCTTACGTTGGACACCAGCCCATTTTACAAGGATCCTAGAGCAGATCATAAGTTTGAGGGTGAGGTGCTTGTAGGTAGCTAATAAGGTGTAGAGCTGGCTGAACACAGCAGGCCAAGCGGCATCAGAGGAGCAAGAGGGCTGACCAGTCCCCTCCACTGACACCCTCATCCACCTAGCCCGACTCGTCCTCACCCTCAACAACTTCTCTTTCAATTGCTCCCACTTCCTACAGACAAAGGCGGTGGCGGTGGCCGTGGGTACCCGCATGGGCCCAAGCTATGCCTGCCTCTTTGTAGGTTACGTGGAACAGTCCCTCTTCCGTACCTACACTGGCCCTAAACCCCACCACTTCCTCCGTTACACTGATGACTGTATCGGCGCCGCTTCTTGCTCCCACGTGAAGCTTGAACAGTTCATCCACTTCACCAACACCTTCCACCCTCGACCTTAAGTTCACGGGACCATCTCTAATACCTCTCTCTCCTTCGTGGACCTCTCTGTCTCCATCTCTGGCAACCACCTGCAAACTGATATCCATTTCAAGCCCATTGATTCCCAGAGCTACCTACAATACAACTCTTCCCACCCACCTTCCTGCAAAAATGCCACCCCCATACCCAATTCCTTCACCTCCACTGAATCTGCTCCCAGGATGAGGCATTCCACTCTGGTATGTCCAATGTCCTCACTTTTCAAGGACTGCTTCCCCACCTCGTTGGTTGAGAACGGCCTCGACCATGTCTCCTGCATTTCCCGCAATGCATCCCTCACACCCCCTCCCCAAAATAACAGTCAAAACAGAATCCCCCTCGTCCTCACACACGACCGCACCAACCTCCGGATCCAACACATCATCCTCCAAAACCTTCGCCATCTGCAGTCCGACCCCACCACCAAAGACATTTTTCCCTCCCCACCCTGATCTGCTTTCCGGAGAGACCACTCTCTCCGGGATTCCCTTGTCCGTTCCACACTCCACCCCAGCCCCACCACACCCGGCACTTTTCCCTGCAACTGCAGGAAGTGCTACACGCCTCTACACCTCGCCGCTCACCCCCATCTCAGGCCCCAAGAAGACTCTTCACATCTAGCAGATGTTCACCTACACATCTGCCAATGTGGTATACTGCGTCGGCTGTTCCCGTTGTGGCCTCCTCTGCATCGGGGAAACCAAACTAAACAACTGCACTTCCCAGTTGCGAACCATTTTAACTACCCCTGTCATTCCTCAGACGACATGTCCATCCTTGGCCTCCTGCAGTGCCACAACAATGCTATCTGAAGGTTGCAGGAACAGCAACTCATACTTCGCTTGGGAACCCTGCAGCTCAATGGTATCAATGTGGACTTCACAGGCTTCAAAATTTCCCCTACCCCTACCACATCCCAAAACCATAGAACATAGAGCATTACAGCACAGTACAGGCCCTTCGGCCGTCGCTGTTGTGCCGACCTGTCATACTGATCTCAAGCCCATCTAACCTACACTATTCCACGTACGTCCATATGCTTATCCAATGACGACTTAAATGTATCTAAAGTTGGCGAATCTACTACCATTGCAGGCAAAGCGTTCCATTCACTTACTACTGTCTGAGTAAAGAAACTACCTCTGACATCTGTCCTATATCTTTCACCCCTCAATTTAAAGCTATGCCCCCTCGTGCTCGCTGTCACCATCCTAGGAAAAAGGCTCTCCCTATCCACCCGATCGAACCCTCTGATTATTTTATATGTTTCAATTAAGTCACCTGTCAATCTTCTTCTCTCTAATGAAAACAGCCTCAAGTCCCTCAGCCTTTCCTTGTAAGACCTTCCCTCCATACCAGGCAACATCCTAGTAAATCTCCTCTGCACCCTTTCCAAAGCTTCCACATCCTTCTTATAATGCGGTGACCAGAACTGTATGCAATACTCCAAATGCGGCCGCACCAGAGCTTTGTACAGCTGCAGCATAACCTCTTGGTTCCGGAACTCGATCACTCTATTAATAAAAGCTAAAACACTGTATGCCTTCTTAACAGCCCTGTCAACCTGGGTGGCAACTTTCAAAGATCTCTGTACATGGACACTGAGATCTCTCTGCTCATCTACACTACTAAGAATCTTACAATTAGCCCTGTACTTTGCCTTCTGGTTACTCCTACCAAAGTGCATCACCTCACACTCGTCTGCATTAAACTCCATTTGCCACCTCTCAGCCCAGCTCTGCAGCTTATCTATGTGCCTCTGCAACCTACTGCATCCTTCGTCACTCTCCACAACTCCACCAACCTTAGTGTCGTGTGCAAATTTACGAACCCATCCTTTTACACCCTCATCCAGGTCATTGATAAAAATGACAAACAGCAGTGAACCCAACACCGAACCTTGTGGTACACCACTAGTAACTGGTCTCCAGGATGAACATTTCCCATCAACGACCACCCTTTGTCTTCTTTCAGCAAGCCAATTTCCGATTCAAACTGCTATATCTCCCACAATTCCATTCCTCCACATTTTGTACAATAGCCTATTGTGGGGAAACTTTTTGAACGCCTTGCTGAAATCCATATACATCACATCAACCGGTTTACTCTCATCTACCTGTTTGGTCACCTTCTCAAAGAACTCAATAAGGTTTGTGAGGCACGACCTTCCCTTCACAAAACCGTGCTGACTATCCCTAATCAATTTATTCTTTTCTAGATGATTATAAATCCTATCCCTTATAACCTTTTCCAACACTTTACCAACAACTGAGCTAAGGCTCACTGGTCTATAATTACCAGGGTTGTCTCTACTCCCCTTCTTGAACAGGGGAACCACATTTGCTATCCTCCAGTCATCTGGCACTATTCCTGTAGACAATGACGAGTTAAAGATCAATGGCAAAGGCTCGGCAATCTCCTCCCTGGCTTTCCAGAGGACCCGAGGATAAATCCCATCCGGCCCAGGGGACTTATCTATCTTCACCCTCTGAAGGATTTCTAATACCTCTTCCTTGTGAACCTCAATCCCACCTAGTCCAGTAGCCTCTAACTCAGTATTCTCCTTGACAACATTGTCGTTTTCTAGAGTGAATACTGTCGAAAAATATCCATTTAGCGCTTCCCCTATCTCATCTGTCTCCACACACAACTTCCCACTACTATCCTTGACTGGGCCTAATCTTACTTTTGTCATTCTTTTATTCCTTAAATACCTATAGAAAGCCTTAGGGTTTACCCTGATCCTCTCCGCCAACAACTTCTCATGTCTCCTCCTGGCTCTTCTGAGTTCTCTCTTTAGGTCTTTCCTGGCTACCTCATAGCCCTCAAGTGCCCTAACTGAGCCTTCACATCTCATCCTAACATAAGCTGCCTTCTTCCTCCTGACCAGAGATTCCACCTCCTTCATAAACCACGGCTCCCGCACTCTACAGCTTCCTACCTGCCTGACAGGTACGTAGTTATCTAGGATACACAGGAGCTTTTCCTTGAATAAGCTCCACATTTCTAATGTGCCCATCCCCTGCAGTTTCCTTCCCCATCCTGTGCTCCCTAAATCTTGCCTAATCTCATTGTAATTGCATTTCCCCAGCTATAACTCTTGCCCAGTGGTATGCCCCTATCCCTTTCCATCACTAAAGTAAACATAACAGAATTGTGATAGCTATCACCAAAGTGCTCGCCTACTTCCAAATCTAACACCTGGCCAGGCTCATTACCCAGTACCAAATCTAATGTGGCTTCTCCCCTTGTTGGCCTATCTCCATACTGTGTCAGGAAGCCCTCCTGCACACAGTGGGCAAAAACTGACCCATCTATAGTACTCAAACTATAGTGTTCCCAGTCAATATTTGGAAAGTTGAAGTCCCCCCATGACAACTACCCTGTCTCTCTCACTCCTACCGAGAATCATCTTTGCTATCGTTTCCTCTACATCTCTGGAACTATTCGGAGGCCTATAGAAAACTCCCAACAGGGTGACCTCTCCTTTCCTATTTCTAACCTCAGCCCTTGCTACCTCAGTTGACGAATCCCCAAGCATCCTTTCTGCAACTGTAATACTGTCCTTGACCAACAACCAGCCCAGCTCATCCCTGCCTCCCTAACTTGTCCTACTCCCCGCCCCCCACCTATCCCCTCCTCCCACCCCAAGCCCCACCCCCATCCCTACCTACTAACCTCATCCCGCCCCCTTGACCAGGCCGTCCTCCCTGGACTGACCTATTTCCTCCCTACCCCTCCACCTACACTCACTTTACCGGCTAAATCCCCGCCTCTTTGACCTGTCTATCTCCTCTCCATCTATCTTCTCCTCTATCCATCTTCTATCCGCCGCCCCCTCTCTCCGTATTTATTTCAGAACCTCCTTCCCCTCCCCCATTTCTGATGAACGGTCTAGGCCCGAAACGCCAGCTTTTGTGCTCCTCTGATGCTGCTTGGCCTGCTCTGTTCATCCAGCTCTACACCTTGTTATCTGAGATTCTCCAGCATCTGCAGTTCCTGCTATCTCTGTAGATAGGTAATATTTGGTGACCAAGGTGTGTGTTACCTCCTACTTTTTTAATCCTGTGGTTTGATGCAAGACTAAATTCAGATTAAGACACTCTTGCCAAGAAGGCGGCAAATTAAGAACTGTTGCCAGACTTTATTTACACATTCAAATTAAGTAAAAGTCTTAATAATCTTGATGGAAATAGAGTTGTGGATAGTTACATTAGGTTAAAATTAACCTTTCTTTGTGTGTTCATGTCCATGTGCTCAAGTGAGCCTTCCAGAAAGTTCTAGTTCCGTTTCAGTTTGTTAGTGTTTTAATTCCACCCTCACTACTATTTATACCTGGCTATGTGTGAGCCATAATATCATTGCAAGGTTGGTCCTGGAGTTCCTGAAGCCCTTGCAGAATAGCTGTGACATCTGACTGTATTGTTTTGCCACTCTATCCTTGCTGTTCATCATGCCAAGCGATTGTAGGAATAGACCACGATAGCCATTTGCAGTGTGTACACAAGTAAATGTCTTCAGTAAGAAGCAAGAAATAAAATGCTTTGCCTATGATCTAGATGTTTGTAAAGTGTAACCTCAAGGGAAAGAAGAATGAGTTGTGTAGGATAGCTGATACTTGTTGAATAGTGGCCGCACAGCCAGATGTGGCATACTAATGTTGCTTGCCATTACTTTGTTTCCAAGGGAATGTCCTTTTGTGGAGTCAAGTTGTAATAGTCACTGGTCCCTGGATTTTGGTAGACTGTCATCATGTGCAGCCTTGGCCACCTACTATGTTAGGGTACTGTATAACTGCAAGTTGTTGTGACCCAAACGCACTGAAATATATTAAGTAATTTGTGACTGTAAAAAGCAAGTTACATTCAATGAGCACCCATCTCCACTTCACCACAAAGCTTTGCAAAGGCATGGTGCCATAGTGGGTGTTGGTCGTTCTGGTTATTTCACGACTGGATACGTGGATCAAGAGTATGGAATAGATCAAAGGGATTGATGTTTGGAAATCAAGACTGACTGATGTGCTGAGAAAGGGAAATAAGAGCACAGGCTGTATTGAGAACCTTCATTGGCAGAGATGGATGTCAAGGTCAAGGGAAAAGATTGCAGTGAGCCTGTCAAACAGGGATCAGAGCCTGGGCAATATAATGCAAAGAGTTTGGTTGGGAAGTAGTACTGATTTGGGCAGCGGATCCTATGATTGGTCAGGAAAAGTAGAGATGTGTTAGGCACTAGGGACAAGAGAAGATAAAGTTTAAACAGTAGAGATGTAGTGCAGCAAAGCAAATGATGAATGTCCAAAATTAAATACCTCTGGTCTGGTGTGGAATGGTGAGAGAATTTTTTTAAGTGGAAAGAAAAGCAGTGAAGGTTGGAAACAATGAGTTTGAGTAGCACCGTAAGAGTGCATATGTGAAAGATTTGGGGGAGAAAAGGTAGCAGCGAAGTAGGAATTACAGTCATTCATCATTTATACAGTTGGAAAGCAGTTCATGATCTTTGTAGCGGGATTGGAAAACAAAGTGAGTAATTCAGATGGCCTCTGAAGAGATCAGACCAATTGATCAGTTGGGGAGGCAATGGTGTCACAGTAATGTCACCTAGGCAGCCTAATGTAATGGAGACATGGGTTTGAATTTCATCCAACAATACCCACTGTCAATTATCATTGAAAAATATCTGGTTCAGTTCTTTAAAGGAGGAAATTTCCTCTCCTTATCAAGTCAGGTCTACATGCAACTCTACATCCACAGCTATGTGGGTGACTCTCAACAACTCTGTGGACAAATAGGGATGGGAGATAAATGATGGCCTGGTCAGTCTTGTCCACATCCCATGAATGGACAAATTTTAAAGAAAGGTGTTATATTTTGAATTTTTTTTAATTGTGGCTGAGTACAAATTGAAGTATACGCACTTCTGGAATAAAACTGGCACAGTGTGTTACTTAGAATTTTATCAAATTTGAGTCAGCTCAGACAAAATATTAGAAGCTAGAGGAGCAGAGGAGATCAGCCAAACCCTGAAAAATGGGTTCATCTATAAATTCTCACCCATTGATAGCCCATAAAGTCCCTAACTGAAATGTTGTCATATCTGGCTGTTTGTTTCTTTCTAGATTTTGACATTCAAGATTTTAAAAAAAAGTTTTGTTCTTAAACTACAGCGTATGAGTGTTGATTTTATTCATTATCTCCCTTAACTACAGCTTTCAGAACAATCAAACTGCTTGTCTGTTTGAACAATATTGGACACCAAACCAGAAACCGTACTTGAAGATATAGCAATAGTATACATCTGAAACTGCAGCTCACTTTTCACTGCATATTTTCTAATGGAGTATATTCATGTTAATTGTATACAAGTGCCAAAGATATTTGAATCTTTTGATGGTTCATTTTTGTAAATATCGCTGGACTTAAATGATTTTTGTGCCCACAATCTGTAACAGCTCAGTGACCCTGCTATTGTGGGATGGGAAGACCATGAATATATGAAACAAAATAATGCTTATTTGTAGAACACTAATCTTCAGCTAATCCCAGTGGGTTTTGAAATCAATGATTACTTTGGACTCCACACTCTCTACCTGAATGCAATAACTTGAGATCATGAAATGTTTTACTGACCGCAACCTAACTTGCTCCAATTCTTGTCTGCCCTGTGCTCGCTAACCCATACTGTCTCCAAGTCACTCTGTTAACACTCATCCCTCAGCAATGCAATCTGTTCAGCCCTTCAATCTTTGAAAATGTCTGAGCATCTTTAATCCCAACATATTAAGCATCTAACACAGTGTGGAGCTGGAGGAAGATAGCGATAGTAAGAACTACTAAGCATCTCCAATTTTAGTTCCTTCACTGTTGATGAATGTTTCCCCAGATGCCTAGACCTTAAGCTCTGGAATTCCGTCCTAACCCCCTGTGCTTCTGTACTAAAGTTTCCTAGCTTGATGGATTCCTTAAAACCTTGGTTGAAGATATAGGTTTTGGTCATCTACTCAAATATCGCATTCTTTGACAAATGTCGTGTTTTACAATGCCTCTGTAAAGTGCCTTGGGATAATTTGTTTCAACAAATGTTTAATATGCTATATAAATACATGTTATTGCATCTTGGACCTATGTCAGACATATTGTACTTTGAGCTATTTATGTCAATGTAACTTGCTACTGTTACAGTGACCTTAATTAATATCTGAGTGCTGAGATTAGATTAGCTTCTGCTGCAGTGGCCAGCTAGACTGCAATAACATTGAAGCTCTTGTGCCAATCTGTTCTCAGAATCACTGGCTGGATGATAAAACCTAATTTGCTTAGATGAAGTTTTGGTTTGGGTAGACCTCTTTTGTTGTCAGGAACTAAAACAGAAATTGCTGGAAAAGCTCAGCAGGCCTGGCAACATCTGTGAATATAAATCAGAGTTAACGGTTCAGGTTGGGTAATCCTTCCTCAGAACTGTTCCGAGGAAAGGTGACCTGACCCGAAACATTAGCATTGACTTCCCTTCACAGATGCTGTCGGACCAACTGACCTTTTCCAGCAATTTCTGTTTTTGTTTCTGATTTACAGCATCTGTAGTTTTTTTTTTAGTTTTCCTTTTATTTGTTGTACCTGGATACGTTCATGTTCATAAACGATTTTACAAAATCGTTCTTCAGTTTGCTGCAACCAATTGTTCCTACCAAAATATCCAACACAAACAAATCCTTCTATAACATTTGAATGTGTCTAAACAAGCTTTGAGTCTCCTGTCATTTTACTGCAAAGCAGCGCACAGAGCTAATGGTGACCTGTGCTCATATATCCTCCTTGTGACTCATGAGTCTTTGGTGACTCACTGGCCTCAGTAATTGGAACAAAATTAGCACATCACTGTATTGTGCAAGGAGTTTTCGACAGGATGCTGAACAAAAGAACCTTCACCCACACATGGTGGTTTTGCTGTTTTCTTAAGGAGCAGTGATTGATGGAAAACTTGCTGTGAGCCTTTTATTTTTCTGGCATTTGCTCTGAAAGCAAAGGTATTGAAAACTTATTGTGTTCCAGTTCCTGTTGTTGCTATTTTTTTAAAGCTGTTGTCCCAATGACCTTTTTTTGTATGCAGCAGTGTGTATTTTAGTTCTGTAAATATCTTTGAATTCATCTTGTAGGTTTTAAATTGAATTTATAGTTTCACCTTTTAAATTTCCTTTGATACCAGTATCACTGCAGTTTCTAATAGAGACTTAGGCCTAGTTAGTGATATTGGCAAGCTGTTCATTGGCTAAGCCATGGCGATTTTTGTATTTGCATGTATGCTTATTGAATCGATAAGCATTATTGTGGAAAAGTATTTGATCAATTATTATGGTTATATTTGCTACAATTTCTCCACGAACCCCTCAAGTTAGGTGCTGGAGTTCTAGTAACAGAATTTGAGCCCTGCACCCAGGATTATCATGGTCTGGTTCCCACAGGAAAGTGTAGTTGCTAACTGAGTTACAGAATGGCTCAGTTTTGGTGGATGATGAGGTTAAAGTTATAAAGTTTTCATGAACATTTGTAATTGTTCTGAAATATGCTTAGTTTCAAATATAACCTTTTCTTCTGATGTGGGATTGTTTAGTGTCATGTTGAGCTGAAGGAATTACCCTCCGGTTGTAAAATTAGCAAGGTTTTCGTGCTGAATTATTACCTCAATCTCTTTGGATTATATTTGTGTACTTGTCAATGGGAATGTGCATCCATGTAGCACCTTTTTATCATATTTTTAAAAAAAGACTCTAAGTACTTTTTGGAGAAAAATAGATGAGAAGAATAACAAGTTTGCTTCATTCTTCCATGGTTTGTAGGTATTGCTGGCAAGATTTGTTGCTATCTCAAATCATCCTTGAACCCATGTTAGGCTATTTCGGCAGGAAGTTAACAGTTGACCACATTGCTGTGAATCTAACGCATCAAGGCCAGACAAAGTAACAATGACAGATTTCCCTCTTTACTGGATATAAGTGAACCAGGTAGGTTTTTATGATAACTGACAATAGTTACCATGCTCATGATCACTGAGACTCACTTTGGAATTCTGATTTAGCAATTGATGTTAAATTTTACCAGTTGTCAAGATGGGATTCAAACTTATGTCCTCAGATCCATTAGTTCAGGCCTCTGGATGGTTACTCTAGAGTAACTATGCTACCGGTCTTCTCCCTGACTGAGTAATCAAAACCTTGGTGCAATTTTGAGAGAATTTGTATTCTCGAGAGTTGGAAAAGTTTTGAAGAGGGTGAGCCAAAAAACTGGGATAGTTAAATGTTCTTCTATTCATCCAAAAGTAAATTGAAGCGTATGGATGCTGTGCAGATGCTTGAAATGTGAAATATTGTTATACTGTTTTACATTTTCTATAGCATTAATGCAATTGCATCTGGATTTTAAAGTGTTTTTGGAGATCTTAAATAGATTTAAGCAATCATGTTAGTCAAGTTTGGGATTTTTTATCTTGCTCCACTGAGGTTTAGTAATTTTTTTATTACCATATCATAACTACAGCTAGTTTTGAGTTTACCTTCCATAATTAAGACTTTCCTTGATCAGGTGCAGCAATAGCATTACCATTCTTGGAATTGGCTACTTAATGCCAAGAATCTCTCTCTATGTGGTCAAGGAATGTGGTTTTACCACAGTGATGTGAATGGAACTTAGTTTCTTTTGGATTTTTCTTTTTCATCACTGCAACTAAAAGTGAAAGAAGATTTTGTTTTGAAATCTGCATTGTTTGCTGAATGTTGTGTCTCCTGAAAGGAAAGCTTTCATTGTCTGTAGCAAAGCTGTGAAAAGATGTGTTCTCTTGCAACTTCTTGATTTCTGTCAATTTCCTTTTAGTTCTCACACTGTTTGAAGGCCTCAGTGGTTTTGCTAAACTCCTGCACCTAAAGTGACATGATCTATTGGAAGATTGTTGATAGAAAGTTGACCAAGTTGTTGGGGCTGCACTCTGTCTTTTCCCATACACTTCATAACAGGTGAAAGAAAGTTGCTATTTTCAAACCTGGTTTAAGCACCCGCAAACGAAATTCTCAAAGCTGTATCATTGGAAGTTTACAAATTTGCTCTCTAGTAAGAAGGGCCATATCATGGCTCAGTGGTTAGCACTGCTGCCTCATAGTGCCAGGTTTTGTTCTGACTTTGAACAGAACCTGGCACTATGAGGCAGCAGTGCTAACCACTGAGCCACGATATGGCCCAGATGCTGTGGTTTTCTCCCACAGTCGAAAGATGTTCAGGTTAGGTCAATTGGCCAAGCTAAGTTGGCTTGTAGCGTCCAGGATTTATCTATTATAATATTTTCTGCTACTCAAGTATTTCAGCTTCTAGCAAAACAATTATTTTTAAGGTATCCTGTTGCCTTCAGTTGTTCCAGTTTGTAATTTTGTGTGATCACCATTACTGTGAACACAACCAGAGAACTTATTTTCTTACGTCTTACATTGTTTCCCTGCTGTCTTACATGCATTGTATTCTTCTAAGCCATGATATACTGACAGGCCCAGCATGTTGTAAGTGTTGGATTTGTTTTGCCTCTGATTCATTCCTTGCAGTTTCCAGCTGGAATTACCCTTTTCTCTTTTAGATTTTGCTTTAAAGAAACCTAAAGCTTCCCTTGGAGGCACTTAAATTTGTTACATATTTGCGTATTTTATCAACAAATGGCAAATATTCTAGTCCATGCTGTGATTTTACAGTAGGCCAATATCCATCTGTAAAGGGAAAAGACAGACCATAATGCTTTTGGTGATGTTTGCTTTGCCAAAACAAGTCAAACATTTAAGCTATTAATGTTTTGATGACACAGATGCTTGTTTGAGGAGTGAGTATCTGTTAATTTTGTTGAATGTATTATATTCTCGAGTTTTAATGTGGTATACACATTGGTAATGTTGATATAAGAAATGAAAAAAAGCTTTGATGATAAGCTGGGTCAAAATCCCAGAAATCCCTTCCTGATGGCATTCGAAATGAACCTCAGTGGTTCAAGAAGGCAGCTCATCTTCATCACCACGTGGTATGGCAACTGGTGTTCCCATCCTGGTTACACTCTCTTCCACCCACCTCTGTCGGGCAGAAGATATAAGATCTTGTATAGGTGTACAAACAGATTTCAGCACAGCATTTTTTCCTGCTGTTATCAGACTTTTGAATGGACCTGTTTAATGTTAATGCTGATCTCTCTTTACACCTTCTGTAACATTGTGTCTTGAGCTCTGTTTTGTTTCCCTGATGTACTTGTAAAGCATTTAAGACAACGCATTTTGCTCTTCCTCAGTACACGTGATAGTAATAAATCAAGCCAAATCAAGGGCACCTAGGGATGGGCAAAAATTGCTGGCCTATCCAGCGTTGCCCAAATCCTGAAAGTGACTAAGAAGTGAAAAATATAACAAAAGAATTAAATTGAAAGGTCATTTCGAGTAGCTGTGCAGGTGGTGTGTCAAAGCTGTATTCTGTGGGAGATCAGGGATACCATTGTGATCTCAGGCAGACATACCTGAAGTAACTGTCTGAAGACTGAGCAGCTTGAGTTGAGAGTTTCAGCTGGAAGTTGAACCAAAGACAATGTTGAAACAGGGAGGCGAATGTTACCTGAATACTTTGTAGCAGGAGGCAGTCTCGTGAGATAGGAGGTTCTATATGTAGGAGGTCAGGGGCAGGAGGGTGTGACTGAACATGAGGCAAGTAAGTGAATCCAGAGGATAAAATTGTCAGCTTCTGCAATTATCCAACAGGTTTGAAATTCCCTCGGCCTGTTTGGATGAAAGCGGAGGCTGTGGGATGGATGAGTGAAATAACTACGGCACTGTGATGGAAGAAGCCGTCCAGTTGACAGAAGCAAAAATGGATGTTATGGTAACAGGGGACAGTATAATCAGAGGAATTAACCCTGATCTGTACAGCAAAGTGTGAACATCCAGACACCTGTGGTGTCTGCCTGGAGCTGGGCCTGTCTTATAGGCTGTAGCCTGGAGAAGAGACTTAAATGGGAGGGGGGAGTTTGCAGTGTTGTGCCCATGTAGGCACCTATAGTACAGGTAGAATAAGGAAAGAGGTTTTGCAGAGCCAGTATGAGGAACTAGGCAACAAATTAAGAAGCAGAGCCTCAAAGGTAATAATTCTGGATTATTAACAGTGACCACACAGTAGGACAGGGTATCAAGGGGGAAATAATGGGAGCTTGTCAAAAGGGTACAACAGTTATCATGGGGAATTTTAACCTAATGAGTAGGCTGGAAAAATCAGATGGGAAGAGTAGCCGAGAAGAGGAATTCATCGAGTATTTATAAGGACATTTTCCAAGACCTGCATGATATGGCACCAACCAGAGAGCAGGCTATACTGGATTTGCTTTTAATGATGAAATTGGATTTATTTCCATGTCGCCTCAGTGAAGCACTCTTGGGTAGCAGCGACCATAGTATTTTACATAGAATTTTGCAGACAGGTTAAGGGAGTAGTGTGGGTCCAAGGCTTCTGTTCTGAATTTCAGTAAGAGTAAGTGTGAGGGTATGGATGCAGACCTACTGAAAATAAACTGGCAATTTGGATTAAAGGATAACTCAATAGAGATGCAGTGGCAAACATTTGCAAGGATATTCCTGAAAGCACAGAAAAGATACATTCTAACAAATTCTTAGAGACTGATCTGCCATTCGTAGTTAATGGAAAAATTCAAAGATAGTACCAAAGTCAAAGAAAACACTAAATGAATATGCAAATTTAGGGTGGCAGGTCAGAGATTGGGCTGAATATAAAATGAAAGCAAAGAATTTTGAATAGATTGAAATTAGAGTATGAGAGGAAGATAGCCAAAAACAACACAAAAATAAATAGAAAATGTTTGTTTGGATATTTAAATAAGAAAAGACTTTTTAAAGTGTTGATCCTATAGGAAGTAAGACTGGGGAATTAGTAATGGAGGATAAAGAGAGAGCAGCTGAATTTAATAGATACTGCCGCCCTTCCCTAGAAAGGAACAAGTAAAATCCTGGAAAATCAGGAATTGAAAGGAAGAAAGATCTCAAGAAAATTACAATTACTAGAGAAATAGAACTGAGTAAGTCATTGAAACTGGTGAGTTGACAAGCCCCCAGGTCCTGATGGATTTCATCCTAAGGTCTTAAAAGTTGTAGCTAGTGAGACGGTCAATGCATTGGTCTTAATTTTCCAGGACTTATTAGATTCAGAAAGGTTCCTTTGGACTGGAAAATAGCTAATGCCACTCCTTTGTTCCAAGGGAGGCAGAAAGCAGGCAACTGAAGCCAGTTATGTATCATAGTGAAAAGTTGGAAGCTGTTGATGAAGTTATAAAAGTTCTCTTGGATAAGTTAAAGCCAACATGGGATGACAATAGATGTTAATGCATTTGAAGCAGCTCAGAGAGGGCTTACTAGACTGGCACCTGGCATGAGTGGATTGCCTTATGAGGAAAGCCTAGTTAGGCCACACTTAAAGCCTTTGCAGTTGCAGAGTCAGAAGTGACCTGACTGAACACATTAGACCCTGACGGTACTTGACCATGTAGATGCTGAAAAGATGCTCCCTTTTATGGCAGAATCTAGAGCTAGGGGTCATAGTTTAAATATAAGAAATCAGAAAGAAAGACAGATGAGGAAACTTTCTTTTCTGAGGGCTGTGTGGTTTTGAAATCCCCTTCCAGAAAAGGCAGTGAATGCAAAATCTTTAAATAATTTAAAGGCAGAAAAGTGGGTAGATTCCAAAGATAGGTTATCGGGTTTAGGCAGGAATGTAATGTTGAAGTTAGAATCCAATCAGCCATGATCTTATTAAACGGTGGAGCAGGCTTGAAGGGCCTCGTGGCCTACTCTTGTTCCCTCTTTGTATGCGTTAGTTGATCCTTAAAATGGAGTACATCTGGAACCAGTATTTAATGTTTGTCTTTCTGTGCATCTTAGGATAGGACTTTTTGGATTTGGGGTACAAGATAATGATTCTGAAAGGTGTAGTATTGAAGTGTGTACTGTTCTAACCAGTTTGATGATGGGAAAATGCAGAAAGTCTTGGGATTGCAGTGGGGACAGATCTGTTATCCTCAACCTCCCCAATAGTCTTAGTAATAACGCCTGTCTGTCTTGTATAATTCATACTTGATTTGTTTTGATGCAATAAACTGCCTTCTGTTTAAGCTACAGCCTGCTGTCATAGGACTGCTTAAAGGTTTTTCTCAATCATTTTAGATGAAGTTGGTCCGTAGATCAAGTCAATAGAGAGGATTATGGCAGCGATCTTCTCAGTTGCCGGTTGGCAGTGATTGGCATCGCACGCTAGTGATGTGCCAACGACGGTTGTCTGTAGTTAGGATCTGGCTGCACCATTACAACAGATGCCAAAGGCTACTTCAGTTGTGGCTTGGATGAAAGCAAAGATTGATCCAATTTCAGCAAGAAATTTATATCTTTGATGAGCAGTTGTAAACAAATATTCACTACAATGACAACAAACTAAATGTTGTGCCTGTAGTGTAGTAAAACATCCCAAAGTGCTTCCCACAAACACTATAAAATGAAGAATGACACTGAATTACGTGCGATATAGCCTGTATCTTGCAGTCCAAATAGTGGTAAATAGGAGAAGTATCTTTGGTGTCTCCACCTAGACAGTGTCAGAAGTGCTGAGACAGTGGTGTGGTGTTCAGTAATTAACACAAAAATAAAAATAAATTTAAGTAAACATTTAAAAACCACTCACTGAAGGACTGCAATTTCAAGTGAACCATTGATTCAGGGATTGTCTCCAGTTCAGTGACAGTCAACAGGGAGCATGCGCTCCGCTTGTGATGCTAGAAGTGGGGGGTCTTTTTGCCAGGAATGCAATATGCCCTCAGGCCTCTCTGGTGTCAGCTTGCGAGTGACTACATGCAAACTCCTGCCGCAACCCAAGTTCAAGGTAGGATTGTAGGTTTTTGCATGGTCAATTTATTGCTGACCTCAAGTTCCAGGCTACCATGACAGATGGCTAGCACTTGGTCAAATCAATGGCTTTTATGGATGGTTATAAAGGGATAAAGAGGGCATTCTGGAGGATGGGGCAAAAGAACCCCTAAACATAGGAATGGGACTTGCTGTGATTTCAGCAGACACTTGAAAGACCTCACATTTACAGAGGGTGGTATAGGGGAGACCAGTCAGGAGTGCATTGAAATGGGCAAGTCCAGACGTAAGTATAAATAATGCTTTCAGCAGTTGTTAAGAGAAATCCACCAATGTTGTGGATGTGGAAATTGTTGTTTATTAGAGAGAGCATAAATATGCAATTAGAAGCTCTTCTCGGAATTATGCATGACAGCAAAGTTGTGAAGAGACTGGCTTAATCTTAGATTGTTGCCAGGGAGAGAAAAATGGAGCTGCTAGCTTCGGAATGGAGTTTGCAATGGGGACCAGAAAACATAAGGGTGGCTTTTGAAGTCGGGACCTCTTGAGTTGGCAGTCCAGAACAATGCAGCTTCTTGTACAAAATATTTCTCTTGTCTTCCTCCTTACCCTTTATCCTTCACCCTGCCCCCAAAACAGCTAACAAGTTAAATCTCATAATACTTTCCCAGCTGCTTGGTGTGACCTGGTTCCCATGACACTTGGTACATACTGTCCTACCTATTCCCTGCCATTGTTGGAGACGTGCCTAGCTGTTTTATGTCTGAGTCTGGTTGACTGAAGCAAAGAAGTGAAATTCCTTTGGAGAGAGATCAGACTGCAGAGTGGAGGCTGTTTCTTTTTAAATTAGTCTTTTGCCGTTTGCCGAGTAATGGGGAAAAAATGAATTATTCCTCTTAGCCGTGTCTTTAAATGCACATTTGGTTCATCCCTTAATCTTCTCTCCTTTTGTAAAAAGAAAACCCTAACATTTGAATTCCTTTTATAACTGCACTCCACGAAACCAGCAGCATAAGGCTGAATTTCTTTTACATCTTTCCATTGTTTAGTTACCTTAAAATCATGTAGTGTAGAAGATGGTCATTTGACTAATTTGAAGTGCTATTTACTGAATCATAATAACTTGTTCTTTCCCTGTAACCTGCAAATGTTAAAATTTCAGATATTTGTTCTCTTCTGAAAGTTACTGTTGAATTGCCTGTAGCTGAATGATTGTAAATACACTGATAGTACCTTACGGATCATAATGTAATACATAAACAAATTCTCATCTCCTTCCACACCTGCAGTAGTATGATTTGAATTCCTGTCTCCACAGCATCCCGTTTCCATAGTATTAGCATCATCCAAGGGGCTGCTGTGGTCCAGTGGTAGCTCCCCACTGTTTCTGAGCCAGAGGGCATGGGATCAAGTCCCACTCGTTCCAGAGGCGTGTAACAACATTGCTGAACCAGTTGTTTAGAAAATAGGCTGGTATCATCTGAAATGTCAGTCTGGAGACATTGCTGACCTCCCACTATCTCCCCTGTGCAATTGGCTTGACTGAATGAAGGGGATGATGAGAGTGGCATGCAGTGCAGATTTTTAAAGGGACCACTGGCAGAAAAGGTGAAAATACTTGTCTAAATATAAAGCCTGGAGCTGAAGTAGTGCAAGCTGCTGTTAGATATTAGTTTTCCCCAGTTCTGGTTACTATCGCTCTCTTCCTTACTGCGCACTGAATTCACACCTCTTTCCCCAAATTTCCTGGCTACTCTGTCTCCAACTCCTAACTGAGAGTTGCAGTGGCCTGAAACTGAATTGGTTTTCATTGAGTTGCCTGGTGATACCTAACAGTCATGTGTAATTTGCTTGTCGAATTAACTAGTTCTACATCCAAAATCCAGCATAGTCTCTCCATTCTGAAGATTCTTGATTTTATGCATTGCATCTATATGTCTGAACAATTACACTGTTACCAGAGATTAATTTGTGCATTCATGAAATCCTATTCCTTAAAATTTTAAATTATTAAAGAATTTAAAAAGTGAGCTAACATTATTTTTGTATTTCACCTAATATAGTTCTCTCTTAATGCCATCTTTATCATCCCTTCATTTTGTGTTCTTTTACACGATTTGTCATTGAATTACAATTCTACCTTTAGACTATGTTGGGGATTAATAAGTTTCCAATTTGGTTAGTTAGGAAGGTACACTTCAGCTTACCTTGTTCACTAATCCCTGTAGACAGTGTTATGCTGAAATGAATTTCCATTTACAGCAATTTTCACTGCAAAACCTTATAAAAAGGATGCATGCAGGCATAGGTGTAATCAACAATGAAGTTCACTTATCACTTACTGTAAAATCTGGGTTTTTCATTCTACTCCAAGTAGGTTTATCATAATTTCCCTGCCTTATAACTTGTTTAACTAAAATTATTCATTTTGCTGCAATTACACCCTAACTAAGGTTTGCTGTAATTTTGGCATTACTACTTTTTTATTCTCTATTTCTGAATATAAAACTGAAGATTGATTTCCTTGTGAGAGACCTTTTAGGTCCCTAAAAAGCTGGGCTTCAATTCAGCCTCAGATGCCTGGCCTGGCCTGGCAGTGGAGCCAGGAACTCCTGGTTGCAGTAGGCCCAGAACATGACAGTGGCTCCAGCGGCAGCAGCATTATATGGCCAGAGCAGGGACTTCAAGCATCAGCGATGTAGAAGTGGAGCCAGGGACTCCTGGTTGCAGTCATGGAAGGTTGGAGCAGGGACTCCTGGTTGTTGATGAGCTGGCAGAGGCTGCAGAACCAGGGACCCCTGGTCGTGGAGTGAGTGTGTGTTCTGCATGGGACTCTGAGGCATCGGCACTTAGGGCCCAGCAGCAAAGAGCTGGCGCCTAAAGACTGATGACTGCTACGTTGGTGGGTCTAGCGCAGGCAGTCGTGAGGTGGTGGTGGTGTAGGTGTCATCAGCGAGTTGCCTCAGGACCATTGAGGAGGTGGCAGAGCAAAGATGGATTCTGTTTCAGTTATATCATTTTTATTCTTAAACAACTGAAAATGGCACTGGATTGTGGTGATATTTGAAGGGTTTTTACTGTATTATTCACTGTAAAAATACAAGTGACAAATCATTCAGTTTCATTGTTTCATCCATGTAGATTGTGTGGTTTTTGTACATTTTGGGAGCTGGTCAAATTTGATCCATTTTTGACTTGCAGTTGGTTCTAAGAAAGAAATTGAACTTCCAACTAACTTCGTGATCAGAGATAATGGGAACTACAGATGCTGGAGAGTCCAAGATAACAAAGTGTGAAGCTGGATGAACACAGCAGGCCGAGCAGCATCTTAGGAGCACAAAAGCTGACATTTCGAACCTAGAAGGGTCTAGGCCCGAAATGTCAGCTTTTGTGCTCCTGAGATGCTGCTTGGCCTGCTGTGTTCATCCAGCCCCACACTTTGTTATCTTCCAACTAACTTCAATGGGTTGTGTTTCACCCAAGGTCCAAAGTTGAAAGGACTGTTTTACTCCTTAGAATCCTTACAGTGCAGAAAGAGGTAATTTGGCCCTGTTGAATCTGTATTCACCTTTTGAAGAGCATCCCACCCAGATCCAGTCCCCGCCCAATCCATGTAACCTCTCATTTACCATGGCTAACCCACCTAACTTGCACATTTCCCAGACACCACTGGGCAGTTTAATATGGCCAATCCACCTAACCTCATTTTGGGACTGTGGGAGTAAACCCATGCAGACATGGGAAGAACATACAAACTCCACATAGATGGTCACTCAGGGTTGGAATTGAACCTGCATCCATGCTGCTGTGAGGCAACAGTGCAAATCGTGGAGCCACCATCCCTAAATATATTGTGTTGTTCCTTCACGATATTTATAATCTGAAATAAAGCCGCTTCTTATCCGTTCCTAGAACTGTTTAAGATTTAAGATTTTAGATTCAGATTTATTTAATTGTCACATGTACTAAATATAGGAACACATAAGTACAGTGAAAAGTACACAAATTCACCAGTCACTGGCACCCGCTTGGTTACAAAATCCAGAATTAAAAGACTTAATAGAGCCAAAAGGTAAACAAGACAAAAAACAGGTTCAGATCTCAGAGTTGATCATCAATGCATTAAGATTTCAGTGGTTTGCTTTGTTTATTTTACAGTCATGTTTGATTTTGACCTCATGAGCCCATCATGGTTATAACTTTAGTAAATGCCTAAAGGCTGCTTTTGTTACCAGCCATTCCTCCGGCTAACTTTGATAGTCAGTCAAATGAATGCAACCATGAACCCAATAATTGAATTTGACATTTTACGGTCACATTTCATAGGGCCGAGTTATTTCACAGTACTGACATATGCAGGTAGTTGGGTATGAAAAGTTACCTTTTTTCAAAAAAAAATCAAACTATCGATGCCCAGATTGCCCCCATGCTGAATGCATTCATCTCCTCCTTAATAATTTAGTGATTTAATTTTGGCCAGTTCATCAGCAAAATCATAAAAATCATGCAACTTCAGTCTGAAATTACCCACATTACAATAACATACTTTGGGAGATGTAGTGATATGAATAGTTTAAAAACATGAATGTATCTTTTAACACTGAAGAAGGGTCACCAGACCTGAAACATTAACTATGACTCTTTCTTCAGAGATGCTGCCTGACGTGCTGAGCTTTTCCAACAACTTTTGTTTTTGCTATTTTAAAATTCAATTCAACTGCAGTTTGTCAAAAGCCAGCCAAAGTTGTGTAGAGTGTCACTTTTCCCATGGCACTGAACTGACATTTGATATTGCTTTTGGGCCGTAGTGGCATATCTGGATTAGATGTTTCAGAACAAAAAGGCAGCAGATATGGTTGGGAATGCTTTCCTGATCATGCTCCAAAACCCCACCATATTTCCCCCAAAAACAGAACATTATGAATTGCAGCTGCATTAACTGCGAAGTGAGCATTGTACGTGGCAAAAGTCAATAGTTATCACATCAACAGGATGAATGAAGTCCCAGGAAATGATGATAATGCCTGTGCTGTGCAGTAAGGAAGGAACTTCAGGGAAGTTTCAGAATTTGTGGCGGTAGCTCACAGAAGGAAATGAGGCATGTCCTGCTTTTATTATGCTTGTTGCACATGGGATTCCCAAAGGAGAACAGGGCCAGCCCAGGGATGCTAGGTTGGCAAAGAGTGTGTTATTATATGTTTGTTTTTCATTGTTTTTATATTTGCCCGTTATTGCTGAAAGCTCTGATGTAGTTTATAAATAAACTACATGCAATACAGTCTGTTTTCCGGTGATTGACATAATTTGAACTTGGCATGCACTAACATAACAAATGTAGGAGATTTCTGAAACTTGTGGGTTTTTGACATGCCTTGTGAAGACAGCTGTTGTCTGTGTTTCCTTTAAGATAACGTTAATATACTTTAAGGTTTTGTGTTTTCATTAAAATAAGTGTTTAATGAGCAAGATACAACGAGCATTCATGTGAGGAACTGATTCACGTATTTATGTCTAAAAGGATGATGTATTGTTATATAGGTTGTGCAATTTATAACATTAATTGTCTTTGTTGACTGAGGCCAAAACTTAAATATTTAATCAAGATAAAACTTGCTGAGTTGAATATCAGTTTGCAGTCCACTCACTGCTCCCAGATAAGTCGTATTCAACTGTGGATTTCCCAAATGACTGGTTGTCTGGCCCTTTTGGCTAAAACAATGCTTCAGGGAACATCAGTACATCCAGAAGAGCTTTAAATTTTTCAAGTGTGGTCACTTCTTTGTAAATATAGGAAACAAGGCAGCCAATTTGTGCACAGGAAGCTCCCACAAACACTAATCTTGCAGTAACCAGATAATGTGCTCATTTTGTTTCAGTGATATTGGTTGAGGAATGAATATCGGCCATGTCACAGTAATTTTCCTTCTTTTCTTTGAAATAGTGCAATGGGATTTTTTACATCTGTGCAAAAGAGCAGATGGACCTTCGTTTACTTTTCAATATAAACGACAACCTCTTTAAAGTGCTCAAAAATTAAACAGAACTGGATGATGGAGATCTAAAGCAAATAAAAACAGAAGTTGTTGCAGAAACTCGGCAGGTCTGGTAGCATCTGTGGGAAGAGAAACAAAGGTAATGTTTGGAGGCTCGTGACCTTTCTGCAGAGCTAGAAGCAGCTTGGAAAAGTGATGCTGGTGACAGAGGTTGGAGAATTAGTTTGAGTGGATAGGTGGAGATGTAGCCCAGAGAAAGAGAGAGAAAAAAGGGTAAGCAGTGAAAGGGATTGTTCCTAATAATCCCGGGAGGAAAAGCAGCTAGCTAAGTGATAGTGGATATGTGAATAATTGAGAGCCAGTTGGTTTTGCTGAGAGCAACCCATTTCATGACATGAGCTGGGGTTGAGGGGTTGGCAATAAATGAGGAAAGAGGTCTTTCTAGCGAGTTTTGAGAAGGTCTTCCTGCTCTGAAATTGCTAAGTTTGAAGTTGAATCCTGAAGGCTGTAAGGTATCTCAGTGGAAGATGAGCTGTTGTTCCTTCAGCATGTGCTGAGCCTCTCTGGGGCACTGCAACAGGTCTGAGACAGAAATGTTGGCCAAGGAACAGGGAGGTGTGTTGAACTGGCAGGCAACTGGAAGCTTGGGATAATTTTTAATGGCAGTAGGTAAATAATTCACAAAATGTTTCATCTCCCCAATGTAGAGCAGGCTGAATTGGGAGCAAGTAAGTGGCAGCTTCACCTAGGTATGTCTGGGACCTGAGATGGTGACGAAAGATGGAGTAAATGAGTAGGCGATGCACCTTCTGCGATTGTACGGGAACATGGGGGTGCCATTGGGACGTTCTGGGAATGGAGGAGGAATGGACAGAATGTCTGGAGACAATGGTCCCTGTGGAATGCTGACAAGGGAGAAGATGGGAATGTCTGTCTGGTAGTGGCATCCTGCTGGAGGATGTGGAAATGGCTGCTTACGATCCGTTGGATGTTGAGGATAGTGGGGTGGAGAATCAAGACAAGGTGGACTCTGGTGTTAGGGCAGGTGTGAGGCCGAAACGCAGGAAATGAGTCTAAACTGCCAAGGCCCCTGTCAACCACCGCCGTGCGGAATCCGCAGTTAAGGAAAATGGTGGACGTGCCTGGAGCTTCCCCGCAGCATGTGGCATCATCAGAATAGATGCAACAGAGGCATAGTAGCTGGGAGAATGGAAGGTAGTCCTGGCAGGAAGACGGTGTGAGGATTTCTACTTCCACAGTTACTTTCTAACATGAAAAATTTAACCAAATGTTTTAGAGCATTTTCTTAAATGCTTTCATTAAGTTCTAAGTCATTAAATTAACAACTCAAACAATGGAATAGGAAGTCATATATCTACATTTGCTGATGACACAAATTTAGACAGTGTAGATGATAGCAGAAAATTACAAAGAGGTATTGATAGACAAAGTGAATCGGCAAAACTGTGATAGATGGAGTTCAATGTAAGCAAGGGCTAGGTTATCCATTTTGAACTGATAAAGGATAGCTCAGGGTGGTTTCTAGTTGGTATGAAGTTAAATACAGTGGGTGCCCAAAGGGGTTCAGGTGCTTTGATCTTTAAATGCCATAGACAGGTGCAGAAAATAGTCAAGAAAGCTAATGGAATGTTGGCCTTTATATGCAGGGGACTGGAATGCAGGGATGCAGAAGTAATGCTGCAGTTATCCAAAACTCTGGTTAGATCCTGCTTGGAGTTCTCTGGGCAGATCTGGACTTAGGAAGGGTATGTACTCCCTTGGAGGGAGTACAATGTAAATTTACAAGAATGATATCTGGACTTAAGGAGCTAAGTTATGAGGAGAGATTATGCAAACTGTGCCTGTGTCCTCTAGCATTTAGAAGATTAGGAAGTGATCAGATCGAAGTCTTCAAAATGTTAATAGATAAAGATAAACTGTTTTCACTGGTTGTGACTCTAGAATTAGAGGGTGTAATCTGAGAATTAGGGCCAGAATGATCAGGAGAGATGTTAGGTAGCACTTCCATGCACAAAGGGTGAGACAGGTTTGGAACCATCTTCCACAAACAACATTGATGCTAGATCACTTGTTAGTTTTAAATCTGAGATAAATGTTTCGTTAAGTAAAATTATTAAAGCATCTGGCTCATAGGCAAGCATGTGGAGTTCGGCTACAGATCAGCTATGATCTCATTGAATGGCAAAGCAGGCTCAAGGGGCTAAATGGCCAACTCTTGCTCCTGTGTTTCTAAACCAGTTTCTACTGTAAATGGCTATACATGTCAGTGACTTGTTTGTTGGCTATTAGAAGAAACAAAAAGACCAGGTACTGTAGCTGGTAAGAGACAGTGATAGTATGCCTGTGCTCGTATTCCATGTTTTAAGATACTCTACCTGGATGTTTTTTGGGTTTCTGTTCTTTCAATAGTGAGATGCGACTTATAGCATGTGACTTTCTCTTAGCACCATCTAGTTGGTCTCACTTCAGATGTTTTCCTCTAAAAAGCTCCGTTGTCGTTGCTTGTGGGTTTGAGTGTACTGTCCCATTTTAATTTCCTGCCCCTGTTTGAATGTATTACCTACACCCTGATTAGGGCATATTATTTCTAGCACTTCATGTTTGCACCCTCTAGCTTAGGTTTCCGCTCACTGCCCCAAAATCAAGCTTTTCCTCCTTGATCAGTCTGCAGCTTTTGATGTGGTTGGTGGTCATCCTCTTCCTCAACTGCTTCTCACTTTCATCTGGCTGAGTGGGACCTGCTTGCTTCAGTTCTCATTTATCTCATCTTAGCAAGGGAATTACTTGCGGTGGTTTCCTCTTGTGTCCTCCAAGGACTGATACTTGGCCTTCTATTTCTTATCTACACACTGCCCTTCACCTGAAAGTGCTATGTTAATTTTTATACGTATGTTGGCAAAAGGAACTTACCCTCAGCATCATCTTTCTTCCTGCCTTATCTAGCGTTGGTAAATTGCACATCAGATGTCAAACATTTAAAGATAAAGAGAAATGCCATTGTTTTTGATCTTGACTCCAAACTTCATTTTCTAGCTACTAATTCTATTGAATTACCTGGCAAGCATTTTAGATGAAACATTTTTTTTTGCAGCTTTGGTGTCACATCTGAGCCTGACCACGAGCTTCTCTCAACAAATTTTACACAAACCACCTGCCTGTATTTCATGCAAAACTATTTTTTATTTTTAAGATCTAGAAAATCTCCCCTACATCTCAATTTTCTTTCTTTAAGGCAACTTGTAAAATCTGCTGCTTTGCTAAAGCTTTTGCTTGTCATAACCAGCATCTCCTCATGTGGTTTATTATCACACTTTTGTTATATGATCCTGTCATGAACTACGGAGTCTTTTGTGATGTTAGACATGCTCTATAAGTGTATGTTACTGTTGTTTTGCTACGTTGTAGACTCCTTTGTTCTATATTTAGGTTTAATTCTCTGACTATTTTCCTTTGTGTGGATGCAGGTATTTTAAGATTGTATAACCTATGGAAACGGAGTTTCCTTTTACTTCCATGGAATGATTTGAAATGAACTAGAACTTGTATTTGATCCAAAAAGAACAATGACTTTGTGCTAGCTAGGTCAGGATGGTGTGCTAGGTCACTCTTCCGGCTACTGCTCTCACCTTTGTGCAAGGACCAGCTGTAAGTTCCATATCGTCTTGAAGGAAAGCCTATGTTCAGAGACTAAGGCAAATAGCTGCAACTCTGGGAAACGTACAGAGGTGGAAATTTGTATTATCTCCTTTTTTAGGTTTACCTCCCACGAGAAATATGCTCCAGTGCCTCAGTTTATTCCCTTGGGCTCAGACTAACTGTTGTAATGTTATGCCAGTGTTTTGTAGACCAAAGTTTGGCATTTCTCTAGGGCCTCTTGAGACTGATTGCTGACCTGTTTTAATGTCTAACAGCCATTTGCTAAACTCTGCTAGTCTATAAAGCCATGTGGAGGAACTTCTTTCATTTAAACAAGATGAAGATTGCTCATTTGTTTATTAGGTACAGTGAGTTCAGTTTGAAGGAGTTACTAATTTGTATAGTACGGTGAATCAATTAAGAAACACGGTTCATCTTGGATGATACAGCATTCTTGACTCTTCAGATACTGAAGCAGTCTGTTTCCAAGTGCAACAAAACTAGGACAACATCAAGGCTTAGGCTGAAAAGTGGCAAATAATTTTCATGGTACACAAGTCAGGCAATGACTCTTTCCAACCAAGGAGAGTCTAAACATCACCCCTTGATGTCCAATGATATTATCATTGCTGAACCCCCTGGTCACAACATCCTCAGGGCTATCATTGAACTTGAAACTGCCCTGGACTAGTCACTGTGGTCTGTGGCTGCAAAAGCTTTCTGACAAGTAACTTGTCTCCTGTCTCCCTTTCCACCATCCCATAAGACACATGTTAAGAGAATCATGGAGCACTTCCCACTTGCCTGGCTGAGTACAGCTCTAACGACGCTCCAGAAGCTTTGTATCATCCATGACAAAAGAACCTGCTTGATGAGCATCGCATGCACAATTTGACATCCTGAGCAACGTAAAATGCAGCATCCCCGAGTAGGGTTGACAACACTGGATCTGAGATAACAAGGTGTAGAGTTGAATGAACACAGCAGGCCAAGCAGCATCAGAGGAGCAGGAAAGCTGACCCTTTGGGTCTAGACCCTTCTTCAGATATTGGTCTAGGCCCGAAAAGTCAGATTTCCTGCTCCTTTGATGCTGCTGGGCCTGCTGTGTTCATCCAGCTCTACACCTTGTTATCCCAGATTCTCCAGCATCTGCAGTTCCTACTATCTCTGAAATCTGGATTGATGCATTCGTGTACATTTAATTGCGTGATTTTTGTCCATTTTTCACATTTGCCATTTCATTTACCTCAGTGGACTGACTTTGTGCCATCAAACCCCAATTGATCTTTGTTTTGTATGTTAATCTTTTTCTTATGCGTTGAATAACTGTTTATAAAGCAAAGGTAAAAGACAAGAATTGAATGATTTGGGGATAAATAATGTCTAACTTAAAAACTTTTCTTTTAAACCACTCTCACAAGGAGAATAGCAAATATGTAGTAACTGTTTCAACAAAGGACAGGAAGAAATCTAAAATTTTGGTATTGTTTTGTTAGAAGATTAAAACAAGAGACAATTGAGTTCACTGAGCCCCATCCCTCAGCCCTGAAACCTGGCATGAAGGAGATAAGACCCTGCAAAAGCACCAAAATTGTCACGTATGGTGCAACCGCACATGTTGCCATAGATGTCCATCTTTCTGTCCTCTCTTCCACAGTTGCTCTTTCAGAACTCTGTCTCCTGATGATTTCCATTATGACTGATCAGACCGCCCACACAGCCAATATTGTAGTTTCAGACTCCAATGGAAGGGCTTTTCCTAACCTCAACTAGATTGAAAGTGTGGAAGAATGGAAAAATGGAGGACTTGTTGGGAAAAAAAAATGATTTCATTGACAGCTGTTGGGACTTGTGTAGTAGTAATGTGCTTTTTTTTGTGTGTCTGTCTGCACTTTTAATATTGCTGAAAATACATTTTATTGAAGCTTTTTGCAAGGGATACCAAAGTAAAGACAAAACAAAGATCAGCAATACTCAAGTTCTGCGCTACCAAACAATTATTTAATTATTATTTGGGCAGAGAAATTTTTGCCACCTGTTACTGTGTGATAGTTTTCAAGAATTCTTTAAAACGCTACAGATGTGAGCCTTTATTTAACCTTAATTTTACTTTGCCTAGAGACAAAATAGAAGGTATAAGATTCTCTCATTAAGCCCAAATGTTATAGTCAGGTCACTTAATGCAGTGTTCAGTCTCATTATATTTCGGTGAGAAAGGGATGCTGCATAATAGATATAACTTGTTGATTTTCAAAGTTATTACAGTTAATGGATTTTCATTTCCTGTCTTGAGGCATTGCAGGGATTTTTTGACATTGGCAGATTTTTGCAAATCTCATAATCTCTCACGTTCACGTTCAAACTTGATTTCTTCAACTGTGACCTATTATGAAGTGGAAACTATCTCCACTCCTTTGGATACCTACACCAACAGCGGGAGTCACGGAGAATCCAATGTTCAGTCCACTATTCATACATCTTTTAGTTTTCAATTAAAAGAGGATTGAAGAGGATTTTTTGTTTTGTGTGTTGGTCGGCCAAAAAGAATGGGACAGCAAATTTTTTTACAGTGGAGCAATGAAGTGTGAAATTAATCTAGAAGAAACTATGGGAACAGATGCCTTGACCCCAGGCTAAAGATTTGAAATTTCAACCATGTCCCCATTTCTTATTGCTTACCGTTCTTTTGGTCATTATTCTGTCATTCACAGGATGTTGGAGCCAATGGCTTGCTCGGCATGTTTGCCTAATCTTAGTTTCATTTGAGAATACGGTGGTGATCCACAGGGTTGAATAGCTGTAGTGATGTTAGGAAGTGAGTTCCAGGATTCTCAACCGCCTACAGTGAAATCATGCTTATGTAGTTTCATATCAGAATGGTTTGTGGCTGGAATTGGAAATTGTAATTGGTAATGTTTTCATCCCTGTCCCCTTAGGTGGCAGGCATCGTGGGTTTTTTGTGAGGTTATTACATGTGTCTGTGACAAGGCAAGCAGATTTCATTAAGAAAATCAAGTAATGACATTGGTGTGCTGTTACACCATATGTTAAGGTATTGACTCCATCTTAAATAGTTACTTCTGTACCTTATTAACCCTCCTTTTGGTCGTTATTCAGTCATTCACAGGATGTCGGAGTCAATTGCTAGCTCGGCATGTTTGCAAAGTACATGCCGAGGGAAAATTTTAAGGGAGATATGCTTGGAAAGTTCTTTACGCCGAGGATGGCAGGTGCCTGGAGCACGTTGCCGGCGGAGGTGATAGAGGCAGACACGTTATCATCATTGAAGATATATTTAGACAGGCATACGAATGGGCAGGGAGTAGAGGGATACAGATCCTTGGAAAATAGGCGACAGGTTTTGATAGAGGATCTGGATCACTGCAGGCTTGGAGGGTTGAAGGACCTGTTCCTGTGCTGTAATTTTCTTTGTTCTTTGTATTCTTGCAGTTATTCAACCAGTTTGAACCCAGACATTATTAGTGTCCATGGTACAATTGTAATACATTTAGGGGAGACAATTGCTTAGTGATATTATCCCTAGACTATTAATCCAGAAACTCAGGTAATGTTCTGGCGTAGCAGAGCCAAATCCCACTGTGAATTTTTTTTTATTCCTTCATGCAATGAGGGTGTCACCGTGAGACAGCATTTAATGCCCATCCCTAATTGCCCAGAGGGCAGTTTGAGTTAACCACATTGCTGTGGGTCTGGAGTCACATGTAGGCCAGACCAGGTAAGGATGGCAGTTCTCTTCCCTAAAGGACATTAGTGGACCAGATGAGATTTTCCAACAATCAACAATTTGATTTCAATGAAATAGGTAATGCATTTAGCTGGTCTGTAAATACATCTTTTGATACTTGTTCCTATTAAGGAACTAGTCTTAGTGCTCAAGTATGAGAATTAACACCATAGTAAAACTAAAAAACTCATCAGACTTGAAGTGAACTGCTGTAATGCTTCTTGTAGAAAGTGCACACTGCTGTCATTGTGTTGATGGTGGAGGGAATGAATGTAGAAGATTCTGGATAGCGTTCCAAGCCAGCAGACTGCTTTGTCTTTGACGATGTCAAGCTTCTCAAGTATTGTTGGAGCTGCACTCACCCAGGCAAGTGAAATGTAGTCCTTGCGCTCCAGACTTATGCCTTGTAGAGCTTGGACAGAGTTTGAGAAGGTGTGTTTAAGCTCCCAACCTTTAACTGGTTCTTTTATTTACAGTATTTCTATGGCTAGTCCAATTAATTTCTGGTCACTGGTAACCTGCAAATATTGATAGTGGGGGATTCCGTGATGGTAATGCTGTTGAATGTCTGGGAGATTTGATTAGACTCTCTCCTTTTGAGGTGGTTAGTCATTGTCTGATTTAGAATGATTGAGCCCTTGAAATTGCTCCATGACCTAATTTTGTTGCTGTGTTCCTGGCAATTGTGTGGTGTGACTGTAACTTGCTATTCATCAGCACAAGCCTTGCAGCATACAGATTGCTTTAGTATCTGAGGAATTGAAAATAGCACTGAATATTATGTAGTCATCAGTAAACATCCTTATTTGTTTTCTTATTATGGAGGGATGGTCATTGAAGCTACCGAAAATGTTTGAGCCCAGGAGGATCTCCTGCAATAATTTCCTAGGATGGAAACGATTGACCTCTAACGCACACAACCAATTTGCTTTATGTTGGATGTAACTTTGGCTAGTGGTGATTTTCAAATTTTCATTGACTATCATTTTGCTAGAACTCCTTGATGCCATCCTTTTGAAATTTGTGCACTGCATCAACTCTAATGGATTTGGTTGTGATAAGCAGAATGTAACATAACCTACCAAGACCCACCATCTCATTTGTGACATGGATAGCCGCATTGATATGAAGGGTGGCTTACATGCATTGAACAGTGCTCCAGGATAAATTGGTGCCTTCAGACAGGGAATGGGAAGCTCATTACGTGATATGCAATAACTTGTATTGGAGTTGTTGGTTGATTTTTCGAGCTGACTGCTTTCAATGCAAACATGTGGTCCCACTTCTGCGTGACATTGTTGGTGTTGTATAGCCTCTGGCTGTTGCTCTGTCCCGCTCTGAATTTGTGGTCCGGTCTGTCATGGTGGAAAGCCTTCGTTCCAGTTTTGTACAATAGTGGTACGTATATGGGGTCTATTTCACAATGTTTGTTAATTGCATCAGTGGTTGAAAACCTAGAAGGGAGACAAAATGCTTGCATGAAAACCAGTCAGCTCGGCGAATCAACCAACAAATCCAACTGCAATCCAAGCTACAGATCTTTGTTAATATGTTAAGTAACTTCCATAAGAACTCGCGAACCATGGAATTTTGTTTACGTGACCATACAATTGAAAATTAATTAAATTCTTTCCTTAGATTAGTAACTGAATTTTTGGAACACAAACTTGTAATCTTTTGTTCAGGAGTTGTGTATTTGAGAATGAAATCTGCCAGCTGCTACAGGGACAAGTCTACTATAACCCAAATCTCCTGTTTTGCAATGACTTATGTGCACTTGAGGGTGATAAATGTGATGAAGATGCCAGCTTAACTGGGTCTCATGGATTGAATCCATTGTTATAACTGTCTTTCAAATTGCAGAGACTACCTGAGGGTGATCCAAGAGGCAGGTTTCATTGTTTAAGGGGAGAAATATTTTACAGAAATGCACTTGGTCTGAAAATAATAAAGCATAAGTCGTAGTCAGCAACTTTGATGTCCCTAAAATAATGGCGTAAGCAAACACAAGTTATTTTCTTAGAACATTCTAT
Source organism: Stegostoma tigrinum (assembly GCF_030684315.1). Taxonomy (NCBI): domain Eukaryota; kingdom Metazoa; phylum Chordata; class Chondrichthyes; order Orectolobiformes; family Stegostomatidae; genus Stegostoma; species Stegostoma tigrinum. The sequence goes on from NC_081354.1 coordinate 154,615,035, forward strand.
AACTTCTTTTTCCTTTTAAGTTGGTTGTTGATAGATTCAATGTATATGATATACCTGTTTTCTTTTGTGGCGATTAAATTAGACACAGCTGGCAGAAGTCTTTCAATTTTATATTACTGTGTGCATTTGTATCAAAGCACTCAGGGATGAAAGCAGAAATGTGCTTCCTCTTTCCAACTGTTCTTTTACTGAAAGAGTTTTGCTTGTCAATTGAAATTAGTATCCTGTTCAAAACTTTTTCCAATGTTTTTGTCTCCATGCGTTCAATTTTTTTTATTGTAGTACACTTGACTTAAATAATTGTTTTGTTTTGTTTTCTTGTTTTGTTGAAGGCAGTGAATTTATATTTTTTTCTTTCCCAGCAAGTAATGGTTAAAGCAGTCTGGGAGTGACCGAGCATTCTCCTTCTGAAACCCAAACAGTGTTCTTTTCAAATGGCGGTGAACAAAGTAAAACAGAGAGAGAGACTCCAGTTCTTTTTATTTTTACCTTGTTCACCTTCATTGCTGTTTCTCTCACTTCTCATGATTACAAAATATATTACCAACTCTGAGAGAAGGTTATCTATCTACAGCATTAATTCGTGTTTCTCTGTCAACAAATGCTGCTTGACTTGCTTGGCAATTCCAACATTTTCTTGTTTTATTTCTGACTTCCAGAACCTGAAGTGTTCTGGTTTTGAATTAGTATTTTCTGTGGAGATTGATATCTTTTGAAGAGAAGTTTGATCTTCGAGGTTGTAGCGGAAAGTATAACAGACAGATTTCACTTTTTAAAATTTCTGCTGTATTAAATAACTAACAATGCCATCAACTGAACACTGCTGTATGCATCGTGTATTTCAAGTACTGAAATCAAAGGTTCCTTTTTAGGTATCATACATTGTATCATTACAATTCTTGTCATAGATATATGATAATATATTCACAGGTGCTCTTAGCTTCTACTAGGCTTCTTCCTTTTCACTCTCGCAGCTGGATAGCCTCTAATCCCAGATCTCTTGTTTACTGTGAGGGTTAATCACTAGATGATTTCAAGTTTGGCATCGCTTTCAGCCTTCTTTAACTCCTCCTCACAAGCTCAGTCTTGAATCTGAACAGAAGCTCCCACCGATGTCCTATGTGGTGAAGGATGTAGTCAACATTTTCTCTAAGTAACATGCAAGCCTGGCTTCTGAAGAAGGGTCCAGGCCCGAAACGTCAGCTTTCTTGCTCCTCTGATGTTGCTTGGCCAGCTGTGTTCATCCAGCTCTACACCTTGTTATCTCAGATTCTCCAGCATCAGCAGTTCCTACTATCTCTGAGTTCCAAATGGAGTAGTTTGATGAACTAAAAGGTTCAGTCCTACAACATAGTCTTAAAACCCTGACAGCTGTAACAAGTTTCTGGCTGCCGTTTACTTGTTTTAATATTTTGCGCAGATTTAAAGCAGCTCATGCTTTCTGCTAAACTTTGTTAACAATAATATTTTCATCATAACTGATATTTCATAGTATGACCAGGTAATTTGTTTCCAGGCCTCTGCAAACACTCCTTGGTAGCTGAGCATTGGAAATCCAGTTGCATCTGTCTGTCAGATTAAAAATAAATACCCCTTTTGCTGTGATGAGTGAATTGACCCTGAATGCCCCTTTCTAGTGGATGTATTTGAGATTGGACATTCTGTGCTGTGAAGAATTTGTAGCTGACTGGCTACATCTTCCACGGTAATAACATTTAAAAGCAAACTACACACTCGAGAAAATACAGGAACAGTTATTGTTGAGAATAGGTGGCAGTGTGCTTGTGCAGTAGCATAGTGGTTTGTAGACTAACTTTTATTGATCAATAGTCCAAAAGAAAGAGGCAATGTTTGGTACAGCATTCCTTTATTTCTGTAACTTGAAAATTGGTGTTCTGTTGTAGTTTGTGTTCTGACCGTAATATCCTTGCTGTCATTTGTTTAGAAACTTTCAACCACCTCAGTCAATGACTTTAGTATTCTGTTAATATGGGCTTTTAACGTGCAGTCCTTTTTTCAGTGAGGAATTCTTGCATAATTTACTGGATTTTTTTAGGATGATTAAATACAGAAAAGATTTGTGATCACTATGAAGTGTTTCCTCCTCTCTAACACACTGCTTGTTTCAAAAGAAAGCCATCTGTAAGATGTGGAGTAATGATTTAGAAAGGATTTGTTGGCTGGACAGCACTGTAAACTATAGATAGGTTGTATGTTCAGTAGGCTTAGATTTTATGATTGTGTTTACAGTTCAGAATTCTGTTCATTATAAATATTAGCGTTTTCATTACAAGGTATTTACAAACAACATTTTTCCAAAGCTGCTTCTACCAGAATGTTCAGTCTGTAGTTTGCAGAAGAGGACTTAAAACTTAGGGAAATATATTAAATGAGACACCATGGTTTGTTGAACTCACTGTTGCTTTTATCTCTGCATGCCAAGACTTGTGTGCCTGTTTTGACTACATAAGTGCAAATCACATTTGCAGAACAATTAAAACTGGAAAAGTTGTTCATTTATATTTCTGCACTTCTTCCTAATGTACATCCTGTAACAAAGAAATGTGAGCATATGTGCTCACATGCTTACAATAGATATGAACAAGAATGTTCAGTGAAATGGGATGTCCCAATGTAATTTGCTGTGTAAGCATTTGTTGTAGGCTGCATTGCATGTAACTTGATAGAAGTTAAAAATTTCAATGTGACTATAGGGAACTTCGTAGCCAGTTTGCTCTATTAGTTCAAATACAATCAGTTTTGTTGACTTTTCACAGATTTTGAGTATTAGGATAAATGGAGACTTAGAATCAAGTTTCTCTGGTTTGGGAAAGTGTTTTTTGAACTTGTTTCATAATGTTTCCATCAATGGTTATCTTCTGGATCAATTTTTGTGAGCACATTCAAAAAGTTACATTAAAAAATCAATAGGATGTTAAACTGTGAGTTGATCTTTTGCCTGAATACTCAATGCTTTAATTTTTCAACTTAGAAAAGGAAGTCTTTAGCTTGGGGTCCTTCATTTGTCTGAGTTCTTTGTGTGTTCGCATTTTGTCAGTTCTGTTTCCATGATCTTGAAGATTTTGATTTTGCCTCCTTGTTTTTCCATGACATTTGAGCTTAATCATTGTGCAACATAAATTTGCTGCTAATACAGAAAGACCTAGGCATTATATTGACAGGGCTGGCACATACCAAGCAGCATGTAATACTAACACGTGTTAGAAATGGCCTTCTCCATCAAGAGCCAAGTGTGCTATTAGTGAATATCTCCACCATCGACATCCCGCGAGTTAGCATTGACCAGAATGGGACTAGCCATATAAATATAGTGGCTATAAGACCAGGTCAGAGGCTAAGAAAACTACATTGAGTAACTCCCGATTGCCTGACAAGGCACAAGTGAGAATTGTGATAGATTGCTTCTCACTCGTATGCATGAATGCAACTCCAACAACACTCAAAGTTTGACACTATCTAGGATTAAGTTGCTCACTTGAGCAACATATCCACTAGCATTCAGTCCCTCCACCACTGACGCTTAGTAGCAGCGGTATGAATCCTTAGCGTGCAGAAGGAGTCTATTCAGCCCATTTGTCACCAAACGCACAACTCGCCTAAATGCCATTCTGCAACCTCTCTTTGCCCCGCAGCCCTGGACATCCTTTCTTTTCAGATAACTGTCTAATTCCATTTTGAAGTTCTTGATTGAACCTCCCTTCGTGGTTTCGGCAAGTGTGTTGTAAGCTTCAACCGCTTGCTGCATGAAGAACCTTTTGCTTTAAATTTGTGATGTCATATTCTTGATTCTTCATGAGTGGTAACATTTTTTTAAACATTTCCTCTTTCCAGACCCCTCAGAGATTTTGATGACTAAATGACAAACGATGTAAGACTGGAAGAATATAAAGAGGTCTTCAACACAATGCTAGGGAGTTGTATTTAATAACCTGCAGTGTCCAGGCTTAAATAAAACTTGCAGTATGTCGGGGGTGGGCAAAATTTTCTTAAAGAGTAGGAGTCTGTCCCTGAAGCTGTTGGCCATGTGTAGGTGCCCAGAGATACTTGAGTAGAATCTAAATGTGCACACTCAAAGGTTTACAAGGATGTTGCCAGGGTTGGAGGGTTTGAGCTAAAGGGACAGGATGAATAGACTGAAGCTAATTTCCCTGGAGTGTTGGAGGGTGAGGGGTGACCTTAGAGAGGTTTATAAATGAAGGGCATGCATAGGGTAAATAGACAAGATCTTCTCCCAGGGTGTCGGAGTCTGAAACTAGAGGCCATAGGTTTAAGGTGAGAGGGGAAAGATTTAAAAGGGACCTGAGGAACAATTTTGTTCACAGAGGGTGATGCATGCATGGAATGATCTGCCAGAGGAAGTGGTGAAAGCTGGTACAATTTCAACAGTTAAAAGCCATTTGGATGGGTATATGAATAGGAAAGGTTTTGAGGAATATGGGCCAAATGCTAACAAACGGAACTAGATTTATTTGAGATATCTGCTTGGGATGGATGAGTTGGACTGAAGGGTCTGTTTCTGTGCTGTATGTCTCTGATGCTGTGACTTTGTGGCAATATTAACATAAAGCTTTGGATATTATCAATATCACTCAACAGTCATTTAAAGACTGGCCATTAATGCATTGTTTGTGGGACCTTGATACATTTTAATTGGAAAATGCATTTCCTACGTTCTATAAATGCTGTCTCTCTTATATTTTTTATCACAATATGACTTTTTGACTGAATGCACATTACACCTGCATTCAGTACAGACAAACCTACTTGACGAGATGATCTGTGCAGATAGTGTAGCCCTGTTTGTTTTTATTTGATTAGAAAGGTGCCGACTCATTAATTGCCTGTTGTTCGGGAGGATTTAAGAGCTGTGCCTACTTGTATCACTTGCATTACATTAGTCAGCTGAGCAGGGCATGTAGTTTTATGTAATGTGGATAGTGGCTCACGGTTTTCAATTTTCAAGTTTATTGTTTGACTCTGCCTTGTATGGGACAACGTAGGGGATTGTCTTGGAGAATGAATTGTGTTAATTGTTTGGGATTCTTGGTGATCTGAATGCTTTTGTGGGTGGGAGTACCAACTTTGCAGAATTGGAGACTTCTGAAGTGTGTGAAATATTAGCATGTGAGGAAACTGTTTGGATTCACCCTGTTGTCACAGTTACCAGTTCTCTCAATGAAGGCAGGTTTGAGGTTGAACTAGTGGAAGATCAGTACCTTTACCCTGTTAACCTGCAGAGAGGCACTCACTTTTTTTCAAGAGAAAACTTCTGTTAAGTTGCAAAATATTGTAATGTGCGGCGAGACTGTTGATCCAGTGAAGTCTTGCACCTGTGTGCTGACAGTTGGTTAATCAGGTATTTTAAAGTAGTACTGTGTGTACCACTGTAAACGTATGCTCCATCCAATGTAAGGCACCTGGAGTAAAGGGGAAAGGTCCTTTTTGTTTACAACCAGGATGTGCCTTTCTCCATCGTCTACCACCTGCATCTTCAAATCACACCTGTGTATCTCTTCCTAGTCCTCTGGCACCCTCTCCTTTTGTACCTTAGCGTATTCCAATCCTCTTATGCATAGTTTAAATTGACTGGGGACATAGAACATAGAACATAGAACAGTACAGCACAGAACAGGCCCTTCAGCCCACAATGTTGTGCCGACCGTTGATCCTCATGTATGCACCCTCAAATTTCTGTGACCATATACATGTCCAGCAGTCTCTTAAATGACCCCAATGACCTTGCTTCCACAACTGCTGCTGGCAACGCATTCCATGCTCTCACAACTCTCTGCGTAAAGAACCTGCCTCTGACATCCCCTCTATACTTTCCTCCAACCAGCTTAAAACTATGACCCCTCGTGCTAGCCATTTCTGCCCTGGGAAATAGTCTCTGGCTATCAACTCTATCTATGCCTCTCATTATCTTGTATACCTCAATTAGGTCCCCTCTCCTCCTCCTTTTCTCCAATGAAAAGAGACCAAGCTCAGTCAACCTGTCTTCATAAGATAAGCCCTCCAGTCCAGGCAGCATCCTGGTAAACCTCCTCTGAACCCTCTCCAAAGCATCCACATCTTTCCTATAATAGGGCGCCCAGAACTGGACGCAGTATTCCAAGTGCGGTCTAACCACAGTTTTATAGAGCAGCAACAAGATCTCACGACTCTTGAACTCAGTCCCCCTGTTAATGAAAGTCAGAGCACCATATGCTTTCTTAACAACCCTGTCCACTTGGGTGGCCATTTTAAGGGATCTATGTATCTGCACACCAAGATCCCTCTGTTCCTCCACGCTGCCAAGAATCCTATCCTTAATCCTGTACTCAGCTTTCAAATTCGACCTTCCAAAATGCATCACCTCGCATTTATCCAGGTTGAACTCCATCTGCCACCTCTCAGCCCATCTCTGCATCCTGTCAATGTCCCGCTGCAGCCTACAACAGCCCTCTACACCGTCAACGACACCTCCGACCTTTGTGTCGTCTGCAAACTTCAATTCCCTCGTCCAAGTCATTAATAAAAATTACAAACAGTAGAGGCCCAAGGACAGAGCCCTGTGGAACTCCACTCACCACTGACTTCCAGGCAGAATATTTTCCTTCTACTACCACTCGCTGTCTTCTGTTGGCCAGCCAATTCTGTATCCAAGCAGCTAAGTTCCCCTGTATCCCATTCCTCCTGACCTTCTGAATGAGCCTACCATGGGGAACCTTATCAAATGCCTTACTGAAGTCCATATACACCACATCCACAGCTCGACCCTCATCAACCTTTCTAGTCACATCCTCAAAAAACTCGATAAGGTTTGTAAGGCATGACCTACCCCTCACAAAGCCGTGTTGACTGTATTTGATCAAGCCATGCTCTTCCAGATGGTCATAAATCTTATCCCTCAGATGGCCTAGTGGTGTTATGATGACCTTGCAATCATTGTTGTTGTCAAGAAAACCCCATCTGATTCACTAATGCCCTTTAGGGAAGAAAATTGCCATTCTTAACTGGTCTAGACCACATGTGACTCCAGACCCACAGCAATGAGGTTGACTCTTAACTGCCCTCTGGGTAATTAGGGATGGGCAATAAATGCTGACCTAACCGGTGACCTCATCTCATGAATGAATAAAAAAAGCTCATTTGTTTATTGTTCCCCGGTCTTATTCAGAGTTTGTCATTAAGATAACTTTCTCCTTTCCTTTCTCCGCTTTCATGTTAAAAATACACTTCCTCCTTTGTAATTTTAGTGTCCCTAATCTTCCCTTCCTCATCTGCGGTCAACTTTTCTGTCCTGTGTCATCCCTTTGTATAATTGAGTACCTTCTTGACCATGCCAGCTCCTCCTGTGATTTCATTTGAAGCTGAAACGTCTCAGTTCCAGGATCCCCTGCAGAAGTTCCTTTGGAGTAATGTCCTTGTCCTAGTGATCTTGAGTTGGTTTATTACTGACCCAGTGGTTTTGTCAAACTGTCATTTCATCTCCACCGTTGATGTCTTGTTCACAGAACTGCCTATATTATCACCTTCATCGCTGACAGGGGTCCATCTTATTCCCTCAAGTCAAAGTAAGCGCATTCATCACTGGATGTGGATAGACCACACAGCAGATTATATTGGACCTCACTTTCCCCAACCAAAAGCACACATTGCTACAGGATATGTGGGAAAAGAACGAAAACCTCCAGCCCCCTTTCTGCATGACCGGCTGCCTAACCAAAACGCCCCTCTCCTTGTGCATTTTGCTGCCATCTTCAGTAAGAAGCCTGAGGAAATAATTCTAACCCTTTTGTACACTTCTTTGTCACTAAGATCATGCATTCAACCCCATCCCCATGAATTCCCCACTTGCTCCCTTCCCATCATTGCTCCAGTAATCTGATATTTATACCTACATCCCTCTCCACTTTTGACCTCTTGGAATTCATCTTGTGGATGAGATCCAAACTTTTATTCCCTGGCCATCGAAATTTCCTTGTGGAATCATTCTGGCCAATGATATAGCTGATTCTGTCTATCATTGGTTCTCTTTTCCAATGTGTACTCCATTGACTGTTCTGTTCTTGAAAATTACTATCTTTTCTCCTATCTTCCTTAGCTCTGGACTAGCCCATTGATCTATCCTTGCCCTGCTACTCTTCCTTTCTTTACCCCTGCCTTTTGTAAAATGATTCCAAGGTCTTGGGTCAGCTTCCACATTGCTCGGTCTCTTCATTCTCTATTGTAAACTCATTATCTTTCTGGTGTTAGGCCGCTTGACTGATATCCAGTGTCAGACATGCTGCGGTTTTGTCCTGCCAAGCACTGTCTCTGTTCCCTGTCACAAGCCTTGTGCTGATTTAACTGGACTATATAATATTGAAATTTTTCTGTGCACACACTACACCAGGTACAGGTCTCTGAAGCCCACCTCCAAGCCCCATCCCCATCTCCTACCCACTAATCTCATCCTGCCCCCTTGACCTGTCCATCCTAGACCGACCTGTCTCCTCCCTAACTCTCCACCTATACTCACCTCTACTGGCTCCAACCCTGCCTGTTTGACCTGTCTGTCTCCTCTCACCCTATCTTCTCCTTTATCCATCTTCTATCTGCCTCCCCCTCTCCCTATTTATTTCGGAATCCCTTTCCCCTCGCCCATTTCTGAAGAAGGGTCTCAATCCGAAACGTCAACGTTCCTGCTCCTCGAATGCTGCTTGGCCTGCTGTGTTCATCCAGCTTCACACTGTGTTATCACAGGCCTCTGAATTACCTGTTTCTGCCCATCTTCTGTGAAACACCACCATGTCTTTGTCACCTCTGGGCTTCGTTACTCTACATCTTCGGTCCCTGGTTTCACTTCATTTTGTTTTAATTCATCCAAAACTCTGCAATCCACACCCTATTTTGCACCAATTTCTACTCTGCCAGCAGCCCTGTCCTCACTGATCTGTACTGGCTGCTGGTTTTTTGGCAGGTTTTAAATGTGGATTTATCATCTTTGACCAACCACTGGCAGCTTAGCTATCACTTTGTATGTTTTAGATATTCTGCTCCTTGACCTCTTTAAAAAAATTTCCCTGCAAAAGCTAAGCTTCACTAAGCTTAGAATAACCCCTCCTAATATTGCCTGCTTTGGCTCAGCATTTATTCTTTTTTCCTTGAAGCATCTTGAAATGTTTTTCTATATTAAAAGGTGCTATATAAACACAAGCTGCATGTTTAACATCATATTTGTACGATATGTAGTGATATTTCAGGATTCTATTCATATAATTCTGGTCAATTTAAATCAGAGTCAACTCAAATGGGGCCTGGAAACTAACCGTGAACAGTCAGTCCTGGACACATTAATGCCCTAAATAGTGGAGTTTTTGAGACCAGGATGGAGTCCTCCTTCAGCACCACTAGTTGGTTGGTTAGTTTATTAAGAAGTCGAATATCATGGCCGTCTGAAGTAAATCGCTCACTTTTATTAAAAAATCAAATTTTCTCAATTTTTGATTAGTTAATAAAAATAAATTAACTGATTATTCCCTTAAATATTTCATCACATTGACCTTTTGGTTGATGGATGAGGCAAAGACGAGTTAGACTTCCTTTAGTTTCTGGTTTTGCTTGCTGCAATTTTGATGGGCAGAAATTTAAGTGGTAGCCATGTAAAACCTGTTTCTGTGTCTGCTGTCTCTTTTTCTAATTAAAGGATTTCACATTTGCCAAGTGTCAGAGTATTGGGAGATGTCCAAGCCCATAGGGGGTGAAAAACTAGTGTTTTGTTACTGAATGAGTCATTTTGAGCTTATCAAAAATTGTTTTGAAATTGTTATAATTTTACACTCTGCCTAAAGCTAGATTATCTTTTTTGTAAAATGCTGCATTCACCAAAATATCTGCTACCCCCCAAAAATGAAAGAGCAGCCAGTTACCACAAAATAAAAGGGGAAAAAAAATCTGCCTTCTGTTTGGCTATGTAGATGCCTCAGTTTCTCTTCCTATAACGCAATTGCAAAACTTTTCAATCAGAGGGAGAGAGACGCAGAAACAGGTTTACATGCCCACCATTTATCTGTAACTTTAATTTTGTTTCATGCCAATTTCCCATATCAATATACCAGGGAAGGTTGCTATGATACTCCAGGGGCTTGACGGGGTAAATGTAGAGAGGCTCCCCCACCCCCGAGAGCCTAGGGCCAGAGGGAATGGTCTCAAAATACATGGGTGCCAATTTAACGAGGTGAGGAGGAGTTTCTTTTCAGAGGCTTGAAAGTCTTTTGAATGTGTTGTTATGGAGAGCTGTGGGTACAGAGTGCTTATGTATGTTTAAAGCTACGATAGATTCTTGATGAGTAGGGGAACCCAGGGTTATGGGGAAAAATCAGGAAAGAGGACCCAAGGAATGATGAATCAGCCGTGGTCCTATTAAATGGCTCTGTTGGCTTGAGGGACTGGACATCGACTCCTGTTTGTATTTCATATGGTCTTATTAGAACATGATTTGAATTCCACCTCAGCAGATGGTGAAATTGAACTCAATATAAAATCTGGAATGCAAGGCTAGCCAAATGGTGACCATGTGAATACTGTGAATTGTTGTTGATTAACAGAGTGTGGAGCTGGATGAACACAGCAGGGCAAGAAGCCTGCTGTGTTCATCCAGCTCCGCACTTTATTATCTCGGATTCTCCAGCATCTGCAGTTCCCATTATCTCTGATTTGATTGTTGGGTTTAGGAAAGTAAATCTGCCATCCTTATCCGATCTGGCCTACACATGGCTTCAGGCAGATAGCAATGTCATTGACCCATAACTACCTTTGGGCAACTAGTGTTGGGCAATAAATGCAGGTGTAGTTAATGACATCCTAATTCCATGAAAAAAATTGCCATGAGCCCTGTTGCTTGAAATTAAAGCATAATACTGCGGATACTGAAAATTTGAAATAAAGGCAGAAGGTTCTGGAAAACTCTTGCCGTCAGGCAGTGATGCTGAGTGAAACAGAGTTAATGTTTTAAATCAAAAATGGCTCTGCTTTGGAACTGTAGGAGGATAGAAATTTTGTTTATTCTTTCATGGGATGTGTGCATTGCCGTGTGAGCATTTATTGCCCATCACTAATGGCCCATGTGGTGGAAAACAGGCTTCTTGAACTGCTACAGTCCATGTGGTCAAGTGAATTCTGGGATGCCTAACCCAGCAACAGTGAAGGAGCATTGGTTTCAAGGAATAGTGGTGTTTGGCATGTACAGAGACTTGCAGCTAGTGTTCCTGAATACCTGCTGACCTTCTCCTTCTAGGCAGTAGAACCAGTGGATTTGGAAGTTGTAGACAATACGCACTGTTGCCATTGTGTATCAGTGGTGAATGGGATAAAGATTGAAGGTGGTGAATGGGGTGCAGGTCAAGCAGGCTGCTTTGTCCTGGTTGGTACTGAGCCTGTTGAGAGGTTTTTGGAGCTGTACTCACTAGGAAAGCTCCTGACATCTTGTAGGTGATGGATCAACTTTGGAGTGTCAAGAGGTGTGTTACTTGCCACAGAATTATCAGCATCTTGTAGCCACAAGTTACTTCAGTTCAATTTCTGATCACTGATACCTGGAGGACGTCACTTGGAGGTGATGCAATGATGGCATTGACATTAAATATCAACAAAAGACAATTAGGTTCTGATTGTTACAGTGTAAATGTTACTTGCCAATTATCAACCCAAGCCTGGATATTGCCCATGTCTTTCTGTATTTAAACATGGACTGCTTCGGTATATGAAGAGTTGCACGTGGTGCTAAGTATTGTGCAGCCATCGGCGAACATCACTTCTTCTAACCTTATGGATGAAGGGTCATTGATAAGCATCTGAACATTGCTGCATTCAAGACACAACCCTGAGGAACTCCGACAGAGATCATTTGGGGAGTTTGAATGACTGACTGATGGACCTCTTGCAGCCACAACCACCTTGCTTTGCACTAGGTATGATTCCAACCAGTTGAGATTTATTTTTCTCCCTGATGCCTATAGACTGTAGGTTTGGTTGGGCTCCTTGTTACCACACTCTGTCAAATGTCTTAAGTTTTCTCCTGTGGAAAGATTAGCTATAGAACAAAAGGTAAGGCTAGCGGACAGGTTAGATTAAATACCAGTGATGTCATAGAAACTCAGTAAAAAAATAATAGGAGTAGGCCCTTTGAACCTGCTGCACCATTCATTATGATCATGGCTGACCAACCATCTCAGTTTCCTGTCCCTGGTTTCCTCAATATCATTTGATGTCTTTAGCCCGATGCTATTTCCAACTCCTTGAAAGCATACGATGTTTTGGCCTTGATTGCTTTCTGTGGTAGTGAATTCCCCAGGCTCACTACTCTCTGGGTAAAAGAAATTTCCACTCAACTTAGCCCCAAACTGTTTTTCCCACATCCTTAGACTGCAGTGATTCAAGAAGGCAGTTCTCTAGTAAATTCTCCAGGGCAATACATGGCATGGGCAACATATACTGGCCTAGCCGGTGACATCCACATCCACACTTATTTTACAAATTAAAAACAAAGCACTTGGCCAAAAAAATTGCAAATAATGAACAGCTCGACCTAAAAGGAAAAAAGATGAAAACAATTTGCATGTGGTTGCTGGCAAAAAAAAACAAAACTTTTGAACTTATCGTTAATTCTAGAAGGCTGCGAATGTCCTTTTGGAAGATGAGGTCCTGTTCCTCAAGCTTGCTTTGAGATTCACTGGAATGATTCAGAGGCTGAGGACTGAGATGTGAATGTAAGAGCAAGATGGTGAATTAAAATGGTACGCAATCAGAAAATTAGGCTCATGCTTGCGGACTGAGTGGAGGTATTCCTGTAGCCAGTGACAGCTTACGCCTGGGGCATGTTGACTGGTAAAATCAGGGTTTGTAAAGAGATGTCAAAGTCAGTGATATACCCAGAAAAGATAACAGATAAAAAATCAAAGAAAGGTATTTGGGAGACAGAAAGCAAACAGCTGGAACTGTAAACTTACATGCAAGTTTACCATGATGGTGTCAGGGATGAACTATTACAGCTATAAAAGATTTGAGATACTGGAACTATTTCTGCTGAGTCAGAAGGCTTCAAGGAGATTTAAGGAGACTTGTAAAATTATGAAAGGTTTTAAAATAGGGAGATGTTTATATTTTTCTGGTTGAGGAGTAATTGATGAGAAACCATCAATTTTGAAATTTTCTCAGAAGAGGCTAGCAGTTTTATTTGTGCGGAGTACTGAATGCTTTGCTTTGTCGCAGAAGGCTGTTAAGGCAAAGATCAAAGGAAAAAGTGAAACAGTCAAAAACCCAAGGCGCGCGTGTGTGTGTGTGTGAGTGAGAGAGTGAGAGAGAGAGAGAAGCAAAGAAACAGTTACAGGGAGAAAGTGTAATGCACATAACCAGGAGCATGAGAAGATCATTTGACCCCTCAATCCTGTTCTCGCTTTGAATAAGATCATGACTGTTTTGCTGCATGGCCTCTGCCATTTTTCTGACCGCTGCTATAATGATTGGCTCCATTATATTGTAAACAGCCTTGAATGTAACCCATGGCCCAGTCTCCCTCAGAAGAAATTTCTCCTTACTTCTGTCATAAGTGGGACACTTCTTATCTGAAACAGTGCCCTCCTCTTCTAGATTCTACAATACATTCATAAGTATCAGCCTGATCTTAACCTTTTCTCAAATCAGTCTCCTCATTGCAGGAATCAATCTTGTGAAACTTCCATGAGCTGCCTACAGTACAATTGTATTGCCCCTGAAGCAAGGAGATCAGTACTGTCCACAGTACAATGGTATGATCCAAGTTGATGGTAATACTGTACAAATCATGCGCCAGGGTGAATAGCTTGATAGACCTGAGCTGCTCTTTGTGTAATTTAGTTACTGTGATAGAGTCGTAGAGCTGTACAGCACAGAAGCAGCCCCTTTGGTTGAACTCGGCCTTGCCGACCAGATATCCTAAATTAATCTAGTCCCATTTGCCAGCATTTGGCCCATATCCCTCTAAACCCTTCATATTCACAAACCCATCCAGATGCCTTTTAAATGTTGTAATTTTAACAGCCTCCGTCACTACTTCTGGTAGCTCATTTCATACACACACCACCCTCTGTGTGGAAAATATTGCCCCTCAGGTCCTTTTTAAATCTTTCCCCACTCACCTTAAACCTCTGCCCTCTTGTTTTGGAATAAATAGGGAGAGAGGGGGAGGTGGATCGAAGATGGATAGAGGAGAAGATAAGTGGAGAGGAGACAGACAAGTTAAAGGGGCAGGGATGGAGCCAGTAGAGGTGAGTGTAGGTGGGGAGGTAGGGAGGGGATAAGTCAGTCCGAGGAAGATGGACAGGTCAAGGGGGCGGGTCCCCCTCTCTCCTGAGATGCTGCTTGGCCTGCTGTGTTCATCCAGCTCCACACTTTGCTATCTCGGATTCTCCAGCATCTGCAGTTCCCATTACCTCGATTGCAAATCTTCAACCTGGGTTTACTACAAAAGTCACCAATGTTTGGTATTACAAACTAACAAATTGTTAATGTTGGAAGTGCTGCACAGTTTAAGATGTATTCTTTTGTGCTGGTACTTATCTTAGACCACTGTGTTTTACTGTTTTTTTATTGATATTTCTAATCAAATTGTGGACTGTGGTCTTGAACCTGGACCTTCTGGGTCAAAGGGACGCGGACAATCATTGTGCCACAAAAACTCTTAGCTTATTTTTATGTAATTTGTACAATAGACTTGTGTACGAATTTCCTGTGGTCTGTACCTGAGTAAGAATTTTGAAAGTGTAAAAAAAAAGAGTTAGTTAAGTGCTATGATAATGGGAACTGCAGATGCTGGAGAATCCAAGATAATAAAATGTGAGGCTGGATGAACACAGCAGGCCCAGCAGCATCTCAGGAGCACAAAAGCTGACGTTTCGGGCCTAGACCCTTCATCTGAGAGGGGGATGGGGTGAGGGTTCTGGAGTAAATAGGGAGAGAGGGGGAGGCGGACCGCAGATGGAGAGAAAAGAAGATGGGTGGAGAGGAGAGTATAGGTAGGGAAGGGATAGGTCAGTCCAGGGAAGACGGACAGGTCAAGGAGGTGGGATGAGGTTAGTAGGTAGGAGATGGAGGTGTGGCTTGGGGTGGGAGGAAGGGATGGGTGCGAGGAAGAACAGGTTAGGGAGGCAGAGACAGGCTGGACTGGTTTTGGGATGCAGTGGGTGGAGGGGAAGAGCTGGGCTGGTTGCGTGGTGCAGTGGGGGGAGGGGACGAACTGGGCTGGTTTTGGGATGCGGTGGGGGAAGGGGAGATTTTGAAACTGGTGAAGTCCACATTGATACCATTGGGTTGCAGGGTTCCCAAGCGGAATATGAGTTGCTGTTCCTGCAGCCTTCGGGTGGCATCATTGTGGCACTGCAGGAGGCCCATGATGGACATGTCATCTAAAGAATGGGAGGGGGAGTGGAAATGGTTTGCGACTGGGAGGTGCAGATGTTTATTGCGAACCGAGCGGAGGTGTTCTGCAAAGCGGTCCCCAAGCCTCCCCTTGGTTTCCCCAATGTAGAGGAAGCCACACCGGGTACAATAGATGCAGTATACCACATTGGCAGATGTGCAGGTGAACCTCTGCTTAATATGGAAAGTCATCTTGGGGCCTGGGATAGTGGTGAGGGAGGAGGTGTGGGGGCAAGTGTAGCATTTCCTGCGGTTGCAGGGGAAGGTGCCGGGTGTGGTGGGATTGGAGGGCAGTGTGGAGCGAACAAGGGAGTCCCCCTCCACCGACACCCTCATCCGCCTAGCCGAACCCGCCCTCACCCTCAACAACTTCTCTTTCGATTCCTCCCACTTCCTACAGACAAAGGGGGTGGCCATGGGCACCCGCATGGGCCCCAGCTATGCCTGCCTCCTTGTAGGTTACGTGGAACAGTCCCTCTTCCTCACCTACACAGGCCCCAAACCCCACCTCTTCGTCCATTACATTGATGACTGTATCGGCGCCGCCTCTTGCTTCCCAGAGGAGCTCGAACAGTTCATCCACTTCACCAACACCTTCCACCCCAAACTTCAGTTCACCTGGGCCATCTCCAGCACATCCCGCACCTTCCTAGACCTCTCAGTCTCCATCTCAGGCAACCAGCTTGTAACTGATGTCCATTTCAAGCCCACCGACTCCCACAGCTACCTAGAATACACCACCTCCCACCCACCCTCCTGCGAAAATTCCATCCCCTATTCCCAATTCCTCCGCCTCCGCTGCATCTGCTCTCACGATGAGGCATTCCACTCCCGCGCATCCCAGTTGTCCAAGTTCTTCCAGGACCGCAACTTTCCCCCCCACAGTGGTCAAGAATGCCCTTGACCGCGTCTCCCGCATTTCCCGCAACACATCCCTCACACCCTGCCCCCGCCACAACCGTCCAAAGAGGATCCCCCTCGTTCTCACACACCACCCCACCAACCTCCCAGATACAACGCATCATCCTCCGACACTTCCGCCATCTACAATCTGACCCCACCACCCAAGACATTTTTCCATCCCCACCCTTGTCTGCGTTCCGGAAAGACCACTCTCTCCGTGACTCCCTTGTTCGCTCCACACTGCCCTCCAACCCCACCACACCCGGCACCTTCCCCTGCAGCCGCAGGAAATGCTACACTTGCCCTCACACCTCCTCCCTCACCCCCATCCCAGGCCCCAAGATGACTTTCCATATTAAGCAGAGGTTCACCTGCACATCTGCCAATGTGGTATACTGCATCCATTGTACCCGGTGTGGCTTCCTCTACATTGGGGAAACCAAGCGGAGGCTTGGGGACCGCTTTGCAGAACACCTCCGCTCGGTTCGCAATAAACATCTGCACCTCCCAGTCACAAACCATTTCCACTCCCCCTCCCATTTTTTAGAAGACATGGGCCATCATGGGCCTCCTGCAGTGCCACAATGATGCCACCCGAAGGTTGCAGGAACAACAGCTCATATTCCGCTTGGGAACCCTGCAACCCAATGGTATCAATGTGGACTTCACCAGCTTCAAAATCTCCCCTTCCTCCACCACATCCCAAAACCAGCCCAGTTCGTCCCCTCCCCCCACTGCACCACGCAACCAGCCCAGCTCTTCCCCTCCACCCACTGCATCCCAAAACCAGTCCAACCTGTCTCTGCCTCCCTAACCTGTTCTTCCTCGCACCCATCCCTTCCTCCCACCCCAAGCTGCACCTCCATCTCCTACGTACTAACCTCATCCCACCTTCTTGACCTGTCCGTCTTCCCTGGACTGACCTATCCCCTCCCTACCTCCCCACCTATACTCTCCTCTCCACCTATCTTCTTTTCTCTCCATCTTTGGTCCGCCTCCCCCTCTCTCCCTATTTATTCCAGAACCCTCACCCCATCCCCCTCTCTGATGAAGGGTCTCGGCCCGAAACGTCAGCTTTTGTGCTCCTGAGATGCTGCTGGGCCTGCTGTGTTCATCCAGCCTCACATTTTATTATCTTAGTTAAGTGCTGACGGGTTTTGCACAGTGGCTTGTCCCAAAATGGTTTTGCAAACTGATATTGGAATGGTTTTGTATTCTGTAGACCTGCTGCATTTTTCTGGTTGAATTGCAAAAAAATGAGTCATTTGTCCTGCTTGTATTTCATTATAGTAGAATTTGTTTCTGCCATTTGTTACACTTGTAATACCCAGCATTTCCTGTCTGTTCATGTGAGAGATTACATGAGTAATCTTGTATTAAGAGAATGATTTGTGTGGATTACATGTGAAGCACAGATAGATTAGGCCGTGTTTCTTCTAAATTTCAGCTTATCGGTTGACAATATTGGAACAACAAAGGTTTTCTTTGGAGGTTTGAAAGATCTGGCTTGTTTTAAAATCTGCATTTGTTGTTGATTTGATCTCTTGACTACATCTGCTACGTGTTGTTATTCACCAATTTATCAAGTTGAGGACTGACATCAAGATACTATTCAAATTCATTTGTGTACAGTGTGACAATGACATGTGCACTGGCCTTCTGTTGTGTTGCTTTACTCAAAGTATAAACAGAATTAAATGCAACCCATGAACTCCGTATTACATAGTAGACAATGCACAAGTGAATTCAAGTCTGGGTAACCTCCATTCAGGAATTTGCCGGAGTTTGTTTGAGATTGGTGTTTTATGAAAACATATTTCACATAAGGCATTCAGTTCACATCTGGTTTACAATGCAGAGTGACGCCAACAGTACATGTTCAATTTTCTTATGGATTGAGGTTACCATAAAGGTCCCACCTTCTCCATCTTGCCTGATGCGTAGTGACTTGAAGGTTAAACTCACCACTAGTTGTCTTTGTTTATTTATTGAAAATTTATTCATGAGATGAGGGCGCCACTGCCTGGACCACCATTTGTTACCCATCCCAAATTCCCCCTAGGGGTCTAGAATCACATGTAGGCTGTACCAGGTAAAGATGGCAGTTTCCTTCCCTGAAGGGTATTGGTGAAACAGATGGGTTTTTCTGACAATCAGCCATGGGTCCATTCGACTATCAATTCCAGATTTTTATTGAATTCAAAATGTACTATCTGGTATGGTGGGATTCGAATGGGGGTCCCCAGAACAATTCTTAGGTGTCTGGCTTAACAGCCCAGTAATGATGACACTAGGCCATCACCTCTTTAATGACGCAGGAGCCCCTATGGTCTGCTGGAACTATGGTGACCTTCCCTTTTTATCTGAAAATCATGCTTTGTGAAATCTGCTTTCGTATTGTCAACAGACACGTACTCTTGGTGGATAGCAACATTTTATTTTGAGTAAGAATCTTTACCACTGAAGTTTTGACTTGCATGTGATGTCAGTGTTGGTTTAGGTAACAAACTTTTAAATGGAAATGACTGGCTTTGTAGTAAAGCTACAAGAGGGAGAAGATGGTCCTGTAAAGGTGGGGAGAGGAAGACTCAAAGAAAATGGAAAAAGCTGTGTGCGTGGTGTGTTCTTGGCTTGATTGGACATTTAAACTGCTCAGTCCTTCTCTTCGCCACTTACAATACTGGTCAAAGTTCACAAGTATCTCTCAGCCACCAACTCATTATTTGATCCATTTCTTTTTAAGTTAATGGGTTTGATATTTTAACTCGGTCTATACATTTTACAAAGGGCTCTTGCAGTGCGTTGGTAGTAGCCCTCCCTTCGTCTGGATCAGGAAGCCTGCATTCAAAGCTCACCTGCCCCAGAGGTGTGTCATTCAACCTCTAGACAGGTTGATTAGAAAATATCTACACAGTTTATGAAATAGTTAGTTACAGTGGGGTGTGGGGTGTGGGGCAGGAGTTTGTGATTTATTGCTGGCCCAATCCTGTATTGCATGTGTACCTATTCTAAATGACCTTGGGTCGGTAGTTTAAAACACTGTACTCTTTGGCAGTGGATAGCCACCCGTTGGAGTTGCCAGGCCAAGATTCAGTCTGGCGTATTACTGAAGACTTGCAGGCTTTGCTGTCATACTCCTGGCTGTATCAAAAACCACCACAGCTTGTTTGCATTCTTGTAACAGCTCTTTACCTCCATGTAGACAGATGTTAAATTAAATTTATACTGGTGGAGGATGAAATTAATTTCACATCCCATGTGATAACCTGATATCCCTTTTACATCAGGTCAGCTGTGGTTCAGTCAGTAATACTCTCGCCTTCGGTAACGGCTTCAAGTCAACTCCATAACTTGAGTACAGAAGTCTAGGTTGACTCTCCCGTACAGTACTCGGGGAGTCCTGCATCACTGATGGTGTTTTTTTAAATCTTGTTAAATTAAAGCCCCATTTTGCTTGCGTGAATGTAAAAAAAAATTGAAATGGGAGCACTACTTAAAGGAGAGTGGAGTTGTCCCTCAACAGCACCCCAAAAACAGATTGTTTGATCACTATCTTGGTTTTTTTGTGGGAAATCGACTACACTGTATAAAGCGATTTAATTTGTTTTAAAGAGTTTTGAAAAGTTCGATGGTTGTGAAATTTTTTAAACTTCAACTGCTCACCTTTTTTACCTAATTTTTCAATGATTTCTCTTCACAAGTATAACACAGTAACATAGTATAACTATTGATATACACAGCCACCATCTACCAAATACCTTCACAGCCTCCTTTCTTCTGTATTTTTGACTATTCAAAATTTTGCTCAATATTCCAACTCTAAACTGCATAGACCTATGGTTATTTCCTTGACGATCACTGTTGGTACCTTTTTGAGGTATTCACCATTTTCTCTAGAATGCGGTACTTGGTAACAGTTGAGGTAGATTGCTGCCTCCAGTCCTCTCTTTGTCTTCACTTTCTAAAGGGTCTATATTGATTAGTAGTCAAGGAAACACTATCTTTAAATTTTCTGTCAAATAAGAACTGTTCTTGGATGAAGAAGGTGCTTTATTAATGGTAACAATATGCATAAACATTTGGTCAGACATATTACTACAGCCATTGGGAGCTGGTACAAATGCCTCTGCTCTGCCTGAAAGTTACAGGAGAACACCTTGTCTCCACCAATACTATGATGTTATTTAATGGATGGTGCCAATGTAACACAACCATTCATCCTTTCGGAACTAATATCTTATACA
Organism: Stegostoma tigrinum; assembly: GCF_030684315.1. NCBI lineage: Eukaryota > Metazoa > Chordata > Chondrichthyes > Orectolobiformes > Stegostomatidae > Stegostoma > Stegostoma tigrinum. The sequence goes on from NC_081354.1 coordinate 154,635,620, forward strand.
GCAAGAGTTTTCAGCCCATTTTGTCATTTACACATTTTAAGCTCCATTTCTGAATGTTTTGCCTTCTCATAATTGACCTCTCAATTATAAAATCTTATTTTTGAAACTACTTTCAGAAATCTCAAGTTATAAACGCTCCCACCCCGCCTCCAAAAATCGCATACAGAGTACCAGCCCTGCTCAGTTCTGCTGTCAAATTGAATGCTTTGAGGCTTTACTCTGCTGTAAAGCTTCTGGTTGTATTCAAATTTTTATTGCTTTTGAACACACTTGTTACAAATTTCTTTTCTTGTAATATTCAATAAATCTGTTTATCCTTTTGGCCAAAAGATTTCTCCACTCTCTCCTTAATCCTAATGTCCCTGGTATTGAAGCTTCATTGCCAGAGTTCTTTCATGGTTTGGAAACCACCCAGCCCCACCCTGAAAAGAGTTTACAATGTTGCTTCGTAATGTAACTTGTCATTATATTCTCATCGTCTGTCTTTCCTCTTTGGAGGAAAATAATATTCTGCCTATTGTTGAGAGACTGCAACTGCACAAAGTTAAAACAGATTGATTCCGCTACTCTGATATCAGAATTCCTCCCCCATTTGCATCCTTTAACTAGATGGGTAAGCAAAATGCAACATTGGTTTTCTTTAGGATCATGAGAAACCATTCGGTTCCTTTGGGTGCATTAATTGGAGCAGGATAGACAAGGTACCATGTTGCTTGCTAACTGTGGTTTGCTGCTGATGCATTATCTGAACTCAATCACAGGTTAAAATAGTAACCACTCAGTTTCATGGGGCAACTGCTTGATAAATATTTGCTATATCTGCTGTTTTGTGATGAATTAACTAGGTTATTGAAGTTTCAAGTTCATATTTTAGTTCTGCCACAACCACTTCATTAAGGAGTGCAGACCATAGTAGAATAGCACTGTGGAGTTATTTGTTTAAATGAACGATCACAGACCTGATTAAGATTCTAAATTTGTCAGTCATTTTCTCTGAAAGATTGCAGATCTGTCCCTGCAAGAGATTAATACTAGAGCTTAGAACTCTAAAACAAAATTAAATTTTTAGTAATTGCTTTTATAATTACAGGGAAATATTTAAGAACTCTGCGTAATTTAATTTTGCTGACCTTGTTGATCTTCTGATTATGGAAAATTACAGTTTACAAATACATTAAAATAAATTGATAAATATGATATTTCACGTTTAAATCTTGCCTATAGCTGAAACGAGGCGGTTGTTTGTTCTGTTGTCTTTGTCGTTGAATAATTTTCTCTTTATATGAACTAGTTTGAATGCATGTGAAATGTCAACTAACCTTAAGGAATGAATTTCTCCCCTTTAACAATATCTCCATAAGCAATTAATACAAGTGATAGAATTTAACACACTTTAAATACAATTGGCAAATATTTATTAAAACAATATGGACATCAGGCTTGCCGATTTGCTAATTGTCCTGTTAATTTTTATTGTAGTCTGTAATTTATCTCAAGATTCCCAGCACTGATGAAACCCACATGGGTGGGTTAGATGGTTTGGTAAATATCTTAGGGATACAAAAAATTAAGTCGCTGGTATTGTTGTTTCTGGATGACTCTCTTACTCCGCTTGGAATTTATACAGACCCATACAGATCAAAACCCGAAATGACACCACTCACCATAACGGACTGGACAGTATAAATTCCACGCAGAGTAGAATAACATGGCTTCATCGGAGGCCTCACTGATGATGTCACCTAGCATGGTGATGAAACATCTGAATGAGAACAAGTCAGCTCAACGAGCAAGTCAACAACCTCACCCACAACCTGAACTACAGATCTTTGCCAAAAGTTTGAACTTCTGCACACAAAATACTGTTACAGCAGGTAGCCAAAAGCTTCATTGAAGAAATATATTTTAAGGAATTTTGAAATTCCAAAAAATCATGGTTGAGAGATTCTGTCAGGGAATTCCAGATATTAGGATAACACAGTGTGGAGCTGGAGGAATGGCGACGAGCTAGGCTGGTATTGGAATAAGGTCGGAGGCGGGGAGATTTTGAGGCTAGTAAAGCCCCCATTGGGTTTTAGGCTGTCAAGGGGGAATATGAGGCACTGTTCCTCTAGTGTCTGGCTAGCATCGATGTGACACTGGAGGAGGTCCAGGATGGACATGTCGTCTAGGGAATGGAGGGGGAGGTTGAAGTGGTTCGCGACTGGGTCGTATGGTTGTTTGTCTCAAACCAAGTGTAGGCACTCTACAAAGTGGTCTCCAAGCCTCCGCTTGGTCTCACCAATGCAGAGGAGGACACATCGGGAACAGCGGCTGGTATAGCACCTCCTGTAGTTGCAGGGAAAGGTGCCGGGGTTGGTGAGGCTGGTGGGGAATTGGAGCTGACGAGGGAGTCACTGAGGGAGTGGTCCCTCCAGAAAGTTGATAAGGGTGGGGAGGAAACATATCCTTGTAGTGGGATCAGATTGCAGGTGGCGGAGAATGATGCATTGAATCCGGAGGTTAATGGGGTGGCATGTGAGGCCGAGGGGAATTCTGTCTTTGTTTTTATGGGGGAGAGGGGGTGGATGATCTGTGGGAAACACAAGTGTTGCGGTCGAGGACGTTTTCGACCACTGAAGTGGGGGAGGCTGCGGTCTTTGAAATACAAGGTTATCTGGGATGTTTGGGAGGGGTATGCTTCATCTTGGGAGCAGATGCAGTGAAGGCAGAGGAATTGAGAGTAGGGGATCGCATACTTGCAGGAAGGTGGGTGAGACGAGGTGTAGTCCAGCTAGCTGTTTTGAGCTACATAATTAGCAGATATTAGGGCCTGGCTGACTGCTAACAGAATAGCTAGTGGCGAAATGCTTGAAGATAGACCATAGAGATCTATATAAAAATGCCCTGTGGCCCGTCATATCCTTGCCAATCACAACCACTTAACTTTTCCAATTGCATTTTCCAACACTTGGTCCGTACTCCTGTATGCCTTGGTATTGCAAATGCACATTGTTAATGGACCAGACCAGACTCCCTCAAAACATGTCAAGGAGCTAGTGTAGAATGTAACTTTTTGTTATTTTAAATGCAAGAGCCAGGTGTTGCTTTCCAGAAAAAGTTTGATTGGTCAAACTATCAGGCTTGAAGCAAAACACACTTTATTTGTACGCCATGGTTAAAATACAGACAAAATAAAAAGAAAAGAATTATTTTACCTGTCACTCTATACAAATAATTAACCATGTAACTACTCATTAACTGTTCCAATATTAGCACACCCTTGAGAAAAGCCAAGTCAGTAAAATAGATTGTTTTACATGCAATTCTAACAGCAGAAAGAGACCCCAACCTTTTAGCTGTCTCTCACACACTCTCTCTCACACACACGCGCACACACACACACACACACACACACACACACACACACACACACACACACACACACACACACACACACACACACACACACACACACACACACACACACACACACACACACACACACAGATGCAGCAGTTTTCACAACTCCAACAGCTAGTGAAAGCTAAGCTAAAACTCCTGGTTCAGTGGGAGCTTTGACCCCCACCCATTCAGACAGCTTCTATTGTTCTAACTTTAAAAATAAAACTGAAGGCATCACAAGCTCTTTATTTTATTGGCTTGAGGCTTGCTCATCACTCGTGTCTCAAGCACTCTTAATTAAAAATGATATGGGACAAAATATACCTCCTTGAAGTTATAGCATCATCACAGCATCTAAATGTTTTGAGGGTTTCTGCCTTCACCACCCTTACAGACAGTGAATCCAGATGCCCACCACCTTGTGGCTAAAGAAGTTCTTCCTCACATCTCCTCGAAATCTTCTGTCCTTACCTCACATCAATGCCCTCTTGTCATTGATTGCTCCATCAAGGGGAAGTGTTATTTCTGTGCCCTTCTTCATTTTATACATCTCAATCATGGTCCCTCTCAATCTCCTCTAAGGAAAACAGCCCCAGTCTGTCTAATCCCTCTTCATCACTGAAATTCGCCAGACCGGGCAACATCCTGGTAAATCTCCTCTGTACCTTCTCCAGCACTATTGTGTTCACAGTTATCTGCTGTGGCTTAACCAACTTGTTAAAGTGCTTTAGGCTCAAGAAACTGGAATTAAAGGAGAATTTTGTCTTCGAGGGTTGTATGACTGAGGTAACTACAAAATTGGGGAAGGTTGATGCATAGACAGATTTGAAAAACAGAATGAGAGTTTTCAAATCAAACTCAGCAGAAGCCACTGTATTTCATATGTGATTTAGATCTTGGTATCCAGTGGACAATATCGGAGTGTGTTGATGAGAAAAAACTTGGAAGGAATGTAAGCTATGTGGAGAATAATGCATGACTTTAAAAAGACTTTTGACAAATTTGTGGAGTGTGTGGATATATGGCAGATGGTCTTTCAAGTGTGAATGGTGCATGTTGGTACAAAGACTAGAGAAATTGTATAAAATAAAAGCAGCATTGTAAAAGGTCTGCAGGAGGAGAGAGACCTGGCTGTACCTGTGCAGAAGTCTCACAGGGCTGTGAGACAGATAGAGAGAACTGTTAATGAAGCTAGACTGCAATAATAGGGCACAGAGTACAAGAGGCCATGCTGAACTTATATAGGACACTTAGAAGTTAGCTAGAGTATTGTGTACTGTGTATTTGGGCCCCACACTTCAGAAAGGATATGGCCACATTGAAGAGAACACAGAAGAGGTTTATGAGAGTGGTTCTCAGTGAGAGACCTCAACTTTGAGGATAGATCGGACACATTAGGAGGCATTTCCTTGGAGAGAAGTGGGGTGAGGGGAAATTCCATGGAAGTTTTGACTAAAGTAGATAGAAAACAGAGATGGTGGGGGGTGAAGGTGTAGAGGGGGCTGAGGGACAGGGAAGGTGAGGCGGGGTGGAGGGGGCAGCGTGCATGGAGGGGTGAGTGTGGAGAGTGGCCAGGTAAAGTTTCCAAAGTGGACATAGATGGGTTAATATTTGGGTTTATCTCTGGCTCAAAAATGGCATCAAGGGTGTGTACAAAATAAAAACCGAAAGAACTGTGGATGCGGTAAATCAGGAACAAAAACAAATTTTTTGGAAGATCTCAGCAGGTCTGGCAGCATCGGTGAAACAAAAAGAGAATTAATGTTTTTGGTCCAGTTACCATTCCTCAGAACTGATGGTTGCTGGGAAAACATCAGTTTTTATGCAGAAAAAAAGTGTGTGGGGATGGGATAGGCAGTAAACGATAGGATTAACCTGAAGAGAGAGAGGAGCAGTTGGACAGACAGAGTTAATAACGACCAGGCTAGGAGGGTGAATAGTTAGTGGAGACTATAAGTGACTAATAACCGGGGGTGTGTAATGGCAGGCTATGTGGTAACTAGGCCTGGGGTGTTGGGTGGGGAGCTGAGACATGGTAGAGTTTAGGCCCTAAAATTATTGATCTCTATGAGGGCCCCTAAGTGGAAAATGAGGTGTTGTTCTTCCAGCTTGCATTGTTGGCCAGGGAACAGGGTGGTGCAGTCAAGTGGCAGGCAATGGGTAGTTCAGGGTCTTTATTGCGAGCAGAACATAGATGCTCTGCAAAGTTGTCACCTAATCTGTGCTTCATTTCATCAGTGTAGAGTAGACCGCATTGTTCAGGTTGTGTACCATCTGGTTCAGCCATATTTTGTAATTTGTTCATGGGATGTGAGCATTGCAGACAAGTGTTTGCTAGTGGTAGCAGTCCAATGAGTCAAAGGAGAGAGATGGGTTGGTGGTGATAGAATGGAGGTTTGGCAAAACTGAATTAAACTGCTTCAGTCTTCCCAATTTTTAAGCTAGAGGTGATTTCTCCAGTTCCCACGTTGGGTATTGGACAAGGAGCCTGACAATTCAGAGACTATGGTAGGATCAAGAGTGGTATGGTGGAGGCCATTAGCAAACATGTTGGAGCTGGCACTTTTTGAATGCTGTGTGCTTTGATCCCAGATCAGATACTTAAGCAGTCCATGTTCAAATGCAACAAGATCAGAACAATGTCCAGGTTTGTCTGATAAGTGGCAGTAATATTTGCCCCACACAAATGCCAGGCAATGATCATCTCCAGTAAGAGACAATCTAACCATCCCTTGATATTCAGTGGTATTACCAACTGAATACCCCCACAATCAACAGCCTAGAGGTTACCATTGACAGAAACTCAATCAAACATGCCATATAAATACAGTACAAGAGCAGATCCTAGGCTAGGAATATTGCAATGAGCAACTTGCCTCTCAACTCAAAGACTGCCCACCATCCAAAGGAACAAGCCAGGGGAGTGATGGGATACTAAAATAAAACAAAGAACTGCGGATGCTGGAAATCTGAACGAACAGGTGTTGCTGGAGGTCTGGCAGGATCTGTGGGGAGGGAGCAATGTTAACGATTTGAGACAATGGACCCTTCAGAACTTGTGTGATGAAATACTCCCCAGTAGTCTGGATGGGTGCAGCTCCAACAACACTCAAGAAGCTTGACACCATTTGGGAGAAACACAACTGGCTTGATTGGCATCACATTTTCCAACATTCACTTCATCCACCTTAGGACGCTTAGTAACAGTTCTGTGTGTGTAACATCTACAGGCCATTTTAGACTGCACCTTCCAAACTCTCAAACACCACTGTCTCAAAGGACAAAGTTACATGAAAGTTCCTCTCCAAACCATTCGCCATCCTGACTTCAAAATATAACATTGTTCCATTAGTATCGCTGGGTCAAAATCCTGGAATTCCCTCCCCAGTGGCATTGTTGGGAGAACCTATGGCAGATGGACTGAGCAGTTCAAGAAGGCGGCTCACCACCACCTTCTCAAGGACAACTAGGAATGGGCAATTAAATGCTGGTTATTCAGCAACACCCACATCTTACTGGTGAATAAAAGTAACTATTCTGAAAGTCTGTTATAAATGTTACATTTCAGAGAACTCTTGTCTTCCTGCAACAATTAGACGTATAGGAAATAGATTTAATCACATATGGCTGAGTGGCAACACGTAGAAAAGTAAGAGCGGACTAAACGTACATCAGGCAACACTGGAGATAACTGTCTGGAAACGGCACAGGGTCATTGAACTTGATTGTTTGATTATGATTTTATTGGTGAAGGTGGAGCCAGATGAGAGCAGCCCTATCCACCTGGTTGGATGCTGTAGAAAAATGTGTTGGGAGAGGATGGGATGATGTAGTTTGTCATGGGCTGCTGACAGGTCAACATAGGACAAGGCACAAAGGTTTTGTCACAGTGGAAAATATTATTTCAGTATTTTGGGTGAGGAAATAATAAAAATAGAAAATACCATTGGAATGAGGGATAATTAAAAATTTGAAGGGAGGGAGCAAATTTAAAACCTCATTCCTATTTTGAATATTATCCGTACTGTGTATTGTGTAAAATAACTCATTTTACTGTAATCTAAATTTTTTTTTGGATAATGTGTGCTTTTTGAAAGTAATCTGATTAAGTTGTGTTGTTTTATTTTCAAAATTCAGAACAAAGCTCACATTGTCCCAATCCGTTTAATGCTTCTAATCAGATCATCATTTTCTGTCAATGCTTACTGTACCTCTTTGAAAAATTGAGTTACTCAGACCATCTGTTTCAATGACAAATGTGTTACCTCGAGCTGGTCTGCAGACAAGCAATTCAATAATTTTATTAATGAACTTCGGTTAGAAGATGCTTGCTTAAACACTTCTAAATTCCCAGCCTTCCCCTCTTGCCATCAGTGCTACAATATCCTAAGTGGTCATTTTTCACTGGCAGCCTGGCTCATGATGGGAAACAAACTATTGGATATAGCGAAATAACAAGGTGTAGAGCTGGATGAACACAGCAGGCAAGCAGCATCAGAGGAGTAGAAACGCTGACGTTTCAAGCTTGGACCCTCATTTCTGAAGAAGGGTCCAGACCCGAAACATCAGCTTTCCTGCTCCTCGCCTGCTGTGTTCATCCAGCACTGCACCTTGTTATCTCAGATTCTCCAGCATCTGCAGTTCCCACTATATTTGGATATACCGATCAGTGGTGCCGAGGCCAGGAACAGCAACTATAGTGCCAGTTGACTGAGGAATTCATTGTAGACAAGATAAGGAACCTGTGATTTCCCTGTCTGATGCAGTGTACCCTGGTAAAATAAATGAGGGATGTCTAAGATAGACTTGTAAAGAAATGCATAAATATTACATTATGGAAACCAGCCACTAAGTCCAAACGATTTATGTTTACATTCAACACAGGGAAATGGTCCTCATCACGTTTACAAATCATGTTTCCATAACCATGTTTCCATAACTATTTCCTTTTCATCCACCAGCCCAATCTAATCACGTACTTTTATGTAATTTCTGCCTCAACTTTTAACCCTGGAGGGGAATTCCATTACCTCATAATTCCCTTTGGAGTTTCTTTTGTTCTCTGTTCTAAAGCGCTTACATTCATTCTGGCATCTATAAGTTCCTTGTTCTAGGCTTCATATTGTAGATCTCCCAAACACTGGAAAGAATCAGCTTTCATTAACCTTGTCTTGCCCTATCTGCATGTTTCTAATAAAAGAAACTACACTTTGTCAATTTTTTTTCTTCTATTTGTATTCCTACTTACCAGACAAAATTCTAGTTAATGTCCATTAGGTCTTTTTTCCTAAAGCTTAGGTGATCTTGTAGTATACATGCAATTCTAACAGATCAGTGCAGCGTTAGGATCAGAATTACATCTTATCACTTGTATTCAGTATATCTTGGGATAAACTCAAAATTTCAGTAGCTCTTTTTACAGCAGTCCTGCCTCTAATGTCCTGTGAATCTGTATCCCTTTGATCTTATTCAAAGACAAGCCAAAGCTGATTTGTTTATTTTTAGCCACAATAAATATGTTATTTCACCCTGTCTGACATCAAGTTCATCTCTCTCCTACCGTTGAGAAGAAAAACAAAAATGTTTTAAAATGTGTTATTAGATAATATTAGATAATAATGGAATGGTAAATTTAGCACACTAATTTTATGTGGATTCAAACTTATATAAAAAAATTAGAGTTGGTATCAGGATCATCATAGGACACTGGCTTAGTGCAGGAAATGGGCTCGCAAATAAAGTAGTGGAGGTGAAAAACTTGAAATTCTGTATGCTGTGGAGGGAAACTGGTGAATTGCCACAGAAATGGCAGTAGGATGAGAGATGGTTTTACTTGTGTGTAAGAGACATCTTGTAATAAGGACAGATTTGAAATGAGAAAATCAAATGGGAGAGAGGCATTGAGGGGTGACTCGGTTTCAGAAGTGGGGAAGTTGTGTGTTTAGAGTGGAAGCAAGAACTGAAGTAAAAAGGGAAAATGGATTTGTGGGATTTACGATCTAAGTTTTTTGAACGAATATTTAGAAACTGGGTACATTACCATTCACACTGTTCTGCTAACTTTTAAAATTATTTGCTTTGTATTCTTTTGAGGCCATTGAATTACTGCAACAAATTTAAACCAAAGATCCAGTTTCACCAGTTCTTTTCATTGTGTCTTGATTAATTGACCTGGAATGAGTATGATGGACGTACTTCACGCTGATACTTAAAGACTTCAGGAACTAAGGGATTGTGATGTAGGTAGTTTTTCAGGGTCTTATAGCCATTTAATCAAATGTCATGCTGTTTGAATTGTAACTATTCCAGTAGAATTGCATCTCAATGGTTGCCTTCATTCTGGAAGGCCAAATGTGTCTAAGACCTGATGTTTTCTTATGCCTGGCATGCTCATTGACTGTAGTCCTAGAAAGAATATAGAAGCTCGACTTATGTCACCTGCAGCCTTCAACCATCCTCTTAATCAAAATGCTTGATTCCTGTCTTTCTCCTTTGGATTCCTTAATACCCCAAGGTTGCCATCTAACAGATCTGGAATGATAAACTATTATGAGTAAGAGTGATCATGTAACTGTTTTTTTGTTGTGGAAACTTATCTTTGCTAGGTCTAATCCAGATAAATATCCAGGTCCCCAGCAATGTGGTTGGCTCTTGACTAGCTTCTAAAATGAACTAGTAAAATATTCATTTAAGGGCAGTTAAGGACGAGCAGTACATGTTGGCCTTGTCAATGATATCCATATCACAAATGAAACAAAACTTGATAGCTACACAGTGGACATCAGCACTTTATTTGAATTTCTCAATTTAATGAATGTAAATTGTTATCTTTTTCTGTTTCACCATGCTGCTGTTGACTTGTTTTATTTGTTTCCGGACACCAGTTGTTCTTTTTTTTAACATGTAAGATTTGACATTGAATAAATTCAAGCCAAGACTGAGTTTTTCTATTTTACTGGCCAAGCAAGGATGTCGGCTTCCAAAAGTATTTATTGGAATTAATCAAGACCACAAACACTGCGATTCTTCACCTCTCGTCACCATTCTCCTCTTTAACTATTTGTCCTGGCTTCTGACCCAAAATACAATGTGAGGATGTTAGGTCTGTTTTTGTTTTTATTGTAGTGCCAATCAAGAACTTTAAAAAGGCGAGGCAATGGTCTGGTGTTATTATCATTGGACTGTTAATCCAGAGACACAGGTGATGTTCTGCAGACCTAGGTTCAAATCCTGCCATGGCTGATGGTCAAATTTGAATTCAATCAATATCTGGAATTAAGATTCTTATGATGAACATGAGAACTATTCTCGATTGTTGGCAAAATTCGTCTGGTTGATTTAATGTCCTTTAGAGAATGAAACTGCCATCCTTTATCTTATCTGACCTGTACTTGACTCCAGACCCACCACAACGTGGTTGATCCTTAACTGCGCGATGGGCAATAAATGCTGATCGAGCCAGCGATGCCCTCATCCCGTGAATGAACAAAAAACAAGTTAAGGCTTTAAAGTCAATCCTCCAGCCCATGCTCCAGTCTGCAAATCTCAGCTAGTTAGTGAATTGCTAAATCATTAGTGATAATTGCATCAATGATCTATATTTTTAGTGGTTAGAAATTTATTCTGATACTGCACTTGTGAATAATAGAGTAATTAAAATGTATTTTTTGATGGACTTAAGCAGTTTAACCTTACTTTGAGTTTCATTGCTGCATGTACTAAGCACAAAAATCACATTTAATTAAGGCAGCCTTCAATTGCTGCATCTTTTGAAGAACTAAATTATACCAATAATGGGAGCCACTTGTAATTATGCAAACACATGGTCCTTGATGGAAAATGTTCTATTGGTCATTTTGTTTTCAGATTTTGTGGAAGCCTTGTAGCTTGAAGTTAACAGGTAATTAATAGATTAGTAGCCATTTCCTTTACTAAGAACAGGCTAGAGGTAATTAGGAGGCGAGAATAGAAGTGGGATGTGGGTGAGAACTGTAAACATTTCTTGACAGATTTTAGCTAGTAATGTTTTATGCAATAATTTTAACTTGTATGATTGTGCCTTTGACTTGTGCAACGAAAACCAGCCTAGCTCATCCCCGCCTCCTTAACCTGTTCTTCCACTCACCTATCCCCTCCTCCCACCTCCAGCTGCACCTCCGTTCCCTACCTCCTAACCTCATCTCGCTCCCTTGACCTGACCGCCCTTCCCGACTGACCTATCTCCTCCCTAACTCCTGACCTACACTCACCTCTACAGGCTCCATTCCCACCCCTTTAACTTGTCTGTCTCTTCTCCACCTATCTTCTCCTCCTATCCATCTTTGGTCCGCCTCCCTCTCTCCCTATGTATTTCAAAACTCTCTCCCCATCCCCCTTTTCTGATGAAGGGTCTAGGCCCGAAACATCAGCTTTTGTGCTCCTATGATGCTGCTTGCCCTGCTGTGCTCCTCCAGCTCCACAGTTTGTTATCTCGGATACTCCGGCATCTGCATTTACCATTATGTCTCCCCAACCAATGCATCAAACAGATTTTAATTTGTCTTTGTAGTCTGCCAAAATGTTTATTCTTAAGTTAGTTTGTTACCGAAAGGGATTGGGTACCTCACCAGTGATGCTGTTAGTGTGTTTCACACTAGGTTTTAGCTTGCCAATGCTTTCTAACGACGTGGGCATGGAGTAGTTTTTTTGTGTGCTTAAGCTTCTTGTGGAAAGCTGGCCATTATCCCCCACCTTGAGTTTATGCTTATTAGGAAGCCATTTTAATAAATTTTGCTCAAAGTATTTTATCAGATGCAAGATTAACAGTTTCCACATCTGCATTGGTATCATTTGCACATTTTACTGCCATATTACATGAAATGCTTGGGTATTTATTTGTTACTGTGCTGAGAATGTCATATACACTTTCTGACAAGGGTTGAATCAGATTGGCAGCTTAGTGTAAACCAGCCAGCAACAGGAGTTCTGTAATACATGGAGCTACAATGGTATAGCCATTGCAGGAACTTGGTTGAGAGAAGGGCAGGACTTGCAGCCCAACATTTCAGCGTTTAGATGTTTCGGGCATGATAGAAAGGGATGTAAAAGGAGGGTGGGAGAGTTGCATTACTGATTAAGGAGAATGTCACAGCTGTACTAAAACAGGACATCTTGGAAGGGTTGTCCAGTGTGGCAATGCGGGTAGAACTTAGTAATTGCACCCTTCTAATTTCTATTATGGGGCTACATTATAAGCCTCCCAATGGCCAATGGGAGATACAGGGCCAGATAGGTTAGCAGATCTGGCAAGATATAAAAACAACAGGTTTGTTGGTGAGTTTAACTTTCCCAACATTGATGGGAGTCGTTTTAGTTTCAGGGGTTTAAATGGACAGAGTTTGTTAGGAGGAGGGTTTCTTGAAACAATAATAGATAGCTTAAATAGGGTAAGCTGTACTAAACCTTGTACTGGGCATGAGCCTGGCCAAGTGATTGAAATTTCAGTGGGGGGAATCATTTTGAGAACAATCATCATAATGCAACAAGTTTTAAGATAGTTATGGATAAGGATCAGACTGGTCCCTGGGTGAAACTGCAAAATTGGGAAAGACTAATAACAGTATTAGGGAGGAACTGGAGAAATTAAATTGGGGTGCCTGTTTGTAGGTAAATCCACATCTGGCAAGTGAACTCTGTTATAAAGGCCAGTTGACTAAAATTCAGAGCCAACGTGGTCCTGTGAGGATGAAAGACTAGGAAGGCAAGATTTGGGAACCCTGGATTATGAGATATTGCAAGTTCAATCAAAAAGAAAAAGGAGTCATATATAATGTTGGGGAAATTGAAATTGGGTGAGGACTTTGAAGAATATAAAGGAAGCAGGAATGAATTTAAACAAGGGATTAGGAAGGCTGAAAGGGGCCATGAAATGTCCTTGGCAAGTGGGATTAAGGCAAATCCCAAAGCATTTTGGATGTACATTAGGACCAAGTGGGTAACTAGGGAAAAGGTCCCAGTGGAACTCCATTGGTCACTAGCTGCCATCCTGAAATCGACCCATTTATCCCCATCTTTTGCCTTCTGCTTGTCAGCCAATCCTCTATTCATGCTTGTACCTTGCCCCTAACACCATGGGCTGTTGTCTCATTTAGCAGCCTCCTGTGTAGCACCTTGTCAGAGGCCCTTTGCAAATTCCAATAAATCACAGCCACTGGCTTTAAGGCAGAGATCGACAAATTCTTGATCTCAGAAGGAATCAAGGGCTATGGAGAGAGTGCAGGGAAGTGGAGTTGAAATGCCCATCAGCCATGATTTAAATGCAGAGTGGACTTGATGGACCGAATGGCCTTACTTCCACTCCTATGTCTTATGGTCTTTACTTTATCCAACTTGCTCAAACCACCTCAAGTGTTCTCACATATTTGTCAGGTATGATCTCCCTCGATGAACACACGCTGATTCTGCCCTGTTTTTCAATGCACTTTTAAGTACTGCTCAGTTTGTGCAGTAAACAACCCATTTTTATTAGTGGATAGCACAATTGTATGGAATATCAAATATTTACTACTTAATTTCCAAGTGAGAGCTTAAGCAATTAATAGAAATGCAAAATAAGAAACGTTTTTGAGAATGATAAATCCAACGCTGCTCAGTGAAGAATATGGAAATTAAGTTTGAGATCAATTTTGGGATAATATTTCGCATGATGTAGTTTACGTACAGCATAGATTTGTCTGTTTTTCAATTCATAAATATGCAGTGATTTGACTGGAGTTCTATTGTCAATTAGTAGGACAGAAAGAAGCCATTTGACACATGGTGTCAGTTCAGAATCTTCATTTGGAGTTATCTACTCCTAATTCCTTGTACTGTTTCGGTATTCTTTTTAGATACATTGCTAGCTATTTTTCACATGGTAATATGGGAGAGTTTATGATGTTGTATTGAATTCGATGGAGCATAAAATCAAACAACATGTGAAATGAATAGCTACCGAACATGCCAGGCAGGTTTGGTAAAGTTAATCCTATTGCCTTCTGTCTCAGTAGCCGTGTGAGAGAGACACCTTGCATGTTGTAAATGATAAGAAATGAAATACAATCCTTAATGCTCAATCACCATTGTGAAAATAATTCGGAATTTCTGAAATCATTGTTAAACACCATGTCTAGTGAAAATCTTCACTATATGATGCTTTGTCATAATTGTAACTTCTCTCACTGGCATTGCTTATCCATCCTGAAGAGCCTTACTTAGGCCTATGCATAGTGATTGATTTATTTTCAGTGAAGACATCATAATATTGTCATGGACGACACTGGCCTTCACCTTTAGTGATACCTGACCTACTGCTGGTTAAATGGAATAAAGACCAAACATTAGTTATTGGCATAGCCATTAGCGTTTTAATAAATCTCAGTGAGTGGTTAAATGGCTTCCTGTGCTCAGCTGACTCCTATAACAAACTTGAGATTTGTTCTTTGTGGCAGAATTTGATATTCTCCATGAACTAAAATGAGATCATACTTCATTATACATTACTATTTGGCTAAATACTCTGACCGTGTCCCCTTCTCAGGAAAAAAAAACATGTAAATGTAATTGACTTCTCACTATCAACTTTCTATCCCGTGTTCCTCTCCCTTCCCTGAATGGGCTAACAGTTGTTGGGACATGACATGAGCCATGAATACTGGCTTTACTCTATGGTCAGATAGCTTAGATGATGAATATTGACAATTGATTCCCTGTCATTATGTATTTGAACAGAATTAAGCATCACAGAATGAGGCCGTTCATGCTTGATGTTCATGCCACTTTCAATTTTGTGAAAGCTGCACCCATAGTGGAAAGAGAAAGTAATACTTTTTCAATGAAGTGGGTTGGAGTTGATGACTCAGGCCGTTCTCTTCTCAGGAGTCCAGGGATTGTTCAATGCTCAGGACCTGGCTTCAATACCTACTTAAGCAGCATATCAACATTTCTCACATCATCCAACAGCACCCCAATCTGAGCAAGTACTAAGAGAGAGAGTACCTTGTGACCTGCTTGATGTTTTACTGTCTCAGGTCTGCAAGTGTCAACTGAGCAAGGCACATTAACTCTATTCCTAATCTTGTCTATTGCCAATGGCAGGCTGTTGTATGATGATACATATTTCCTCTTACTGAAGATGAAGAGGCTGAGTGTGGTAGGGTGACTTTGGGGCTTGGGTGCTCCAAGCCATTACCTGCTTGCCAAGGTAATATTATTTCTACTAAGACAGTATAAATTGAGAGATTGAAAGGGTTTTCAATCACCTCTAAAATGTAAAGTGCACGCACAACCTTCACTAGAGAAAGTGTTCTGACTACATACCCTGAATGGTTGTGCTATAATGGCAGTTGTGTCAAATACTTCAAAGCTCCACTAAAATTTACTCTGCTGAGTATTACGCTGTTGACCTGCATTCTGAGATTGCTCCTGAAGTGCCTACCCTCTCATGATGCCCACTCTTTTTCCTTAGTGCATTTGATCCTGGAGAGGGTGTTGTTAATTTGTGTGTCTCCTCTAGTTTGGTCCATTTAGTAATGATGAAGGTGTCGTTCACGTAGTATTTCCATAGTTTCGGTTGGATTAGCGGAAGGGCCATGCTTTTGAGTCACTGTATCACCACTTCAGCTATTAGTCCGGAGATAGCTGATCCCCTCGGTGTCCTGTTGATCTGTTCATATATTGGGGCTTTACAGATAAAGTGAGTTGTGAGGCATAGGTCCAGTAACTTCAGCATGTTGTCTGTGGCGAAGGTGTCACTCGGGTCTTGTTCTTGTTTTAGTAGTGTTACTAGTGTTTCACTTGCTAGTGGTATATCAATCAATGTGAATAGGGCAGTAAAGTCAAATGATACCATGGCCTCATTGTCATCTATTCTTATGTCCATGATGGAATTGAGGAACTCTTAGGCTGAATGGATTGAGTGAGGTGACTTGCTAACATTCAGTTCAAAGAACAAAGAAAATTACAGCACAGGAACAGGCCCTTCGGCCTTCCAAGCCTGCGCTGATCAAGATCCTCTGTCTAACCTGTCATCTATTTTCTAACGGTCTGTGTCCATTTGCTCCCTGCCCATCCATGTACCTGTCCAATATATCTTAAAAGACGATAATGGGTCTGCGTCTATCACCTCCGCTGGCAACACGTTCCAGGCACCCATCACCCTCTGTGTAAAGAACTTTCCACGCATATGACTTCCACCTATGTGAGAGAGATTCATGTCATATGGTCATTGCCATAGATTTTCTGGCATGTCTTTGAAAACCTTGGAGCTTCCCCACTGGTGCCTGTAGATACGTGATGCACACAGGGAGCAGGTAAAAAGGACGGTTCCTCTTGTTGGAGAATTGGGAAATAAAAATGAGGGGTTGCGTATTAGACAGATAAAGGGGATTTTTTTCTTTTGTTCCCCTGACGGGTTATACCTTTTCGGAACGTTGTTCCTCAAAATATGCCAACTGGTGAGCCTACAGGTATTTTAAGACAGAGGTTGATGGGTTATTTGCAAAGGAGGAAGTGAATGGTTATCAGGGGTATGGGAGTTGGGAATGTGGAGTGGAAGTTACTATCAGATCAGCAGCAATCAGCCAGCATACTTGGCCTCGTTCTTACCAGTCAGCCAGCTGCAGATGCATCCGCTCCTGACCACTACACAGTCCTTGTTGAGATGAAGTTCCGCTTTCACATTGAGAATACTCTCCATCACAGGATATGCAACTATAACTGCACTAAATGGCATAGACTTCAAACAATTCTAGCAAATCAAGACTGGGCATCCACGAGGAGCTGTGGGCTATCAACAACAGCAGAATTGTATTCCAATATCCCCAATCAATCATTACCATCAATCCAGGGGATCAGCCTGTTTCAATGGACAGTACAGGAGGGCATGCCAGGGGCAGCACTGGGTATACCTAAAGATAATATATCAACCTGGTGAAGCTACCAAACGTGCATGGCAAACACCATGAGCAACAGGTGATTGATAGACAGAGCTAAGCGTTCTCAGAACTAATGGATCAGATTTGAGCTCTGCAATTCCGCCTCAACCAGCCAAGAATATTGTTGGACAATTAAACAACTCATTAGAAGCAATAGGCTCCACAAATATTCCCACCCTCCATGACGGAAGAACCTAACACATCAGTGGAACAGATAAGGCTGAAGCATTCGCAGCAATCTTATTCTGCAAGTTCACTCCACATGTTCTCAAGAAACGGTTAGAAGTACTTGATACTGCCAAGGATATGGGTCCTGACAACATTCTGGCAAGAGTACTGAAGACTTGTGCTCCAGAACTTGCAACTCTCATAACTAAGCTCTTCCAGTACAGTTATAACTCTGGTATGTACCTGAAAATGTGAAAAATTGTCCAGTTATGTCAGTGTAGTTTATTTTAAAAAATAGAGACAAATCAAACTCAGCCAGTTACCAGCCCATCAGTCTGTTCTCATCAGTAAAGTGATGGAAGGTGTCATCGACAGTGCTATCAAGCAGCACCTGCTCAGTGACACCCAGTTTGGGTTCCACCAGAGTCACTCAGCTCCTGACCTCATTACAGCCTTGGTTCACACATGAAAAGAGCTGAATTCCAGCGGTGAGGTGAGAGACCCCTTGACATCAAGGTCACATTTGACTCCACCTTCTAAACCCATGATCACTGCTATCCAGTAGGACAATGGCAGCATATATTTGGGAACAGCATCACAACCTTCAATCCTGATTTAGAAACATGTCATTGTTCCTTCACTGCTGCTCAGTCAAAATCCTGGAATCCCTCACTAAAGGCATTGTGGGTGAATGTAAAGCACATGGACTGCAGCAGTTTAAAATGGCAGCTAGCCATCACTTTCTGAAGGGCAACATAGGACGGAAAATAAATGCTTGCTAGCCAGCAACACCCATGCCCCATGAGTAAATAAAAAGAAGTGGAAGATGCTCACTTTTTATAACTTTTTCAACTCTGTTGGTGTAGTTAAACTGCTGCTGATGTTTGAACAGTGCATCTGGATATATTTTTAACAGGAGTCTGTTGTGTGGTCCTGCTTCAAGATCAGTAGCTGGGGCTGACTGTTACACCCTGATGATTTTGAGGCCTAAGGCAGGTGGCCTCTTAGGGCTTTAGACATGGAAGCACCCGACCTGCTGACAGTGCAGCTGTATATTCCTATGCTGCAGCTTTTGCAGGCAGTGGATTGGCTGGCAGAGGGGAGGTGGAGCAGCAGGCTGTCTCTGGAGTGCCCTGGTGAAGTTTCTGGCGAGCCTGGCATGCTACTTAAATCCAGGTGCCAGGAATATCCAACAAGCCACTACGCTTTCCAGAGATGACACAGTGTGGAGGTGGAGCAACACAGCAGGCCATGCACCATCAGAGGAGCCGGAAAGCGGATATTTTGGGTCAGGACCCTTCTTCAGAAATGGGGGATGGAGAAGGGAGCTCTGAAATATAAAGAAAGAGGAGGGGTGGGGCTGAGGAAGGTGAGTGGGATGGTGATAGGATACCTTTCCCATGCTGGAAGCCATGTCTTGCAAGTCAGAATCATTGCATTAGTCAGAATATGAACAGTCTGTCTTTTATCTTGCGCTCTAGTCTGGTGAAGGTCCCTGGCAAACCAGCCTGATATTCTTCTGTGATAATGGGAACTGCAGATGCTGGAGAATCCAAGATAATAAAATGTTTGGCTGGATGAACACAGCAGGCCCAGCAGCATCTGATGAAGGGTCTCGGCCCGAAACGTCAGCTCTTGTGCTCCTGAGATGCTGCTGGGCCTGCTGTGTTCATCCAGCCTCACATTTCATTATTTCTGATATTCTTCTGCCTGGCTCTGTGGTGGCTGGATACATGATCATATCATCTGCATGCGGTTGAGCAGGTACCTGTTCTCCAGCAGCCATCTGAATGTCAGAGACATCTCTCGTATTTCCTGTTGCACTGGCTGTGGACATATGTCAGTGACATGGTCTCCACTCTGTGTCACTGGATCTATTTCAGTCAACGTGCCCACTGTGGTGACCGTCTCTGTGCTGGTGGATGACGCTGTGGATGCCATCACCTTCAGAAGGGAAGCTGCTGACCATAACTTCGCACATTTGGTTGTATGCATGTTCATACACTCACGTGCACCCACACCGTCTCATGTGCTGAGTAATGTGGGTACACATGAGAACGAGCCCAATGAGTGAGCACGCACATGTGAATGAGTCCGAGGAGACTGTGTGCAATTGCGCACACGAGAGTACACACAGTATTTTCTATGATCCTACCAAATTCTTTATTATTTCTAACTTTGCCTGTTCTAGTCCTCTGTACTGAAAACAACAAATGCTGGAGATCACAACTGGTCAGATAGCATCCACACAGAGAGAGAGAGTAAGCTAACATTTCGAGTTTCGATGACTGACTCTTCATTAGAGCTAAGTACTCTGTTTCTACCTTTTAATAAAATATCTTTGTTATGCCTGAACCCCTGCTAGCTTATATTAAATGTTTTTCCACAGCGTTGCAATTCTGTTAGCACTTTGGGGGCTGAAGCATAATCTATGTTGAAGTTCCAGTGTCATCAGAAGGAATGCTAAATTTGTAATGCAGAACAACGGCAACACGGTGGCTCAGTGGCTAGCACTGCTGCTTCACAGTGCTAGGGATCTGGGTTTAATTCCACCCTTGGGCGACTGTGTGGAGTTTGCACGTTCTCCCCATGTCTGCGTGGGTTTCCTCCGGGTGCACCAGTTTCCTCCCACAGTCCAAAGATGTGCAGGCTAGGTGGATTGGCCAGGCTAAATTGCCCACAGTGTTCAGGGTTGTGTAGATTAGGTGGGTTATAGAGGGATGGGTAGGGGTGGAATGCTCCACGGATCAGTGTGTGGAGTTGTTGGGCCGAAGGGCCTGTTTCCACACTGTAGGGATTCTGTATAAAAAAAAAATTGCCATAGAAACTGAAGTGTATTCCCGTCCTGGCCTCTTGGCTGGGCTTTAAAGATCCTGTGGCACTATTTTTGAAAAGAGCTGGTGAGTTTACTCTGGTACCAGGCCAGTATTTATCCCTTAGCTTTTGTTAAAAACAAATTATCTGATCATTATCACATTGTTGTTTGTGGGATCATGCTGTGTGCAAATTGGCTGCCACATTTCTTACATTGCAGCAGCAAATATACTTCAAAAGTGCTTCATTGACTGTAAAGTCCTTAGGGACTTTCATGAGATTGACAGAGGTATTAAAGAAATAGCAGTTTTTAGTTTCTTTTGGAAAAGGTGCGTTGATACTGGAAAAGAAATAGAAGTTAGCAGTTGGTAATGCCAACTTGGCATGATAGTTATCCATGGCCATTGAGTTAAATCTCTGCATCTAACCTGCAATTTTTTTGTTAGCATATTAGTCAATATCTCAGTGGGTATTAAATTTATGGATTCAGCCAATGAGGTGTCAAGCACAGTTGTATGTTTCAAATGTTAGTTTGCTTGCTCTTTTGTGCATGGATTCCAAAATTATGCTTTTATGAAATAAATAGAAACTTGCAATTTTAAAAGGAATTTCAGCACAATAATTATACTTGGCAGCTATATGCTGAAATAAAAGTGTGATACGAGTTATTATATTCTTTGAACACTTTAACATTATGAGCTTTTTAAAATTGTAGCCAGGGATGTGTGCGTCACCAGCTTGGCCAGTATTTATTCCCTATTGCTAACTGCCCTTGAGAAGGTAGTGGTGTGTGCTTTCCTTTAAGCTGGTGCGATACCATGCTGCTAAAGACCATGTTCCAGGATTTGGCCCAGCAAATGAAATGGTGATGCATTTCTAAATCAGGATGGTGAGTGGCTTGGTGGTGTTCCCATGTACCTGCTGCACTCTTCCTTCTGGAAAGAAGTGGTTGTAGGTTTGGAAAGGACTTTCCGAGGAGTCTTGTTGAATTTATTTGTGGCTTTTTTGTAGATGGTACAACTTGCAAAGTAGTTCCCACTGGTAATCTGAAAGTAAGTTTGAAATCTTGCAAAGGATATTATTGTAAATGATTTATAATTGGTCAACGAATGAATGTACCTACAAATTAGGAGGGTAGTGGGCCACTCTGTTGCTCTGCCATTTAACCAAATCATTGTTGATCTGGTTACTCTCCATTTCTGCTTATCGCCAATAATCTTTCACCCCCTTGCTCATTAAGAATCTATCCACCTTTATCTTTAAAAATATTCAGGTACTGCTTCCACTGTCTTTTGACGTAAAGAGTTCCAAAGTGTCTCAGCCTGTGAGAAGAAAAATCTCCTTTTTATTTAATTCAGCAAACCTCTATTCATAAACAGTTTTAGCTCTAGCTCCTTTCAAAAGAGAAAGCAAAAAAATCATCTTGTGATCAAGAATAGCGTCCCGTATAGTCTTCAAAATTGTACAAACCTGGATCCCTCTGTATCGTGGAATTTCACAGTTGTTCTCTGTTTAAGTAATAGTGTTTCTTTTCTTCCTACCAAAACGAACAACGTTTTTCTATTTGTCATCTGACACATTTTTGTCCACTTACCCATCAACCTTTCTATTTCTGTTTGCAGACTTCTTTTCCATCTCCCAACATACGACCCTGTTAATGTAGTCTTCAAGTTTAGCTACCCTACTTCTGTCATTTTTATATGCACTCTTTTTTTTGCTAGACAGCCAATCTTCTATCCATGCTAATGTTACCACCTATAACAGTGAGCCTTTATTTTTTTCAATAACCTTTTATTAATAACAGCTTGTCAAATGCCTTTTGGGAAATCTAATTGCAGTGGTATAAATGTACAGTCTTGCCTGTATCCACAGCTCATGTTACTCCTAAAAGTCTAAAAAATTGGTTTAACATGGTATACTAAATAAAAACTGAAAGAACTGCGGATGCTATAAAGCCGAGACAAAATTAAAAATAGCTGGAAAATCTCAGGCCTGGCAGCATCTGTGAAGAGAAATCAGAGTTAACGTTTCAGGTTGAGTAAGGGTCACTTGACCCGAAACGTTAACTCTGATTTCTCTCCACTGATGTTGCCAGACCTGATAAAGCCTTTCGACCAAATTCTACTTTTTGTCTCTAAGCATGATGTACCTTTTTGATTAAATCATTCTCACTCTTTCTAATGACCTTGAGTTTGTCCAAAGGAAACCTATATCTTCTTTCATGATTACTTCTAATGCCTTCCTCATGATAAACGTCAAGCTACCTGGCCTATAGTGTCCTATTTTCTTCTGTCCCTTCATGAATGGAGGAGTTGTATTTGCTATTTCCCCCTCTGGTGGAATCTTTTCAGAATTTAGTGTGTTTTGGAAAATTATTGTTGATGCATCAATTACCTCACTAGCCCTTCTTTTAAGATCCAAGCATGACGTCCATCAGGAGCCTGGGACTTGTCAGCCACAGCTTCAATAAATTACTCAATGCTACTTCCCTGAGGATTGCAATTTTCTTGAGGGCTTTCTTTCTTCCAGTTTTTGATTCACACCTTTCTCAAGAAATGAGAGTCATAGAGTTGTACAGCATAGAAACAGGCTCATTGAAAAAGGTGCAGTGCTACGTTTCGTTGGGGCAAATCAGTGCAGGACTTACACTCTTAATGGTAGGTTCGTTGGAGTCTGTTGCTGAACAAAGAGACCTTGGGCTGCAGGTTTATAGTTCCTTGGAAGCAAAATCACAGGTAGACAGGATAGTGACGAAGGCATTCGGTATGCTTGCCTTCGTTGATCAGTACATTGAGTACAGGAGTTGGGAGGTCATGTTCTGGCTGTAGAGGGCATTGGTTCGGCCACTTTCAGAATACTGTGTGCACTTCTGGTCTGCCTGCTATAGGAAAGATGTTGTGAAACTTGAAAGGGTTCAGAAAAGATTTAAAAGGATATTTCTGGGTTTGGGGTCTTTGACCTATAGGAAGAGGCTGAATAGACTGGGGTTATTTTCTCTTGAACATCAGAGGATGAGGGGTGACGTTATTAGAAGATTTTAAAATCATGAAGGGCGTGAATAGGGTGAATAGTTAAGGTCTTTTCTCGAGTAAGGGAATCAGAAACTAGAGAGTGTAAGTTTAAGACGAGAGGGGAAAGATTTAAAAGGGACCTCAAGAGGCAAATGTTTTCATGCTGAGAGTGATGTGTGTATGAAATGAGCTGCCGGATGAAGTAGTGGAGGCAGGTGCAATTGCAGTATTTAAAAGGTGTCTGGAGGAGTAAATGAATGGAAATGGCCTAGAGGGATTTGGGCCTAATGCTGGCAAATGGGTCTAGATTAATTTAGAATATCTGGTCAGCATGGACAAGTTGGACCGAAGGGTTGGTTTCCATGTTGTACGTCTCTGTGACACTGACTGTCTAGGCTGACCAAAAACCACTCCAGCATCTGCAGTTCCTATTATCTCTCAAACTACACTAATCCTGCTTGCTTCCACCTGGTCCATAGCCTAACATGACCTGGCATTTTAAGTGCCCATGCAAATGCATCTTAAATGTTACGTGCCTCCATCACCCACTCGGGCACCATGGTCCATTTTTCTACCACTCTCTGGGTGAAAATTCTTTTCTTCAGATCCCCTCTAAACTACTTACTCTTCACCTTAAGCTTATGCCTTAGATATGTTGGACATTTCTGCTGTAAGGAAGAGGTTGACACGATCTGTCTTGTCTATGCCACTTATAATTTTGTATATTTCAGTCAGATACACACCCATACCCCCATCTTCTCTGCTCCAAGGAAAAGAAACCCTGTCTAACCACTTTCTCCTCATAACTGAGACTTTTCGTGCCACAACTTTTATCGGCTGTAGTAAAGATTGGCGCAAAATACCAGTTGAATTCATTTACCATCTCTCTCTTTTTTCCATTACTAATTCTCCAGCTTCACTCTTTATAGTAGCAAATTTGCTCACTTTTTTTCTTAAGACATCTGTAGAAATTCTTAACAACTGTTTTTATATTTCATGCTAGCTTTTTCATGTACTGATTCTTTTCCCTTTATTAATTTTTTAATAATTCTTTTTATGTTCTGTCGAATTTTCTGACTTGTCACCCACCTTTGCATCATTACAAATTTTTCTTTACGTTTAATATTAATCTCTGAACTTTTCAGTTAACTATAGATGCTGTGTCTTTGCCTTGGAATTTCTCTGTGATGAAGTTTCTTAACTTTTTTTTAGTGACCAGTGAGGTAGCTTATGCTTAATTGACTTCTGAATCCTTTAAAGACTTGATAGCATTCTTCATGATATATTGATAATACAAGGATGCGCAAGGCTATTTCAAAGTTCTGTGAGGGAGAATACAAAGGTAGTAAGTAATGAGGCCATGAAGGCATTTGAAAAATGAGGATGAGAAATTTGACATTGTTGTGTTGACTGACTGGGAGCCAAGGTGTGTCAGCAAGCATTTGTGGTTAGTAATTGAGACTAATTGATTGCAAGGACAAGGGTAGCTAAGTCTGTGATGTCTTCTTTAAAGAATATAAGAACTGGGAACATTAGATAATGATGTGAAGGATTGGGAGGATTGTTGCTGCTCAGATACCAGAGGGCAAGGAATATTATATCGAAGGAACTTGCATGCTAAAGGAGGAAGAAAGCAGATAAGTTATTACAAAATCAACTTCTACAATTTGAAACATTCGCACTCTTCAGACGATTAGGTAATTCAGTTCAAGGTGTGAATTTGCGTTGAGGTGAGAACAGATGTAGTCCTAGAATAGCTCTATGGGCACCATATTTAATAACTCTCTTCCAACATTGTAACCGCTAACACAAAGCAAATTATCTGTGGTGACATTTTTAGGTTTGTGGACAATTCTTTTATATTTCAAATGGTTTTATAATTCCACAGTTAGAATCAACTGTTCTTTTTTACCCCTTTCTTATTTGGGCCAATTGAGAGCATTTCATTAATGCAGTTGCCTTGTGGCTCTTTCATAGACATCATTTATGAGAAATAATGGTCTTTTAAGAAGATAAATCTTCCTTATGTTTTATCTGAATAAGCTTGTTCTCTTATTTTGCTTTTTTAAACATAGGCCTTGTCCTTAGATTGTGATCGCTCTGCAGACTTAAATTGTATTTTACTCAAGTGTCAAAAATGGACACAATAGTGATTCATAATCTGAAATCATCTCCTATTAGACCTGGAAACTCAGCACTCATCAGCACCATACAACAACTTACCAATTGTGTCTGTTACTCTGCTAATGTGTATTGCAGTTTTATGTCAACCTTGTTAAATATAATTATAATGGAACAAATAACCATGACTATCAACTTAACCCAATTAAACCACACTGACATACACCAGAGCACACTGTTTATGTGAAGCATTTTCACCTTTTTTACACAAATGTTATAAGTGCGACTTGCAGTGCTGTTGGCTTTATGTATAAAAAAATGGTAATTTTGAGCTTCCTTGCAAAACTTTATTCTAGATTCGGTTGTGAAATATAAGACCTTCCTGCAGTAGTTCTCTAACCCATTTAATCCGTTAAATTTGTAATGATTAGTTTTTTCATGTTTTGAAGTGTGATCTTGCCTACTGTTCCTTGTGTTCAGAATTCCCAGTGATAGTACAACTTTTCTTCGTCACCCCTGCATGTTCACATGCAGAGCATTATCTCCCCTGTACTGCACTTCTCCTTTGTCTTGTGATGATATATCATTCCATGTGTGCCAGCAGCCCTTTAGTCTCTCACCCAGGTGTTTGGAGTTGAGCTTAAAGACCAAATTTTCAGATTATCTGACCATGTGATAAGGGAGAAATCACAGCTCAGCTTGACACCACCCTGAACACGAACATTTGTAAGAGTTAGTTGAGCGAAAAAGAAATGGGACACTAGTTGATTATTCTGCCGCATGTCTCGAGGCGATCATCTGATTGCTCTCACCTTGTCAAAAAAACAAAATTGGAGGCAATGTGCTCTTAAAATCAAAATAAATTTTCAGTTTTATCATTGATGCTGTCTATTTGATTAAAGTGGTATCTTTCAGAGGCTGAATTTTCCAAACTCTCAATAAGAAAGTTTGAAATACCCAGACTGTATTAGAACTTGTGCAAAACAAAATTGCTGCAGTTTTGCCTCAGTAGATTTGAACTGAAATCTAATCTGAAGTGTTTACATTGGTATGAAATTTGATTTCATTCATGCATTTGTTAGGCTAGTTACATAATGAGAATTTCATACAGACATTACAAAAGTTTATGAGAGTGCTTACAATCCTTTAGTTGCAACAATATTTGTGGCACCATTAATGGATAGCACAGCTGTAATTTAGAATGGTGCCCTAAATGAAGTGTAGTCACCTCAAAATTATTCTGTTAGTTTAATGGATTAAATTTTCTATGTAGAAGTTTTTCTAAGCTTACTAATGTTCACCTGTTATGTTAAGGAAAGTTATCAGGAGTTTTCGCAAGGCTGCTTTGATGCATGAATTGAAAATGTTAACATTACTACTTCCACTAATAGACCTTAAACCATAAGAGACTACAGCTGTTGTCATTGTACATCAAGTGGATATAAATGGTGAGATATGAGGTTTTTACTGACAAGTTGAAGTTTTTTGAGTTTACAGTCATCCATTTTTTAATGTGTTAGCCCTGCCAAGAATCCCGATTAGACATTTTAAAAATTTGACTACTACATTTTCTTGACAGAGGCCAGTCTTCTTTTTTGCCTTCAGTGTGTGACATAGGATGGCTTTTCACTTTTTGTGCTGTCTGATAGCTTGTGTAGTCTGTCTCATGAGTGATTTTTTTTTGTTCTGATGAACACTTTTTTGTGGATGTTGGAGTTGGCAAAGGTCAATGCAGCATCGGGTCCAGGACCTGCACAGTTAAGTGCTTGTGCTGCAAGTCTTTTAGTTTTGTTATCAACCATGTGTTTTCAGAGGCACTCTGCGAGCTTCTAATTGAGCACTTCACTGCTTCTGATGATACACATGTTCCTGATGGAAAGATTATGATATAACCTAAATAGTTATTATTTGGAAAATAATTAGCTGGCTTTTATGATTTAAAATCTTATTGGCTTGCTTTTGGTCACATGAATGAAGGTACAATAATTTGCCCAGACCAGGTGAACTAGTAATGAGAGTGTTGGTAACATTTGCAACCAAGACCAAGTTTGTAAAATTGTCAGCAAGTTGACCAAATATTTATACTGGATTCGAGAAATTAGAAGTGGGAAAAGCCCATCAGTCTGATCAAACCTGCGTTTATCAATAGCCCACAGCCAAAAAAATAACTTTTATATAATAAATGTTGGAATGAGATCACAAATAAAAGTTACATAGCGTTCTGAATTTAGGAACATTCAAGGGCAGAGGTTTATCAAGATATATTTTCATAGGTCCTCATCATCATGCACTCTAAGTTGTAATAATTTAGGAATTTTGGGATAGAGACTGAATGAAAGGAGGATGAATTCTGAAATATACAGTAAAGGAAAGGTATTAAAAAAAAAATCAGCTAATATGAACAAATTGAGAGAAAATTGCATGTATTTTCCCTAAGAGGAGAGACAGATTGGAATAGTCATGCCCTTTGGGTGATAAATCCATAAACCCTGGCAAATGCTTTGGGTTTGTTGTTTTTATTCCCACTTTGGCAGTTGATAGAATTTAAATTCAGTTCTTTCAATTAATAAATTCTGTCAGCAGGAACAGGGCCCTATGTATCGATAGATATAACTTCCAGTGTGCATATTGTGAGACCGACTGACAGAATTTACAAATAGACTCATTGCACCTGTTACAACTCAATAAATAAAACAGGTTACAGCCATTCTCTAGTTCCTGCCTCCGAGCAATGCCCTCATCAATAAGAGTCAACCTGTGTGGTTTAAATTTAAACCAATCCTGTCAGTCATCATCTATCTGGTGCATTCTCCACGGCAAATCTTTTACCAACCATTCAGCGCTTTCTTGTCATGCAGTATGTATAGATTGTTTTCACTTTACACTAGTATTTCTTGAGAATTATCCGGATGAATGAACAATTAAAAGTTTCAACAAAATATCTTTTGTCAGCAAAAACAAAGGAGACAGTAGTTAAGCCATCAAATAAAATTGAACGTTTGTGACATTTTGGGCCTATTGCCTTGAAAATTTCCTGAAAGTTATTAAATCTACCATTTTATGTTAGTATTTTCAAGCGCAACCAAAATTAAGACCTATGACTAAAGGAAAACAAGGTAGGAATAATGAGAAAACGCCAGTGACAAATTCTTTGCTTAAATATTAAAATCAGCTCAATTTTATTGCCATTGTGCAGTATTTCTAAATACAACAACATGGAATAAAATAAGTTTAATTTCCTCCCTCAGTTCAAATTGGATGTATTGTCGTAAATTGTTTTGATGTGACTTATTGAGTCAGAGTCACACAGCATGGAAAAAGACCCTTTGGTCCTACCAGTCCATGCCAAACATAATCCCAAGCTAAACTAGTCCAACCTGTTTGCACCTGGCCCATATCCCTCCAAACCTTTACTATTCACGTACTTATCCAAATGTCTTTTAGATGTTGTAATTGTACCCTCATTCACCACTTCATCAGGAAGTTCATTCCACATGTGAGCCACACTCTATAAAACTGCCCGTCATGTCTTTTTGAAATCTTTCTCCTTTCCTTTAAAAGTGTGCCTCCTAGTCTTGCAATCTACCAGCCTAGGGAAATGACAACTACAATTAACTTTGTCTATACCCCCCATTATTTTGTGAACTTCTGTAAGAATCCCTCTCAGCTCCTATGCTCCAGTGAAACAATTCTCAGCCTATCTAGGCTTTCTTTGTAAGTTAAGCCTTCCATACCCAGCAACATCCTGGTAAATCTCTTCTGATCCCTCTCCAGCTTAGTAATATCCCTTCTGTAACTGGGCAACCAGAACTGAATGCTCTATTCCGTAGGAGACCTCAGCAATGTCCTGTTAGACCTCAACATGTTTTCCCAATTCCTGTACTCCAAGGACTGAGCAATGAAAGCAAGCATGCCAAGTGCTTTCTCAACCACCCTGTCTATACGTGACTGTATCTCAGGCAAAGCTTCTGGCAGTGTGTACATGGCATTTTGAATGAACTTAAAAGTCATCATTTTAACCTACATTGTGAAGTTTTTAACTTGCTAAGACCAAAAGAAAATTGTTGTCATAATTATAAGCAACCTAAATTTCCAACCAAAGATGTAACAGACTCTGCAAGAATTGCCCAGGTTTAAAGAGGTGCTGTTAAATTGAACATGTTTTCCACTTTTGCACAGCATTGGTCAACTGTTACTGAAATACTGCAGGTTTTAACCTGAATACAGTGGAGTTCAACATAAAGAAATGATGAATATTTTGAGAAAACAAACATGAATATTGGAAGCACATAGCAAGCCAGCAGGTTAAATAACAGCATTTGGCTAAATTTTGGGTGCGACCCTTCAGAGTTAAACTCTCAAGGGGTTCTACCTGACCGGAATTTTTTTTGGCCGAGAGAAATAAATAAGTTGTGTGGCATTTACCCCACAAACATGCATTTTAATGTGTTGTCAATCCCTGTTTGCATTGTCTAATGAAGAGTTCAACCAAACATTAAACTGTGTTTCAGATGCAATCTGATTTGTTCTGTACCTCGCATTTTCTGTTTACATTTTGGATTATTTTAATCTGCACTAATTAAAAGAAATGTAATGTGTAGTAAATGAGATCCTGAGGATTTCTGAAAGTTTAGATTGTTCGGCAGGGGGCAAGATATAATAAATTTGTCACAAATAAAGGTCTCTAATGGTGTTCACAACACATTCTCCTATATTCAGAACTCTGTTGTGTACGACGTGAAGTATGGAATTGCTGAGAAGACTTGAATGTTAAGTCTCAGTAAATTGAAGTTGGCTGAGACAATAGAAGTAGAAAAATTGAATTAATTCCTATATTATCACTATCTGAGCACTCTTCAAAAAAAAATCAGCAAATGTCCTACTTTTGAGAATATGACAGAGATGTATCTCAAGGTTGTTCGGTCTTGGAGGCTTCCCTTAGGAATCGTGCTGTAATGTTTTCCAGTTTCTACACTGCTTTCCTTAGGCAATACTGAAGCTGGTGTTTCCCCATTTAACCCTTAGGACTACAACTTCATCTGAATACCTTGGTTGCACAGTCTGTCAGGTGCTACCTACGAAGGTTAAGTCACTCTTCCCCTTACTGCTGGAGATCAGTTCTTGTGATCATGTGATGTAGGATTGGAAGAAGGTCTTTCAGCCCATAAAGTTTGCTGTGTGATTCAGTGAGATCATGGCCAATATGATAATTTTCAACTCCCATTTTTCTGAACACCATTAGAGACCTTTTATTTGTGACAAATTTATTATATATTGTATGCCCAATTCTCTTAAGGATTAAAAATCACACTATCTAGTCGTGAATATACTTAGCAAGGCAGTCTCAACAGCCCTCTGCACTCGAATTCTGTGGTCTCTAGTCCCTGAGAGATAGGAAAATGTCAGCCCTGTTTAAAATGGGCAACCCCTTCTGAGATTATGCTGTCTGGTCCTAAACACACACAAGGGGAAATGACCTCCAGCATCTATCCTGTCAAGTACCCTATAATCTTGGGTGTTTTCATATGGCCACCTCTCAGTCTTCTAACCTCCAGAGAGTATTAGCCCAATACTCGACCTCGCCGCGAGAAAATCCCTTCACTCTATTCTAAATGAACTCTGGAGCTGAACAGTTCAGGTTGAACATAGTTTAATTGTCAATGAGCAGGCTATTGGTGACTAAATGTCATTTCACTCAATTTTGACCAACTCTTCCATTGCTTTGACGTTTTAAAGGTAATTAAAGCGTTCTTTGGCATGATTGGATACACTATGCTTTTTGTAGGCAAGATATGCCTGAGTATTTGCTTACATTACCAGGGAGATGTCAGGATAGTAGCTGACAGTTTAGCTGAGGGCACAACTATTTGTGAACAACAGGTTTACAGCATTGCACCCCAAATGTTTTTGGGATTTATAGCCTTTGCTATGTCGAGTGCTGTCTCCATCCTTTTCTTGGTGTCATGAAAAGTGAATCCAAATTGTCTTGAAGATGAACAGTAGTGATCGTGGGCAGAAGCTGCTAAGGATTATCTACTTGACATTTCAGGCTGAAACTGGTTATGAACTGGTCAGCCACACCTTTAGTGTTGTGACATGGCAGTAAATTCAGGACAATTTCTTGACCTAATTTTGTAGCACATAGGAATCTGTTATCACTTTCTCTGGCTAAGTATTAGAAGATGATCGATATTTCTAATTCATGAGTTTTAATTAAATATATAAAAATCACTTCACAGGCATGGCCTTGATGGACTGTATAAGTTTCTTTCCTGTGCAATACGTTTCTATGCCTTATGATGGATTACTTTGAATTGTGTTCCTGGACAAAAATAGAAACTATCTTGCACAGCAACATAAAGCAAAGCAGCAGCAAGATAGATGAACCTTGTGGTATTAGTTGAGGGAATAAAGTTGGCTGCAAAACAAAGGAACATGATGCTTTTTCTGATTTTGCCATGAACCACCAGAACAGTCACATCAGTTTTGGTTTAATGACTGAATCAAAGCGTCTCTTTATAATGTACCTTACCTTTTGTACTGTACAATTAGATTATTATTACTGTACTATTAGATCAATTTAGATTATGACCTTATGCTCTTAACATTAGAGTCAAACCAATAATTGGAGTAACTGAACTGAACTTATTCAGGGTGTAGCACTTGCATCTAAGAATGAGTGCACTTCCCATGCATATTCTTAGAACATCCTGAAGTACCTTGCAATGAACTACTTTTGATATGTTTATATATGGTTGCATTATTGTTGTAGACAACCTGACTCTCAAGTCTAACAATAACAATGAAATAAATGACTAGTTAGTCTGTCTCAGTCGGCATTGTTTGCAGTGTTTCGAAAACCATAAGAAGTCATAGCCATACATTGAAAAATATCATGGGATCTTCACATCTAATCTTGAACATACAAGAGAGTTTTATGTTGAGGTCCTAGCCAAAATATGGCACTTTACGTTGCAGTTCATATTCATGTGTCAACTTAGATTATGTACTCAAGTGCTGGACCGTTGCTTAAGCCTTTTGACTTGAGCAAGAATGAGTTAATCTTATACTGTCTGGTGCAGCTGTATTCCAGAAAATTTTTGATTGATTCTTTCTCTGCAAGGTAAGAATAATGAGTTCCAACAGTTGAAATATGGCTTAGAAGAAATGACTGAAATGTTACTATGAAATGTATACTTTGCAGTATTTTAGAAGGAGCTATTTTATAAAGAATATGCATCTTATGTTACAGTATTGTATTTTCCATTTTTCTCACATGGTCCAAGAGTTGTATCTCATACAACTGTATGGCACAGAGAGGCCGGCACGTTTACAATGTCTCTTTGAAAGTACCACTACCTGGCTCTTTCCAGGGAGCCTTGTGATTTTTAAAAATTTCTTTTCTAGTACAAATTTCCAAAGTTCATCTGGTCTACTATATCTTTTCAAGGAAGGAAATCTGCCAATCTTATCTGGGCTGGGCTATAAATGTACCCAGTCCTGTAGCAATGTGTTTGTTCCTTGTAGCCATTTCAGTGGACATTACACTTAACCGCAGCAAAGCCTTAAAAAAAAGAATGATACTAGTTGGACTGACCGGTATTGACCTCAGCACTGGATGTAACTATGGCAAATCCTTATCAGCTTTTCTTAGTTGTCACTGGGTCATAATCCTAGAACTCCTAACAGCATTGTGACTGTTGAAGGAGGCTGACATGGGATTATTTCAAGAGGTTTTCAGGCTTATGAACACTGGATAGGGTAGATAGGGAGAAGCTGCTCATGCTTGTGTAAAGAACAAAAACAAGTAGACATAGATTTAAAGTGGCATGCAAAGGAAGCGATGCTGAATCGAGGGAAATAAATCCTTTTTCATATAGCCAGTATTTAAAAGAAGCGAATGCGCAACGTTGAAATGTGGTGAAGCCAGGTTCAATTGAGGCATTCGAGAGCATTGGATGATTGGATATGGGGAAAAAAGCAGAGAATGGCACTCTGTAATGATGCTCATTTCTAGAGATTGGTACTTTATGGGATGAATGGCTTCCTTCTAAGCCATAACAATTATGTGATGTCCATTTAATCTTGGGCAGTTAATGATGACTAATAAATGCTGGCCTAACCAGTGGAATCCACATCCCATACATAATTAAACAAAATTCAACTTGGGCTCGAGT
Organism: Stegostoma tigrinum; assembly: GCF_030684315.1. Taxonomy (NCBI): domain Eukaryota; kingdom Metazoa; phylum Chordata; class Chondrichthyes; order Orectolobiformes; family Stegostomatidae; genus Stegostoma; species Stegostoma tigrinum. The sequence goes on from NC_081354.1 coordinate 154,669,247, forward strand.
AGTTTCAATATGCTCGAGTATGTTTCTGTCGATGCTGGCAGCTCTTCATTTTTTGCAGCTAACACTTTCTCTATATCTCTGTAATTGCCCCCATTTGCAGGCCCTATTTCTTCTCCCTCAAACAAAATTTGAAAATCTACTGTGTTGTGATTGCTAACCCCTAGAGGATCCTGAACTATGGACATCGCTGCAGCAGTTGCTCAAGGTGATATCCTAGGCCCAGCCATCTTTAGCTGCTTCATTAACAGCCTGCCTTTCATCGCAGCGTCAGGAGGGGGATATTTGCTGATGATTGATTGTGCAATGTTTGGCATCACTCCGTGAATTCTGAGGCAGTTCATATGCAAATTCACTGAGACCTGGATCATATCCTGGCTTGGGCTGAAAAGTGGCAAGTAACATTTGTGCCCCACAAATCCAATCTCCAATAAGAGATAATATAACCATCACCTGTTAGCATTCAGTGGTATCACCATCGCTTATTACCCGATTATCAACATGCTGGGGCTTAACATTGACCAGAAACTGAACTTGACTTTTCACATAAATATGCCAGCTAAGAAAGCAGGAGGGTCGCTAGGAATTGTGCAGCAAGTAACTCAGCTCCTAACTCCCCAAGGCACATACACGATCTATAAGGCACAAGTCAGGAGTGTGATGGAAAACTCCTCGCTTGCCTAGATTAATGCACCTCTGACAACACTTGAGAAATTTGACACCATTCAGGACAAAACAAACCACTTGATTGGCGCCACATCTACTCCCTCCACCACTGATGCTCTTTAGCAGCAGTATGAACTACCTACAAGATGCACTGCAGAAATTCACCAGTGCTTCTTAGATGGCACCCTCCAAATGCATGACCATTTCCATCTTGAAGAACAGATAGATGGGAACACCACCATCTGCAAGTTCCCTTTAAGCCACTCACCATCCTGATTTGGAAATACCTCAGCCTCCCTTCGGTGTTGGGTCAAAATCCTACAATTTATTTCCTACAGCATGGTGGATCTTGGCATGGTTCAAATGAAATCCTCCCCAAAAGAACTTTTTTATTTCTTCCCCAGTGCTGGCGCCACATGAAATGGAATCTGTTTCTCCCAGGCCAATCTTTGGGCCATGCATATATCTTCCCAATCTCGTTTCCCCTGTGCCAATTCAAATGTAGCTCAGTTGCTAATGTGGAATTTATTACCTTTTGTGGATTTGCTTTTTAATTTAGCTCTGAGCCGCTCATAATCCTTCAACAGGCTTCTTGCAGTGCTAAGGTAATGATTTGGACCATGACAACTGTATCTTCTCTTTCTCCTCCTCCTCTTGCCCCCACCCCTGCCAAAATCTAAGTTCCTCTCCAGCCTAGATGTCATTAACTCTGGCAACAAATTGGCAGCATAGCATTCAGGCACCTCTGTTTGTTGCATGAAGCAAATCTCTGAGATGGGATCCTTCCGGGTGAGGTTTAGAAATCCCACTTCCAGCCAATTAAGGCTCCTCAGTATGTAAAGTGGCTGCAGGCCAACTGGTATCGGTGCAGATGTGTTCTCTATTGGGTGGTGTGATACGATACCTCATTATAAGGTCCTCCTACACAGGTCCCCTGATAACCTGATCAAGATAAACTCTTTACCAACAAAACATGGAGGAAAACACAAAAACATTGCAAATGTTGGAAATTAGAATTAAAACATGACAATGCAAGAAGCTGTCAGCAGCTCAGACTTACTCTGTAGAGAAACTGCAAAGGGATTGTTCTGTGAAACATAATCATTTTATTTTAAAGTGCATTGTGATAGATTGTGGATGCTTTGTAAGTGCAAGTTTTTCTCCTTGTGCTAGATCACTGTTGTTGCTGATTAGTGGTTAGCTGCTTGTCTGAGACACAGATTTTCTTCCTTTTTCAGCAAATTTCAGTTCCACAGTACTGTTTCCATGTGCTGTGTCCTTTGTTTGAATGCAATATATTTCAGTTGATTGAACGCTAGATCAATTTATTGCAAGAAATACTCACTGCTCTTAAGTAATTTGTTTTTGTAATTTATCTGCATTTATGTACTTTTTTGCCATTAACTTTCTTTGTCAGTGTTATTTTTTGGTTGCTTGTTTATGCATTCATGCTCATGAGTTACGATGGTGGGTTGTCCAAGTGGCCATGGATTCATTTTTGAATTTTTACAGGATAGGCAGGTTATGCAGTCATATCCAGTTCAGACTCAGCTGTGATATCACCTATTATTCAAACATTTACTTTAAACAGCAAAAGCCACTTGGTATTCGGATTTCTGGCAGACATTCCTGCCTTACAGGGCTGGGCCACAAAGCAAACTTCAGTGCCCCATATATGACCCCAGGTGACAGACCATGGAATTTATGAATCTGGCTCAGCTCCCCAATTGCAACAGCACTCCTTCTTGGTGTTTGGTTTGAAAAATTAAGTAGAGAACAAAGGTTTTTGGTAAACATGCAGTAATTTCATTTTTGTTAATTACTTGCCATCTACTAACTGTAAGGCTCTGCATCAAAGATAATCTGAATGATTGATTTGAAACAAAACTGAGTTTTAAGACTATCATTGGCTTCATAGATTCAATTGAAATAAGCTTTTCTACTCACAAATACCTGTATTATAAAATTGGGCATTAATTAATGTTACAGAAAGAAAGCTTTTATGATATGTCTACATTCATTACACTCCAGGAGAATAACAGGGTAATTTCTTTTCACTTGTGCTTAGATCTGGAAGACAGAACAAACTCTGGATCCTGGGGAGCAGGAGATCAGCCTAGTCCATCCAGGGTAAGCAATGGTAGACTATAATTATATAGTAAATGTTAAATTGTGTGCAATTTGCTGTTATTGAAATGTGTTTATTTTGAAGAATCATTGTGGAGATAAATCTTAAAATTCTGACATTTTATGATTGAAGATGGTGGCATTGAAAAATCTTTTGAAGAATGTTCTGAATTTGGTGTTCTTCTTATGCGTACCATTGTCTGCAAACATGCATTGCATGTTCCTCCCTATAAACAAGGGAATATTACATATGAACCAGTTTACTTTACCGCAAAGAGTGCTGTTCCATGTAAATCTCAAATTTATCGCATCGCTCTGTGTTGTGTGTGCTGCTTTCTTGAAAGTCAATTTGATCGGAAAACATTTAGAATTACTGCGTGCAGTGCCACCAGCACGTACGTTCCTCAATCCAGGGTCATCGTAATGTTCTTTAAAATCTGAGTGACAAAACCAGCTTGCATTTTCTTGGCATCCTCAATATCGGAAAATGGTCCAAGACAGTAAACAGAATTTAGTCTGTCGAAATTGACACTTTACCAAAGAAGGCTATAATATGATATGATTTTTAGGAGGGCCATCAGGATGGTAAAGATGTTTCTGTGGAAAAAAAATTGAAAACATGGCCATCAATGATGGGATGAAGTAAGCTGGAGATCTGATGGAAGAACAGAACAGATAGGAAATGCAGGTTTCGATTGATCAATATGCAAATTCCAGAATTTCTTTCAAGTTCACTGCCCCAACTCCAAGTTAAAGCACAGACAGATTCTAAACAAGGCCTCACACCTGAAATGCATTGTCTGACCTGAGATGCTACCTCTGGTATACTTTATAAAACGTTTAGTCATCGGGGGAAGTGACTTGAAAGAAATTCTGGGATTTGCATATTGATCAATCAAAACCTGCATTTCCTGTCTATTCTGTTCCTCCAACAGATCTCCAGCTTAGTGATAATGGGAACTGCAGATGCTGGAGAATCCAAAATAACAAAGTGAGGAGCTGGATGAACACAGCAGGCCAAGCAGCATCTCAGGAGCACAAAAGCTCAGAGAGGATGAAGGGTCTAGGCTCGAAACGTCAGCTTTTGTGCTCCTGAGATGCTGCTTGGCCTGCTGTCTTCATCCAGCTCCTTACTTTGTTATCTTAGATCTCCAGCTTACTCTGGTATACTTTCTGAAACCTTTAGTCATCTCGGGGCAGTGACTTGAAAGAAGTTCTAGGATTTGCATATTACTTAATCAAAGCCTGCATTTCCTTTCTAACTGATTAAAAGTTTAACTACCATTTGAGGTTTGTTCAGTACATTCACATCGGTTCATTAACCCTTTGATCATTTGCTTCCAAGTTCTGTATCTGATGCCACCTCTCTCACTAACACATGAAAATGGAGCATAACTGCGAAAACTTGTGTTTTCAGATAAACCTGTTGGAGAATTAGGCAGGCTATTTGGAGGAAGCTAACATTCTCAGATAGCTTCATCCCTATGGAATGGTTCTGCCGACACTATAGATCGAAGCATTTGTGGATTGAATAATTTGAACTGAGTGCACAGAAATTATCGGGGAGATGCCCCAGATCTAAATTAGATTAGATCAGATTAGATTAGATTCCCTACCGTGTGGAAATAGGCCCTTCTGCCCAGCAAGTCCGCTCTATTTAGAGTTAAAAGCTATAAATCATTTATGGTTACTGTTAGACTGAATTAATTGATGGTAATCGCACAAAACTGAACACCAGAGGACAGGCATTTGTAGAAGATGTGGTCAACGCTGTATAAAGATGGATGATAAGGGATAAAATACAATAATCGGGAGTCACGTTTGTGAGTTTAGTTGGAACCATTTCTTGGAGAAGACAGAGGCTGAAACCTGATTGGTTTAAATGTGGAAAGATGGGTGTGAATTCGAGGGAGGCGTCATCTTCAAAGACATGGAGGAAAAATAAAGATTAGTGGTTAAGCCCAGGATGAGTCTTTTGACAAGTTGTTGATAGTTTTGAAAGAGGAGGAGACAGGACATGGGGAAAATTGGAAGAAGCAAAACCAATAAAACTGGATTCTGTTCAAGCAAAGAATTCTCCATTAAATCAGAATGTCACAAACCGCCAGAAGCCTGCCTTATAAAAACAGGTGTAAAATCTAAGAACATAATGAGTTGGGCTAATTGGTCAGTGGGCTAATTCTTTTCAAGGCAATGTACTGCGGCTGCTGGAAATCTGAAATGACCAGAAAAGTACTGGCAAAACTCAGTAGGTCAGACAGTAACTATGCAAGTGTGATGAAAGTTTTGTGTTTCAGCATCATCATGATGTTTTTTGGGGTTTGGAAATCAAGATGTTAGCCTATGGCGCTGAGTTAAATTTCTGAAAGGTTTTACTAGATCATACCATTATTTGGAAAGAAGTGAGCAATATATATTTGAGAGCAGGTGATGGTGAACCAATGAAGTGTTAATGGAAAGCTGATTACAAGTGGGTACTTAATGGCATCTAGAGTGAACATTGAAAGCCATCAACTTGTTTCAATTTGGACTAGGTTTAGAAAACCTAGCAGTTGAACATTTTTTCGGGCAGAATAGGATAGACTATTTCTGATGAAAAGTTATCAACCTGAGTCATTAATTATATTTCTCTCCACACATGCTACCTGAGGTGGTGATGACTATTTTCTCCGTTTTGATATGCTCCCATGTGTTACCTGTGCGAAGCTGCACACATTCATAGTCAGCCCTGAAACACACTTTCATTGCTTCTGATATTTAGAAAATGCATGACCTGTAATATGTGTACTACAGTGCAAAAGGGCAGTTTCAGTCTTAGATTTTCATGTATTTTCAACAATCACCTAAGTATTATTTTATGCCATCAAAGAAACAGCTTTTATATCTGACGAGTTTGCACTAATATTTTTATGCACAGGAGACAATAATTTAATTTCATTTTTTAAAAAACCTGCTGGCAATTAATATTCTTCTTTTACAAACATTTATGTAATGTACATTGAAGCCAGATACTTGAATTGTTTTGTATCATAATTTAATGTGGCAGGAAATTCCACATTTTTACTGCCCTTTGAACAAAAACGTCTAATCTTCTCTCCTTTTTATATAGTCTCCGAATTTGTGTACTCCTGTTATCGTCTCTGATCAGTAGTAGCACTGTACTGCTATTTGTCTCAACCATTCATAATCTTAAATACGACTGCCAGTTTTGGAAAACGGCCTTTGTTAAATTCTCTCTACAAATGTGATCTAGCTCCACTAAAAATGCCCAACTTGACTACCCTTTGGGGATAATAGACTATAATTATGAAATGAAAGAAAGATGTTTCTTAGGCTGAAGTAGATCTTTCCATGAAGACTTTTAATGTCCTTTTTGTATTACTTTGCAATTTTTGACGTTGATATTTCAGCTTTTAATGACTTGACCTTACTCTTCCAGAATTATAAATGCTATAATCTGCATAGTTTTAATAAAACAAAAATACAATGTATGAATTCCTCCTTTTTGTTTTTCCTTGTGTAAGACAGCATCTTAGTGAAGCTGCATTATATCCTCTCCAAAGGCAGACCTGATGGGGTGAATGAGTTCCTTATGTGCCACATCTTTCTGATGCCATGACTTAACTTTCCATGTAGTGCTTAGTCTAATAACACGCAAAATGTACTGAGATCTTTAATAGTGCATTAGTGCCTTTTGAGATTTTTTTTAAAAAAAGGTAAACCTTATAATTTAAAAAAAAAATTCCTTAGTATTTTTAAGGTTTTGCTTTTCCCCTCAATTCTAATGCTTTTGCATTGGACTGGCCCTGATCTCATTCAGTATGTAATAATTACTGTTGTATTTTCTTAAAAAACATGTTAATTCATGACACTTCATGAGAACGAAATCTGCCTTACATTTTTAGCCCATTATCTTTATGAGAGCAATGATCTGTTCCAGTTTCCTTTAGACTTCTAAGGGATTAGCCACACCTGTTTTTCTCTAATATGCGAATTCTGATGCAACTTCCTTTGGCCAACCTCCAAGCTATTATTTAGTGAGAAGAAATGGTTCTCGAATTAAACACGAATAGCCATTTTATAACAATTTAAAAGAAAATCCCATTGTGTCTACCTTTCTGTCTCCTGTCTTCATCAGGTTTGCTATCCTTTTGACTAATTGACCTCTTCATTTGTTTAGCAATTTCCGATATTGTACCATGCTTTGGATTCAAGAAAGACAATTTGGAATATTTTCGTAGGGATAAAGAAAAGGTGATGGAAAGGATTTTGGCTGTATGGTAGATGGAGGAAATGCAGAATCAATGTACCTAATGTGTTTAGACCCCATCTCAAGTGCAGTGATTTTATTTTTCTGAGCATTTCAGATGGGTTACATTGGCCTTCAAGGACGGCAGTGTAAATACACTAAAATAATACTGAAGGCGTTAGTGCCAATTGATGCTTGTTATACTGACTTGACCTGTATTCTTTAGAGTAAAGATGATTTAATAGTAATCTAATCTGGGATGTTTACATGAAAAAAACTTGAATAAACTAATTTGATTCTTTACAATTAATTTGTTGAGAGATGGCGCAAGAGGGTATAACCTTAAAATAATTTCTAGCCTGTAATAGGATGAAAATCAAGAAGCATTCCTTCACACAGAGTAGTTGAAGTATGGAATGTTACCCCTCCATACACTTTCAAATTAGATGTTAAGGTGAAGTCATGTTAAAAGATTGTAAAAATTGATTATTTTTTTAATTAGGGTGAAGTATTGGGATTTATGGAACAGAAATGGGTAAGTGGAATTGTTGTAAAGGTCAAGAAGGTTCACCCTCTTAAAACCCTAGTCCAGAAACTGATTTCTCTTCCTGTTCTGGCGGAGGCCAATTGTCTCCATCTCGTTCTCAAGTCCTAGTGTGTCGGGCTTCAGCAATTTGAGCAGATGACACTTCCCATTGATATGTTTACTTAACTCATTGTCAGGTGTGTGAAACTCTGCATCTTGCAGAAATTGGAATTAACTTTAGAATATCTGAAGTAAAGAAAGGAACATTGCCTGGTGTTTGCTTTTATAAATTGCTATCTAATGGCCGCTGGGGGAAATGCTTAAGGATACAATTGTGTTTGCCTGCGGTGCCTGGTGTTGAATCATTAAATGATGAAGGTATTCGTTGTCATGACTCGGGAGTAATGCAGTGTTGAGTAGAAAGAACTAAATACACTTGTGAAAGCATAGTACAGCAAAGAGTTGATGGCTCCTTGCTTTAGGAGAGGATGGATCGGGTGGAAATGTTTTTAGCGGTGAAAGATTGCTGATCAAGGAAAGTAAACCGTGCATCATACATGGTTACTTGAAGATTCTAAATCACAACTTGTACATCTGGATGCAGATTATTCGCTATGTTCCAGATGGTCTGTACAGACCAACAAGCAGAGAGTGCCATAATTGATCGAGCAGCTTTTGTTGCTTTTGCTATTGCCTTCACGGTGAGACATTGAGAAACTCCTCTCTTGGCACATTGAGAGGATCGTAAAATTAACCATAACATAGCGTTGATGTAAGCTGCTTGAGCGCAGAACTTTTTATGCATCTGACTTGAATCTATGTGCTATTGCAGCAGTGATCTAGTTGTGACTTAGATGAGCCGGGAACTTTGCTATAAATGCTCCGGCATTTTGATCGACATTTGCAAATGTAATAAAAAGTGTGTGGGTGTTTGGCACTTTTACATTGAATTCTTTTTCAAAGGAAGGGTAATATTTATATATTGTGTACATTGCTTGGCAGTTGCCAAAATGTCACTTCATGTTTGTATTTATTTTAACGTGTGTAGAACTATGGCGATGGAGTGCACTATGAGCAAGTGACCAACAGGGACCTTGGATCGCATGACAACATTTCCTCCTCTTCATTCATGAATTCTCGACTTGTGGGTATGTACTACGGTAGTGTGCCTCTGTTTGTATCAAAACTGCAAATTTACAAATGTGAAATAAATGTTTTTGTTGTTTTCTGCAGATCTGTTTGAAATCTTATCATTTATTCTAATGTTACCAGGACAACTCAGATGCAAATGAACATTAAGTTGTTGTTTGTGCACTTTTCTTCTCCCAAAAATTATTCCTGATACGTAAAGAGCTTAAAGAAGAGAAGCTCGTCTAGATGCAATGAATGGGATTGACCGGTGGGAGAGATGGAATACGTGGTAGGAGGGATTGGACCCACATTGCGTTTCCTATCCCATACAATCCTTTGGTATTGATTTGGTCAGTGTCTCTTCCCTACCACTGCCTTCAGCTTCCTCTCTGTTTTAACGTTACCTGAGTATGTACATAAATGATCACAACTTTTGATGCAACTTGGCTGAGTCCGTAAATGAATTGTTCGTAATTGGTTATTGACAGAGTGAAGTTAATATATCTTCAGAATTAATAATAGCAAGGGCAAGAAACATGAACAAATGTGTATATGTTCCTGTATATAGACTATAATATAGAACACAGGAAAGCAGTAGGTCATTCAGTTCCTTGAACCCCATTTGCCATTCATTTAGACCAGGCTGATCTTGGCCTAACTCCACCTTCTTGCCTTTGTGATTGTTAATAATGAATGCAGAGTTTATTTTAAATGGAAATATAATTTGTCATATGCATTTCACCACAACTTGGACTTTTTTCTTTCCCAACTACATGAGAGTGCTGATTATTGGCGTGCAATATTCACAATTCTAGTCTGTTTCCTATGCTCCGGTCATACGTTCTATTTTCATTGAAATTTGAAAGCGTAATGTAAATCTATATTGTCAACGCAGATAATGTCCTTGCATGCATTTGGAGTAACATTGCTGACGTTCATCTGTTGAGCATGAGAAGCAGGAAGTGTGATACAAACATTGCGTAGAGCACTTGTTAGACCCTGGCTAAAGTATTGTGTTCTGAGCCTGCATAATGGAAGGATATGAATGCATTGGAGAGAGTACAAAAGAGATTTACAAGAATGGTTTCAGAGCTGATAAATTTCATTTGAGAATAAATTAAGAAAGGAAGGTTAAGAGGAAATCACGTAGAAGTTTTCCACATCGTGAAGGGGGCTAGCTAGAGTAAATGGGGATAAATTGGCCAAGTTGCAAGGATTGAGAATGAGGGCGCATAGATTTGATGATTTGCAAAGTAAGCAAATGTGATGTGAAACGAAAAATGATTTCTTTCAAGAAGAGTGGTCCAGGTCTGTTACTGCCTCAATGTGGTAGAAAAAGTGTGCCCAGTTGAGACTTTCAAAAGGGCATCTGATAATTATTTAAATAGAATCAAAATGGAAAGGTCACTGCAAGTGGGGTTGAGGGAAAGGCTAGAGAATGGCATAAAGTCATGATTCTGATTTACGGAGTTGATGCAGACAGGATGAGCCAAATAGCCTAACCCAATGCTGTAACCCTGGCTATTTTTGTTTTGAAAAAGGATGATATTATAAGATAATAGCCAATACAAATAAATTCGATGTAAATAAATGCATGTAAAATATAACTAAATAATAATAAGGCTTGATGCCGGAGAATAAAACCCAGGTAATCTTGGTACATTGAATGGGATGAACTGTTGCATTTCCCTTTGTTGTAAAATTTATACTTTCTTCAGCTGACTTTTTGCAATTTACAGGTATCAGGTCTGTTGGTTTATTTTGTGGGCATAATGTATGTTTGGTGAATATCAGCAGGCTTTCTGATGATGCAGATCACAGCTAAAGCCAGTCATGCTCTCACCTGGATTGCTTGATAGTAATCAGTATCACAGCACAAACCAGTTGTTATTTTTCCTTACCAAATCCGGGAGAACTGAAGCAAATTACATAACCCTTTTGATAATTCTAGCCAACGTGCTCTGACTCAGTAGAAATTGGCAACTCAGTCTCAGATTCTCAAACTCTGTAGGGTTCAGCTAATCACTTGATAAACATATTGAACTGTTATGAAGGCACTGCCTCCTTGGTAAACATTCTTGTGGTAAGTTAAGCTTTTGCTCCTACTTAACACATCACCTGAATGTATTTCCTATCCAAATAAATAACTTTTAGTTTAAGAATGCAGATAGGGATAGTGGGAAATTTGGGGATGTGCATGGAGTCCATTTTCATATTTACTTTTGATCTTTCTTCCAGAGCTATTTTCCACCTTGTTAAAAACAGTGTAACAACAGGGGAAGGCGATGGCTTGGTGGTATTATCGCTGGACTGTTCATCCAGAGACCCAGATAGTATTCCGGGAACCTGGGTTCAAATCCTGCCATGGCAGATAGCGGAATTTGAATTCAATAAGCATCTGGAATTAAGAATCTAATTATGTCTGCGAATACATTATTGATTGTTGGAAAAACCCATCTGGTTCATTAATGTTCTTTAGGGAAAGAAATTGCCATCGTTACCTGGTCTGGCAAATATGTGATTCCAGACCCACAACAATATGGTTGACTCTTAACTGCCCTCTGGGCAATTAGGGATGGACCATAAATGCTGCCTAGCCAGCAATGCCCACAGACCGTGAATGAATAAAGAAAGGAAATATTATTTGTGAACATTGATGATGGCAGAGCTGTTGGTATTGTTTACTTGGACTTAAGTGAAGCCTTTGGTAAGGATGACACCAAAATTGGTGGTATAGTGGACAGCAGAAGGTTGTCTAGGATTACAAAGAAATCTTGTTCAATTGGGTCAGTGGGCTGAGGATGGGAGTTCAATTTGGATAAATGTGAACTATTAACATTTTGGTGAAACAAACAAGTGCAAGACTTATATAATTAGTGGTAGGACCATGGGTGATGTTGTAGACCAGAGTGACCTTAGAAGTTCAAGTACATAATTCTTTGAAATGCACATCACAGGCACACGGTGGTTTTGAAGCATTTAGAATGCTTACCTTCGTCACTCAGACCTTTCAGTGTATGAGTTGGAGCATTATGTTGACCTTGTACAGGATGTTTGTGAGCCCCCATCTGAAATACTGAGTACAGTTCTGGCTGCCCTGTTGTAGGAAGGATATTATTAAACTGGCGGGGATTCAGAAAATATTTACCAGAATGTTGCCAGGAATGAAGGATTTGAGACCTAAAAGTAGGATGGGACTTTGTTCACTGGAGCATAGGAGGTTGAGGAGTGACCGTATAGAGATTTACAAAATCACAAGGGGCATAGATAAGGTGAAAGGGGAGAGACCTTTGCTAAAGTGGGTACGTTCAAAACTAAGAGGTATATTTTTCAAAGTGGGAAGAGAAAGAGTTAAACAGGACATGAGGGGCAATGTTTTTACACAGAAACTGGTTAATGTGTGGATTGAACTGCCAGAGGAAGTGGTGGATACAATAAACAACATTTAAAAGACATTTGGCTAAGTTCATGAATAGGAAAGGTTTGGAGGAATATGGGTCAAAAGCTAGCAGATGGGACTGGTTTAGTCTGAGAGCATGGTTGGTGTGGACTAGTTGGACCAGAGGGTCTGTTTCCATGCTGTTTGACTCTGACTGTAGTTGCACATACCTGGACTAGGGAGTTTATTCCTTGCGGCTGTTAACATCCAGATAGACTCCACTCTTCTGTGAGCCCTTGGCACTTGGAGGGGAACAATATGAACCACTTTGGGGCGGCATGGTGGCTCCGTGGTTAGCACTGCTGCCTCACAGCACCGGGAACCTGGGTTTGATGCCACCCTCGAGTGATTGTCTATGTGGAGTTTGTACATTCTCTCCATGTCGGCGTGGGTTTCCTCTAGGTGCCTCAGTTTCCTCCCACAGTCCAAAGTTGTGGGGGCTTGATGGATTGGCCATGCTAAATTGCCTGTAGTGTTCAGGGGTGTGTAGTTTAGGTGGGTTCCCGGGGGATGGGTCTGGGTGGGAAGGACTGAAGGTCGGTGTGGATTTGTTGGGCCAAAAGGCTTGTTTGCGCACTGTCGGAATTCTCTTCTAAAACTGACTACTGTGACAATCGATGATTAATTTCATGATAGAGACTAGTTTTCAATTCCAGAATCATTCATTACATTTAAATTCCACCAGTTGTTGTAGAGGCATTTGAATTCTTGTCTTCAGAAATTAGCTAGGATTACTTGCCCAGTCACATTCCCAGTGTGCAACCATCTTTCCCCTAGTGGCTATAGCCAGTTCTGGACACTGCACTTAAGGAAGGATGTGAAGACGGTGGAAAGAGTATGGAAAGGATTTGCAAGAAATGTTGGCTTTAATTTGAATGCAACTTTAAGATGCGCACTAGTGAAAACTGAGATTCTGCATAAATATGCAGATCTGGCTCAGAATACATTATCCCAATACCTAAGGCCTCAGTGGAAAAATCTGACATCTCGTGCTGTGGAGTAGTTGTTGAAAGGTGGTCAAGACTGGCTTTGGTTACCTCCTGTGTGTGTGTGTGTGTGTGTGTGTGTGTGTGTGTGTGTGTGTGTGTAATATGTATTAAAATAGTGACTTGGGCAGCATTATGTCTTCATTCTACTTGAGTTCTAGTACAGGATTCTCTCAAGGTAAACTTGCAGGTTGAGTCAGTAGTCAGGAAGGCAAATACAATGTTGGCATTTATTTTGAAAGGACTTGAATATAAAAGCAGGGATGTACTACTGAGTCTTTGTTTGGCTCTGGTCATGCCACATTTGGAGTATTACACGCAGTTTTGGGCCCCATATCCCAGGAAGGATGTACTGGCCCTGGGATGGTTTCAGAGGAGTTTCGCGAGAATGGTCCCAGGAATGGAAAGTTTAACACAATGAGGAACATTTGACGACTCTGGATCTGTACTCGATGGAGTTTAGACGGATGGCGGGGGACCTAATTGAAACTTCCAGAATACTGAATGGCCTTGACAAAATGGACGTTGAGAAGATGCTTCCATTGGTAGAAGAGCCTAGGACCTGAGGACACAGCCTTAGAGAAAAGGGAAGACCTTTTAGAATGGAGATAAGGAGAAACTTCTTCACCCAGAGAGTGGTGAATCTATAGAATTCACTGCCACAGAATGCTGTGGAGGTCAGGTCGTTGAGTACATTTAACACTAAGATAGGTAGGCTTTTGATTAGCAAGGGGATCAAGAGTTACGGGGAGAAAGCAGGAGAATGGGGTCGAGGAACTTATCAACCATGATTGAATGGCGGGAAGACTCGGGCTGAAAGGAGCAAAAATTAGGCTAATGTCTTATGGTCTTATGACTAATGGTCCCAAATAAATTGTAACTATTTACTCAATACCTGATATATCGAGCCTTGGAGGCAATGAATATGCCTTGCTTCATTTGCCATCAACTTTGTGATCAATGATCTCAGCTGGGTCAGTTGATCATTAGGTCTTCATATCACTGGAATAAAAAAATGGGCTGAAATCAGTCTGAACCCTTGCTCCTAGTCACTTTTCAGTGAAAGGTGTGAGAAAGACCGTGCCTGCTGATATAAAGTGGCATGGTCATATTTGAATGGGTTTCTTCATTCACGTTCATTTAGAAAGAATTAGCATTTTAAGCACTTTTCCCAACCACTGGAGACCTCAAAATGCTTTACAATTGATAAATGTACTTGTGAGTGAAGAGACTATTGTATTGTAGGAAACACTTTGCCAGCTTCTGCCCAGCAAACTCCCAGAATTGGCAATGTGAAAATGATCAGTTTTGTAATGATGATTTGATAAATTGTAGCTAGGGATGACTCTCCTGCACTTTTCCACATTAATGACACAGGTTGTTTTACATCTATGTGACCCTAACAAGGCCTTGATTTAACACCTCGTTTGAAAGATCACACCTACAACAGTGCAACACTCCCTCATGGCTGACACCTGAAATCGTAGAGGAAGCATAGGATCTTTAAAGGCATGCAGTCTATTTCATTTTTATGCTGACACTTTGAAAGACCTGGTGGATTTAGTGCCAAACCCTAGCTTTATTTCCCCATGATCCAGCAAATTAGTTCTCTTTCCAGGTGTGTCTGATTGTCTTTTAAAAGTTCCTGTAGAATCTCATTCCGTCACTCTTACAGTTAGTGCATTCCAAATATTAACAACCCACTGTGCAGAGGAAAACAAACTCTTCATTACCATGCTGGTCTTTTGCCAGTTACTTTAATTGAATGATGACTGACCGACTCGCTAAAGGAACTAACTCCTCTTATTTTCCCTATAAAGATGCCTCCTCAATTTTAAATACAGTATCCCTATTGGGTCTCCCATTAACCATATCTGCTCTGAGAGAGCCAGCCCTGCTTCTGCAGCCTCTCCAACTCACTGAAATCACCCACAACTGCTGTGAAGCATTACAGCTTTGTTTGAGCTGATGTATGAAGAATGACACTTGGCTAAGATACTCCAAGTTGGCTGACATTCAAGGAACTGCATTGTAATGTCAGAGAGGAATAATTTACAATGATGCCACCTTTTGCATCTGATGCAATTTAGAGGAGCATAGAAAGATCTGGTTGCAGATACTCGGGCAGTGTTGTTTCAGATCGTGTTATAGTATCATTGTCTTGGTTTACTGGGCTAGCTTTAAAATGCTGGCATTCGAGGAGTAGACTGTTTAGTCTCCCAAACCTGTTCTGCCATTTAGTTTGATCACGACTGCTCATTTTAACTCCATTTGCAAACCAGATTTCGTATCGCTTAATAACTAACAAAACCCGATATTTTCAATTGCCTATCCTCAGCAGCTTTTTGGAGCTAAAACTACCTTCGGTGTGAAGAAGTGTGTCCTCCCATCATCCTCATTGATCTAGTTTTTAACTTTCATCATATGTACTCTTATTCTTGACACTCCCGTCAGAGGGATTAGTTTCTGTAATACATGTTTCTAATGTCACTTTGGTCATATTTAGCTACTATGCTGCAGACCCTTCGTTGGCTAGAAGAGTGACAAATTGACTTACAATCAGAACTCTGATGATTCATTGCTTTAAATTGGCTTTCTCTTTAATTCTATTGGCTTTTCTTTTACCATTTTACAAATAGGGAAAAACATTTATTCTGAATCTTCACAGTTCTGCAACAAAAAACAAGGTTCTATCCCTGTCCCGATTATATAAATGCTTTGAATGATCATAGTCATCTCAGGAATATTTTATGTCCGGTTTTACTGCACATTAGATCTTAGAGTTCAAGAAAAATTACTATCCTTTTGGATTTAACACTTCAAGTTTTTGAAATGCAAAACCCATTCAGAGCCACTTGTTAGAGTTCAACAAATGTTTAATAATGGAATGCACAGTAACATATTTTATCCATTGACTAAGTAAATTTGCTAAGTAAAGTTTTAGGTCTCTTGAATGCATAAATACTGTAATATTTCTACTCCAAATTATAAGCTGATCCTGAACATAATGGCTTGATGTTAATGCTAATGTGCAACTGAGAAAATGTGCTGCAATTTTGCTCAGTTATGCTGAGATGAAGTTTCGTTTTGCACTGATGCATGGGAAATTTGAGTGGTAACTTTGATCTAATAACATTATTGCTTAGAAGCAATTATTGACTAGGATATGGCCTTTGGGGGCTTGAGATTAATGAATTCAATTTATTTGAACTGAACATTGTTCAAGTAGTTGCTGCAGTTGAATGAACAGGACAATCACTGGTTTCAATTGACTGCTGGTCGCAGGTTGTATGCAGCAAGGGCAGATTAGATGACTGAATTTGAACTTATTTAAACTGAATTTAATGTCGTAGCAGCAGTGTGAAAAAAGGCCTAAACGAGGCTTCGATTGACTGCTAGACATTTCAGCAACATGCAGTTAATAATTTGAATACCGACGCTTGTGACGTTGAAATTTTGGATGCAGTGGGATGAACATTTCAGAGTTGATGACTTGCTGATGTGGGCACATGATTAATTTTGTGCAATGGTACATTGACTTTTGAGCATGTTTAGAGTGTAGAGTATAAATGCTCATGCTCATGCGCATGTTGCTTGAGATTTGAAATTCTGTGATCTTAATTCCATGATTTTTTTTTACTATTTTAGGCAAGAACTAGAAAAGTATCCAAGCTACAATGGCTGCTGTTGAACATCAGAATTTTGAATAGAATCTATTCCAGGATGATTTATGATGGTGTTTAGGTGTCGTCAGATTTGACCCTGTCCCCTTTCCATGCCACACTCATAACTCCACCTTAGATCCAATATATTTTCATGGGTTTTGGGATATTTTTTATTGACAACACTTTGGTGGAGTTTCTTCTGAGAGCCAGGTGAGGTCATCAATGCAAAATCCCAATGTGGGTTAGAGCTGATGTGGGTTCTTCGGTTTTATCACACCCTAGAGCCACTGATGAGTGCTAAAAAGGCAAGAAAAGCCTCAAAATCAAGGCCTTCAAGTATGTGCATGTTACAGAAAGGAAGCATTTGCTAGTTCACTGTTACGTGAGAAGAACATTGGTGCTGTCTTGCTGTGCTGCTGCCTTACTACCACTGTTCCACTTCGATCATCTCCCTTCAAAGCATGTCCGCTTCTCACATCTTTCAGCCACTTGCCCTAAAATTGTCTTGTGTTACTCAGTTGCTAATTTGGTCTCATCATGCTCTGGTAAAGCATGCTTTATTGTCTAAGGTGACATATAAATAGAACATTTTGTTCTTCAGGTGGCCTTGAGAAGCAGTATCCTAGTTGTTATCATTGACTTACCAGCCACACACATACTGACTATCAGAGCACGTCAGAGGCTAGGAATACTGTATCCCCAAAGCCTGTCCACATCGAGAAGGCACAAGTCAGGAGCATGGCAGTATACTCCTATTTGTCTGGATGACTACAGCTCTGATGATATTCTGAGCTTGACACCATCCAGAAGAAAGCAGCCTGCTTGACTTGCACCCCATCCACCCTTTAAACACTCACTCTCTTTCCATCACTGGCATGCAATAGTGGCAATGTGTCCCATCCGCACGCTGCATTGCAACAATTCACCACTGCTACTTCAACAGCACTTTTCAAACCCAAGACCTCTGCCACCTACAAGGACAGGGTAGCAGATAGATGGAACCACCACAACCTGCATATTGCCCTCCGAGCTAAAAACTGTCCTGACGTAGAACAATATCATCACTCCATCACTGTTTCTTTTTAGAATCCTGAATCTGCTCCTTATCAGCAATATAGCATACCAACAGCACCTGGATTGCACCAGTTGAAGAAGGCAGCTGCGCATCACCTTCTTGAGGGCAACTAGGGAGGAGCAATAGATACTGGCCTAGTCACAACATTCATATCCCATAATATATAACAAAAGCACCAATCAGGCTAGGTGGAAGGAAGTATGTTTGGCGGGGCGGGGGTGGAGAACAAGCTCTGTTCCTCATGAAGTGACGTTATTGATGGAGAAAGGATGCTAGTTGTAATTCAACACGGGTGCTGGAATCCAGACAGCAGGGCTGGGGAACTGTAGGCCTCAACACAGCATTTCTTCCAATTTCCAACTTTGGAATAGTGGAAGCAAATCCAGCTCTTGAATTCCAATTCCATATGCCTAAATGTCCCCAAGAGATGTTACTCGTTTCAACTAGATGGCCTCTGATGTGGAGAAGAGGTAGTTTGAGTACTTCTGTATATCTTGTTTAATGGTAAGTGCAAGAAATAGTATTGAGAGCATCGGGAACTGGTATATTGAGGGTTTGCAGTATAGACTAAGTAGAGGGGGCAGATTCTGATTGGCTACAATTAATGAGCAAAAACAGTGCACTTACTTGCTTCGTGTTGTCAACATGCTCCTGAGATACAGAGGAATGGAAAATTTCAGTTTTGATCCATGCCGGTTTCCCCAAATTAGTATACCAGGGAACGTGGTGGCATTATGGTACTGTCACTGGACTAATAATGCAGAGCGTGAGACTAATGTTCCAGGGAATGTATTCAAATCTTACCATGGCAAATTGTGAAATTTGAATTTGATAAAAGAAATCTCTATTTGATACTTAGCCTAGTCATCAAAACCTATTTTAACAGATACTGACTCTGGGCAAAAACATTAAACAAAAGTCTTAGGAGGTCTCATTTACACATGAGTCCTCATGCGCGTTAATGTTATTGATTTCTGATTCCTCCCTGAAAACCCCTCTGACAACTTTGTGCCTTGTCAGCGACACCCAGATCCCGTGCCGTGCCATCCCATCCCAGGCAGGAATATTTAGATAACTAGCAGCGTAAATGGAGAGGCAAGAGTTCTAGAGCAGGTTCTGGAGAATTTCTACAACATATCTCCTGTCTTCTTTCCAGTAGGGGGAAAAGGGCTCTGCTGGAGATAAAGCTGAAGAAGAAAAAGTCTGATTATGACATGTCAGGCAGATAATATTACAACCAAGAGTTAGGTGGAATGTTGAAGGTTCAGAAGAGAATTGAAAAAGAGAAACAAAGGGAGAGTATGAGGGGAAAAAAAACTGGCAACTAAGATAACAATAAATATATAAATATTACATAAGTGCCATGGACCAGACCAAATCCCCTCAAAACAGAGCCTAGACCCTAACTTTTACCTTATTTAAAGGTAAGTATAAGGTGCTGCATTTCAGATGTGATTTGATTGGTTAAACTGATAGGTTTTAAGCAGAACACACTGTTCCATCAGAGTTAAAATACAAACATAAAAGAAAAATTAGCATAACCTTAACTCTTTCAAAATACTTAACACAATGTTTTAACTACTACTCATCAACTATTCCAACGTAATGGCATCCCATAAACACACCCTTGGCAATGGCAAATTCTGCAAAACAGATTTCGCTCACTTGCTATCTTCTCCGGTCTAGGAGAAGGAACATGTCAGAATCTAGCAGCTTCAACTTCAAAAACCCCAACTTCAACAACTGAAACCCAAGCTAAAAAACCTGGGTGTGTGTGTGCCTGACTCCAACTAAAGTTTTTGAGAAGATTTGTAGCTCGCATTGTGGATGAGGTTGTAGACTTGCTTGCCAAGCTGGTGTGTTTGATTGCAGACGTTTCATCACCCTGCTAGGTAACATCGTCAGTGCATGTCCGGTGAAGTGTTGGTGTTCTATCCCGCCTGTTATTACGTGCCTTGGTTGCTGGGGTGGTTGGCATCACTTTTGGTTCTGTTTCTCAGTGGTTTGTATATCGATTCCAATTTAACATGTTTGATGGAGTTCTGGTTAGAATGCCAGGCCTCCAGGAATTCACTGGCATGTCTCTGTTTGGCTTGTGCTATTATGGAGGTGTTGTCCCAGTCAAATTCGTGTCCTTGTTTGTCCGTGTGTATTGAGACCAGTGAGAATTGGTCATGTCTCCTGGTGGCTAGTTGGCATTCATGTTCTCCTTATTGTCACTTTTCTTCAAGTTTGGCCAATGTAATATTTGTCACAGTCCCTGTGTGGTATTTTGTATATTGCGTTAGTTTAATTGCTTGTGGGCTTAGAGTTCTTTTATGTTCATCAGTAGCTGTCACAGGGGGTGGTTGTTGGTTTGTGGGCTGCCTTGATAACTAAGGGTCTGAGTAGTCTTGTGGTCGTCTCTGATATGTCTCTGATATATCTGTGATATGTCTCTGTATGGTAGGGTGCAGGTGTGTCTGGCCGTGTTGTGTCTTGTTGTGGTCTGTCGTGGAGATAATGGTGGATTATGCTTTTTGGGTATCCATTTCTTTTTAAAAACTCCGTATCAATGTTTCTGTTCTGCGTTGAGTTGCTCTGCATTGCTACAATGTGTTGTGGCTAGTTTGAATAATGTCCTGATGCAGCGCCGTTTTTGGGTGTTGGGTGGTTGCCTGTAGGGTTACTGGATCAAAATTCTAGAATTCCCTTTCTAATGGCTTTGTGAGTCTACGTGTACTAGAATGGACTGTGGTTCAAACAGGCAGCTCACTACCACTTTCTCAAGGGCAGAGGGCACAGATTTGATGTAATTGTTGAAAGAAACAATGTTGATATGAGGAAAATCGTTTTCATACATCAATTAGTTAGGATCTGAATGTACAAGCTGAGAATATGCTGGAAGAAGGTTCAGCCAGGACATTTGAATGAAGAATGCCCAGGATTTTTGGGACAACTTGGGAATGAAAAGTCAGTGAATCTTTACAGAGCCAACATTGGCCTGGATGACCTTATTCTGTGCTGTGACCTTTCTTTGGTTTTAGTTTCAGCTTCATTTTAATTTGCTGAACCAACTGCAAATAAGTCCCTGCCACCACCTCAGCTACCAGAAATGATTACCCCAGTGTGATACCCCAGTGTAATTTGGTAATGTAAATGAAACTACATCCCTGAAAAAATTATGCCTGATAGGGGGAAGAAGTGAAGGAAACAAATAGAATCGGCAGATTTAATAGATGCTGCTGGTGTTTAAAAACAAATGAGAAATGAATTGATAATTGGAAAACACAAGTCTTACCTCTTTATCTGTATCCCTCTTCCTTGTGCTCTTGCTGCCAGGCTGCTTGCTGTTGCTCCTGATGCTCTTTTCACACCAAGAGATTTGATAACCTCACTACCGTGCACATTCTGAGAAGATGGCAAATACTTTCGTCACAGCCAGACTGTGTTGCAACTGATTCCAAAGGCAGACCTTGGTCTACTGAGGTGCAGACAAGTGCATATTCATGTTGTCAAATTACTTGAAGGCCAACAAAGCTACGAGGGTGTGTTTCACTTGTAAATGTGGCCAACATCATCTCTAGGTTTCAAAATGTGTAACATTTATCTTGTCCAATTTAATTATATGTTTTTCTTTTTTAGATCAGCAGTATAAATTTTGAATTAAAAAAAATGCTTCCCTTTTTCCTCATGATCCAATTTGTTCGCTAATTGTGCTCTATGTTTACCTTTGTTCGGTGTGGTATGTATTTTCTTAATGCTTCTTTATACATTGTTAAATTGGAATCCTGCCTTATTCCTGTCTTCATTGCTGTGCAGAAATTGTTCCAAAACATTTTGACTCAGTGCCTTGAATCTTCCTGAATTTCTGATCAGGTTCCAATAAAACTGTCTCATTTGGATCATCATTTAAGACACTCACTGTGCAGCACTATACATTCTTATGTATTGAAGGGGTAAATAATGAATCATGTATACTGTAGGTTGCCTTTTTTCAGTAAATGGTGGATGTTAGATGCTATGGTACTAATTGAAAAGAGTAAATAAGTTCTTGTAGTTGTTTAGTCAATATTCCTACCAAAATAACATCTTGCATTTATATAGCAACTTTAGCATAGAAATGCACCCAAGAGATCAGACAAAAAATAATTCTTTCCAGAGAAGGATATACTTAGAGGAGTAACTAAAAACTTAACTAATCATCTCAGTTTTTGTGAATGCTTTTATAAGAAAAACAAGAAATATAGAGGCAGAAATGTTTTTGACAAGAATTCCTATTTGTTAGAACTAAAGATACAAGAAGCTGAAGATACTAGCTATCTTGTTAGAATAAAGGGACGTTTGAGGAATGTAGAGTTCTTGGATGACTGGTGTCGGCAGTGATTACAGGGATGGGAGAAGCAGCTCATGTTTGTAATATGACGATGAGAATTTTAAAATTGAATTGTTGGACTGAGCGAGAGTGTATAGCCCGGAGAACTTGTGACATTCAAGTAAGACTTTGATACAGGTTATGTTAGGGTAACAGAGTTTTTGGGGATGGGAACAAAGAAAGTTGCAGACCATTCAAGAATGAATGCTTAATAAGTTGGGAAGTTTGGTTAAGAAAGGCGATAGGTTTGTTTGGACATTAATTACCTTGCTGTTTGAATCTTGGTTTGTATAAATAGCTACTGCGCGTGTCTAGTAAATCAACACACCTCAAAATATTAATTTTGTGGAATATTGTGTTACTGTTACTAAGGGATTATTCCTATTCCTGATGCCAGTCTTGACAATGGCAACATGCGGAAAGTAAAAGATTGGGGCTCCTATTAGCTAAAAATTTGAACACAATCTCGGCTGGTACTTGAGCATGGTATTAAGAGAGTCCTAAGCTTTGGAGGGAATGATTTTGGGTGTGTGTTTTTGCAACTCCTGGATGTAAGGGTCTTATTAATACTAATTGAAAAAAATAAACAGTTCTGATACCACTAAAAAATTAGATTCCATAATGGCCTTTGAGATTATTTTTGATACTTGAAGCATATTGAAACCTAGGCAATTATCCATTGCTTTCTTTGGTATGGTAGTTACTAATATGGTCTCAGTTGCTCATAGGTAGAAATCACATAGAGAACAAAGCTATTATGCCTGTAGAAGTTTAACTCCACATTAACTCAAATCTTCTACTTTACTATTTCCTTGTATCTATTAGCATCTGTCTGTTTCATTCATAGTTTAAGTTGACCTTGATTGACTACTTTGGTAATTCTCTGTGATATTACATTCTAAATTTTAATATTCTTTAGTGCGAAAAAATCATAACTACTATCTCTAACTACTTATTATAATTTTATGGCTCTTTGTTACAGTTTCATCAATTAGTGGATGTTTCATTGTATACCCTCTTTAAAACTTTGTGCTGCTTTGTTTGAGCCCCTGTAATCTTTTCCTACTGGACTAAATGGAATCTAAGGTTTTCAAATCTCTCCTCATAATCCTATTTCATTAAATAGCAAAACAGGCTTGAGAGGTATGCATGTTCTTGTACTGTATTCCTATGAATCTTTAAACCTTTCTGTTATCACCATAAATCCATTTTGCATATTTTCTAGGCTGCAGCATATTTTCCACATTGGCCAGTGGGCAAGATACCGTATGCTTCTCAGCATTCATGAATTAACAACAGGAGCGGAAGGAAGAAAATTGAATGGTTAAAAATCATTAAAATGGTTTTCTTGAGCACTCAATTTATGATCATTTTAGGAACATTCTTAATCTTGCTGACATAATGTGCAGTGGTATCCATGTGAATTAAATGCTCTTAAAACCTGGTGGGAGTTGAAAAGAATAGGATGTTAGTGGTCAAGAAATTCCAAATGGTTGAAATTTTACCTTATTTATTTGTAAAACTATTCCAAACCTCTGGAATAAATTTATTGGCGACTATCAGATGTCTATTGTAACCTATGCATTCAGGATACTAGTGCTTCAAAATTGCTAATACTTGGGCTATGTTGCGTTGTAAAATCTTGCATAGTTAGTACAAATTTTGACTTCATTTATGCACTTACACTTTTGAAACCTGAAATCTAGTGGAAGGTCATATGAATGCCAGGACAAACTTTGTTGAACATATGCAATATAAAATATGGTTAGAATTTGTTTTAAAGACTTGTCTCTTCTTCCTATGATATCTTGCTACAGTAAGCAGTAGCTTCTTCAGAATGTGCTGGATCATCAGATTCACTAGCAGGAAATTGCACTTCAAATTGCAGTAGCAGCAAAATTAAATCTTGAATTTTGGCATGATAAAATACTGAGAAGTGCACAATTGTCATCTACTTCCCAAAACAGATTACAACTGGGTTGTCTGACTAATGTTACGGGAAACAATAGTCATCAAGCAAAGTAGAGAGAAGTGAAAAATAGAATAATCCCTTCTTTTGAGTTGGGAAGATTGAAGAAACTAGAAGATGACCTAATTTTGCCATCCTAAGTGTACTGTGTATTGCCTTGACTGCAAGTCCCACTAAAACAAGGATGCTAATTTGTTTGTGCTATATTTGAAAAAGTTTATAATAGTGCACTGAGGGGATTGTTTTATTTTCCAACTTCCCAGCTTTTTTTCACAGCAAGATAGGACTTGTATTGGATTGTCAGTTCTACATTTTAAAAACTAAATAAGCTGAGTTCTAAAACATTCAATTGCCAGAGATATTTCTATTCATTTATTTCAGTAAACGTAAGAAAAATATTTCCATTTTCTCAAATATACCCATCATGAGTTTTGGTCTCTAGTAGGACCCACATTCTGATGGTCACTGCTTCTTTATTTTAGCACGTATTTAATAAAATATTGAGCTACAAAGGTGTAAACATAAATCAAGACTTTCATGCCTTGGATCACCTCAATATCCTATGGTCAGAAATGAGGCTGTTTTACTGATGTTAGCGCAATGAGTACAGCACCTAGGCTTTGCTGATAATTGGCAAATAATATGCCAGGCAATAACTATCTGTACAGAGAGAAAATCTGGCCACAATCCCTTGACATTCAATGGCATTACCATTGCTGAATCCTCCTCCATCGATATCCTGGGCTTACTATTGACCAGAAACTGAACTCAATCAGCTGTACGAAATGCTGGGGCTGCAAGAATGGGTAAGACCCTGGGAAACCTGCAATGACTAACTCACCTTCTGACTAACCCATGCCTGTCCGTTATCCACAAAACACAGGCCAGGAGTGTGACAAATACTCTCCACTTACCTGGTTGAGTGTAGTTCCAACAATACTCATGGAAAAAAGCATCTATCATTGTTTGACGAAACCCACCCCCCCATCCATCTTTGTCAACATTGCATCGTGTTCAGCATCATTTGTGGTTCTTTAGGTACTGAAACATCATGTCTAAACGTGGCAAGATCTGGTCAATATCCCACGGTTGGACTGACCAGTGGCAAACGAGATTTGAGTCAAACAATGAACTTCATGAAAAAGAAATAATCCAATCATCGCCTCTTGATAGTCAATGGCCTTGGCATTAATGAGTACCTCACTATTCATACCCTGAAGGTTACTATTGACCAGAAATGGAACTGTTAGACCATATGAGCACTGTTCAGAAAACTAGGCCAGATGGTGTAAATTTTGCACTCCTGACAACACTTCACCTTCCCATCCCAAAAAAAATCTACAATCCTTTCCTTTGAAATAAAGTCTGTGATAAAATGGGTTATTTTAGTATGTTTACATCATTGGGTTTGGTGTTTGAAGTTAGTAATGAATCCTGTCAAGATCCTGTTCAATGGCTTCCATGAACTTGATTTAAAATTTATCAAGTACTTAACTGGTATATAACGTTGTGGAGAGACTAATTTATTTGAAAACAAAATCTATTTATAATTTAATTGAAAGCCTCATTGACTAGTATTTTGTAGCCTCGGAAAACAATTTTGGCAGCTCCTGTAAGATCCTGGGTATCTTTGTAAAGGTAGCGCTTTGTGAATTACATGTTCTACTGTGTACATGATGATTACTTAATGCTTGCCATTTGGATTTGAAAGCCAAGTTTTTTTCATTAAAACAAGCAGAATTCTGGAGAAACTCAGCAGGCCGAGCAGCATTGATGGGGAGAGCAAAACAGAGTTAACACCTCAAGTCCAGTATGACCCTTCTTCAAAACTGAAAGGTGTTGAGAACTAGTTTATCCTCGTCCATCTACATCGATGCTGCAGTCAAGAAAGCACACAAATACCTCTGCTTCCTCAGATGCACTACAGCTTTGTATGGCAACTACTCTGCCCAAAAGCTCAAGAAATTATAGAGAGTTGTGAACTCAGCCCAGTCCGTCACGAAAACCAGCCTTCCTTCCATTGACTCCATGCACACTTCTGATGCTTGGGGAAAGCATCTAACGTAATCAACTGACCCCTCCTTACTCTCTCCCGTTGGCAGCTTTTCCACAATTACTCCATACAGTCCTCACAGAAATGTTACTACTATAGTTGAACTGTGCTTCATGTATATACTGAAAACTGATACATATAAAGAAAACCAGCAGTTGTGAACAGTGTGCAGTGTAGCTTGATGGTGGGTCTCAGTAATAAGATACACTGGATTTAGCTACAGAGCGTGAGGACCATGTAATTGGCAAATTGCTTATGAAATATAACAAAAGAAAACCCAGCTATAACGACTTTCAAAATTTTGATTGAAGAGCAATAATGAGCTCTATTCTTGTTAAGTTTGACAATTGACTTCGAAGGTTGGCAGACTCAACCTTTAAACTCTTCCCTGTCATCCAGCCAACCTTCCTTTGCTTAGACAGTGTATACTCACATCCATCATTGCTTAATTAAAAGTGAATAGGAAAGCTGGTAGACCAACAAATCACAAAAGTATGTGGGCAGTAATCTCATTTATCATAAAATTAATGTAGCAGTGCCAACCTGATTATATCTACCTTTGTTCAGCATGTACTTAATCTTTCATACATATCAACATTTAAAATTAGTAAGATTAATCTTTAATAAATACTGAGGTTCCCAAAGCTTCTTGGTCTGTTAACATTCTGTCCTCCTGACCTTTTTGGCAATGGAAATTTTCTTGTTTGTTCACTGACAAAATGTCAAACTAGGACGTTCCAGTTTTGTGGGACGGTCAGCTAAGTGTTGCAGTTGTCGGGAATGGACATTTGTGCAATTTGTGATGTTTAACTGGTACCATTCCATTGGGCTGAAATTATCATGCAATAAGTAGTCTGGTCTGTTCCCCATTGATTTGTTGCATCCTTGCAGAGTTCCCTTCTACAAACAGTAACATATGGTTTGAGTTGTTCTACTAACATGGATACTGATATTCCAATAGCACCACTTGAAGTGATCTTATGGTGCAAAAAAAATGGGGCGGTTCTTGGATAAATGGTGGTGTTTTTGCTTCTCCTGCCCCTGTAACTTCTACCATTCAGAAAAGACATGTTTGGGATGTTTTATCAACAAAGTAAAACAAAATAAAGCATCACATCTGCTTGGCAAGATAATAAAATGTGAGGCTGGATGAACACAGCAGGCCAAGCAGCATCTCAGGAGCACAAAAGCTGACGTTTCGGGCCTAGACCCTTCATCAGAGCTCTCTGATGAAGGGTCTAGGCCCGAAACGTCAGCTTTTGTGCTCCTGAGATGCTGCTTGGCCTGCTGTGTTCATCCAGCCTCACATTTTATTATCTTGGAATTCACCAGCATCCGCAGTTCCCATTATCTCTGATACACCTGCTTGGCATCTAGTTTCTTTCATGGTACAGAAAAGAAAAAAACATCAGAGTTAACATTTCGAGTTGGCGACCCTTCCTCAGAACTCTTGCATTGTATTGGCGTTTCACTTATCCAGGGCAAATGGAGAATCGTGTGGCATGCTGTTGCAGGATAGACTTTGGGAATAAGCAGCTGAATCACTCCCCACAGAAAACCAAACCTCTGATGTGTTCGTGCAGTCACAATACTTGTGGTTAGTCTAGAGATGATGGGAACTGCAGATGCTGGAGAATCCAAGATAACAAAGTGTGGAGCTGGATGAACACAGCAGGCGGGTCTAGGCCCAAAATGTCAGCTTTTGTGCTCCTGAGATGCTGCCTGGCCTGCTGTGTTCATCCAGCTCCACACTTTGTTATTGTGGTTAGTCTAGTTCAGTTTTTGGCCAATGGCCGCTCTTTGTATTCAACAATGGTGATGACATTGAATGTCAAGGGGAAATAATTAGCCTCACTTATGTTGGATATGTTCATTTCATGCTATTTGTCCGATGAAAATATTTCTTACTACTTATCAATCAAGCCTGGAAATTACCCATATCTTGGAGCATGCAGGTAGGGACTGCTTCATTTTTAGAAGAGCTATGAATGGAACTGCACAAATACCTTCCAGTCAAGGAAGAAACCTTGTCCACTCAGCAGCTGATATTTTGCTGCAGCAACTCTCTTCTCTGAAATTAGGTTATCTACATGTGGAGCCACTGGAGATGGGTGAGATCCTAAATGAATATTTCTCAACGGAGAAAGACATGGAAGCAAGAGAATTCTGAAGTAAATAGTGACTTTGTGAAGAGGTGGGTTTGGTGGTCTGAAGACGCATAAAAGTAGATAAATCCTTTGGACCTGATCAGCTGTATCCCAGGACATTGTGGGAAGCTAGGGAAGAAATTGCGGAGCTCATAATGGAGATATTTGTATTATCAACTGCCACGGGTGAGATGCTGGAACATTGGAGGGTATCTAGTGTTGTGCTGTTATTTAGGAAAGTCTGCAAGGAAAAAAACCAGGAAATGACAAACAGGTGAGCCTGACATCAAAGGAGGGTCAGTTGTTGGAGGAGATTCTGAGATACAGGATCTGCATGCATTTAGAAAGGCTAGGACTGATTAGAGATAGTCAGCATGGCATTGTACGTGGGAAATCATGTCTCTCGAGTTTGAAAGAGGTAGAGGGTAATGCAGTAGATGTGGTCTCCATGGACTTTAGCAAGTCTTTCAACAAGGTACTATATAGTAGACTGGGTTAGTAAGCTTAGATGACACGAGATCCAGATAGAGCTTGCCAACTGGATACAAAATTAGCTTGACGGTAGGAGACAGGGAGGTGGTAAAGGTTTGTTGTTCAGTCGAGAGGCCTGTGGTGAGTGGTGTGCTTCAAGGATTAATGCTGGTTCTGCTGTCGTTCGTCGTTTGGATTTGGATGAGAATATAGGAGACGTGATTAGTAAGTTTGTGCATGATACCAAAATTGGTGGAATAGTGGAGAGTGAAGAAGGTTAGCTAAGAGTACAACAGGAATTTGATCAGCCGGACAAGTAGGCTGAGAAATGGCAGATGGCGTTTAATTCAGATAAATTTGACATGTTGCATTTTGCTACAACAAACCAGAGCAGGACTTTACACAGTTAATGGCCATGCCCTGGGAAGTTGTGTTAAGCAGAGAGACCTAAGGGTGCAGGTACGTAGTTCCTGGAAAGTGGCATCATAAGTAGGCAGGGTGGTGGAGGAGGTGTTTGGCATGCTTTCTTCATTTAGAGGATCGAGTATAGGAGTTGGGAGGTCATGCTACAGTTGTACAAGACATTGGTAAGGCCACATTTGGAATGCTGCATACAGTTCAGGTTGCCTTGCTATAGGAAGGATCTAAAATTACAGTACAGGAACAGGCCCTTTGGCCCTCCAAGACCGCGCCGATCGAGATCCTCTGTCTAACCTGTCATCTGTTTTCTAAGGGTCTGTGCCCATTTGCTCCCCGCCCATCCAGGTACCTGCCCAGATACGTCTTAACACACGCTAACGTGTCTGCATCTACCACCTCCGCTGGCAATGCGTTCCAGGCACCCACCACCCTCTGTGTAAAGAACTTTCTATGCATATCTCCCTTAAACTTTCCTCCTCTCACTTTGAACTCATGACCCCTAGTAATTGAGTCCCCCACTCTGGGCGGAAAAAGCTTCTTGCTGTCCACCCTGTCTATACCCCTCATGATTTTGTAGACCTCAATCAGGTCCCCCCTCAATCTCCGTCTTTCTAATGAAAATAATCCTAATCTACTCAACCTCTCTTCTTAGCTAGCACCCTCCATACCAGGCAACATCCTGGTGAATCTCCTCTGGAAGGACTAAGCTTTTGTGGACAAGAATGTTACTGAGACTGGAAAATTTGAGTTAGAAGGAGAGGTTGGATAGACTGGAACTTTGTTTTCCCTGGAGCGTAGGAGGCTGCGGGGAACTTTAGGTTTATAAAATCGTGAGGAGCGTGGGTTGGGTGAATAGCAAGGTCTTTTCCCTGGGGTAGGGGAGTCCAAAACTAGAGGACATAGGTTTAAAGTGAGAGGGGAAAGATTAAAAAAAAAACACCTAAAGAGCAACTTTTTCACACAGAAGGTGGTGTGTATACAGAATGAATTGCCAGAGGACGTGATAGAGGCAAATACAATTACAACATTTAAAAGCTATTGGATAGGTATGTAGGTAGGAAAAATTTAGAGGAATATAGACCAATTACACACAAATAGGACCAGTTCACTTTAGGAAACCTGATCGGCATGGATGATTTGGGTAAGGATCTGTTTCCATGCTGTATGGCTCTATAACTCTTGACTCTGTTATCATCATCTGTTACTACTGTTTGGAAGATGAGCAGAAACTTGGCTAAAATGAAAGAGATTAGTCTGGAGAAATCAAGAGGCAGTGGTGATAGTCATATGGATGCCTGAAGGTAGGTGATGTTGAATGTGGAGTGAAACAATTAAGGAAACAGTTATTAGCTTTGAATGATATCTGGAGAAAGTGACTGATATGGTGCACAAATGAGAAGGATGGTAGAGCCTAGTGGAACTTCTGAGGAGGAGAACAACAGAACCTGCAAAAACTCAAATGTAGTGCACATTATGACTAGAGAGGATTTGACATTGCATGTGAGGGTTACATATTTTGAAATACGTTCTGTTAGAATTCATTTACAACTTTGTAAATATCCAGGGATAAATTATCTATGTATCTTGTATCTTGTCTTCACAAAGTATTTTGAATAAGCCATAATAGTTATTGGATTGATTTTAACTACTCTGGGTCAATAGCACACTGACGGTCTGTTTTACGCACTGTCCAGTTTTTCTTTCCAGTGATGTGGCAGTCATGGCAGATGGTTGAATTTGAATGAAAATATTTGGAATTAAGAATCTAATGATGACCGTGAGTCCATTGTCAACTGTCAGGAAAAACCTATCTGGTTCATTCATGTACTTTAGGGAAGGAAACTGCCGTCCTTACCTGGTCTGGTCTGTATGTGACTCTGAACTGTCCGCCGGGCAATTAGGGATGAGCAATAAATGCTGCCTGGCCAATAACACCCTTATCCCGTGAATGAATAAAGTCAGAGGGAAAATCACCTCAGTTGTTAAAAGGGACCCATGCCCTGTTGTCGCCTATTTCCGTCTGTGGAAACAATTGAGTTCACCTTCCTGTAGGGCATGGCCTTGCCAAAATGCATGCAAGTGACTGTGGAGTAGATCAGATCTCTCAAACTGTTGAATTATCTGAAGAATTTTTGAGATTTTATAACTTCAAGTTTTCATTTAAGCACGGGAGAGTGAAAATGAACAAGTTTAAGATGAATCCCCTTTCTTAGTATATTTATAAGGAACAAAAGGTAAGCAGACTTGCAGGAAGAGAGATTGTAAAGAAGAGTTAAAGCTCAGAGATATATCTTTAGGATGAAGTGAGGAATACCCTGAGAAGAAGATTGGAATTCAAGGGGTGAATCATATTTGTTTTTTTTAAAGGATCAGGAGGGACTCTTGAAGGTGGATAATATTACAATTATTGGTAAGTTTAAAAAAAGAAGGGACAAAAATAATTGGTGGTCAGATTGCTTCAGACTGACCAAGGTGTGGATAGTAAGAATTGCAGACACTTGAGCCAGAGTTAGATGCAGTGTGGAGCTGGAGGAATGCAGCAGGTCAGGCAGCACTCAGAAGAATATGAAAGTCAATGTTGTGTCCTTCCAGCTTCACGCTGTATTGATTGAGACTGACCATAATGTCTGGAATAATCAAAGTCAGGGAACGGCAAACGGATTTACACAAAGGATATTCTTGATTTGCAAAGAAACAATCCTTCCTAATACATGGATTGTGTATGATGTGAGGGGACAAGAAGGAAGAGACCACAAAATGCCATCTGGTGCCCAATCAGGTCTTGAGCCCCAAAATCTGGTCAGACACCCCAATGCTGCATCGGAAGTCATGTTAAACTAAGATGCTATCGACGCCGTCGTGGAGGTGAAAGCTTCATGATAGTATTTCGAAGACTAGCAGGGAGTTAATACTGGTGTTCTAATCAATATTTATTCCTCGATCAGCACACGTGCACTTTTTTTTTTGCTGTGTGTGAATTAGTGTTCCAGTGCCCCAACTAACAACTAAAACAATTGATGCTAATACATAAAATACCAATTTTTTAAAAATGTTAGAAGTAAGGGCTGTAATCTAATAAAGGCATAAGATGAGCAGAGAGATCTTGGTGTCCATGTACACAGATCCTTGAAAGTTGCCACCCAGGTTGACAGGGTTGTTAAGAAGACATACAGTGTTTTAGCTTTTATTAACAGAGGGATCGAGTTCCGGAACCAAGAGGTTATGGTGAAGCTGTACAAAACTCTGGTGTGGCTGCACGTGGAGTATTGTGTGCAGTTCTGGTCACCGCATTATAAGAAGGATGTGGAAGCTTTGGAAAGGGTGCAGAGGAGATTTACTAGGATGTTGCCTGGTCTGGAGGGAAGGTCTTACAAGGAAAGGCTGAGGGACTTGAGGCTGTTTTCATTAGAGAGAAGAAGGTTGAGAGGTGACTTAATTGAAACATAGAAAATAATCAGAGGGTTAGATAGGGTGGATAGGGAGAGCCTTTTTCCTAGGATGGTGACGGCGAGCACAAGTGGGCATAGCTTTAAATTGAGGGGTGAAAGATATAGGACAGATGTCAGAGGTAGTTTCTTTGCTCAGAGAGTAGTAAGGGAATGGAATGCTTTGCCTGCAACGGTAGTAGATTCGCCAACTTTGGGTACATTTAAGTCGTCATTGGACAAGCATATGGACGTACATGGAATAGTGTAGGTTAGATGGGTTTCAAGTTGGTATGACAGGTCAGCACAACATCGAGGGCCGAAGGGCCTGTACTGTGCTGTAATGTTCTATGTTCTATGCTACAACAGAAATTTTAAAGAAACAACTAAACTAGCCCGTGCTAAAGAGTTCTATTTGAAATGCATTGGCACTGTTTTTGTCATGAGATTTTTCTTTTTATTCATTCACGGGATGAGGACAGTGAAGGATGTGGACTGGCCAGCATTTATTGTCTATCCTTACTTGCCCAGAAGAGTCACATGTAGCCCAGACCAGGTAAGGATGGCAGTTTCCTTCCCTAAAGGACATTAGT
The DNA here is from genome assembly GCF_030684315.1 of Stegostoma tigrinum. Lineage (NCBI taxonomy): Eukaryota > Metazoa > Chordata > Chondrichthyes > Orectolobiformes > Stegostomatidae > Stegostoma > Stegostoma tigrinum. The sequence goes on from NC_081354.1 coordinate 154,702,540, forward strand.
GAACTAGATTGGCTTTTCCCTAACAATTGGTAATGGATTCATGGTCATGATTAGACTTTCAATCCAGTTCCATGTTCTGCCGTGATGGGTTTTGAACCTGGATCCTCAGAACATTACCTTCGTCCCTGGATTAACAGCCCTGTAGTAATTCCCACTAGGCCATTGCTTCCCCCTAGATTCCTTCATGGAAAAAAAGGATTTGAATTCAAAAAAGCATCTTTCACAACCTTACAAACTCCGCACCCCCCCCCCCCCCCCCCCCCGCAACTGCGTATGTAACAACCAACACAGTATCAGTTGAAATGTTGTCTTTGTTGTTATGTAGGCAATTTAGCTGCTAATTTATACACAGAAAGCTCCCATAATTAACAATGAAGTAATGGCTTGAGGGATCAGAATTAAAAATCTGAAATGTTTTCCATTGAAGTATACACAAAAAAATTAAAACTGAACAATTGAAAAGTTTTCTGTTTTTACCAAAAGAAGGAAGGCCATATACCACTGAAAAGAATGGTCATTTTAGCAGTAGTGCCATCTGGTGTTTTGAAGGCTGAAGCATATGTAGTAGTTGCGTATCTAGAAAGCTGCAAAACATTCAAGTAGATCAGAGATGTGGCAAAATTGCAACCCAGAAGCAAGTACATTGCATGTAACATGTTTAAGTTTTATCAAAGGAATCACAAGTGAAATGTTAATGTGGTTTGCTGCTATATTTTGGACTGTATGTATCTGGAGTCACATAGGGGTTACATTAAAAATTGTGTTTAGATACTTTTTGTTGAATTTATCTTAAGCAGCAATTACAATTTGGAAATAATTGAGAGGATACTTTCAAATGTGGAGGCACAGGAGGCTGCTTTAATGGTTGCAGTGTGTTTCTGAGGCCCCTGGTTGGCTTACATTGCTTTGATATTGGATGTGGGGTGTGGCAGTGTTCTCTGTAATTTTTCATTAACCTGCATGGTCCTATTAGATCAGCTTCTGAAGAAAATATCTTGCAGCTCTACAGACAACAAGCCAAGGAGCAAGACTAACTGAGCTGTTCTCGTAGAGAGTCTGCAAAGATGTGATGGGCGGAATAGCCTCTTGTATTTCTACTACTATTATAGACTGCTTAGTGTATCCATTTCCAGTCTTTTTCTTATTCATTTGCTTACATCATCACCATTAAACTTTATTTACCCTACAATGAGAGTCAATTTGGGAAAGGCTCTTAAGAGCACATACGTTCCCTTTGCAATGTTGCTTCTGGAAGGGGCATTAGGATCAAAGTGGGCACAGCAAGAGAATGAGGACAGACCCTGAAACAGACTGTCAGTAACTCTGCAACGCACTAGTTGACTGCAATCCACATGTTGGGAGACAGTGGCGCTAGTAGTCAGGCGGCTGGAAGGATGTATGGCCATTCAGAGTTAGAGTAATATGGCCCAAACTGGTCCATGCTGACCATGATGCCCACTCAGCTAATTTCAATTGCCCGCATTTGGTCCAAATCCCTCTAAACCTTTCCCATTCATGTACCTACCCAAATGCTTTTTATATGTTGCTATTCTACCTGCCTCAGCCACTTTCTGTGGCAGCCCATTCCATGTATGCATTACTCTCTGTGTGAAGAAGTTGCCCCTCTTGTCCTTAAATATTCCTCCTGTTACCTTAAACCTGTGCCCTCTAGCTTTCAATTCCCCATCCCTGGAAAAAAGACTATATGCATTTATCCTATCTATGCCCCTCATGATTTTCTACACCTCAATCATGCCACCCTTCAATTTCCCATGTTCCAAGGAATAAAGTCCTATCCTGACCAACCTCTCCCTATAACTCAGGCCTACTAGTCCTGGCAACATCCTCATAAATCTTCTTTACACACTTCCCAGTTTATCTACGTTTTTCCTATAACAAGGTGACCAAACTGTACACAAGCCTCATCAATGACTTATTCAACTGTAACATAACATTCCAATTCCTATACTCAATGCCTCAACTGATGAAAGCCAGCGTTCCACATGCCTCCTTTGCCACCCTGTCTACCTGTGATGCTATAATTACCTAAATTATGACCTGAGTCACATCAGACTTGACTTCCTGCACACACATCCATGCTGACAACCCCCAGTCAGATGATGACTATCTAAATGTTGGTTGACCCTGTCCCTCAAAATCTTCTCCAATAACTTGCCTATCATTGATCTCAGCTCACTGGCCTCTAGTTCCCTGACATGTTTTTACTACCTTTCTTAAACAATGGAACAACACATATCAACTCATCATCCCATTCACATTGAAGGTGCACTTTGGAGTAAGGAGTACTTGGAAGTCAAGAAAAGGTCATACCTGAAAATTTGTTGGAATTCTTTGAGGAGGTAACAAACAAATTAAACAAAGGTGAGCCAATGGCTCTGATATATTTGGATTTCCAGAAGGCTTTGACAAGGTGCGATGCAGAAGGCTGCTAAATAGGATGAGCCCATTGTGTTAGGGGCAAGGTACTAGCATGGAGAGAGGACTGGCTCACTGGTCGACAGTAAAGAGTATGAATTAAAGGGTCTTTTTTTCAGGATGGCAGCCAGTGACTCGCGGTATTGCACAGCAGTCAGTGTTGAGACCACAACGATTCACGTTATATGTCAACAAATTGGATGAAGGAACTGAGGGTATTGTTGTTAAGTTTGCAGATGACATAAGGAAGGGATAGGTTGTGTTGAGGAAGCAGTGAGGCTGCAGAAGGACTTCAGCTGGCTAGGAGATTGGGCAAAGAAGTGGCAGATGGAATACAATTTGGAAAAACATGAGATATGCTCTTTGGTAGAAAGAGCAGAGGCATGGACTATTTTCTAAATAGGGAACGGCTTCAGAAGTAAAGGGCCTAGGACACCTAAGATTCACAAGCAGGGTTAATTGGCAGATGGCAAGGCAAATGTAATGTTCACTCTCATTTTGAGAGATCCAGAATACAAGAGCAATGCTGTACTGCTGAGACTGTATAATGTTCTGGTCAGACTGCCTTTGGAATATTTTCAGCTGTTTGGGCCCCGTGTCTAAGAAAGGCTGTCTTGAGGGGGTCCAGAGGAGGTTTCCAAGAATGATTGTGGGGATGAGGGGCTTGTCGTTATAAGGATCAACTGAGGATTTTGGGTCTGTACATGATGAAGTTTAGAAGGAAGGGGAGGGGCATCAGATTGAGACTTACATAATCCTGGGAGGCCTAGATAGAGTGGAAGTGGAGAAATGTTTCCATTAGTTGAGAGACTAGGACCTGAGGGCATAGCCTTACAGTGAAGGGATGACCTTTTACAACTGAGATGAGGAAGAATTTCTTTAGCCAGAGGATGGTGAATCTTTGGAACTCATTGGCCTCCTCAGCTTACTGTGGCAATTGTTTATTGCACTTAAGACAGAGAGAGGTTCTTGATTAGTAAGGGAACAATGCAAGAGAATGGTGTTGAGAAACGTATCAGCCATGATTGAATGGTGATGCAGACTCGATGGGTTGAATGGCCTAATTCAGCCACTGAATTTTGTAGCCTGTGGTCCAGTTAATGTTATTTCTGTATCATAGTGGGTGAGATGCATACTACGAATGCTGTTTGAGCAGTCTAACCAATGGACGAAACGACTAATTGTCAACATTATTGAACTATAGCTCTGTCCTCCACTGTCTCTATATTTTCAGACAGCTTATTTGCAGCCCCACTGGATGAGCCATTGTCTTTGATTGATTTCATTCCTCTTCCGAGCAACTGTCTGTAGCTTTGTTGTTCCATCTGACCTCCAGATGAATGCCTGATCACAAATCTGTCCTGTCAGTAAGACCACCTACTTCCATCTCTGCCCCACCACCAGACCCCAGCTCACGTTAACCCTGTAACTGCTGAAAATTCTCATCTATCTTTTATCACCTTCAAACTTGAATATTCCAACATACTCCTGTTTGACCTGCCATCCCACTAAACTTAAGCTAATTCAACACACTGCTACCATATCCTCTTATTGTTGGCCTACGTTGATCTCAGGAATAACACTTCAACTTTCAAATTCTCACCCGTGATTTCACGTCATTCCATGGTCATGTCCCTTCCTATCTCTAATAACCTCTGGCTTCTTGTGCATCTAAATTTCAATTATTTCGGTCATTGTTGGAACTCTCAAACTCCCTGCCTACCTTTCTGCTTCTTTTCTCCTTCACAGACCAGCTTTTGAAGCTACCTTTTGGTAATTACTTGAAGATGTCCTTAAGTGACTCAGTGGCAAACTTTACGAGACTGCATTGCAACATTCCTCTACACATAGGGCACCATTTAAATATAAATTGTTTTTTGTTATTGAAAGCTATTTCATTATGGCTTGACTTTCACACTGAGGGATTACTGATTGTAGCATTTTCATGGCTTTTATTGACTGGGCTTAAGGAGATGGTTGCGTGAAATTAAAAGCTGCTTTCAACTTTTTGAGATCTGCGATCAGTATTTGAAGCTTCTATCTTTGTGTGTAATATTTCCCAGTATCTGTTTTTCTTTCTTTCATGTCTGTTTTCTCCCCTCCACTTTAAATGCTTTGGCTCCTTACCAATGTATGGCTGTCCCCTTGCAACCGTGAAGCCATAATTTAAGGGTTTTTTCAGAAGGTTTTGCTTTTCACATTTTCATCTAGACCTATTATTGTTCCTTTATTTGGCTCATTGCAATAACTTTTACCTTACACAATTATCATTTTTTTGTCATTTTTCCTTGCTTCCCCCAATCCTACACCTTCACTTTCGTTCATTCCTTTCCTCCTGTATTCCCCTGTCTTATTACATGCTGAAAATCTGTTGCATCGCTAACCTTTTCCAGCTCCGATTAAAAAGGTCATTAACCTGAAATATTCACTTTGTTTCTGGCTCCACACATGCTCCCTGACTAGCTCAACACTTCTAGCATTTTATTGTTTATTTCAGATTTCCAGCATTTGAGATACTTTGATTTTCACAAGCTGTAAATTATGTTGGGTGGCTAATGAAAGACCGCGGGGAATTGTGGAGGCGCTCCTTATTTTGGTTATGTTTGTGTTGGTACTGTTGGCAGTATCAGTGGAACTGGAAACACTGATTTTTCAATTGATCTGATGTTAAGTTTTCCCATATACCCCCCTATAACTGCAGCCAACATCATTTGCCGCAGTTATGAGTGATGTAGTCAAAAATGCTTTCCAGACATCAACCATCTCCTCCCCCACCCAGTGATTCTGTCAGCGGCAATAGCTGGGCAGAGCTGCCAATTTTAAAATCAGCTCAGATCCTGCCTGTTTAAGGGCCTCCTGTGCCTGTGTGTAGAACGTGCTTTGAATGCCATACCAGCTGGTTACTCTACCAGCTGGTGTTACATTCAATAGGATCACATTTAAATAAGCAGGCTCTGTACTGATTTCAGATTCTGCAGCTTCAGAATACTAAGTAGAGACTGCTGACCATGTAGGAGAGCCGACTACCGCAAACTTTCAACTCTGTAGCGGGGATGACTCTCAGGTAGTGCTGGGTGGTACTCTTAATCATGGCTGGCTTTGCAGCAGGCTCAACAGTTTTACTTATGAGAGGGTTTGTGAAGGAGTCTAATAGATTCAGCTGTTCTTGTGTCAGCTGGCCTTGCTTGAAGCTCTAAGTGAACTAGGTACGTTCTGCTGGAAAACATTGGAGATATTAATGCAAAGATTTGCATTCACATAGCAGTTTTAACGTAGTGTGACAAAATGCTCCAAAAAGACACCAGGAAATGAATGTTGAGAAAATGAAAGGTTTGGGAGGATGGGAGTTGGTTTTCTAGAAGAGGTGGAATTTTAGAAGGTTATTAAAGGGGGAAGATGAAACCAAAAGAAAGGAATTGTAGATAATTGGAATGAAGTAGCCCGAACTTTACTGCTGATGATGAAACGGAAAAAGACAGATTGAGGGAAGCTCAAGCTTGAGAAGCAGAATTCGGGGTTGGTGGAGGGATTATTGAAAAGGATAAGATCATAAAGGATTTGGAGTTAAAGATGTGATTTTCAAATCTCTTCTCTGATGAACAGATGATGGACAGGATATTCAATATGCATTGATGATAATAGAATTTGGAATAAGACTTCATGATAGCGAAATGGTAGGTCAGCAAGGAGATCATTGAAATGGTTGACAGCCCGGTTGTGGAAATGAATGTTTGAGGCAAAATGTAGCAATGTGGCTAGTAGTCTCCACTAGGTTTTGTGGTGACAAAGTTTATATATAGTTTGTTAATAAAAAAAAACAAGTGAAAATAGGTAGTTGAGAAGCAGAGGTATCGCAATTAGCAGCTAGATTCCATTTGTATTTTGATTCTGGTGGATAAGAAGTTTCTACTTGTTTGGATACGCACATGAAGTAATACATCGGGCAAATCATGAGATACCACAGCATTCCTACTCAGTACATGCAAAGTGAATGTGGAGTTGATGAAAGCAATTGGCAGAAAGGTACTTTAATAAATGTGGCTTACAAACCATTGAGTCATACAGCATGGGAACAGACCCTTCAGTCCAACAAGTCCATGCCAAAAATGTTCCCAAATTAAACTAGTCCCACCTGCCTGCACTTGGCCCACATTCCTCCAAACCTTCCTATTTGTGACCTTATCCAGATGTCTTTTAAATGTTGTAACTGTACCTGCATCCACCACATTCTTTGGCAGTTCATTTCACACATGAACCACTTTTTTTTTCTCCCCTCTCCTTGAAAATATGCCGCCTAGTTTTGAACTCCCCCACCCTAGGAAAAAGACACTTGTCATTCCTTATTAATTAACCTTATCTGGACCCCTCATGATTTTGTAAACCTCAGAAAGGTCACTCCTCAACTTCCTATGCTCCCGTGAAAGAAATTTCCAACCTTTACAGTCTTTTTATAGCTCAAACCTTCCAATCCCGGCCACATCCTGGTAAATCTTTTCCGAACCCCCTCCACTTTAATAATATCCTCCCTATAACAATCTAAACCTTTAATTGTAAATTAACTATATTGGTTTTAAACCCAAGTACTCTGTCAGCTTCTTAAATTAATTTTCTATTCATTTTTTAATTCATAACTGATTTAATTTTCCTAGGCTATAATTATCATTTAGTAATACAGTGATTCAAAGTGTTTGAGTTGGGGGCATTTGAATGCCCCACAGGAAATGCCTCATTCTTTTTTTGCATGCTGCATTATGTCAATTTCACATTCTCTCCAAAAGAGAAGTTTAAAAAGCTGCAGCCCTTAAGACTATCATTCTTTTCATCTGTAATTGTTTACATAACATACTTGGAATAATTCAAATACATCTGATTGTTGCTTAAAATATACCACTTTCCTCAGTACTGTACCAGGGTTTCCACTATCTTCAGAGACGTAAACCATTCGTTTAATTTAGTTTGACCGTCATAGAATAATTTTCCTTTGTATTTCTCATCATGAATGGCATCTGATATCAAAGGGAATAAACAGTTTGCTAAAATTAGGTTGGTGCCCAGCTCTTTGGCAATAGCCGATAGAAGTGACAGGAAGAACAAAAACATCCTACTTCTCCGAAGCACACAGTCAGGGGAAACTCATTGAGCATTTTTAACTTTCACGTACAAACGACTAGAAGTTTGAATGTGTGGCATCATCTTGAATGTTCCTGTGGGGGCCTAATGCAGTTCACCGGGGATGCAGTTCTTGCCGACAAATTTCAATGGTAACAAGGTGTGAAGCTGGATGAACACAGCAGGCCAAGCAACATCAGAGGAGCAGGAAAGCTGAGGTTTCGGGTCTAGACCCTTCTTCAGAAAATACAAATTTCAATATCCACTGTACAGTTTCTAGCCCATGATTGGTTTAAAAAAAGTTATCATTGTTAATGTTTGCCACTGAAGCCACATATAAATTGAATTCTTAGTTCTGAATTCTAATTTGAACATGTTTATCTAGATTATACAGGTTGCTCAACTGGGCTATTAATATCGGTTGTAAGTATAAGCCAGACAAATTAGCCCAGTATTTTTCAGAACTGTTATTGTACCTGGAAACAGGAAATAATTTATAAATAAATATTTTGTAGTGAGTAGAGACCTTGATTATTCTCAACTGAGGTTTCGTTTCTGCTTGTTTGTGCTAGTTACAGCACTATAATCTAGGCAATATCGCACACAGGTGCTATGACCAAACCATTTGGACTCATTTTTAAAATCAAATCAGTGTTTGAAGAAAAAATAAGTGTCTGGGAAGACTCTTCAAATCAGATTTTCTTAGGCATTGAGGTTTTGCTTATCAAAAAAAGAAATTACAACAAAACTCTCTCATATATGCCAACTAAATTGAAAAATCACTCAATAAAGTTGTTGAAGACATTTTATACCTGATTGTCCACAAGTGGAAGATCGAACATCAGTAATAACATATTTCATTTTAACTGAAAAGCCTCATCTTCATCTGTATTAATATTACACTGGATCACCACTCTTCAATATACTATGAAATATTTTAATGGGGAAGAGGAGAAAGAGAGGAATAATTACTTTCTGTTAAAACTCCCTAATGCACTGGTTCTGGGTAGACTTTTGCCGTGTGAGTTTGCAAGTGAATTATTGTGGACTGTTGAAAGTGTGCTGGTCAAGTTCCAGATTGTGCTCAGAGCAGAAGTCTGATTTCAAGAACCAGTTCAGTCAGTTGTATCTATTTCAATGATTTGGAATTAGAAACCATCGTCATTTCCCATGCTGGCCTGGATCGGATATTAATTCTTCACAACAGCAGAGATAACTGGCCTTTTAGGAATTAGTGTAGATGGAGTTGGCTCAAAATTATCTCCCATCACCATCAATTAACTGCCCACTATATTTAAGAAGAACACTGAATTTCTAAAAGAACTCCAAAGATCTGCTTCTCTATCAGAATGTTGTTTAGCTAATTATTATTTTTCCAGCAGCTTTTGCTTACAACCACATTTATAGCATATTTGGAGCACATTTTGAGACGGTCAGCAAGGCTGGACATGCAACAGTTGACCTGCCATGTCTTAGTTCGAATGTGTGTTTATTCATGCTAAAATGGATGGTAGAGTTGGAACAGCACCAAAGAACAGAATAAACCCAGCAGATAACAAGTCCAACAAAGAAATCAGGGTTTTAAGCTTACATAATCTCATCTATCAATCTTACTCCCTCAGATGCTCTGACGACTTGATCGACTAATGACTGTCCTCTCTAGTGGGGAAGTCTCATTGGAGTTAATATGGCAATGATTAGAAATGAGTCTTTGACAGTCTTAATGATCAGATACTGAGCTATCTCCAAGAGATTGGGCCACAGAGTTATTCTTAGGAACGTTTGATAATCAACCAGCAAGGTTGTTTATCAATGACATATTGAATTTTAGACCTGTCACTGGTGGCTGTAACATTCGCCATTTGGTTTCTGCATGTTATTGTGTAATAGGCCCTAATAGGGAAAACATTGAAAAATTCATCACTCCTGCATGCTGTGAATCTGCATGGTTTTGTTTTTAAAACACAGCTTTACCCCAAATACATTTAAAGGTTCCTAAGGCTTATGCCTTAACAAACAGAATTTCACTTGGATAAGTTAGTTGTTCAGGCACAGACCCTCTTTTATTCTTCATAATGGGTATATGTGCATGTCAGAAACCATGTCGTTCTCAATTAGTCTTGATCTGTTCCAAATATGGAGTGAGTTTTTGATTTTTCTTTTAAAGTTCTTTTCCCCTAACAAATCCCTCACTTGAAAATGTTGATTCTTTACTGGAAGATATTACAGTCTTACAAACTGAGAAACTAGAAGCAGGAGTATACCATTTGACCCTTTGCTCACCATTCAGTACGATCGTGATTAGTCTGCTATCTCAATGCCATGTTCCCGCTTTCTTCCATTCCCTTTGATGCCTTTTTAAAATCTGAAAATGTATCTATTTCCTTTTCAGTGACTTGGCCTCCATAGCCTTTTGTGGTCAAGAATTCCACAGGTTCTCTACCCTTCAACTGCAGAAATCTTTCCCCATTTCACTTCTAACTGATCTACTTGAAACTGTGTCCTGGTTTCAGATTCCCCTACCAGAAAAAAACATCTGCCCTATATCCTGTCTTTTCAGGGCTGTTTGAATTTTACACATTTTAATTAGATCCGCTCTCATCTTTCTGAACTCGAGTGAATGCTGGTCCAATTGAATCAAATCTCTCCTCATACAACAGCCCTCCCATCCCCAGTAGCATCCTAGTGAGCCTCTGTTGCACTCCCTCTAAGACAAGTATGCCGTTCCCTAGTTAGGGATACCAAAATACATACAGATCTCCAGGTGTGGTCTCACCAAGGCCCTCTTTGGCTTCAGTAAAACACTCCGACTGCTGGGCAGCATTCTCTTGCAATGAAGGCCAATGTACCGTTTGCCTTCCTTTATTGCTTGCTGCATCTACCTGTCTACTATCATTGGCTGGTGTACGAGGACACCCAGATTCCTTTGTCTATCCACAACTCCCAATAGATGACCATTTAAATATTATTTTTCCCTTCTGTTTTCAACTTTGAAATGTTTGTCTTCACATTTAGTCACATTTTACTGCGCCTGCCTTATGTTTGTGCACTCATTCAATTTGAAGCCTCCTTGCACACTCTGCCAGCTCTCAATCCTGCTCAGTTTTGTTGTTGTCAGGAAATGTGGAAATGTTGCGCTTGATTACTTCATTCAGGTAACTTATTGAAATCGTGAATCAGCTCTGCTGCTTTGCTTTTACATTCTTAAATACAAAACTGTTGAACTGTATAGGGAGCTTTACAACTGAGAGAGAGTTTGGCCCAAATGCAAAGTCTCCGGAAACAGTCACTGGATAGAGACCAGTGCTGATCAATGTTTCTAACGGGAATCCAGAAATCATTGATAACTTCAATGATAATGGGAACTGCAGATGCTGTAGAATCCAAGATAACAAAGTGTGGAGCTGGATGAACACAGCAGGCCAAGCAGCATCTTAGGAGCACAAAAGCTGACGTTTTGGGCCTAGACCCTTCACCAGAAAAAAAACCAACTGTGGTAACTTCTCTGTTTTGTTTGTAGGATCTGTATCACCTTTAGCTCCGTACATGTTAGACTTGAACCTGGAAGCTTTCTGTTGTGCATGATTTAGTTATTCAGTGTCTTAATCAGTTACCACCATCAGGCAATCTTTTTGCCAAAGACATTGGTGTATCTTTGCCAATTCACCTATTCCCTCTGGCTTTGAAGCAAAGTGTCTATTTGCAGAATGTCCATATTATGAACAGACAAAGTGGGTAAAAAAGATTCTGATGAAAATCTTAAAGTTGTTCGAAGCATTTTGCCGCTAGACCATGGATATGTGGAAACCTAATCACTGAACTCTCTGTTTGACATTGGTTAAAGAGCGGTTTATATTGTTACTTACAGACTTTAGTTTACGCCAATTTGATAATACAGCAATAGAGTTTTAAAAGACTGACAGATTAGTTAAATGTGTGGATGCATATCTGAATGAAATAAATATCAGGAACTGGTGGTAGGACATAAAAAATAGACAATTGGTTAGGTAGAGGTCAGGATGAAGTGACCCGTAGGGTCTGTAGTGTCAGAGCTTATAACTGAAGAATGCAGACACAATTGTGACATGGATCCAGAGAGCAGAGCAAAGATGGATTGGATGTGAACATTTGGAATAGGAGGGACAAAAGCCTGGGAAGGAGAGGGAAAAAGTACAGAGCATATGTAGAAAAGAGTAGCAGTCAACAAAATGAAGCAACAGCAAAGTGATTCTTAATGTAATTGATTGAGGAGGAGTGGGAGCTCAAGTTTTATGTAAATACGTGGGACAGAAGGGAAATGATTTAATTTTTTAAAAATATAGTTAGTGGCTAGAGGCTGGATAAGTTCAAACTATATTAGTTGAGCCCAACCTTTAACGAATATTAAAATAGTGTGCAACTTGAGAAAAATGATGTCATGTTAATGGTGTCCTCGACCATGATCATACAATCTCAAACGCATCCAAAAGGATTGTGATCCACTCTAAATTATAGCTACAGTCACTACAAATCGCTATTACTTGTCTAAAATCTCAAAAGTGACAAATAGGCCTTGTTAAATGACAATAATGTACCAATTTGTCAGTGTAAAACGTTCTAGGTTGGCTATATATTGACTGAAAATGAACAACAATTGCCTTTTACTAGGTCAGTCCATATCAGACTAAATGGTATTTGTGCTGTATTAATACTGTGTATTGTATCTGAATGAATTACACCAGTAGAAGTGCCAAGATTCTTCCAGTGATCTAAAACTTGCCTAAATTACAAGGAACCTGTTCATAATTTGAATTGAAAAAAATGGAAATTTGATCTGGTTTTACAAAAAATAATGACTCCGACTCTACTCAGGTTTTAATCCTCTTTAGATTTTACTTTTTCTTACAATATAAAATCAAATTGTGATTTTTTTTTTATTAAGTACTTCTGTTTGGTTCTGAAGTGGTTAACAGTTGAGCCACTTGTAAGAAGGGAGAGGCCTTATTGTGAATAAGTTTAGTTTTCATGGTTGGTGGCTGAAGGCTGTAGAATCTTTGCATGTATGCCTAGAACTTTATTTTTAGAAGATAGATTTTTGTTGGCAAACAGATCTCCATTCTCCTTGTTTTCTGTAGAACTCAATTGGAAGTCAGGTAACATAACACATAAGTGCCTTAAATGTTTAATTTAGAGTCCAGGTATTGAATTGTTGTATTCCAAAGAAGCGTTTTAAAGCTTTTTTAAAGACTTTGAAGTAAAAAGAACAACACCATCCACTGCTTTAAGCCTTTGTTAAAATGGAAAATAAAGTGGAGGTTCATTCCTTGGTTTATTTTATTCATAGAAGCCTTGTATCGACATTAGTCGAGTCAAAGATCGGTAAATCTACAATACTTGACCATATACTAAATCTGAAACCTTGGAGGAAATCGATTTGTTTTAAAGTATTTTATTTCTTAAATTTAAAACTTTTCGGTGTGTACGGCTTCATGTAATGTCTCAAATCTAAATGTATCGAAACTGCAGTGTTGACTTGAGAGATTGATATGTTTCCGTTGAATGACTTGATTAAGAAGCATGTAGGGGATTATATTGTCATTGGATTAGTCTGCTAATAACTTTGTTAGACTGAAATAAATGCATGTCGGGCATGCTGACTTTTAAGTAGTCAGGCCTGGGGGTCCTGGAAAAAGCATAGGCCTGAAAAGGTGGCAAATTTTTGAGGAATTATCTCCTGCTTCACCCCGTTTGCATAGCTGTGATTTATTTGACGTGGAATCCATTGCCTTTATTTCTCTTTTTTAGTGTTGTGCATCTTTTTGTTTCTACCCTGCCCTCATTTATTTTGAAATAAATCAGCTATAAGAATATCGGTTTACAGAAATGTTGAATTTTCATTATCTTTAGAAATGTTCTCTTATTTTCCCTCGCTCCTGTCCAAAGGTGCAAATTGTCTTTTCAAAATTAATTCTTAGCATAATTTAAAGCACAAGTCTTTTATGATGGTTCTCCCTTCAAGAAAGGTAGAATTTCAATGTTTTACCTAAAAGGAGCATTCTGCTTTATGCTTGTCGAAATCTTTTCTTGTCAACTTTAAATTGTTCATGTCAGGGGAGAAGGAGAACCTGCTGTTCATACTATGGGACTAGTATTCTGTATGAAAAGATAAATTAAAGCTGCAGTGCCCCATAACTAATAGTGTTCCCTTCAGGGAAGAGATGTCTGAAAAGTGTTGATAGTTTTCTGATGTTGAAACCGTACAAAATTTGTGCCCATTGTGTTTGGATGTTGGCCACCCCAGACTTTACCCTTTTGAGATTTAAGGACTGTATCTTCATTCTAACAAGCCCCAAACAATACTGAAACCTTAGACCTTCTATTTTAAAACAAGCAAAATCCACAAAAAGGGAGGAAGTTAGGATTGAAAACCTTGGTGTAAAATATCCAGTTCTGAAATACCTATCGAAAGGCCTTGGTTGTAGACAGTGATAATTATTTGATGTTTCAAGGACACCTTGTATTTTGTCGTTTTTCCCCACATAAAAGAACTAACAAAACTGAACATTGAAAAAAAAGAGGAAAATACTGTAAATAGGTAGCTGTGAAACTCCCGAAAATTGAATATATCTTTCTACAGTCATTTACATTTTATTTAAAAAGTGTTGCATTTCCTAGATTTTTGTGCCAAAACCAGGCACGTAGCTTCCCCAAGCAACAGCAAGCTTTTGTTGACTTTTCAAGGAGTGTCATAAGAAATGGAATTAAGATTTTATTATACTGTTAATCTGTAGGAAGCAAATGGCTACAATTTGTTGGATTTTGTAAAGAAAATTGGAACTTCAAAGGTATCAAAATCCTCAACATTTGTTTTAAAAATCCGTACACTCAACCATTTTTTTTGCTGCATTTGTTTTAATGTCTAAATAAATGTAAACATGCTTTCATTTTTAGTCATGTGCCATGGCAATGCTAGGTTGATAAGTTTTTGGATTTCAAACGATTAGTGAACTGTCAAATATTATTAAATTACACAAGTTTAATTAATCCATGTAAATATTTTCTGGAACAAAAACAGAAGTTGCTGGAAAAGCTCAGCAGGTCCAACAGCATCTGTGAAGAAAAAACATCAGAGTTAACGTTTCGGGTCCAGTGACCCTTCCTCAGTATATTTTCTGGTTCGATTCTCAAGGCTAACATGTTGTATATCAAAGGATTTGAAACTTCTGCCACTTTTTAGGTAGTCAAGATCGGCAGTTTGCTAATCTTGCAAAATTGTCTGCGGAAGATGAAATTTAGTAATTTGGATGGAAGGAATGCAAGTTATTTGTCATGCAGATTTATGTAGCTTGTTGAGGATAGTCAGCAAGTTTTCAATTATTACACTGCTAATTTTTGTAACAAATTGAAGAGATTATTTTTAATAATTTTGATTTGTTCATGGATCAGTATACATCATCTACTGTACGTAATATCCATGAATATGTAGGAAAAAACTTGGGGGGAGGAGGGTGACAAAAAAAATGCGATACCAAGAAGTGGAGTTGGGGTTTTCAAAGTCAGAATTTCCACAACTCAACAACAAAATATCTAGAATCAAAATCCAGTGAGAAATCTGTGTACTTATCTGGCAGGTAGCTTCCTAACACTGTTCACAACAGGGCTCTTGGCATTTGAAGGTTACTTGATTGCTAGTTTGTATGCTCTCACAAGTTAAGGGGACATAACGATTATGAAGACGTCAGATAAGAGACCAGGCAGGCGAAAAGGGAGAAGCACTCCAGATGAGGTCCTGTGGGATCGAGGGAGGGTCATTCATGTACGACCATGTGTATGTGCCTGACAGACTGTGAAATGGTGCGTTGTTGCACGGCTGTGGTGCACCTGGGCCCTTCAGTTGTGATTGATTGGTTTGGTCATGTGTAATGGTCCCATCTGCTCCATGTTGTTTTCTTTTACTTATAAACAGCATTCCCAGCGGCTGAAAGTATATGAGCTGCATTTTGTCATCTTCACTTATAGTCAAACATAGCTGTGTGGGTAAGATATATAAAGTCCATTTTAAGCATTGCTATTTTAATTTGCTCCCCCCCACACTCTCACTCACTCTCTCTCTCTCTCTCTCTCTCTCTTTTCCATACTCTGTAAATTTCTTTGGGGAGTTGAACTGTGAAGGGCTCCTGTTTTTGTTTTATGTGTTTTGAATATTAGGGAAAAAAAATTGAGTGAGGGGCTTTTGTAGAATCTGCATAATGACTCTTACGGCAGTGAGGAGTTTTTTGTAACTGAGCCAATACTTAATTAAAGCGCTGACATCATGGTGTTATAATTAAGCGTGGCATTAATTAAGCTAGAAAAACGAATAGTTTTTTGGGGGAGAGCAGTGGTATTGTGCAGACATTTGTTTATGGAATGGAATAATGGAATTTAAAAATCTATCTCCTTAACTTCCTCATCTCCAACACCAGTACAATTTCAGAGCAACTGAACAACATGAAATTCCATATCCCAATTGTTGAATTGAGTTTGCTACCTAGAATTAGTACTAAAATGCCGATCGGATTTATGCATCCTCATAGCTAATTACGCATCGGAGAGCATCGACAGCTGCATTCATCATCATAAAATGTAATAATTAATGACATTCCAACAAAGAAAAATATGTAAATGAGAGCTCATTAGCATTTTCATATTCAGCTTCGATAATGCTTTTGCTGACAAGGTTGTAATTAATGAAAATTCATGTTGTAGTCAGGAGATTGGAGCAGCTTCATTCCACTCACAGTTCGCAATTGCTAGAATTAGGAGAAGTAAAAAGGGGTATCCTTGCCAATACAGAGCTCTGGCACTAACCATAAATTGAAAGTGAAGACTTCTCTCGATAAGCTTTCTACTGTACTGTTTCATATAGTTTAGCAGACTTTGAAGAAAAAACTTGCTTTGCATGTCTTTTGCAGATTTGCCAAATTCTATAGCTCTTTTTTTTGGAGCACTTTTAATGAACTCAAACTCTTTGAAGAGTTTCTGAGGCTGTAATAATGGATATTTTTCTTCCTTTAAAGTACATTTTTCAAGCCTATCCGATAGTGCTGGAGTGCAGAATGATTTCAATGCACTTCTCATCATCAAGTCTGTCACCTGGTTAAAAACTTCTCACTTTTTTTTAATCTTTCAGAGCCATTTAGATTTATAGACAGTGAAAAATGTTAGCCCTGTGAAGAAAAACTTTGAAAGCTCAGGCTTTCAAAGTAATATAGTGATGAAATTCTTGTTACTGTATAATGCACTGGTTTGCTAAAGAGACCAAACACCTTTACGGTTATCCAGCTCTGTGTTGATGTAATATATATTTTAAAAATTTCTATCTCTTCCACAACTAGCAATGTAAATTTTACATACTGAATACACTAAGATATACTTTCATTGTTATAGCTGTTTGGTAACTTTGTACAGCACGAAACGTTGCACTTGTTGCAGGCCTGGAGCTTACAGAGTACAGATTGTATTCTGGTGGAAGGTACCATATTTACTGTATGGAATAACAGTTGTGTTTGAATTTACAGCTAAGGCTAAGCACAATCATGTGTGTAATAAGTCACAAGAGTGGAGGTTGGCTGATTTGAACAAGCTTTGAGTGCAATCTGTTACCACATCCAGTTCAACATGTAATGTGTGGTTGTTACAGTTACAGTATACGTGTTTCATGACTGGAATCCAGTGAACTCACTGTGTTTAGATAGATTCAGCAGCTAACAATAATAACATGGTATATATTGTAACTACCTAATCTGTAATACAACCAAGTATTTACTAGAGCATGATTAGTTGTCTTAAAATAATAGTGGTGTATAATTCCAGCTGCTTCTAATGATTAATGTGTCACTGACATTTTTGACTTCAAAATCCTTCAAATTTCTCAATTCTTAAGTTTCATTCAATTTGACTGTTAATTATTTGAAGACCCTATTACCTAAAGTTTGTACTGCCCAATTCTTTTCACTATGCCTGCTACTATTTAGATTAATATAAATTACTTAATATAGTTGTAATTCTACTGCACCAATTAATGAAATAGTGTCAGTGATTTCGGTAACAGTGTAAATTAGATTATTGTATTGGTTGCATTGTTGGAGAAGTGGATTAGAAGCACAAGTTCATCCACAGCACTTCAAATGCAAACATAGAACTCTGCTGTCAAGCCTCTGAATAGCACTGCGATAAGTGTAATCATTTATTTTCAAACAACATTACGGCAATGCTTATCTAAAAATATTGTTCAAATATAGTGATCTAGTGGGGTTATAATCGTACTGCACAGGATTGCCAGTGGGCAGCAAAGTGTGAACAACCTGGCTGGTATTCTTAATTCAAAACTATGCAGTGATAGGAATTTGCCATGTTTAAAGAGCATTGGTAACTGTAAAACTGTATGCTCTAGTCTTGGGAAGTCCTTTATAATAGAATTTAAATTTATATAGTGGTGAGAATTGGACAGACTTTATTTTATATTGATCAATGTTGTAGGCCAATTCTGTTTTTTATGGTCCTGGAATAGTTTTTACATTTCTGACCAACTTTGCCTTGGAAGTGGAGATTGATATCAGTTTATTATTTACAGAATCACAGCAATAAATGTACAATATTCATATTGCTATTGAATGTAGATAAATTTAATAGTTATCATGCACTCCAGGTGGAAGATATTTTAATTTTATATTTAAGCATTCATTTTCATGGACAAAGGGAAAGTAAACAAAATTTTGAATTTAATCTACAAAGTTTGGATGAATTGTAGTGCAGGTGGAAATGGAAATTTCAGCAATTTTTGCTTTTATTTTGGAAAAATTGCTTTATTTCTTTGCCTTTGTTTCAGCTCAGAATGTGATAGCTGTTTTGCTTCCAGGCCTCAGAACTGTAATTCCAGAATAAATACTAGGAAATGCTTCATTTTAAATTCTAACCCTTATATGAATGTGTCAGGTGTGTTTAGTTAGACTCTTAGTCTCTTTCTTAGTATTCTTCTAGACTCATAGTTGAAATTACTAGTTCATCACATTGAAATTTGAGGATTAAAGCCTGTTACATTGAATTACTGATGTGTAGACCCACCATATTATCTTTGCATAAGTCATGAGTGACTGTGAGAAACTGGGGGAGGGGAGGAGAGGGGAGGAATAATTTTTAAATTTAAAGATCCAATTATTCTTTTTATTACTGAATAATTCATCCCATTTACAGATTATACCACTCAGGTGGCCATTTGACCCATTATGTCTGTCCTAGCACTTTAAATAGCTCTGTTTTTATTACAACACAGTTGGATTATAAGAGTTAAGGAAGTCTGGCTACACTTATTTAGGCTTTGGTGAGACCACACGCAGTAGCTTCATAGAAATTTGGTCTCATTAACTGAAGAGTTGTTAAAAATTGAGATGGAGATTGAGATTGACAGACTTTTGGAGAATCAGAGAATGGAGGGATTATGGAGATTGGGTGAGCAATTTCAGTTCATTTAATAGTTACAATAAGATTTTATTGCATGATTAATGCAGGCTGAAGTGAACGTATGATTCATTTTGACTGTTCTTCATAGATCCAACTAGATACAGTCCCTGTTCTTTCCCAGTACCTTGCCCTTTTTAAAAAAGATAGTTCTTGTTGTTGTTCAAGAGTCACGACTGAGTCTATTTCCACTTTCTTACGAGCGAAGTTTGGTTAGATTTTTCTTATTGGAATTTAGAATTATGAGGGAAGAAATTGATACATAAGATTCTGAGGATTCATGATAGGTTAAATGTGGAGAGATTATTTCCCTTTTTGAAGAGTCTAGGTACAGAGGGCATAAGTTTAGAGTAAGTGGTTGGACAATTAAGACAAAAATGAGGATTTTTATTTGCTGAAGGTAGTGAATCTCTAGTTTTTTTTGTTTTATTGCACAGAGCTTTAGAGGCTGGGTGAAAAATATGTTCAAGGCTGAGATAAGCAGACTTTTAATCAGTACGGAAATCAAGGAATGTGGCGATAAAGCAGGAAAGTGGAGTTGGGGATTACCAGATCAGTCCCATCTTGTGGAATGATGAAGCTAACTTTTCTGAATAAGGGCCCAGGCCCGAAACGTCAGCTTTTGTGCTCCTAAGATGCTGCTTGGCCTGCTGTGTTCATCCAGCTCCACACCTTGTTATTGGGGCTGAATAGCTGCCTTCTGCCCTTATGCATTATGGTAAACAGGGAATTAAATTTAATGGCAACAAACTAATGAAAAGTAGATCAATTCTAATATGTCCAAGTTTGCAGATGATAGAAAACTTGGTAGGAAGATCAGCTGTGAGAACAGCCAGAGGCTTCATGGAAATTTGGACAGGCTGGGTGATTGGGCACTTGCATGACAAATGGAATATAATGTGGAAACATGCGAGATTATCTATTTTGGTGAGAGGAATGATGTGCATAGTTCAGAAAATGTTGATGTCCAAAGGAACTAAGGAGTCCTTGTTCATTAGTCACTGAACAGTAGCATGTGTGTAAAGGAAGCATTTCAGAAGGCAAACAGTGTGTTAGCCATTATCATAAGAACATTTGAGTATGGGAGTGAAGAAATTTTGTTTCAATTGTATAGTACACTAGTTAGACCACAGTTGAATATTTTCTGCAGTTCTGGTATACTCTATATCGAGAGAAAGCACTTAGCATACAATGAGTGCAGTGGAGGTTTGGTTGTCAGGTTTCTGAAATGTGGAGTTGGCCTATAAAGAGAGATTGAGGAAACTGGTCTTATATCTGGCATTTGACAAGGTGGCGCATAATAATAGTTTGATCCAGAAGGTTAGATCTCGGGGGTGGGGGTTTAAGGTTGAATAGAATCTTGATCTATATTGAATAGAAGATTGAGTGTCCGTCAGAACGTAGAGGGTCAGGATAAATGGGTCCTTCTCTGGATGGCAAACTGTAACTAGTGGGGTGCTACAGGGATTCATTCTCAGACCTCAACTATTTACAATCTATAGAAATCGTCTGCAAGCATGCACAGAGTGTAACAAAGTAAAGTTTCTGGACTCTGCTAAAATCGGTGGGAAAGCAGGCTGTGGTGTGGAGATAACGTTAACAGGTAGATATTGATAAGGTATGACAGTGGGCTAGAATCTGGCAGATGGAGTTTAATGGGACAAGTGTGAGGTTGTCCATTTTGGCTGAAAAAAGAAGACAAATTATAATTTAAGTGGGAAGCAGATTCAAAGTGCACCAGTGCAGGGGGATCTGAGTGCCTTTTTGCAAGAATCACATTATTCAAGTATAGTATATGATAAGAAAAGCAGGTTGAATCCTGGCATTTATTGGATTATACATGTAAAGAAGTGTTATTACAGTTATATAAGGCATTGCTCAGACCACACCTAGGATATTGTGTCCAGTTTTGGTCTCCTTACTTGCAGAAGGATATGGTGTCCCTGCAGGCAGTTCAGAGGAGGTTCACCAAGTTGATTCCAGGGATGAAGGGGTTGTCATATGAAGATCAGTTGATTACTTGGGCTTGTACTTGTTGGAATTCAGAAGAATGGGGTGGGGGTTGGGGGGGAGTAGATCTGATTGAGGCATATAAAATGCTAAAAGGGGTTGATAAGGTGAATGTTGAACAGATGCCCCCCCCCCTTTGTCAAACAAGAGGTCGTAGATATAGAGTGAAAGGAGATACGTTCAAAACTGAGATGAGTAGAAACTATTCCTCCCGAGTGTAGTGAATCTGTGGAACGCCACGGAGTACAATGGAGGCCTAATCAATCAACAGATTCAAGAAAGAATTGGATATGTTTCTGATGAAAAGCAAGATAAAATGCCATGGGGAGCTGACAGGAGAGTGGGGTCGAGACCAGGATAAGATCAGACATCATGTTAAATGGCTGAGTGGGCTTGAAAGGCTAAATTGTGTACTCCCGCTCCTAATTCCCATGTTCCTACATTCTATTGAGTTTAGAAAATGAGAGGCAATTTCAAGGTTGGGGGGTGGGAGAGAATGAGAATACATGAAGGAAGCTTGATTCCCTGGCCTGAGCTATCCAGAACCAGGGGATATAGTCTCAGAATAAAAAAGATAAGCCATTTCAAGCTTTACTGAGGAGGAGCTTTTTCACTTAAAAGATGTTGAAACATTGTAATTTTCTCCTCCAGAGGAGAATGGAAGTTTTCTCAATAAGTAAACTCAAGAGATAGTAGCTAGAAATCTATCAACATAACATCATGAGGGGATGTCGGATAGCCTGGTAAAATGGCTTTGAAGTAGATGATTAACTGTGATTTTGAATATAGGAGCAGGCTTAAGGAACTGATTGGTTCCTCACCTATGTCGCAATAATCAGAGGGTTAGATAGGGTGGATAGGGAGAGCCTTTTTCCTAGGATGGTGACGGCGAGCTCGAGGGGGCATAGCTTTAAATTGAGGGGTGAAAGATATAGGACAGATGTCAGAGGTAGTTTCTTTACTCAGAGTAGTAAGGGTATGGAATGCTTTGCCTGCAACGGTAGTAGATTTGCCAACTTTAGGGACATTTAAGTCGTCATTGGATAAGCATATGGACATACATGGAATAGTGTAGGTTAGATGGGCTCGAGATCGGTATGACAGGTCGGCACAACATCGAGGGCCGAAGGGCCTGTACTGTGCTGTAATGTTCTATGTTCTATGATTGTTTGCTGGAATGTTGCCACTTTATTACTTAGTACTCTTAAAATAAGTATAGTGTTATTTGTTAACCGTGGACCTCAAGTCATTTTTTGCGAATGAAAAATAAAAAAGTTGCCATTTCATTTTCTATCCAATGGTACTAAAGGCATGAATTTCAGCGTTTAGATATTTGTATTTCCCATTTTGCCAGTCTAGGGTTCTTTTCGTTTGAACATATATTTTCTTCAAGTTTTATTTCATAACCATTCATCCTAAAACACCACAAATAAGCTGTCACCCAAAAGAAAACCCTGTACGTGTGCTGTGGCTGTTTTGGAGCAGGATTCATTGGAATCTTGTGACTATCTTCTGTCTCAGTCACAGAAAAAGATTTGTTTTGGGTTTGCACCTTGGTTTCTTCCCACTTGTCAGCAACTGTTTTGTGTTTGTTTCATGCCAGGCGAAAAAAACTTAAACGTGCCAGCTAACGTTGATTCCTTTTCCCCCTTTTTATTGTGTTTGTTATTGTTGAGAAGCCGTTTGTCTTCTGAAAATTATTGAAATAAGCTTGTGACTTGTTTTCAACAAAACTCTTTCGTACTTTTGTATTGTAGTCAGACACGTTATCTGAATTTTACAAATTAACTTTAAAGCATGTTAAGGCATTGCATTGATTTGGTATTGTTGTTGCAATCAACACTACTCCATCCTTTTTAAACATGTCTTTAATATTAGTGGTTGTAATTAAAAGGTGTATGACCTACCATTAAGCTTTTTGCAGTCATAGGCACTGATCAGCAAATGCGCATTGTCTTCCTGTATCACGTACCACTTGCATTGCTCAGCTTTCTTCTGAGTTTTTAAATGCTACAAATCTGGTCCAGAAAGAAAGGGCATGCTTTCTGATCTTGTGCGAGTGAGACAGCAGAGTCTTGTTTGCATTTCGAACATAAGACTTCTAGGGAAGGAATTGTGCTCATATTTATAGCAATTCTCAATCCAAGAGTACAAAATTAGGTTTCAGTAAATTGTGGTGTCGAGTACCTTCTTTCAAACTTTTGGTGTTCCATGAATTTATTCAAATTCTGGCTGAAATCTTTGACTTGGACAATACTTGGGACCACCCCGATGATATCCTAGTGCCAGAGCAAAGCCCTGATTGGGAGCAGGGTGCAGAGGTGAAGGAGTGTTGCTGCTGAGGGAAGGTGAGGAATCACCAGTGTAGTGCAAATTCTTCTATCTTGCTGCATAACTTTCTCAATTGCTACTTTGACTGAAATGCTCTCAGTCAGTGCTGAAAATTTCATCTTTAGGTGATGAGAAAGTAGACATTTCAGAGAATTGAAGATTTTCTTCTCATGCACATTATTTTGTTTTGACTATTTGCAAACCAATTTAACAGATCTGAAGGAGGGTCCAGACCAACAACAACAACAAGTACAACTTTCCTGCTCCCCTGATGCTGCTTGGCCTGCTGTGTTCATCCAGCTCTGCACCTTGTTAGAACGTAGAACATTACAGCACAGTACAGGCCCTTCAGCTCTCGATGTTGTGCCGACCTGTCATACTGATCCGAAGCCCATCTAACCTACACTATTCTCAGATTCTCCAGCATCCGCAGTTCCTACTATCTCTAAAAGATTTTAAGTTAGTTTTACTTAATATTTAGGTATGAAAGGCCTCATTTTAAGATCTTTATGAAAGAAATGATTGATTTCTACATCTGTTGGACCTTCCTCCCTCCAGAAATTTTGCTGGATTTGTTTTCCCATGCAATCCTTTAATATACCAGTATTTGAAAGACTAAATTTTCCTTGGGACCTGGCAAGGCAGTAAACAGTTTCTAGGAAAATTAAGGAGGCCATGCTTAATTTCTACATTTGCAAATTTCGCCAAATGTGAAGAGACACCAACACAAAAGACAATTTTGGAAATTTACAAGATGATTCCGGATCTTAAGTAAATGTCAATTCAAGTGAGGTTAATACCTTACTAACCAGACAATTAGAAGATCATCTGCTTATATGGGTTGCTGCTACAGTAAAATAGATACAGACCTCTGTTGTGAGTTTGAGTTTGAGCAAGGAATGTCAAGCTATTTTGAGAATCTCTTAATTTAGTCTTGAGGTGTACAAGTGGCCTGAAATAAAGGTAGTTTGCGGTAAGGGTGTGCTTGCTAAAATTAGTTCTACTTACTTGTGCTAAAACACTGAATTTCAGAGAGAGGAAGTTAAAGAATACTTTCTTTAGACATTTGTACTAAAGCAACAGGACGGCCTTTTTGTTAATAACTAGACCACTGGCTCACTGGAATTTGATGTACTGGTACTGTTAGCATATTTGCAGATGCTGCTGGGTGTCAAGACTGTGTCCTACCTCGTTAAAAGCTCACTATGTGTTCACTTCATGTTGTTCCAATTGATGGAAGGCATCCAGGAATTGTAGAATATGAAAATCTACATGTTCTTTGAACTCTTTGGGTGTCATTTAGGGTCCAAAATAAGAATCATGTACGTTTCTGCCTTGAATTACATTGCATGGCATAATGGTGAAGGCATTAGTGTATGTATAGCTAACATCATCTACAAGTAGATAGAACAGGCAAATCGTGATATCAATCAGTTAACAATGCTGATTTAACAACAGCCCAGCCATTTTGGAGCATATGCTCTAGCCTTTTCACCATTCATAACTCTATATCTGTTAAACAGAATGAAGGGCCTCACATCTGCTCTGTTTAAGAAAATGATCACAACTACATTCAGGTTAGATTGTGCTTGAGTGTTCTTGGTACAATTCTAGAAAGGTTTTGAGTTTTCCCACAGTTGTTTCACATTGCTGAAATCTGCAGGGAGGCATCTAGCAGGTGCTAATGAACCATTTGCTGACATAAACCTGATGCTGCAGCAGGTAGGCACACCAACAAGCCTTTCTCTTCAAATAGAGCTTATCTGAAAGAATGCACCAAGAAAATTAGAGATCTTCAAAGAGCCTTATCATCATTAAAAGAGTGAGAAAGATGTGAAGAAGGGCTCTCTGTTTGAGATCTTATCCTTCCTGAACATCTAGGATGGTGCCATGTACCTGAACCACAATAAGCAGCAATGTAAGATTCAGATGCCCTTCACTCAGGGCACTCTTGCTGAAATCTGGCAACTGCTGGAATCACAGCTTCAATCTTAATACAGTGGTTATGAAGATGAATATACTAATCAACCATTGAGTAACATTTTGCACCAGGCCATCCGTCATTGAATATAGAAAGTCACTGAATGTTTCATTCAGTCTTGCCAAAATGAGCAACAGAACAAGGAGAAAGGTCTTAACAATGTAAGCTTCCTCATTTTGGCGGCGGCGGTGGAATGCCATTGACTGCATGCACATTGCTTTACAGATACCACATGTTCTGTCTTGTACTGGAACTGAAACGGATTCCATTCCCTCCCTGTGCAGCTGATGTATAATTATTTGTAGAAATCCAAACAGGTCAATGACAATGGCCTAGCAGCAGCCTATATTCTCTAATGCTCTGCTTTGCCAGATACATTTCAACCTTTTCAAGCCTTCCATCCCCCATGGCCAAAAGGTCAGCAGTGAGCCTGTCTGAGGCATTTAGGCATTGAGAGGCTGGAAATGGGATTTCCATCCTCAGGGCAATGAGGTCCTGCTGGCCAATCAGATGGCTGACAGCTCTGTAATTCTGCAGTGCCAAGTGGAGAGAGGTCGCTATTTGCACCACAGGCAGTCTCAGTGGAGATCTTTTCTGGTGCCAGGAAGAGTTAAGTATAGGGGTTGGGGATGTGGTTCTGCCATGGTCAGTCAGGAATGCCCTAGCAACAGGGGTGAGAGTGGTGTCAGATGCTGGGTTTGGGAGGGTCTTGGTGAGGGTGCAAAGGCATGTACTCGTGCTGGAGTGCATGGGGAAATGGTGCATTTAATGGGCACAGAAACCACAAAAGAGACCCTCAACATCAGCTTGCATGATTAAAACTGCCAAGACTCACAGATGGTATGTGCCTGCTTACCACATTGAAAAGAATGGTGAGGGCGCCATGAAGACCGGACTGATCCATTCTTAGTCCATTCAATTTATCCTTTGTTCAGTTTAGACATTCTACTCTTATTAAGTGTTCTCCCACCGATATTTTATCTATTCTCTTCCCATTTATTTGATCTAGCAATACACACAGAATCCCACAGCATGGAACAAGCCATTCAGCCCAACAAGTCCATGCTGATCCTCTGAAGAGGATCCCACCCAGAATAAAGAGCATCTGAAGAAAATCTGAAGTGCATTTCCCATGGCTAATGCACTTAGCCTACACATCCCTGAACACGTGCTATGGCATTGGAAGCATTTGTTGGGCAGCACCGTGGCTCAGTGGTTAGCACTGCTGCCTTAAAGCGCCAGGGACCAAGGTTTGATTCCAGCCTCTGGCAACTGTGTGGAGTTTGCACGTTTTTTTCTGTGTCTGTGTGGGTTTCCTCTGGGTGCTCTGGTTTCCTCCCACAGTTCACAGATGTGCAGGGTAAGTAGATCGGCCATGCTAAATTGCCTATAGTATCCAGGGATGTTTAGGTGAGGTGGGTTAGCCGTGGAAAATGCTGGGGTAGGGAAATGGGTCTGGCTGGGATGCTCTTCGGAGGGGCCGTGTGGGCTTGTTGGGATGCTATGACTATGGGTAATTTAGCATGACCAATCCACCTAACTTGCTCGTCTTTGGACTGTGGAAGGAAACTGGAGCACCTGACGGAAACCCACGTAGACACTGGGAGAATGTGCAAGCTCCACACAGTCAGTTGACCAAGCCCAAAACCGAACCTGGATCCCTGGCCCTGTGAGGCAGCAGTGCTATCTACTGAGGCACTGTTCTGCCCAATACCACCTTCTGAGTTGGAGCGAGAGCATGCTGGTTACGGAAAATCTACTGAACTCTTTTCAGAAATTCATCCTTCTCTGTTTGCTTTACCCTTACGTTATTCCAAGTGATACTTGTGTAATTAAGGTCCTTCGTCTATTTCTCAGTATGTGGAGGTTGATAAAATTCTCTCAGTAACCTGAACATCCGCTTGTAAACTGTAACCAAATGGATGTTTTGGTTGCTTCAGAAATAGATTCACATTGCAACATTACAATGCCATCCTTAATCAGTACTCTTAATCCATTTAAGATAACAAAGTGTGAAGCTGAATGAACACAGCAGGCCAAGCAGCAACTCAGGAGCACAAAATCTGATGTTTCGGGCCTAAACCCTCCTTCAGCTCTCTGACGAAGGGTCTAGGCCCAAAACGTCAGCTTTTGTGCTCCTGAGATGCTGCTTGGCCTGCTGTGTTCATCCAGCTTCACACTTTGTTACCTTGGATTCTCCAGCATCTGCAGTTCCCACTATTTCTCTTAATCCACTTCTCCATTTTGCTTTCCCTGGCAATTTTGATTGTCTTGTATCCATGAGCATAAAGCACTCGGTCCATTTTATGTCATATTCTCCCACTGTGCCATCTTTCCAGCTATTTTCATTATCTTATAGCTCAACAGTCTCCTCACCACACTTGGTGTGTTTACAGCACAAGCATTTTAAACCTGCCTTTCACTTCCTCATAGTCCTCCTTAGCCGGTTCCTATACAATAATTTACTACCTTGTACTCTAGTACTGTCCAATACTCTCAATCTAATGTATAGTCTTCCAGGTGGCCACCAGTCGACGATTTTGAACCCCAGTTGTCAGTTGGGTGTCCACCTCCTGGAAAATACATTGAAGGAAACTGCCTGGGCTCTTGAAGGCCTGCATTGCCCTTCAAGATCTTAAACCTCGAGACCGAGCTCAAGCAACCAGAGACAGTTCGTATACATGTTCCCCCTCATGTAAGAAATAGCCTGAACATGCCACGTGGCACAACTATGACCAACAGATCTCAGCTTTTCATCTACGAATAAAAAGTACCTATCTTTTGGGATCTAGTTAGTAACTTGTTGAAACAACTAATTTTAATTCGTACCTTGAGACCTTACTTCTAACATTAAGTCTAAAACATTAATTTCATTTTAGATGAGGATCTAATTTAAAATCCTCAAAATTCTCTCACTCATCAAAATCTCCAAATTTTGTATTTCTTGGAATCTGTGCTCCATAATACTGGACTGTTATGAAAGTCTGGAAGCACCTTTGAATACTAGTACGAGTTTTATTTTTAAGTGCATTTTTGGGAAAGACCAGGAGCATCTGGCCATCTGCCTCTTAACTTAATTGAAGCTTTTGATAGGAAATATCCTTCTTCATATAGCATCCCATCAAAGCTAGTTTCAGCTCTTGAAAAGACCCATGAAAATTCCAGGCACTCTGTTGGAATGGAAGATACATAAAGTGACTGTGTGTAGATTAGCATGAGGCAAGATTGTGTCTTTTTCCACTTTTCTGTTGATTGTTGCCATTGCCATTGACTGGGTATTAAGGAAACCAACCAAGGAAAATCTTAAAGTGGATGAATGATTGAAGTGTTAGGTCTTTAGGATTTTGGCTCCCCCCCTTAATGCATGCAGTCAGTGAACAGTACATTTAGCACAGACTGCATGCAGAAATGGTGATGAGTAGGCAGCATAAAGATGGCATACCGTTTGCATCGAAATGAATGGGTGTGGGTTAATCCTGTATTAGGGTACTCATGTTTGTCTTCACCAACAGCACAATTTATATCCATTGTCTTCTATGCCCCACATTATCTTGGCCTGAGGTTTCAAGAAGTTATGTTAAACACTTTAAACCTTTGACATCAGATTAGTTTCGTGCCTCCACCATGGAGGTGGAAATAGCATCAGCATGCCACTGTTATTAACCTACTAATCCAGAGGCCGAGGTTAAATCTCATGGATTCATGTGTTTGAATCCCACCGTCTTTGATGAATTTCACTTCAAATAATAATATCTAGTATATAAGTTTGGTTTCAACAATAGTAACATTGAAACTATAAACTATTCTCAGAAAACAAACTACCAGGTTCTCTAATGTCTTTTAGGGAGGGAAATTTGCCATGTGCCTCTTGACTCGTCCATAGTAACATGGTTGACTCTTAATCTAGCAAGCAAGGACAATTAGGGATAGTCAACTAATGTTGTTCTTGTTGGTGGTGGCCACTTCTAATGAACAAATTTCAGAAATCTAATAAGTCACCTTCATCTTGTCCAGGATAGTGTTAAGGCTGTAGCAATCTTGGTTCAGTATGTGAACAGGAAATCAATTCTGTACTTAATGCTATCATGATGTTCACGTTCATGGCATTGTATAGACAAGCAGGTTGAATGAGTTTTAGAAATATTGGTCTGAATATAAACCTTTAATAAGAGTTTATGTGGCTTCTTGTTGCACTGTAGCAAGATAGCGAACCCAATATCACAGTGATAATGGGAACTGCAGATGCTGGAGAATCCAAGATAATAAAGTGTGAAGCTGGATGAACACAGCAGGCCAAGCAACGTCTCAGGAGCACAAAACCTGACGTTTCGGGCCTAGACCCTTCATCAGAGAGGGGGATGGGATGAGGGTTCTGGAATAAATAGGGAGAGGTGGGGAGGCGGACCGAAGATGGAGAGAAAAGAAGATAGGTGGAGAGTAGAGTATAGGTGGGGGGAGGTAGGGAGTGGATAGGTCCTCCAACACTTCTGCCATCCACAATCCGACCCCACCACCCAAGACATTTTTCCATCCCCACCCTTGTCTGCTTTCCGGAGAGACCACTCTCTCCGTGACTCCCTTGTTCGTTCCACACTGCCCTCCAACCCCACCACACCCGGCACCTTCCCCTGCAACCGCAGGAAGTGCTATTCTTGCCCCCACACCACCTCCCTCACCCCTGTCCCAGGCCCCAAGATGACTTTCCATATTAAGCAGAGGTTCACCTGCACATCTACCAATGTGGTATACTGTATCCATTGCACCTGGTGTGGCTTCCTCTACACTGGGGAAACCAAGCGGAGGGTTGGGGACCGCTTTGCAGAACACCTCTGCTCGGTTTGCAACAAACAACTGCACCTCCCAGTCGCGAACCATTTCCACTTCCCCCTCCCATTCTTTAGATAACATGTCCATCATGGGCCTCCTGCAGTGCCACAATGATGCCACCCAAAGGTTGCAGGAACAGCAACTCATATTCCGCTTGGGAACCCTGCAGGCCAATGGTATCAATATGGACTTCACCAGTTTCAAAATCTCCCCTTCCCCCACTGCATCCCAAAACCAGCCCAGCCTGTCTCTGCCTCCCTAACCTGTTCTTCCTCTCACCCATCCCTTCCTCCCACCCCAAGCCGCACCTCCATTTCCTACCTACTAACCTCGTCCCACCACCTTGACCTGTCCGTCTTCCCTGGACTGACCTATCCCCTCCCTACCTCCCCACCTATACTCTCCTCTCCACCTATTTTCTTTTCTCTCCATCTTCGGTCCGCCTCCCCCTCTCTCACTATTTATTCCAGAACCCTCACCCCATCCACCCCTCTGATGAAGGGTCTAGGCCCGAAACGTCAGCTTTTGTGCTCCTGAGATGCTGCTTGGCCTGCTGTGTTCATCCAGCTTCACACTTTATTACCTATAATATCACATCTGGGTTAGGATTATCTACAATGCTTTCATAATGAATACAACTTGGTTATAGCTTAAATTTAGGAGAAGGCCGGTCATACCTGAGAAATTGCAAGAGAGACTTCTTTCTGTGAGTTGCTTGGAGTGGTAACCTTCCATGTCAATAACCTATAAGGAAAGCCATATAAAGGATGCTCAGGTTGCTGTAAGGAGTCGTTTGGTAATCCATTAACTTTGTGTTGAACATTAACTGTGCTTTGGAAAGGGGTACATACAGAGTCTCCTCTATTCCCTTGAGTACCTGATCAACTTTTGAGTTTTTTATAATTCCAAATAGGGTTTTAAAAGAAGAGATTGGCGTGTTGACCTAGAATGGAGTATCTGTTGCTGTTTAACCTTACACAAACTAATGTAGCAAGAAAGAAATTAAGTATTTAATTACATTGTAAAATAAAGTTATTTTAGTTGTTGAGATACACATTTATTCCTCAAACTCTATAATAACAGCTGGTGCAAGGGATTTGTTCTCTCCTGATGTTGTGTTGAATTGTCTTTTCTGTGTATTAGATGAAAGTGAGAATCAGTGAATTTTTCAAGGTAAAGGTAAAACTGCACGTACTGGAAATGTGTGATGAATCATTCAGCACATAAAATAGAAAGATAGATTCCTCTCTTGTTTTTGGTTCTCAGTACAGGCACAGAAAACAGTAAGTACTTTTATTGGACTGATGAGGGTGAATTAGGATAATCTTTAGTCGATATTATAGTGTACTTTTGCGGAGACTTATCGATTTGAACTTGACTAGCTCAACAGAGCAACGATACCTGATAATTGAGTTGTTTATAGCATTTCAAAAGTGCTAATTAATCCAAGTATAATGGTGTGGCGGAAAATAACTATAATAAATATCACTAGAGAAGAAAGTACTGGGAAATCTATTGCACCTAAAAGCCTGTAGGTCCCTGGTGCCAATGGGTTGCATTTTAGGAAATTGAGAAAAACAGTAGCTAAAGAGATAGTGGATGTTCTAGTAGTAAGCTTTCAAGAATTCTTAGATTCTGGAAAGGGCACAGAAGATTGGAACTCCCATTATAAAGCCCTTTTCAAAAAGGAAGGAAGCAGGACTTGATGAGCGAGAATTCAGGCCTGACCAATTTATTATAATTCTTTGAGGATGCAACAATCAGGTTAGATAACGGGTATGCGGTAGATGTAATATATTTGGATTTCCAAAAATCATTGAATAACGTACTGTTGAGAAATACATAAGACTGCTCAATAAGTTAAGATCCCTTGGTTTTGGGGTCAGTGTATCAGCATGTGTTGAGGATTGACTAATTAATGGATGAGACAAAGTTGGAATAAAGAAGCATTTCCAGAATAGCAACCTGTGGAGTATCACAAGGATCAGTGCTGGAGTCACAGTTATTTACAGTATATACTGATGACTTGGATGAAGGAAGAGAATATGCTATCGCTAAGTCTGCAGATGATGCAGAAATAGATAGACTGGCATTATATACTGGTTAGATGATGCAGAGTGTACAAGAGGGATAATAAACACAGGTTAAGTGGGTAGGCTAAAGCTTGGCAGATGGAATATGATGTGGGAGAATGAGAGGCTGTAACTTTAGTAGGAGAAATAAAGGACCTGATTATTATTTAAATTGAGAAAGACTTGTAGAAATTTGCAGCATAGAGCATTTGGGAGGCCTTGTGCATGAATCACAAAAAGCTAGCATCTCAAGCTCAACAGGTAGCAGGGAAGAAAAATAGAATGTTGGCCTTTTATTTCAAAGGGAATGGAATATAATAATAGTGATGTCTTACTAAAACTATATGAGGAACTAGTTAGACAACACCTAGCATACAGTTTTAGTCTCTTCATCTAAAGAAATGTATACAAGCATTGAAGGTAGTCCATTGAAGGTCACTAAGTTTATTCCAGGTATGGAGAAGTTTTCTTATTAGGAGATGTTGAGTAGGTTGGGCCTGTGCTGATTGACATTTGGAAGAAAGGCTACCTTAATAGAAGCCTAAGATACTTAAGGGACTTGACCAGGTCGATGTGCAAAGTTTGCCCTTGTTGGAGAGTCTTTTACCAGAGGCGATAATCTCGAATAAGGCATCGCGCATTTAAGACAGAGATGACAGAATTTCTTCTCTGAGCAGAGTGAATCTCTGGGTTTCTTTAGCTCAGAGCGCAGTTGATGCTGGATCATTTAAGTATACTCAAGAGGGAGGCAGATTTTAATCAGCAGAGGAATCAAGGTTCCTAAGCAAAGGGCAGGAAAGTGGAGTTGCGTATCAGATCAGCTATAATTTCACCAAATGGTGGAGCAGACTTGTGCGTAGCGTTCCTTCTCAATGTTTTTTTGCCCTTGTGCTGTAAGGAAGTGGAAGCCAACAACAGCACACCAATCACTGTGTGGAACCTAGCTGCGGCTACACAGCTAGAGGGAGTGCTGTTCATCAGCTGAATGACACACGTCGACATTTTATGCTGTACTATATACTATACAAACTCAGTAACTACACAGTACCAGTGGACTTTTCTGTAGTAGTTTTGTGGTCCTTTATTCAAGATGCCTCTAAAATAAAATTCAGTTGCAATATATTTTAGCATGCGCCGTGGTTTAATGTTGATTCTTAATTTTGCCACACAATTTTATTAAACCAAGCAAATTTCAGTTTGCTAATCTGTACTTAAGTTAGGAAATTAGTTACCTCTAGTTTTAAATAAAAGGTTTATGACTTGTTTTTAAATTCTCACTGGAACAAGTGCAAGAGTGCCTATTTGAAATAGAGAATTGACTACTCGTTGGCACAGGTGTGGTAATGCGACAAAGCAAAAGTGGGTTATTTTACTGTTACCATTCTAGTATTGCACTGACATGCTATTGTAGGTTTTGTGGTCATGTTTTTGATTGAGGCTTGAATGCGCAGCCTTAAATCGAAGAGGAAGACTGCAAAAAGATGGAAATTTACAGATAAAACTAACTACGCAATTGAAATATATGGTGAATAATAAATTGCCTTTCTTTAAATACAAAAAGAAGGCATAAATTTATTTGAGTACTTCATCAGGATTACCATTTTCACGCTTGGTTTGCAAATAAACGGTGTAGCTTGATGGTCGCTTTCCTGGTGATGTTATTGCTGAAGAATAGCTGGGATTGTGATAATGGGACCTGCAGATGCTGTAGAATCCAAGATAACAAAGTGTGGAGCTGGATGAACACAGCAGGCCAAGCAGCATCTCAGGAGCACAAAAGCTGATGTTTCGGGCCTAGACCCTTCATCAGAGAGGAGGTCTAGGCCCGAAATGTCAGCTTTTGTGCTCCTGAGATGCTGCTTGGCCTGCTGTGTTCATCCAGCTCCACACTTTGTTATAATAGCTGGGATAGGTCAGCTTTCACTTCAAAGGTCACTTGTTCAGTGCAGAGTAGTTCTGTATTCTTATGTTGCAGGTGAATTGAGGGTCTACTCAGCTAATGAATTAAGAGGTTGTACTTTATAAAATAGGTACATTTTGAAATACCCTCTAGTTGTCTACTTCTCTACACTAAGTAAAGGCAAACAGCACAATGTTGCACGAAGTAGTGTTGTTCAAACAGCTTGAAGTATTTTTCCAATGATGAATAGTACACAATGTTTCATCACCGATTCGGTTACTAATTTACAGAATGTAGAAAGAAACATAGCCTCGCTAACAGACTTTGAGTGTGTTTTCTTCCAATACCGACCATTAGTTTATAGAGCAGTGCAAAGTTTTATTGAATCATTAATTAAAACAAAGTTGGATGTTACTGAATTTTTTTCACGAAATTCCAGAATGGGTATTGGCATATTTAACTGTTGGTGTTTGTAACACTGAATTTTTTTTTTAGATCATGCAGCAATATTATTTCAGTATTCAAAATAAAACTAGAAAGCTTTAAGACTGATGCAGTTAAGATTCTTTGGTGCCTTGGTTCCAATGTGACAAATATAATCTATACTTATTCCTACTATTTATTCTACTTCAGATACTCTTGCATAATTTAGTTGACCTTTTTCAATTGATTTCCAAATCATGTTAAATTGCTTTGGTTATGCTTAATATTCTGAACGATATTACGAGGTTCTTCATAATATTTGGACGTAATGTTCTTTGAACTACAGTTACAAAGGTCCTATTACAATAAATGTTTTATGCTACTAACATAGTTCTTTCAATTATATTTTAACTTTTAAATTTGTATGTCAAATTAGTGTGTATATGGAGAAGCATGTGTGGATATAAGTGTATATTTGTGTATGAATCTACTGTGTCTTGCTGAGTTATAGTTTCATGTCATACATTTGGGCTTTTAAAAGCAATTAGAGTTTTGTGACTTCAGGCAGTTCTCAGGCTACTTGAAATCTAAAGTATTACAAAACCTGTAACCCTCTTTGATAGTATTTCACATAGTGTTTTTTATTTGCTTCTAGATTTCAAGACTTTGAAAAAAAATTGCACGTATGAATAAAAGAGAAATAAACTTGTAAGAAGGACTTTTAATTGTGATGCATTTGCTGAGCTTCTCCATTCCATTGTCAAATACTCACTAATGCCATATGGTCTACCATGGAACATTTAACTTGTCAGAAATAATGGATTATTCTGGAAGAAGATTTTCGCTTTGAGCGGTGGTCTCCTTTTCCTGTGCTTTTTTGGTTTCAGCTTCAGGCTGCAAGATGAAGGATCATTTTGCAGAGTATGGTAGTATTGTACAGTTGATTCCCCTCAAGTGCCTGACCTATTTGCCATGAAATTTTACACACACAAAGGGACTTTATTATCTCTTTCTGTCCTCTTAGTACCCCCCACCACCCCACCCACCCACTTTTGAAAGTGCTGGCCTAAGCAAGCTGCGTTATATTTTTAAAAATATATTTGTAGTATCCAATATCTGAAAGCAAGACAAACTTCTATCTCTTTTCTTGTAATTATTTGTTTTCGAAGATGGCACATTAATTAGCAATACAGTTTGCCATATAAAATTGTTGACTTATCTCATTATGTCAGTAGTTGCACTATATTTTTCTAACATGCATTTTTACATTGACTGGATATAGCAAAAAATTAACTAAAACTAGAAATAACAAACGGGAACAGTTTGGCTTCCTATTATGTTCAGATGGGGAATCCTAGTCTATTTCCAGTTTACTATCACCACAAGTTTGAGGCATATAATTCACCATAGAAACTAATGATAATGTAGAAAAATGTGATTTATTGTGTTCTGTTAAGTTGCCAGTTTCTATGAACCAAATATTCAAATACAATGAAGTATTGTTTCCTTAATGACAAATTGTTCAAGATGTAAGGTGCATGCTGTGTAACCCTGGCACACTTTATTGTACTTTCTTTCTTCCAAATAGCTTTTAACTTTTTCAGCACAAATGATCAAAAATAAAATCATGATAGAGTGTATTTATTTGCAGTTGAGCAGTGATGTTCTTAATATGTTCCATGGCCCAATTTGACTGTCGAAACAATGGCTTGTTCATGTTGCTGTACATGTCCTATTGGTGCCTTTTTTTTCATGAAATAGTTGTTTTAACAGCAGGTGGCAACTATATAGCTAAAAACCATATCTTTGTGCCAGTGGAGTAGAATCCACAACAAAGCACTCTTACTAACAAATGTTGATTTTTTTAAATGCAAAACAAATTGCAACTTTTCTAGTGTTCATGAAAGCAGGTGTGTTTAAATTATTAGTGTGTTTCAAAATATCAAAACAACATTTTTTGGGTTAGATTTTGAAGTATAGGAATTACCCAGTGTGTCAAAACCGCTTGTGCAACAAGGCCCACACTTCCCAATACCTCGTAAGTCTTTACTATGCTGCCAAGTGTTATTTCAGACATCCACAGCATATTTGATGACTATTTACAGAATATGTGTGAATGGCTTTTAGAGAAATAATTTTAAAGACTAGCAAATAATGAATTGTTTTCGTCTTGGGAGGCCATACAGTGATTTCTAACGGTAAGATTTTTGTATTCTGTGCTAGAGTTTAATAGCAGAGCCATTGACTCCTTGGGCTAGTTTTAACCCTGCCATTGCAGTACATGCCAGTGAGGCTCGGAGCAATTAGCAATGTGTCGCGGCTCTATGGTATTGGGCTGAAGCTGATTAAGTGGCAGCATACATAAGAAACTACGTGACCCAAACTGACTGTTGAATCATGTGCCAAGGGGGTGGCTTTGGCACTGAGGAACAAGGGTCACCTGATGGCTGTGTCAGAGCTGGTGCCATTTTTAAACGGCAGGCAGCCCTGTATCAAAACTGAAAATGGCCATTTAAGAAAGCTTTGCTGTTTAAATAGCCAACATCTGAACTTTCATTCAGGCAGTATTAAAATGGACATTTCAAATGCTAGGGAGAAGATTCCTCCACACTCTCACAAGATCATTCAGTGGCATCATTTAGTTCACAAGAATATAAGAAATAGAAGGCATAAGTCATTCAGCCTCTCAAGCCAGCCCCACCATTCTGTAAGACTGGTCTGCCCCAGGCCTTAACTCCTCATACCACTTAACTCCCTGATATTTCAAATAAATCTAACGTAGAAAGACGGAATATAGGAGGAAGAAATAGGCCATCTGGATCTTTTGAGTCACTCCACAACTCAGTATAATCATGAGATAGTAAGAACTGCAGATGCTAGAGTCAGAGATAACACCGTGTAGAGCTGGAGGAGCACAGCAGGCCAGGCAGCATCAGAGGAGCAGGAAAGCTGACGTTTTGGGAGAAAGTCTGAAGAAAGATCTCAATCTGAAACGTCAACTTTCCTGCTCCTCTGCTGCTGCCTGGCCTGCTGTGTTTCTCCAGCTCCCCACTGTGTTATTGATACGATCGTGGCTGGTCATCCAACTG
Source organism: Stegostoma tigrinum (assembly GCF_030684315.1). Classification (NCBI taxonomy): domain Eukaryota; kingdom Metazoa; phylum Chordata; class Chondrichthyes; order Orectolobiformes; family Stegostomatidae; genus Stegostoma; species Stegostoma tigrinum. The sequence continues at coordinate 154,740,196 of NC_081354.1, forward strand.
GCCAGTATCCTGTTCCTGCTTTTTCTCCATATCCTTTGATCCCTTTAGTGTTAAGAACTACATTTAAATTTTCTTGACAATCATTGGCTTCAACAGTTTCCTGTGACAGAGAATTCCCTGGGTTCACCATTGTCTTAGTGAAGAAATTTCTCCACATCTCTGTCCTAAAAGGCCTTATCAGTGGACTGTGACCCCGGTTCTTTCTACCTCCTACTTAAATGCTACCACTGCAACAATCCCCACAATTCTCTGGCCAGACATTTGCTACTCTCTGGGAGTATAAAGTCAGTTTTGAATGAGTGTATTGTGTAACTGTGTCTCTTTAATTTGAGATTCCCTTCTTAGTGGAAATATCATCTCAGCATCTACTCTGTCAATATCCTCAGAATATTGAACATTTCTCCTCATGTTAACTGTTCTCTTTTGGGCCTCCTCAATGCCAGTACAATTTTTCCAAAACATTGGGACCAAAACTGTGTACAGTACTCCCTGAAAAGTTGTTATAGAACTTTGCTATTTTTAAACTCTAACTTCTCGGCAATAAAGCCAAAATTCCATTTGCTGTCCTAGTTATTTGCTGCATCTCTTCTTTTCCATGCACAAGAGCACTTCGATCCTTCTGCTTTGACTTTTAGAGCTTCCCTCTCCTTATAATGCTAACCTAACAACACCTGTGACCTGAATTTAAACCTATCTGCCAAGTTTTTGCCAATTCACTCAATGACTTGTTGTAGATTCCTTCTATCCTGATCACAACGTGCCGTCTCAGCAATTTTGTTTCATCAACAAATTTGGATACATTACACTTTGCCCCGTCCTTCTAGTCATTAAAGTAGGTGGAAAGTATTTGAGGTCCTAGATCTAATCCTTGTGGCACTCCACTAGTTATGTCTTTTTAACCTGATGTCAAAAAAAACTACCTGCTCCGTATTTAATGCTCAGGAGGCAGGGAGGTAGTAGAAGGTCGTGCACAGACTGGGAGAATAGAAAAGAAGTGGCAAGTAGAGTACAGTGTGGGGTAATGTGAAGTTATCCCCTTTCCTGGGAAGAATAGAGACATAGACTTTTCTAAGTGGAGAAAGGCTTCAGAAATCTGAAGGCCGCAGGGACTCTGGATTCTTTTAAGATTAGCATTCAGTTTAGTTTGGCAGTTACGAAGGCAAATGCAGTGTTAGTATTCACTTTCAAGATGGATAGAATGAAAGAGCAGGGATGTACTTTTGACCTTGCATAAGGCTATGGTCAGATTGCATTTGGAATATTGTGAGCTGTTTTGGGCCACTTATCTAAGGAAGGATGTGGTTTTGTTCTATTTGATTTGATTTATTTACTGTCACATGTACTGAAATACAGTGAAAAATATTGTTTTGCATACAAACCAGACACATCATACTTTGCATAAGTACCTCAGAGTAATAGAACAGAATGCAGAATATACTGTACTGCTACAGAAAAGGTGCAAAGAAAGATCAGCTCTAATATATGAGAGGTCTGTTCATAAGTCTGATAACAGTGGGGAAGAAGCTGTTCTTAAATTTGTTGGTATCAAAATTTTGGATCTTCTGACTGATGGAAGAGAGTATAACCAGGGTGGGAGGGATCTTTAATTATGTTTCCTGTTTTCCCGATTGAATGGAAGTGGAGATGGAGTTAATGAAAGGAAGTCTAGTTTTTGTGATGGACTGGGCTATGTTCACAATCCTCTGTAATTTCCCACGGTCTTAGCTAGAGCAATTGCTTTCTGTGATGCATCGATAAAAATTCATAAGAATCATTGCGAGCATGCTGAATTCCCTTAGCCTTGTGAGGAATTAGGGTCATTGGTGGGCTTTTTTGATTGTAGTATTGACCTGGGTGGGCCAGAATAGATGATTGGTGATATTTACTCCTAGCAATTTGAAGGTCTCGACCACTTCCATCTCAGCATCATGAATATCATCAAGACGTGTCCTCCACTCCGCTTCGGAAGTTGATGATCAGCTCCTGCATTTTGCTGACATTGATGCAGAGATTGTTGTCTTTACACTATGCTACCAAGCTGCTGATTTCCTTCCCGTACCCTGTCTGTTCGTTGTTTGAAATCCAACCTGTCACAGTGATGTCATCAGAAAACTTGTAAATGGAGTTAGAGCTGAGTTTGGTCACGTAGTCGTGAGTGTGTAAGGACTACAGTAATAGGCTGAGTACACAGCCTTGTGGCGATCCAGTGTTAAAGATTATTGTGGAGAGGTGTTGTTGCTTATTCTTGGTAATTACAGTCTGAGGGCCAGGAAGTCACGGATTGAGTTACAGGGACGGGAGCAAACTCCTAGGTCTTGGTGTTTGGAGATCAATTTTTTTGGAATTACATGTTGAAGGTGGAGCTACAGTCAATAAATAAAGGGTTCAGAGGTGGGAATGAAGACTCACTGTATGAGCAGTGGTTGAGGACTTTGGGTCTTTTCTGGAAGGAGTTTAGAAGAATGAGGGGAGAATCTGGTTTAAACTTCGAATACTGTAAAGTCTGGGTAAAGTAGACTTGGAGATGATGTTTCCAATAGTAGTGAAGATTAAGAGGCATGGCCTCAGTGTGAAGGGACAACCTTGTTGAACTAAGAGGAAGAGCATGGTGAATCTGTGGAGTCATTGCAACAGAAGGCTGTTGAGGTCAAGTCATTGACTGTATTTAGGACAGTGGGAGCAGAGTTCTTGATTGGCAACGGGATCAAAGGTAAATGGGGTTGAGAAACATCAGCCATGACTGAATAGCTGATCAGTTTTCAGGGGCAAAATGGCCTAATTCAGCTTGTATATGTTATGGTCTAACATTGACTCCATTTTCTATGTGTTAACCATTTCTCAATCCATGCTAATAACATTGCCTCTAATACCAAGAGGTCCACTTTCAGCAATACCTTTATATGTGGGACTTTATTGAATGCCTTCTGGAAATCCAAATAAACTATATTTTCTCGTACCCTTTTAAAAACTTTGCCTGATAAATCATCAAAGAAAACTTTACGCCCCTGTCACATGACCATATTGTCCATGTTTCATTTGTATCAAGCTTTTCTGACTGCCCTGCTGTTGGGCTGACTGGCTGAGTTTTCTGCTTCCTATCTCCCTCCCTCCTTGAATAGGGAATTTCCAGTCTGCTGGACCCATCCTGGAATGCGGAGAATTCTGGAATATTTCTAACAATTTCTCCAATAGCTCTGCAGCACTTCCTTCAAAAATGCTTGGACATAGGACATCTGGTCCTGGCAACGTATCTGCCTTTATCCCTGCTAGCTTGCCCACTGTAATAGAGACTGTTACAAGACTGTTACACTTTCCTTCCATTAGCACCTTGGCTGTCTTACCACTTTGGAATGTTTCAGAGCTCACCTGAGTTTGGAGATGTTGCAGTCTCGCTGACTTGTCCCCTCCCAAGCTTGAGGATTTGGATGGTAGTGCTGATGATTGCCATGCTGCCACTACCTCTCTCTTGCCTGCATCACTCCTAGTACCTGCCCATTGGGCCCTCGGTTCTGTGATGCCACATTTGATTGTGGTTCCCCCTCTACTTGAGTCACGCACCACCATTTTATACTGCGGAGCTTCTACTCTTGGGTTCTGAATTTCCTGCCTGAGGCTGCACCTACCAGTGTTAACTCAGCAGGTATTTACCTCCCTAAAAGGTCCCCAAGATCAATTTGGAATCCTTTGTCACAATCTCCTGGAAGCCCAGTGGGAGTCAAGGAAGCCACGGCTAAATTGTCAACTTTGACTGGCCTGCCTCCAGCACTCCAACAATCCTGTGCTATTGTGAAGTTTGGGAATGAAGTTGCACAATTCATTGCACTGTCCTCTGAATTTCTCAAATAAATGCTGGCCGAACCTATGAAGCCAATATACCTGAATGATTACAAATAAAACTGTACAAAATCATAAATTTATAATTACTGTATCAGTGTATTTCTTTTTCTTGTATTCAGAATTTTATGCTTGCGGAAACCCAGCAAGGTATTTGGCATAATGAATTGACGTCAGATATTGGGTACTGGATAGGGTCAGATCATTGACTGCTAATTGGAGTCAGAGTATTGGGTACTAGACGGAGTCTGGTTATTGACTACTGGACAGAGTCTGATATTGGGAATTTAGTTGTACAGGATTTGAGCAGTGGGTTTCACAACATCACGAGTGGTCCTGCTTTGTGAAAGCACTGGGCAGAATCCTGTGCTTCGGTACTACTGCAGCAGTAGTCCTGGGCTTTATTGCTGTTGGGATGAAACTCCCTAAGAATTTAGCAATATAAGAGGCCCTTCCTATAAGAAAGAGAATGAAAGTCAACTTATTGGACCATCTTCACTTTGAAGTTTTGTGAAAATATGGAGAGAGAATATTGGCTTGACGGTTGTGGGGTTTGACTCAGTGTGGCTTTTAAATATCAATCAAGAGGCAAGGTCTGGCAATGGTGATTATAATTTTCAAAATATTGTAATCATATTCATTTAGTTGTTCTCTAATTGGTTTCTACAAGTATAATCACTTGTGCAGAGGTTAATCCAAATGATGGGGTTCTTGGCTGTAGGCTGGAGATATGATGAGAGTGCCATGTTACCTCCTTAGGTGAAAGCCCACTATACATGTGCTAGTTAGGCATTTAACTTGGTTGGTATCCCACTTCCTGATGAGGCCTGGTCTGTTAGATCTGAGGAATGGAGAGACTCCCATCAGCTTGACAGAATCCCAGTCTTTGCTTTTTAAATAATGCATAAAATTGCTGACTTTTGATGAGAAAAATTGGACATTGTAAACCATTTAGAGATAATTCACTGCTGTTAAGGTCCACGTGCCCAAATATTATTTAAAATAAGAGCTGCCACTTTGCACTTTGCTCCCTCACCTGACTTCCACTTAAATGGGTAAGACTGTTAGTTATTCGACGATACTCCGCTAGTAGCTGGTATTCTGGGAGTACGTGGTGTCAAATGACATCGAGCTTCTAATCACCATGTACTTTACATCTTGCTGAACTGTTTCTGCAAAACCTGTAGGGCAATTTGCAAGGTACAAAATACACAGAAAAAATAAGCAGCAAAGTTTTTAAGTGATTGCCATCGACCTAAGACCAGTGGAATTCAACTAATCATTGCTTCGACAAAAGCTTCCATTAAGTAAATGAAAGAACTATGGATGCTGAACATCTGAACTTTTTAAAAGTACAGTTATAATGAAAACGTTTTTGAATCATTGGTATTAAATGGGAAAAAGATATTATGCTGTAAGTTTCAGATGCATTCCTGATTGTCAAAGCTTTCAACTAGGAACATAAATTTGGAAAATATATTCTCGTGAGTACATTACAACACCACACTATTTGTGAGCAAGTGGAAGGTCACAGCCACATATAGAAAGAAAGTGAACCTATAGTACAAGATCAGCTTTTTACATTTCACAAAGCATTTGTGCTTTTGTGATGCACTTTCTTTAATTCTCTTGTCCTTCCACATAGCTGTGTTTGTCTTTCAGATATTCAGCTTTATCTTTTAAAAACAATTTGACTCGTTGTCCTGATAAACATCCTAAGTGAAAGATGACTATTCTATCCCTTTCCCATTGTTTTTTGGTGATATTCTCACATTTATACTCTCTAGTTGCTAATTCATGGGAAACTACTACTAATCTCCTTAATTCATTCTCAAAATTCCTCCTTATTCATAAGTTTTTGAATATCACATGTTTAGCCTTCAAATAAATGTAGACGTAAATATACTCCTGACAATTATTGATTCTTTGACATGTAAAACATTAGCATGGCATCACCAATATTACAACAAATGTTGTTTATTTACTGGAAAATGCGTGGTCTGATACAATCATGTATTTTATTCTTTGCGATTTTAACTGACGTTTAGAGATTCATAAATGAAATTTTTAAGGTCATCCTTTATTTGTCTTCCTGGATAAACTCAAACTTTTCTGGAGCATTGAATTGATGTTTGATGCTAAATCAAATGAAAATTTAGCTAATGTCAAATAACAAAGCTTGTACGTGATCCCTGTATTTAGTGCATTTTGACTTGCATCCCATTCTTTCAGTACTATCAAATAAGGTTGTGTGTATGACTATTCCCTTCAAATTCATAGTAACTTACTGATTCAAATAGCTTTGTAAGAAGGGCTTTGGACTTAGAACAATACAATCAAGGTTAAGCAAGCTCGCTTTCATTTAGTTGCAAGCACAGCATGATGTAAATGAGATCAAATTACATCGTCATCATGCAAAGATTGTTCACACAACATCTTTGGGACAACATGACATGACGCACAGGCTGTTCCCTTAATAAAAATGTTGGGATCGTTTCTGAAAAAGACAGTTGTCTTATAAAAGCTGTATGTGCCATAACTTATGACACTCTATGCTGCCAAAATTTCCAAATGTTTTTCAAGAAATATCTTGTGTTTTATTTTAATAACGCATATAGTGCAAAATTGAAGGTTGGTCTGACAATAAATACTTTATGCAACCATTTTGAGAATTTTGTGGTGTTTTTAAATGATGCCAGTGTAAAAATTCTCGTTATGTGAGAGTATTCTGAATGTGAATTGCTCTCCTTTTTCTTATAACCAAATCAGGAAAGCAATTACATTAGAAGTGAACTCTTTTACAGTGCCATATATTCTTAAACAGCGAAACTACAAGGCACAGTATAATAACATATGGACATTACATTAAAATAATCTGTTGCAGAGCTTCATTGAGAAATTATTACTGTGGCTTAGTCCTATTGAAATAGTCTGGCATCAAGAATAATGTGTGTAAAAACTTGTGCATCAAACTTTATCGATGTAAAACTGATCTCATCAGATCTGATCAGTGATGAAATATATGATCTGCTAAATCCATTTTCAAGAAAAAATGGTCCAACAGCAGCATAGTCTCCCAGATTAACCTAGCAATGTCACTCAATACCAGCTCCTCTGGGTGGTCTGGTCTGGCACTTATTGCAGAGCAACTTGGCTGTGGTAAGAGACTTAAAGGAGGATAACAAAAGTACTCTCGGGGTGCCGTCAAAAAGGATCTCTGACGCGATTATAAAACTCTGACTCCTGGTTTGTAACTGACCAAAGTGGTCAAGGCTCATCTGGAAAGCCTACACGGAGGGAATTCATTCAGAATATGTAGAGCTGAAGCTGAAGAGCTAGGGAGATTGAACAAACCTGCAAATAACTCATCTAAACCATTCTTCAAGCACCAAGTGGGCCATGTGACAATGTCCATAGGCTGTGAATTGGACTGATTTGCCATTTCTGAATTTATTGAATCAGAGCACCCATTTTAACCCTGACCAGGGAATATGAAATGTTTATTAATTTGGCTTGATTTTAAATCAGTCTAAACAGGATTAATTAACCAGAAGTAAAAAATGTAAGTGAGTGCCTTCTTATCCTGGAGGTTTATTTCGAGAGAGACTTCAAGGTATTGCCTTATACTGTCATAAAGATCTTAATTATTACAGTAACATTTGGCTTATTGTTATCCCTTGTCTAAAAACCTGTTTGAAGTCTTGAATACGGACCTGCATTTGTATAGAATTTTATGTCACATTTTCTTGTATAAAAAGTAAATTTTAATGTACTAATCTAGTCCATTCTGACTAACCACATTGCAAAAGCCTGATGGCAAGTGTCTTGGAAGTGACATTGAAAGTATGTGTCGCATTGAATAAGCAATTTTACTGTGGCAGTTTGCCTCGTATCCGTAGTATTGAGGATTTATTTAATATTTCCATAGTATTGCGGATTTTTGACTTGACATTCTCACATGTTCCATAAATTGTGGACATGATTTGCCTGTGTGTGTAATATAAAATTGCACATAAAAATTGATGAACTGGGCCTGGGAGATATCCAATTTCAGAATTTAAGTTTCTTTCCGTATCTAAAGGTGTTGCTGTTGTTGGGACAGTGTTGACCATTCAGTGATATCTCGCCCACGTTTGCTCTTTATCTAGACTGCAAATGATTTCAATTGATGATTGAATGCAATAGCTAAGCTGATTGCATCCTTACCTCCCATTCACAGAGGTGCATTTTATAACAGAATATTGTTCACCTTTCTCTGACACCTTGGACCAATTGTGGTGCCTCCAGTGCTGTCTTAGTTAAACTGAATCTGAGAACAAAATCTGCAACGCGGCCAACGTGTCTCGGCACCACACTGCTGGATCTGTTTGCTCAGAGACCGTTGCAAGTGTTCACATGATTTGTCTTGTTAAAGTGTATATTTTAATCAATTCTACCTGCAAAGACTAGTTACTACTAGAACACAAAATTGTGCAAGTGCCTCATGCAAGTTTCACTTTTTGATTTGGCGATGTCCGTAAGTATGCCTGTATGAAGGAAAAGTATTGTGGGTGCTGGAATTCTGAAATAAATCTGGAAATGGTGGAAGTATTCAGAAGGTATCTCTATTTTCAGCGTTTTCTGTCCAAATCTTAGTATTTCTTTTGTGACCTACTGATTGATGATAACGAGTTTCATGGCTATAGTTTCAAAGAAGCCAAACATGTGATGTACATTTCAAGTACCTACTATATTTCTGACAGTATGAAATTGGTAATTTGTAGTGAAGGTGTGAACTTGGCAGAACTGTGCTTTGTGAATGAAGATACAATCCAAATCGCATCATAAAGCTGCGAGGATCAATGCCATTTCAGCTTTGTGCTTCCTCTCAAACCAGACCCTTAAAAAAAATCAAAAATAGATATAGTGACCTTTTGGATAAGTCTTTGGAAATAAATTCTAAATAACTGTGGGTTTTGCAATTGCAGGATGTAAATTCAAGTAGTAATTGTGTTGTGCCTGTGCTCCGTGATCTGATAAGCTGTACATGCAAAATCCAGAGGAAATGAGAAACATCAGCTTTAGTGTTTCATGCTGGATTGAATGACAACAGAGTATTCCATTTTCTGTGGCTATCATGTCCTTGTTGAAAATTAGAATACTCTACAATTTTCCCCTTATTGTCAGACTAGAATATTCACTGATCAGGTTAAACAAAGTGCAAACATTTTTAATGGTTTGTCCCAACCAGGTCTACCAGCCTAACCACCTTCAGCTACTCTGTGTTGTCCTGTTTATATTGTCCCTTTGATTTTCCCTGACTATCATCAGGACTGCTCTTTGGTCTATCTAATGAGCTGTCCAAAAGCTAATTGAAATATCCCAAATTCCTCCCCCCTTTCCAAAGGAGACTTATTTTTAAAAACTGCAGTAATTGAAAACTTGTCATTATGGTATGTTTGTCAGGGTATGGTAAGCTAAGATAATTTTATATTTGGGAATAATTTTTAATAAAAATTTTCAATTTCCCAATTTATCATTAACTCACAAGTTCACAGAGCTGGCCTGCAAAATTTCAATTGAACTGCATGATTTAATTATCATCCTTTAGTACCAGCACAGTTTAAAAACTGATTCCCAGCTAAATTAAATGCTTGTTTTGCCATTTTAAATTTAGAATTGAGAAGTGAATTGACTTTGTTCACCTTGTGAAGTGTTAAGTAGTAAACTGCCAGATTAAAAACACAATGCCCTGTGTTTAATAATCAGAAACAGCTTTAGGGCACAAATATTACCATTCTCATTTCGAACTTGTTAAACAGGAGATTGTTTTTGGTGCATGGTAACTCATTTGGTAAAATGCTGTTTCCTAGAGTGCAAATGCTGGAAAATGGAAAATATAGCAAATATGAATCTATAAAAATATCATTGGTTGTACACTCCAGCAGAATTTAGTTATTTGTTGTCCATTCCTAGTTTTCCTGAGGCAATAGCTGCGGACTGCTCTCTTAATCCAGAGTGTAGCACCAATTTGATGCAACTGAGTGGTTTTTAAGGCTGAACTGTGTCAGTATTAGATTAGGTTCGCTTAAACGCCAAACCACATGAGACCAGTATTTTTCTTCTTAAAGTTGGGTTCTCATAACAATCCGACACCTTTGTGGCTACTTTTACTGGTATCAGCTCTTTTTATTGACCCCATTTTTAAAAAAATGAATTGCAATTCTCAAACTGCAATTGTAATTTTTAATATATAAAAATAATCATTCGCATGGTATGGGCATTGCTGACTGTTAAGAATTTCTTGCTCATCCCTAATTATTTTGGAGAAGGCAATGATGAGTTGCCTTCTTGAAGTGTTGCAGCCTTTGAGTGTAGGGATACCTACAATGCTGTTATGGAAGGAGTCCTAGCGTTTTTACCTGTTGTCAGTGAAGGAATGCCATTTTAGTTGTCAGTCAGTAAGATGTGTGCCTTGGAAGGAAACTTTTCTTTCTTGCTTAGAATGTGGGCATCGCTGGCCAAGCCATCATTTATTGCCCATCCATAACTGCCCAAAAGAATCAAGCATATTGCTGTAGGTCAGGAGTCGCAACAGTTTCATGGTCATTGTTAGACTCTTAGTTCCAAATTTTGCTTTTATTGATTCAGATTCCATCATCCACCTTCATGGTATTCGGGCCCAGATCCTCTGAACATTTTCAGAGGGTATAGATTAGTAGGCTAGTAATAGTACCACTCAGGTATTGCCTCCACTCACTGTTGCATTCCATATATTTGTTTCCCTTCTGTTTCTAGGTGTAGAGGTGTGGGTTTGAAAAGTGTTGTGAAAGGATCCTTGATGAGTTGTTTGAATGCATCTGTAGGTGGCACACACTGCTCTTACAGTGAAGCGGGTGAATGTTGAAGCTGTTGGATGGAGTGACTGCTTTGTCCTGGATGCTGTTGAGATATTTGAGCTTCATTAGAAACTCCACCCATCCGGGCAACTGGATAAATTTGAACTCATGCTCAATAGGTTATTGGTCCAGTAACAGACGGCTATGATATAATCTGCATCCAAATGTGATAAATGAACTGCGTAGGGTGAGTTTCATTAATTTTCAAAATTTATTTAGAATTTATTTTACCCTTTATGAGCATCGCTTTTCAGATACTATGTTGATGTCTAAACAGCATTGATTTTCATCCCTTGTCTAATCAATGTAACCAATATTCTTAATAAAAGCAAAATCCTGCAGATTGTAGAAATTGAAAACAAACACACAGTTCTGGAAAATCCTAGCAGGTCTGGCAGCATCTATATAGAGAGGTACATTTTCTAGCTGATGGTAAATTGGAATTCAAAACAAAAATTGTTAAAAGATAAATGAAAATAAATACATTAATTAGGATGGTACTAGTTTGGGAGGTTATAAGTATCAGGAACGACCGGACAGGCTGGGGTTTCCTACTATAGACTTGGTAGGATAGATATTGAGGAAGATTCTTCCACTTGCAGAAGAGGCCAAAATTTTGGGCTATAAATACATAATAATACATAATAACTAATAAATCTGATAGGGAATTTGGAAAAAGTTGTTTACTCAGAATGGTTCGAAAATGGATATTGTAACCAAAGGAAATGGTGGGAATAAATAACATTGAAGTATTTAAGGGAAACTGGATAAACAGAGAAGGAGTAAAAGGACTGGAAGGATTTATTAATGGAAGTGAATGAGGAAAAGGCTCATGTGAAACAAAAACATTTAATGGACCTTTTGGGCCAAATAACTTTTATTTCTGCTCAGCGTAAATGGGCTTAGCTTAGCATTAAATCAATTTTAATTGAGCGTAGATTCTTCTTAGTTCTAGGTTTCTAGAGACAGAGAGAGAATGAATAACAGTAATGAAATTTGAAAAGGGTTACAGTATTTCATCACCACCTAATAGTAAAAGTTAGTGATTCTACTGTTAATTCCATTAAATTCCAGTTAACAGTCATCAGTATAAGAACTATCATGCTGTCAAAAAAATGTAGAATTTTTGTACAACAACTGAATCTGTACTGCATTGTTAAATTTAAAGTGTGTAAACTTGTGTGCAATAGATTGAGGCAAGTTGTGTAAAATGTTCAAACATTCTTACTTGAATAAGAAAGTAAGAAATGCTCTATATATTAGTGTGGTTTGTTAGTAATTAGTTTGATTGACAGTGGAACTTCTAATAAACGTATGTGCATTTGTTTGGAGATTTTTGCTTTAAAACTTGGATTTCCATTTGGAGAGAGCATTTTCAGTTATGTAATATTAGGTTGAAGTTGGGATTCTAGATGTGCTACTAAGGTGGTGGCTATCATTGATGCCAGTAATTTGGTTATGATGAATGGTGTATCACAAAAGTAGCAAATGATGCAATGTTGAAATGTATTGATCGAAGTAAGTTTACATAAAAATTAAGAACACAAGTAAGTCATTGGGCTATTTGAGGCTGTTCCGCCATTCAATAAGATCATGGCTAATTTGTTTGTCTTTTCAATTCTGTGCCCGCTTCATTTCCTGATATTCGTTGAAGCCCTTGCTGGAAGAAAGGTCACTGGGCTCAAAATGTGAATTCTGTGCTCTCTCCACAGATGCTGCAGACCTACTGAGTTTCTCCAGCAACTTCTGGTTTTATTTCAGATTTCCGATATCTGTAGTTCTTTGTTTTATTTTGTAATCATTCATTGATCTGTACCTTAAAAGTATTCAATGATCCTGCCTCCGCTATCTTCGGAAGCAGCATTCCAAAGTCTGTCAACTCTGAGTGAAAATAAAATTCTCCTCACCTCCGTTCTGAAGGACCACCCGTAACTTTTAAACAGCGTTCCCTAGTTCTGGGCTAACCCATGAGAGGAAATGGTTTCTGCAACAACTTTGCTTAAACCAGTCAGGATCTTATACACTTCAATTAAGGCCTCTGTCGCTTTTCTACATTCCAGGAGAAACCAGCCTAGTTTGTCCAACTTTTCCTTACAAGAGAGTTGACTCATTCAAAGTATGAAACAAGTAAACCATTTCTGGACTGCCTCCAACATATTTATATCCTTCCTTAAATAAGGAGACCAAATTTTCGCCTGGTATATGAGGTTTGGTTTAACCAGTGCTCTGCGTAACTGAACCACAACATCTTTACTTTTATATTCAATTCTCCTTATAATAAAGGATAGCATCCCATTAGCCTTAATTATTTTACATACCTACATGCTTTTTTTAATCATCTGCAAATCTGGGCCATGCCTTTGCTCATCTTAACTCATTGGCTGCATCTTACAATGTTTATCAATCAGGAAAAGAAAGCTGATTTATGCATACTTTCTGTTTTCCACCAGCCAGCCAATCTTCTATCTGAGTTAGTATGGTACTCTTACACCATAAGCCACTTGCTTTGCATAATAATTTTTTATATAGCACCTTTTGAAATGCATTGTGGAAATCCAAGAACAGTTGAACTGCTAGTCCTCCTTTAGTCACAGCCTGTGACCCTTTAAAGAACTCCAATGAATTGGATAAACATGATTTCCCTTGCACAAAAACTGTGGTGGTTACTGACTATGAGACCCTAAGAAAAAGGGAGTAGGCTGTTCAGCCCTTTGAGCCTGCCCTGACATTCCTCATGTATACTTTCCTGCTATTTCCCCATAATGCCTGATTCCTTACTGATCAAAAATCTGACTGTCTCAACCTTAAGTATACCCAAGGGCTTTGCTCCCACAGCACTCTGGTGAGGAGTTCCAGACATTCAACCCCCTGAGAGAATACATTTCTTCTCATCTCAGGATTCTCATCTCAGTGCCCCCATACAGTACCTTCGGTTTTCCTATGTTCCCAGTGATAACCTCCTTAATAATCAATTCTAACATCTTCCCCGTGATAGATGTCAAGCTGGCTGGCCTAGAAATTCCTGTTATCTGTCTTCCTCCCTTCTTGAGCAGGGGATTTATGTTTGCTACTTGACAGCGTGATGGAACTTTTCCAGAGCATAATGAATTCTGTAAAATTAGCAGGAATGCATCTACTATCTCATTAGCCACCTTGCTTTCCAGCGTATTATGTAAAGCCTGCTAACAGTAATGTTTTGAGTATGGTGGGCAATTTCAGGATACCTGACAAAGTGACCAGCTTGAGGATCATTTTGTTTACTGCAGCTCATTTAAGCAGCCACTCAAGACAAGGACTATCACTTCACATAGAAGTGGCTTTACTTGTAGAACATACTGTTGTCTCCAGTAGAACGTAGTGTAGTGGATTGACTGTATTTTGAGCCCTGGATCTTAGGTTAGTTACGTGTACTTTATAAATGAATGTTTGATACTTAAGACAGGAATGGTGCAGTGAGTGATTTGGTCAGGCTGGAACATGGTACTTTTAATTGACTGTATTAAAACTGAAAACTTAGGGGGAAAAACTGCCTGGTTAATATCTTATTTATATTTATGTTCTTGTAGACAATGCAGCCTCAATAATGATTGATGTGAGTAGTCCAAACACTAGAATGATTTCATTACTGGAAAAAAAAAGCTGAACATGAGATCTGAACTGAATCCTCGCTCTTGCATTTGTAGTTCCAACTTTTAATTTCCTGAAGCGTTATGAGATACAGTCTTACAAATTTTTCCTCCTTTTAATCAAAGTGACTGGACTTATTAAAATCCTTGGATCTGCACTTGTTCCCAGTGCTACTTATCTTATTCATACATTAGGAAATCAATTTGGAGACATTTTAAAGGTAATTTTTGGACTTGAGTTATAAAGTTCCTGAATGTTGCTTTTTGTTTCTTAATTACAAAAGTCAGTTAATCAAATATTTTTTAAAATTTAAATTAATTTTTTTTTGCTGTGTTGGTATTCAATCCGAAACCCAACTTCTGATGTGGTAAACAAGATTTGCCAATTTAGTAGTACCCAGTTTAATTCAGTTAAACCAAAAATGCTTTCTAAACATTTCACTATTTCAGAGAAAGAACTTATCTTGATCCATGAATGTAGTTGCATTAATAATATCTTTGAATAAAGCACATGATCAAGAAATTAGATTTTTTTCCAAAACAAATCAGTGTGTTCCTGAAATGGAATTCACTGTACAAAGTTTGATTGTTCTACTGGAATAAGAAAAGCTATGAAGAATCTCTCATTCTTATCAGGATGTATTTTATGTTCTTCATGTTCTCCACTGTTTCTCAGCTCACACTCCTCCCAGCCACCATTCCTAAATTGTAAAAATGTTACTACTTTAGAATGTTCTTGTATTGTGTTAGACCTGCATTACTGCCAGTTCCAGAAGCACAGGCCTTACTGTGAGCCAAATGCAAAACTGTCGACACGTGCTAAACCAGCTGTCAGAAAGAGAAGATTTTAGTGGTATTTTGAGCAGGAAAATCTTAGCACATTTCCATTTGATTTGCAATAGGCTCAATATGGCCTGCGATTTTGGAAACGGAACTACACGCGCCAGTTTTGCACAATACAATGGCATCTTGGTTCCCTGGTATTAGAACAGTCATTCAGAACTTGTTGAAAAGTAAATGGTGACCAGATTAAGTGAAGGCGCTTTAAAAATGATTATGTTCTCTGCATTGTTCGATGCTAAAACAAAAGGAAGAGAAAATTATCATGGAAGTCATACTTTAGCCCTAGCATTACTACTTAAGTACATATCCCACCTGAGTCAATTAGAAAAAAAGTTGGAACACTGCATTCTGATTAGCAGCTTGCTCTTATTTTGAAAAGTCAAAGATGGTGTTATTAATGCTAATCTGACATTTATGTGTTATCTCCTGCAGTGTCTTGTTGCTAAAATTCGTGCATTTTTTTAAAGGAGGATATTTTTACCCTGCAGTCAAATGTGATATTAAGAAACATTTGTCTTTTAATGTACATGTTTTTGTAACGAAGAATGCTACCAATTTCATTTTCTTGTTGTTTCTCGTGTTTATTAACAATAGAGGGGGCAGCTGGAAACAAAAACGATGATGATTTAAATTGAATACACTAGGTAGACATTTTTAAAATGATTTGTTTTATTCAAAGAGCTGGAAAGACTACAGATGTTTCTGCTGATTTCAAATATTGGAAACTAATGTTGTGCTGCATCTGATTGATTCACCTCAGATTTTAATCTCTGCAGTACTTTCCAATTATATAGTGTTCTTTGTGAATGGTCCAAGATCATAAATAATTATGAAAATCTTTTCATAAGTGTATTTTTTGATGTGCATGGACTTGTTAGGTGTTATTAACCTGAGAGTATTTAATGTTGATCTTTTAATTTACAATCTTAAGTAGTTGTATCATATCTTTAAGACAGGGTTAACCACATTGCATGGGTTGGAGTGAGGGGTTGGGGTGAGTGCACATTTTAATTTTTCCTCCACCCAAAGTGAGGAGTTGCAGGGAGGGGCTATGCGCAGTGAACAAATGTCAGAAAGATGAAGTTTGCCTTAACATTAAACATGAGTTTTACAAGAATTTCAGAAAACAATTATGTTGTGATTAACTGAGTATTCAGATGAGGAATTAATAAAAAGTCCTCTATCCCAGCCTGTGTTGTGGGAACAGGTAGAGGAAGAAAATGGTACGTATCCACACATACTTACTCTCAAGCACTCGCTCATGTTCACCCACTCATGCCCATCAGGTTTTTTAGGCCTGGGTTGTTTGCTGATCAATGTCACTGAAGAGCAGTACGAGTGATAATGAAGATACCAATGCACACCATTTCTTCCACACAGCCTAACTCTTCCGCTATACAGTTGCAGCAAACAGGGCACCTTGCCCCCACTGAGAAGGTCTATCCTTCATTCCCCTCATCATTCTCCTTCAGTTCCAGGACATAGCCTGACTCTCATTCCTCTCCCACACACTAGCTTGACTCATTCTCTTCCCCCCTCCTTACCAATCATCAACATACATCAGGTGGCTCTCCTTTCCTTCTCTCTCAGACTGTCAGACACCACCACTCCTCCCCAATATCCAAGGCGGTCTGACAATTAATATGTACCCCTACAGTGCTACATGCCTACACCCATGTGCCTGCACCAGTACATCCCCATGCCTACATGCCCTCTCACACACATTCTTACCCACACCCACACAAACCTCCCCTTCCCAAACACACACCCCATACCCCTACCCCCCCAAACACCCATCCACGCAGCCCCCACAAACACACAATGCACACACTGAGCACCCGCACCCGCACCTGCACACCCTCTCACACACAGACACACACCCATCTCCCCAACCCCCACACCCACATACCTCCACCCATCCCATATCCCCCTCTCACACCCTGCCCCCTAAACTACACCACCTCGTGCTTGCTTTCTTTCGTTCTCTTGAAAATGCTCTGTTCCTCCAATCGTCAAGTGCTTCCTCCTGTCAGCAGCAAACATGTGAGAGAGGTGGTTTCTAATTGAAAGAGTGGCTCTTTGGAAAATCTTGCCGCTGCTCTCACCTGTTTGCAAAATGGCTTAGCTGACCACAGAACCCTTTTGCAACCTACATAGTAGCCTGCAGGCTAGTTGTTAAACCGTCCTGAGTTAAGTACAGTCATAATTTGAAAATGTTTTTACCTATGTTGTTCAATCTGCAAATTCTATCTGTTTGTCAAATGGCATGCATTACAGCTTAATAAAAACCAAAAGAATTGCAGATGCTGAAAATAAGAAACAGAGAGAAATCGCTGGATAAGCTCAGCAGGTCTGGCAACATCTGTGAAGAGAAATCAGAGTTAATGTTTCAGGTCTGGTGACCCTGAATCAGAACTTAGGCATTACAGCTTTAACAATCGACAGTAATGTTCTATGCTGAATGTTAAAAATGATCTGAAAATGTTTGCAATATTTATTAACCAACACGTTTTTGGGACCACGAGTGTGCCAGTTGAGCAAATACCCCAGTTGATCAAGAGATCCATGTAACCACATTAAAAACACATACTAAGCAATAGAAAAGTAATGCAATAGGTGTACACATCACTGTCATACTTTATTTACATCATAAATCACTTGAATAATAACAACTTTGCCTTAAATAAAACTTGCTGGTAGAGAGCCTTCTTACTCACACCCTCAACTGACTACTTGGATGTCAAGATGATGGCGATAATGTAGTAAACATCCGGTTTTTGAGATATATACGTTTTGCCTGTTTCAGGACAGTGCCGAATAGAACAAAGTTTGCTGCACTTGAGAAAACTGACCTGTATTTCCAGTTTCTACGTTATTTCACGTAACAAATATGTGTGTTTTTTAAAAATGTTTAAATTCATTATCCTTTTCAGGATACTGACTTTAAAATATGTTTTAATGGAAATGATAGGGGATGAATAGTTTGTCATGCTTAGAGTTCCACCCTATGTTAATATAAATCATGGAAAACATTGCTTTCCATCCAGTAAAGCAATTGCAAATATTTCATGTGAGTAGAAATTTGAGTAACACAAAACAACTCTTGTTTCAGATAACCTCAGAAGATGTTGCAGACTAATGCCTTTTGGCTGGAGTGTACCGTAGGGTGCTTGGTGCCAAGCGCAACATGCAAGGGATGAAACAATAGCCTACGAATGAGTATTCACTCTGCCATGCAGTGGCTGTGCGAGTTATACTGGAGCTTGCTTGCCAACTTTGACCACCCAAAACAAAACATAGCATTTTATGTGTTTTAATCTGAAATGGGCATTCATTATAAATCTGAAGGAGCACTTCACTTCCTAACACTTGCTCTAAAGTGTTGATTTGAATGATTTTGATAAAGCTAAGCAAATCCACTCTGCTTTTCTATGGTTCAGTTAAGTGATACCTTGTCATCTTTTCATTTGCACTTTTATTTCAAAAAATCATTGAATGAATAGTTTTCCTTCTCTCCTAGGCCCCTGATGCATCCCTCTGCAAGACATGGAAATGCAACCATAAATGAAATGGAAGTAGATAACTTGTTTCAAATTGCACACAGAAATCTCTGTCCTGAAATTATAATAATTTAGTACAATGCTACTCCTATTGTCTGGCACTGGAAGCCTAAATGAATGCATGAAATATTCTGCAATATTATAGCAGTCTTGCCAAAGCCATAATGACTAGTTCTGAGGGTCATTGGACCCGAAATGTTAACTCTGTTTTCTCCTCCACAGATGCTGCCAGACCTGCTGAGCTTTTCCAGCAACTTTGTTTTTGTTCATAATGATTAGTCTGAATTTAAAAGACAAATTTTTTTCCCTCTTCAAAAAATGATGCAAATCAAAATATACACGTTATATCTCAAGCTGCGAATATGTAATTTCCATTTGCCTACCTAAAAAGTACCTTTCATAATCCTGGAATCTTGCCTCTTCTGGTTCAGCTCTGGAACTGTTGATGTGTGCCAATATTTTCAGGCAGTTAGAGGAGAGATCTTATGTTTCCAATATTTCCAGGAAGGGACACCAGACCACCTTGTGTTTCCCAGATACTTCCCTTGCTGGTGTAAGGAATTGAAGGATGGCTATTCGAACAGGCTTTTTTTATGTGTGCTGTCATTTGTTACACAGTAATTCTTCATTGGAAAATTGCTTTGTCTGCATATGAAATCTGTGCAAATGTTACGCATGGATTTTCAGAAGAAATTGCAGAAAGCATATGGAATCAGTAACATGTCGTAATGTGTTAAAATGATAAATTAATTTAAATTGACAGCAGAAAGATTTTGTTGCAGGAAATGTGGCCAGTTACTACCAAAGCATGCCCAAGTCTAGATACAGTATAAAAACATGGAATGCTGGAGAAACTCAATAAGGTCTGACAGTATCCGTAGAACAAGAAACAGAGTTAATGTTTTGAGTCTGATGCAATTCTTCTGAAGTCTCCTCTGAAGAAGAGTTATGTCAGTCTTGAAATGTTAACTCAGTTTCTCTCCACAGATGCTGCTAGATCTGCTGAGTTTCTCTGGCTTGTTCTGTTTTGGTTTTAGATTTCTAGTTCAAAATATTTTGCTTTTATCTGAGTTGAGTAATCCTGTGATTGTTTCCAAGCCAATCCATTCAAAAACACAATACAGTGTGGTATTTTATCTGTGGGCTGCACTTGAACTTTTGTGTTTGGCAGCTGGCTGCCAAGTGATTAGAATTAAAATTGAAAGTGTTAGCAACGGGCGTGGGAGACTTGTGATCACACGGTGGGAAAAGCTGTTCAGTGGTGAACCCGGGAATAAGCGGACTACAGAATTGTTTCCTGGGCGTGCAGGGTAGCTCTGTACCAAGGCCACAGCTTCTCGTCCAGTCACCATTGGCCCAGTATTCTTCTTTTGCTTTGGTTCAATAAATCTCTGCCCCACTCAGAACTTCATTACTGCTGCTCACAAACCTTTTCGTTCCACTACACCTAGGACAGCAGGCTCCTTCAGTCCTTTTTACCTCCATGTGCACTCTGACCTTCCTCCCGAAACCTGTCTTGCACTCATTAGTTACCCCAACCCTATTTCCGATGCCATTCAGCCCTGACTGGCCCTTGCCTTGGTCCCAAGCTTCCGTGCAAGCTGCTGACCACCTGCATCCCGCTGTCCTGCTGCAGAGTTCAAACACTGCATAAAGCCAACTGGTATACGCCCCCTACAAACAAAATGAGGTTACCATGTGCCACTGATCAAATCTTGGCAGCACTTATCTTCTAAAAGTTTTAATATGATGAGTATTTCAGCAAGGCGTTTGATAAGGTTCCCCACAGTAGGCTATTGTACAAAATGCGGAGGAATGGGATTGTGGGAGATATAGTAGTTTGGATCAGAAATTGGCTTGCTGAAAGAAGACAGAGGGTGGTAGTTGATGGGAAATGTTCATCCTGGAGACCAGTTACTAGTGGTGTACCGCAAGGGTTGGTGTTGGGTTCACTGCTGTTCATCATTTTTATAAATGACCTGGATGAGGGCGTAGAAGGATGGGTTAGTAAATTTGCAGACAACACTAAGGTCAGTGGAGTTGTGGATAGTGACGAAGGATGCTGTAGGTTGCAGAGACACATAGATAAGCTGCAGAGCTGGGCTGAGAGGTGGCAAATGGAGTTTAATGTGGACAAGTGTGAGATGATGCACTTTGGTAGGAGTAACTGGAATGCATAGTACTGGCTAATGGTAAGATCCTTGGTAGTGTAGATGAGCAGAGATCTCGGTGTCCGTGTACAGAGATCCTTGAAAGTTGCCACCCAGGTGGACAGGGCTGTTAAGAAGGCATACAGTGTTTTAGCTTTTATTAATACAGGGATCGAGTTCTGGAACCAAGAGGTTATGCTGCAGCTGTAGAAAATTCTGGTGGAGCCGCACTTGGAGTATTGCGTACAGTTCTGGTCACCGCATTATAAGAAGGATGTAGAAGTTTTGGAAAGGGTGCAGAGGAGATTTACTAGGATGTTGCCTGGTATGGCGGGAAGGTCGTACGAGGAAAGGCTGAGGGACTTGAAGCTGTTTTCGTTGGAGAGAAGAAGGTTGAGTGGTGACTTAATTGAGACATATAAAATAATCAGAGGGTTAGATAGGGTGGATAGGGAGAGCCTTTTTCCTAAGATGGTGACAGTGAGCACGAGGGGGCATAGCTTTAAACTGAGGGGTGAAAGATACAGGACAGATGTCAAGGGTAGTTTCTTTACCAGAGTAGTAAGGGAATGGAATGCTTTGCCTGCAACGGTATTAGATTCGCCACCTTTCGGTACATTTAAGTCATCATTGGACAAGCACATGGATGCACGTGGAATAGTGTAGGTTAGATGGGCTTCCAATTGGTGTGACAGGTCGGCACAACATCGAGGGCCGAAGGGCCTGTACTGTGCTGTAATGTTCTATGTTCTATATGTGTTTATGTCAAGTAAAGAGAACCCCGCCACAGGGCAGCGTGAGGCCCCGCTGTGGCCAGTGTCACATTGTTGACCATAATCCCTGTCTGGCAACCCACTGTTGGGAACCCAGACCTCAATCCCTTCCACCCCATCCAGTCACCACGTCTGCTGAGATTCCTGCTGCTCTCGGGACCTTAATATCCTGCCATAAGGTGAAGAATGATGGTAGTGCAATAGTAACTTTGCTGGATTAACCATCCAGAGGCCCAGGCCAGTGGTCTATAGCGGATACAGGTTCAAACCCCAATACGATACCGTTGACCCCAACAATAATTGCCCATTGATTTTAAGAAAGAACCATCTGGTTTATTGATGTCCTTTGGGGAAGGAAACCAGTCATCCTTCCCTGGCCTGAAATCTGTAAATCCAGACTTGCAGTAATGTGAGTCACTCTTCACATTTCTGAAATGATTCCAGCAAGCCACTCAATTCAAGGGCTATTAGGAATGGGCAGCAGTTCCTGGCCTGTCAGTGGTGTACACATGATGAAAGCTTTAAAATTGCAATGAAACCTGCATTTCTGCAACCAAAATCCTGTAAAAGCTAAATAATATTAAAGCAGTTGTAATTGTCAGGAATCGTTTGGGGAATGACTTCTACATCAAAGTATGATGCAAATGAGAACTCCCAATTTAATCCTTGCCTGACCTAATTTCACCAAAGAGTGCCTGATTTGGAGTGCGCACTATTGTTTGTTCCTCACAAGGTAAACACCACATCTAAAACCATTTTTACTTAGTCTGATGAAGATTTTACATTACTTTCCAAAGTATTTGCAGTCAGGACAGAGCATGATGACATGTGGATTGAAGTAGAGAAGTGAAACGACTCTGTTAATTATGTTAAAGGAGCCTTTTATTTTTCCCCTATTTGTAGTTACTGTGTACTTATTCTGCTAATCATTATGTTGCTTACAAGATTCCTTCCGACATGCTAGAGATTTCAGATTTAACAGAATTGTGCCGTACAGAAGAGAACATTTGGCCCAACAAGTCTGTACTTCTAAAGCTACACTAAATCCACATTAGTGCCACTTAGCAGCACTAGGCCCTGTGTCCAATTTTGGGCCCCACACCTCAGGAAGGACATACCAGCCCTGGAGCGTGTCCAGCAGAGATTCACATGGATGATCCTTGGAATGGTAGGTTTAACATATGATGAACACCTAAGGATCCTGGGATTGTACTCGTTAGAGTTTAGAAGGTTGAGGGGAGATCTGATTGAAACTTAGAAGATAATGTATTGCTTAGAAGGGGTGGACGCTAGGAAGTTGTTTCCATTGGGCGGGGAGACTAGGACCCGTGGGCACAGACTTAAAATTAGAGGAGGTAAATTTAAAATGAAATGAGACGACATTTCTTCAGCCAGAGAGTGGTGGGCTTGTGGAATTCATTGCCGCAGAGTGCAGTGGAGGCCAGGATGTTAGATGCCTTCAAGGCAGAGATCGATAAATTCTTGATCTCAGAAGGAATCAAGGGCTACGGGGAGAGTGCAGGGAAGTGGTGTTGAAATGCCCATCAGCCATGATTTAAATGGCGGAGTGGACTTGATGGGCCGAATGGCCTTACTTCCACTCCTATGTGTTAAGGTCTTATGGTAACCTTGAATACTATATTTTAAGCACTCAAATTCTAACCTATTCTTGTTTGTTTACATTTACTAAATTTAAATTGCGTTCTTTTTTCCTCAGTTCAATCTTTGAAATTAGTTTCTCAGCCCTTTTATGTTATTGTATTAAATTGATGGCGAGTGATGCAGTGATTAATATGGCTTCTGTTGATACCAAGTTTATACTGTCAGACAAGAAGCAATACATACAGGAATTCTGCGTGCAATAGCACAGATATTGCATTCAGTTTTAACACTATGAATTTTTAAAACTTGTACACTTTTATCACATATGCAATTGCAAATTTGGCCTGGCACTTCCAATGTGTGTTATAGAAGAAAAGCCAGATAGATTAGTAATTTGGAAACTTTATTGTGGTATTGTATATCCCTACACCCAGACTTGAGATTGGAGACCGAACTCAAATTCTCTGAACAATGTGTATTTAATCATTTTTTGGAATGAGGTAATTCTAGGGTAGGAGTGTCTGCACTGCAGTATGGTTAAACATAATTTATAGTTTCATTCAATCTGGAAAACTCTCATGGTGTGAGCTTAATTGGGCAGTGATGGGCAATGCACATGCTCCTCACAACCTCTTCTTTCCTCTTCATTCCCCCCAAACCTTGGTCCTTTGAAAGCTTGAAACTCTGAGGTGTAGGGATCCCGATTTGACCTTCACTAAAATGGCATTTAAAATCTGCCCATGCTGGTTTCTGACCCTGTGATCCTTTGAGAACACTGGTGCACTGCTGTACACTGTAGAAACAGTGGAATCATTTTCAGGTTGAGATGCTGGTTATCTGATGGGCAGGTTTTGCCCTTGCTGTTTTTCAGAGTACTGCTATTAACAGTCCCAACTTGAGTTTCCTGACCAATTAGGCAGGTTGGGTGAGAGGAATAGTTCAGTTCAGCTGGAGTAATTTTCCTGACCCTGTCCCAGATGACAATGACTCACTAACAGATGGACTTTTGAGGCTGCAGCATCCACAGAAATGGAATGGGGAGTGGAAAGGTTGCATTCTTGGGATCTGTCTTCGTCTTAGTATTGGCAACTCACTTTGAACCAGTACTTCAGTCAATCGGGGATTATTGATATTTGAAAATACGGCTTTTGGTTTCTTTTTAACCAGAAGTTTAGCTCACTTTTATATGATGAAACCTTTTAATGAAAGCTTCTAGTAGTCATTATAATTTGTGTTGCCATTAGTACGGTTATATATTGGTTCCAAGATGTGTTATTAGAAAAATAGCTCTTAAATGTAACATTTTTCAGCATTGTGACAATTTCCCACTTGTACTCTTGATACTTGTTTCGAAATTGCTTCTACCAGCTGACAGACTTGTAGCCACCTGGAAGGAGCTTACCTGCATTGAGATAGCATTACATTACACCCATAAGAAGTAACAAATTACTTTTGACAGCAGGTGACAATTCAATTGACAAATTCATGACAAACATTTTGTTGATGTTGGTTGAGGGATAATTGTTTGCCAAAACAGTTCTGGGGTACTCTCTGTCCGTGTGAAATCATCCTGCATCTACGAAGCACCATAAAGCATCGCCATGTCAGCAAATTTCTCCCACCTTGTTCTTTAAATAGTATAATTACATTGTATCCACCTTTAAGTATTCGTCACTGACTGCACCTGCAATAACGTAGAAATCCCTAAATACCATAAAAAATGCTGCACTGCTTTTAGTTTTGTTATTTATTCAGAGAACGTCTGGCATAGCCTGCATTTAGTCTGCTTCACTTGTTGGCCTGTAATGGTTTGATACAGCTTGCTAACCCCTGGTAGAGAGCAGTTGCCGTGAACCTGGTGTCACTTACAGGCCAGACCAAGCAACAATGGCAGGTTCTTCTCTAAAACAAGTTAATTTATTCTTAAAAGGACATTAGTTATAGTTAAGAGATAACAAGGTGCAGAGCTGGATGAACACAGCGGGCCAAGCAGCATCAGAGGAGCAGGAAAACTGACGTTTCGGGCCTAGACCGTTCTTCAGAAATAGGGGAGGGGGAGAGGGGAAGGTGGATTGAAGATGGATAAAGGAAAAGATGGGTGGAGAGGGGACAAACAGGCCAAAGAGGTGGGGTTGGAGCTAGCAAAAGTGAGTGCAGGTGGGAAGGTAGGGAGGGGATAGGTCAGTCGAAGGAGGATGGACAGGTCAAGGAGGTGGGATGAGGTGAGTAGAGAGGGGATGGGAGTGGAGCTAGAGCTTGGAGGAGTGGATGGGTGGGAGGAAGGGCAGGGCTGGTTTTGGGAGGGGGGAGGGGAGATTTTGAAGCTTGTGAAGTCCACATTGATACCATTGGGCTGTTCCCAAGCAGAATATGAGACACTGTTCCTGCAACCTTTGGGTGCCATCGTTGTGGCACTATAGGAGGCCCAGGATGGACATGTCGTCTGAGGAATGGAAGGGGGAGATGAATTGGTTCGCGACCGGAAGGTGCAGTTGTTTATTGTGACCAAGTGTAGGTGTTCCACAAAGCGGTCCCCAAGCCTCTGCTTGGTTTCCCCGATGTAGAGGAGGCCACATCGGGAACAGTGGATGCAGTATACCACATTGGCAGATGTGCAGGTGAACATCTGTTTGATGTGGAAAGTCTACTTGGGGCCTGGGATGGAGGTGAGGGGGTGAGGTGTCAGGGCAGGTTCCTGCGATTGCAGGGAAATGTGCCGGGGGTGGTGAGGCTGGTGGGGAGTGTGGAGCGGACGAGGGAGTCACTGAGAGAGTGGTCCCTCTGGAAAGCAGTTAAGGGTGGGGTGGGAAAAATGTCTTTGGTGGTAAACCATCCACAAGCTCATCACTTCAGGTGATCTCCCACCCACAGCTGCAAACCTCATCGTTCCCCAACCCCGCACCTCCCATTTCTATCTCCTTCCCAAAATCCACAAGCCTGACTGCTCTGGTTGACCCATTGTCTTTGCCTGCTCTTGCCCCACCAAACTTATCTCTACTTATCTCAACTCCATTTTCTCCCCCCGATCTAGGAACTCCCCACCTACGTCTGTGATGCCACCAACACCCTTCACCTCCTCCAAAAATTCCGATTCCCCGGTCCCCAACCAGTCATCTTTACCATGGACATCCAGTCCCTATACACCTGCATATAGATGGCTAAAGGCCCTCTGCTTCTTCCTGTCCCGCAGGCCTGATCAATCCCCCACCACTGAATTCCTCATCCGCTTACCTGAACACGCCCTCACCTTGAACAACTCCCTCAATCCCTCCCACTTCCTACAGGCAAAGAGGGTGGCCGTGGGTATCCACGTGGACCCAAGTTATGCCTGCCTTTTTGTAGGTTATGTGGAACATTCCCTCTTCTGCACCTACACTGGCCCTAAACCCCAAATCTTCCTCTGTTACATTGATGACTGTTTCAGCACCTGGACTATCTGTGTACCTCTCACTCCTTCCTGGACCCCTCTGCTTCCATCTCTGGCAACCACCTGAAAACTGACATCCATTTCAAGCCTACCGACTCCCACAGCTACCTAAAATACACCACCTCCCAGCCACGTTCTTGCAAAAATGCGATCCCCTATTCACAATGCCTTCACCTCCGCCGCATCGGCTTCTGAAATGAGGCATTCTGCTTCCGGACATCCCAGATGTCCTTGTTTTCAAGGACTGCAACTTCCCCTCCATAGTGGTTGAAAACATCCTCGACCTTGTCTCTCGCATTTCCTGTAACTCATCACTCACACCCCCTCCCGTAATAATACCCAAAACAGAATCCCCCTCATCCTCATGTACCTCTCCACCAACCTCCGGATACAGCGCAACATCCTCTGACACTTCCACCATCTGCAATCCAACCCCACCACCGAAGACATTTTTCCCTCCCCACCCTTATCTGCTTTCCGGAGGGACTGCTCTCTCTATGACTCCCTTGTCCGCTCCACACTCTCCTCCAGCCCCACTTCACCCAGCACTTTTCCCTTTGTGGAACACCTATGCTCAGTTCGTGACAAACAACTGCACCTCCCAGTCGCAAATCATTTCAACACCCCCTCCCACTCCTTGGACCACATGTCCAGCCTGGGCCTCCTGCAGTGCCACAACGATGCCTCCTGAAGGTTGAAAGAACAGCATCTCATATTTTGCTTGGGAACCCGGCAGCCTTGTGGTATCAATCTGGATTTCAAATCTCCCCTCCCCCTACCGCATCCCAAAACCAGCCCAGATAGTCACTGCCTCCCTAACCTGTCCTTCCTCCTACCTATCCCTTCCTCTCACCTCAAGCCCCACCCCCATCTCCTCCCTACTAGCCTCATCCCACCTCCTTGACCTAGCCGTTCTCCCTAGACTGACCCATCCCCTCCCTACCTCCCCACCTGCACTCACCTTTACTGGCTCTAACCCTGCCTCTTTGACCTGTTTGTCTCCTCTCCACCTATCTTCTCCTTTATCCATCTGCTGTCCGCCTCCTCCTCTCTCCCTATTTATTTCAGAATCCCCTTCCCCTCCCCCATTTCTGAAGAAGAGTCTGGACCGAAAATTGTCAGCTTTCTTGCTCCTCTGATGCTGCTTGGCCTGCTGTGTTCATCCAGCTCTACACCTTGTTATCTCAGATTCTCCAGCATTGCCGGTTCCTACTATCTCTGTAACAGTTATAGGTAAGTTCTTTTTTGATGATCCAACTGTTACGGTTACTTTTACTAAGAATAGTTTTTATTATTTGCCTTCCAATTCTGAAACTGTTATGGTGGGATTTGAAATATTGTTTGTGGATGAAATGCCCAGACCCCTGAATGACTATTCAAGTAACATAGCCACCGTGCTCTGTCCAAAAGTCATTGCATACTGTTTATACTTGGAAGTGACTGTATTGTCAACTGAAAATTTTCTGAAGGCTTCTGTTGAAGGGGACATGACATTTTTTTTTAAAAAAAAACATGCTTCTTGAGATCCTTGCAGCAGTTTATTAGCATTATGCTATCATCTATTTTCCCAAAATTTAGGCGTAATAGTCATTCTCAAGGTGGAAAAAAGAATGCCACAAAACTTTGCATTTTCATAATAGTCATCCACAGGATGCCTTGAAATGGACCTGTTGGGTAACTAGCAAGCCATCATGCAAGTCCACTAATAACATCATTGTTTCAGACAATGATAATATAACTCGTTTAAAAGGTAGAACATTACTGTTAGCTAAATTAGATCTGACCTTGTATTGTGGAAAAAATAGATTTTCCTGTATCCAGATGTTGAAATCTTAATTCTGAAAATGTATTGCTCGGTGAATAGGCCTGATAATGCAGTGTCCATTTCAAAATTTTATTTTGTAATTCATTTCCATCAGAAATGTTATTCAGCACTCCTTTAATATTATACAGATATTAATACTTTCAATGTAATTTCTGAAAAGCTTGTAGATTGAAATACCAGATACTGAATATTCTTTAAAGTATATAATTTTAATTTAAAAACAAAGTCTCCTTAAATAACTGATAAGTATCAGTGTGTTACAGTATCAGAGTTGTACAGCATGGAAGCAGACCCTTTGTTCTAACCAGTCTTTGCCAAACATAATCCCAAACTAAACTAGACCCACCTGTCTGCTCCTGGCCCGTATCCGCCAAACCTCTCCTATTCATGTACTTATCCGAATTTCTTTTAAATGTTGAAATTATACCCACATCCACCACTTCCTCAAAACTTTCATGCCACGCGTGAACGATCCTCTGTGTAAAGAATTTGTTCCCATGCCTGTTTTTTAAAAATCTCTCTCCACTCACCTTAAAAATGTGCCACTTGTCTTAAAATCCCCCATTTTAGGGAAAAGTCAACAATCATTAACGCTATTTCTCACCCTCATTATTTTCTACACTTCTATAATGCCGCCTCTCAAATTCTTATGCTCCAGTGGAAAAGACGTCCCAGCCTATCCAGCCTTTCCTTATGACTCAGATGGGGGATGTGATGACCTAATGATATTATTGCTGGATTGTTAACCAGAGACCCAGCTAACATTCTGGGGATCCAGGTTTGAATCCTGCCATGGCAGATGGTGGAATTGAAGTCAATAAATATCTGGAATTAAGCATTTAATGATCTCCATGAATCCATTGTCGATTGTTAGAAAAACCCATCTGGTTCACTAATGTCCTTTAAGGAAGAAAACTGTCACCCTTACCTTGTCTGACCTAAATGTGACTCCAGACCCACAACAATGTGGATGACTCTTACCTGCCCTCTGGGCAATTAGGGATGGGCAAAAAATGCTGACTAGCCGTGATACCCTCATTCCATGAATCAATAAAGAAACAAAAACCTTCCATACCCAGCAACATTCTAGTGAATCTCTTCGGAGCTCTCTACAGTTTAATAACATGTTTCCTATAACTGGGTGACCAGAACTGGATTCTGGAAGCGGCCACATCAACGTCCTGTACAACCTCATCATGATTTCCCAACTCCTGCACTCAAAGGACTGAGCAATGTAGGCAAATGTGCCAAACAGCTTTTTAACCACTCTGTCTATATGTGATGTAAACTTCAAAGAATGTGGTGCCTTGATTACTCGCTGTGTTTTTTTTCTTATAAATTGTTTCTTTTTATAAACATAATGCTTTCGTTTTTACCGGTGGAGGAAAGCTAGGGGAGTGTTCTTCTAGAGTTTTGTGACTTGTGTTTTTCTTTTGTGATCTGTATTTAAAGTATATTTAAAGAGAAAGTCCATTGTTGCCATATTTGTAAATTTAAATTAACTCATCTGGCAGGAAATTCATTGGATCAGACTAAACATTTGTTTGACAGCCCAGTCCATTTTATTCATCCTTGACTTTAATTGGAAGCAAAATGAGGTGGGTTATCACTGCAATGGTTGACCTCTTCTTGTTGCCTGCCCCCTTGTATAGGTTGGATTAAAATTGGGCTGGGAGTTTCATTGAAAACTAAGTATTGTGGAAATCTGAAATAAAAGCTGATACCTCCACGTGGAGAACCAGCCAGTAGAGGTTTTATATTCAAAACCAAAAGAACTGCAGATCCTGTAAATCAGAAACAAAAGCAGAAATTGTTGGAAAAGCTCAGAAGATCTGTCACCATCTGGGGAGAGAAATCAGAGCTAATGTTTTGGCCCCAGTGACCGTTCAGAACTGTTTCATAATCAACCTCTGGGGCAGGTAGTCCTAGATCCTGGACCTTCTGGCTCAGAGATCGGAACTTTAAAACTGCATCACAACAGCTGTTGCATATATGCTTGTTACCTCATTTTAATTTGAGCTGTGCTGTACAATATAAGTCAGTAAAGTTAGCCGGATAATCTTGGATGTAGCATGTTGAGCCATAAAACTAATGAATTCACTGGTATCCTGGAACAATAATGTCCGAGTCTTGATGTCACAGCCATGATGTGGGTTCACAATAATTGACCTCCAACCAGTGCTGGCTTTTAGAAGAAAGATTAGACAGTGGCTTGAAAATGCTAAGATCACAACCATGTGATCTATAAATACAGCAAATTGCTAATTTTGGGTTTATAAGAGGAATTACACTGCTTGTGTTGCTATTAATGCTTCGCACTCAGTCTGGCTGTACTTTTTGCTCTGTGGAATTGAGAAAACAGCTGGTATAGATGATTGGACTAGTTGTGCCAACTTGATTTTTTTTTCCGCAAAGATGGTATTTTAGATTACAGGACTGGGCAGTAATATAAATCCCAGTTGGCGTATTAATATTAAATGATCCTATCAGCATGACTAAATAATAACTAAGCAATGATCAGAAGCAGGGTGTGGTCATGCTCATCTTCCTACTTGAAGCTCCTATCATCTGCTCATAAAGCTGTCTGTGGCTCTGTAATACACATAGCTAAATGGGACCTAAAACAGGAGCAATGACCAATAGGGCCCGGTGCCGTATGAACTTCTGACGTGTTGCTTGTGGCACTCATGTAGTTTATGTAGAATCTCTTGGGATATGATAATACTATCTGCTTTATGAAGACAGGAGATAATCAGAGTGTCTGCATTTTCAACTAGACCACAATCTTTTCACATTTTTAAGCTTTGTGTACCTTCTGTGGATGAGTAGTATTTTTAAATGGTCATAAACAATTGGATGAACAGACTTGACAACATGGGGTTTGACCTGCATGCCTTTCAGTCGGTTCAAACTACAAATTATTTGGGAGAATTCACTCAAAGTTGTATTTTCTGGTGTTGCTTTGTTCATGCCACCGAAGTCTGAAAGTAAAACTGCAGTGCTTGAGGTATGTAGGTACAGTGGACAACCAGACTTTTCTACCCACAGTAAGGGCATCTATTGAAACCGTGTTTGCTACTTCATGTGACCTAACATAAAAAATTTACTAAAGGTTTTTTTTTGTATTAGATGGGGATAACTGGAATAGTATGTAATGGATATTCATTTTAGAGTTAGAATCAGTAACTGTAAATTGGTGATGGATTTTGAGAACAGTTAGATGGAAATCAGAATCAAAAAATGATGTAACAAGGTATCTCTTGAAAATGTAATGCTGTTGTTGGTTTGATGCAGATCACCACATACAAAATGCACAATATCAATTTGGTATATAGTTGTCATAATTTCCAGAACTCTGTACAGCAGGTGATATTTAATGAACTTCTTGAATATTGTGTTTAGGCTGGGTGCGTTCTTCAAGGTTTGCAGTTGGACCACATCTCTGATTGCATTCATAGAAGTTTTAAAGTCTGATGGCAGCACTAGGAAAATTAATTTTTGCCTTGTGTGTGTCTTGGAAAGTTATTAACAGTAGCTTGAATTTCGATAGTTGTCTTTCATAATCTCATAATGCCTCAAAACACTTTAAATCACTGAAATTCCACTTTAAAGTTGTAATGTTGAACGTAAAAAAGTTGTCTAATACAGGAAAATCACCTTACAAGGACACTCGTGGAGCATAGGCATAGAATTAGCACGGGGTGATTTACAGTGCCGTAATAACACATGATCAGAGTTCACTTGTGGATTGATTCAAGTTTTGCCTCAGCTTGCAATAGTTTACGTTTAACGTTGATTTGTTTGAGAGACTGGCTGCTTAGTTTCCACAAATAATTTATGATTTTCATCAAATCGACTGCTCTGGCCAGTTCTAAATGCTGCACTGACTTACAATCTCCGCTTAGGGCTCTCTGGCATGATATGTGATAGTCTACATAAGTAAAGTTGAATTTTGTTGCTTGCCATTGTTAACAGGTGCAAAATGCATATATAAATTAATTATTGTTTTGTTCGGCTTGATATTTTTCTGGGGAGTGCCATTTTCATTTTTTAGCATCATTATAATTTCCACCCTTGTGAAACAGTACTAAATATGTCTTGAAGTGCAAGCTCTCTTTTATTAGCAAACCTTGTTATGGTAGGTGTCCAACCCATTTATACGAGGAGGGGGCAAAAAGTACAAATCCTCTGGCTGGTATGGTGGCAACATTTCAAAGATGGTTGGATGTGTATGTGAATAAAAGGGTTTGGAGGGGTATGGGCCAAATGTTGGCAAACAGGACTAGATTAATTTAGGATATCTGGTTGACATGGACAAGTCAGACCGAAGGGTCTGTTTCCTTGCTCTGTAATCTGCGAGGAGGCAGAAAATCTGTTTCCCTTTTTCTCGCTCTTCCTAAGCAGTTATGGCTTCTATAGTGATTGTATTGAGGTCAGCTAGGTGTGCTTCATAGAATATGAGTTCCCTAATTGGGGCTGTTAATCTGATCCAATCAGAGCGCTTTTCACCCTGACAGCCTACACTGAGGGACCTGGCTCAGTGTCAATGACTTTCCACGTGTAAATAAAGGGTAACTTGGTGACAGGATATCAGCCACTGCTGAGTTATTTCAGGCTCTTCTTTGTCTTCTCAATGGTGTTGCTAAATCTAAGAAACACTTCCCATGCATTCATCCAATATGCAAACATGAGTGCTGTACAAAGCAAACTCAATCTGGATTTGTGCCCATTGGGATGAAAAAAATGTCTGGCAATTTATTATATTTCCGATACCCATGATCAATATGAAGTACTCCCACATCAGGAATCATACATTAATATGCAGTGTAAACCTTTCCCTTTTCGCAGATACAAATATACATCTGTCCCCAGACTTGAAACAGTACATCCTAATGAAGCATTCTTGCACTTCATTCACCTTTAACAGCATTTGCCCCTTGGTTTCTTTCAGGTTGCCAGTTAGCAATAAATTAGGGATATTTTGTTCGACTGGTCTGTTCTGACATAGATTGACGCTGTACGGAGAAGACTTCTGTCATGTCATATTTAAGTCTCAGAGGTGAAAGGTCAGTTCTAAACCACTGTGCGACCCAGTTCCTAATTTTGATCTTATTATGAACTAAAATCAAAACTGAGGTGAGTTTCAGGAAGCAGATGGTGTTTTTATTAACTTGGTGAACTGTCACATGGGTGGGGTATTGTAGATGCTATTCAATATTTTCATTGTTATTTTGTCACCATATCATCATAATATTCCTGAACAATTTACAACTGCCCTCTTTGCTTTTCCTTTAAATAAATGCGAAACAAAATAGTCAATGCATAACCGTGTGTTCAACACAAGAGACTGACTGTCAATGATTGTGAATTATCGAGGCTTTCATGCTTGTGGAAAGAACATCCTAGTTCCGAGAGGCATTGAGTGCCCTCTATTTTAGACAGTATGAAAATAGCATTTGGATTGCGAGTCAGCATCCCAAAGGTATGGTTGTTTTTAAGCATAATGTACAAGATTAAGAGTCATCTGATCCTGAAGATGTGCTGTCTCCAGCAGCGGCAACCTCTGCAGGCTCACCTGGAGTGCTAGACCACATCATGATGCTTTGTGGGGAATCGGATAAATTAATTTCAAGTGACATTAAGAAGAATATACGGAGACTAAATAATTATTCACAGATGTTTTTTCTTGAAACATTTCAGCAGTTGTTCACCTTCTTACTTTGCACATTGGTTTTCTTTTTGTTTTGGCTGTATCAGAAAGTAAAATGCAGGTTGCTTTCAGAGCATGAAACATTATGATGTGCTCCAGTCATTTGTTAAGTTTTTAATTTTGAATTCTGTATATTCTTTCGGAACACACGATACAAAGCTCGGTATTGTGCCGCAAGCTGCAAAAGATTTGAGCGATTAATGCTACCCCTTGCCTTTTCAGTGCTTCTTGCCATGGGGCTTGGCTGTGCCACCGTTGTCACTGTGCCAGCAAATATCTGCAGTCAGTACCATTGCCAACTGCGCATTATTAGAAATCTGTCGTCAGATATCCGCAGTCTTTACGACGGCTCACTGTGCTTTACTGGCTAGATCATGCGACTAAAATTTTAACTCTTTCATCGAAACAAAACAACATGGAGCAGTCTTTAAAAAAAAAACTGGGACAGCGAAAAATTCTGGCATGCGGCTTGCTCTTTTTCTTGTAAAGCGGCCAAACTTAAGTTTCAGCCCTTTCTGCCCTGACGTCTGAATTTATCACTTAAGATGTTTTAGTTAACAGTATTGTGACTATCAAGGAAAGCATTTAATGAAATTTGGAGAAAAAAGAAGTATAATACTATCAAACTCACTCTTTTCTGATTAATTGCAGTTGACCGTTCTCAGATTTTAATCAGCAAATTTAAAAGGTTTAATTAACTTGTCATTGTGCCAATCATTCTGTAGCCTATAACAAAGAGTTTTGGTCATTCCGATTTAAGGCTTAATGAAGGCAGCATTTATTTCTGTTGACATGTTTTCTCTTTTTTTTTTAGAAAGTAATTTTTATGATGACAATCCCTTCCAACATCACCTTCTACATGTGTCTTGCAATCTCGTTACATAATGATTTATTCCTCGAACTCAGGAAATGGAAGTGACTTTGTTTCCACATATTATCAATAGCAGCTGTCTGGTCAGTCTCTTGGCTGCATGCATTAGATAGTTCTCAGCTTTAGTTTCCAACCTTTCTCACCTTTCTTTATATTGCAGCGTGGCCGTGTCATTCCAGCTTGTTCCTTTTAAAATTCTGCTGCATTCAGCGTGCTTTTCTGTTTCCCTACTTGCTCTGTTAAACAGTAATCTTGTATTCTCTCCAATGGAAAGCATTCCTACTATTGCCTCCTAGAATGTCAGAAGGATACAATCTGAGAGAACGACATTCAGACCATTGTGTCAATGCTGGTTATTTACTAAGGCCAGCCTGAGGTTTGAACTCGGGGCATATTGGATCTGGATGACTCCGTTCCTCTTGGAAATCTATTTCTCCATAATGGGAAGACTGTGTAAATTTATTGAAAAGTTTAAAAATTCCAGTTTTGATAGAGTTTTTGAAGGAACTGATTTCTTACAGTAAAAATAGCCAGAATCAAGCAGTGGGCTAGACTATATTTGAACAACATTGAGAGAGATTCTCTTCATGGAATGTACTCCTCCAGTTCTCCAGCCTGGAGGCCCAATTCATTGTCCAGGGCCAGGTTACAAAAGTGGGATTAATTGTTTAACAGACACTGGACACAGAGGATGGAGATAGCAAAAATTTCCCCTACTGTTAGAATGTTTGAAATGGTGTCCCATAGGGATCTGTGTTGGGGCCAGTGATGTTTACCGTCTATACGTCTGAGACCAAATTTGTTTTGGATGCATGCGGTTAACTGATTTAAGGGACTGCAACAAAAGATATAAACTGAGCAGGTACATAAATGACAAAATAAATAAAAAATTATTCAATGATTTTTTTTAAAGTGATAAAACATTCAAGAAGTTTGGTGATACAGGTACGTGAATCACAATGTACTATAAACATCCATAAAGAGCACATATGTGTTACTGAGATTGTTTTTCAGAAAAGAAAATAGAATGACATGTTAAATTTATTAAATAATCTGTACTAAGTGACTTGTATGTTAAATGAAACCAAATTAAAAAGAGTGAAAAGAGAAAGAAATCTTGGCATTATTGTTTCCAACTCTCTCAGGGTTAGAGACAGTTGCTGAGAATTAGTAGCCAAACCAAACAGCTGCATCAATAGCACATTTCAGTATGCATTGAAAAGGCACATCATAGTATCTTTGTACTAGATTCTGGTTAAGCTACTTTTACAATACTGCATCAGTTTTTGTCCGCACCAATGATGAATAATAGGGAAAGTATGAAAACAAAATCAAGATCAAGTATTGAGGGTGAAATAAAGAGCCATTGTTTATCAGAAAACTGTAAAAGACTGTGTTAATTCCACAGAGAAAAGCTGGTGTGATTTGGTACAGATATATATTATTATTAAAGCATTTAATTATGCTTCCCATGAGAGTTTATTTGAACTAGATAGAACAGGGAATACCTGAATATATGTAAGTTACACAAGGATAGGAAATTAGATAGACCTTTTGTTCTCCCAAAGAGTAGTAGGCCTATATTAAAAAGTTCCCAGTTTGTGAGGCAAATAGAAGATCTGTACCTTCAACTCCTCAGATACTGAAGCTGTCCTTGTCCATTTCCGGCAAGGCATTCACAGCACCCAGGCTTGTACTGACACAAACGGCATATACCATTCATGTCACCTTAAGTGCCAGGCAGCACCCATCTTCAAAAATATGTCTAACCATGTGTCTAAATGTATCTTGATATTTAACATTGTTACTATCATGGAATTCTTCACTACCTGGAGATTGCACATTGATCAGAGGTTGATCTAGATAATATATTGTCACTTTTAAGAGCAGGTCAGAAGCAGGGAATTGTTGCCTCGTGACTTCTGCCATCTCAGGGAAAAAGTCAAAAGTGCCGTAGAGTAGTCCCCACTGAGTTGGATGAGTGCCACTCTAAGAACACTCAAAAACGTCAATGTCATTTTGAACAAAGGAACCTGTTTCATAGTTATCTGTACTTTAAATAGTCACTTCTTATAGCACCTGCAATCTCTACAAGAAAAACTACAGCAATTTGACAAAACTCCTTCAACAGCACCTTCTAGACTCAAATCATCGACCAGGTAGAAGGACAAGGGCAGCAGGCACATAATGTTACCAACCACAAATCCCACTCTAGGTTAAAAGCCATCCTGATGACTTGGATATTTTTGTTGGTCACTTCTTTACTATGTTCTGACCATGCAGTGTGTTTACCTCTACCAGATGGACTTCACAAAGTCAGCTTCTTGCATACATTTAGTGAGGCAACAAATGCTGGTGTAGACAGCAATGTCCACGTCCACGTGTTTGTTTAAAAAAAAGGCTTGATTGGATAATGTACGTGGTGGTAGATGTAGAATCTGTGGGGTCTTTTGGACCAGCTCTGATTCTTTAAGGGAATTAGAGGGAACTTTACTAGATTTTCTTTCTCCTCAGAATATCCTTGTTTTCCAGTCTTCTAGGTTTTAATACGATAATTTGACAATTGGATATTTTGCTCCTACGCATTGGTTCAGGAGTTGTGGTTACATAGCGTAACCTCAATGGACTTATTGGTTTTTTTCACCTGCCTAGCAATTTTGTATGTTCATAATTAGTACCCACTTGGTGTGCTATGTAATCCTA
This sequence comes from Stegostoma tigrinum, assembly GCF_030684315.1. Lineage (NCBI taxonomy): Eukaryota > Metazoa > Chordata > Chondrichthyes > Orectolobiformes > Stegostomatidae > Stegostoma > Stegostoma tigrinum. The sequence continues at coordinate 154,777,998 of NC_081354.1, forward strand.
CTCATCCTACAAAAAGGATACATGTTCAAAAGGCATTCAAAATGATGGGAGAATTGAGAGGATGTAGCTTTGGGGAAAGATTGAGGAATTTGAGGCACTTTGTTTTTGGAAAAAGAAGACTAGAAAGAGCACTGATAAAGATTTTCAAAGCAATTTAATGGACTGGGTCTGGGAGAATTTCTATGTGTGGCTGAGCCAACAAGAAAGTAACAATTATAAGGTGGTCGCAATCAGATAAATGAAGAAATTAGGATTAACGTCTGTACACTGAGATTGATGAGAATGTGCAATTTGCTCTCAATTAGAGTGGTAAGCGCAGGTAAGTGTAATCATTTAAGGATCCTTATGTTGTGAAGGAGGGGACAGCACATTGAAAAGAGCCAAATATAGCCAGCGGAGACTTGTGTGAAGTACAAGCACCAGTGTTAGAGCAGTTGGACTGAATGGACTGTTCCCATAAACGTTAGGTAACTACAAGTGGTCTGTGCTTTTCCTATTATGTAGCACAGTCAGTGCTAAATAGTAGATCAATACTGTCATCATTAGTATTTTCAATTATCTGCATTGAACTAAAAGAGGGCAAAGAGCCATTGCATTGTATTTTTTGCATTTTAATTTACAATGTGGAATGTAATATCTGCATTGGAAGCAAATCATTTAAGTATCAACTGAATGATGTTCATTATATACTTTCAATATTGAGTTTTGATATTAAAAAGATTAAAAACAAAACAAAACTGTTGGAAGTTTGACAGTTCAAAGCCAATTAATGAGCATCTGAAAAAGAAAGGCGAGCTGAATGCATTTGATGTAATGTTGCTTAGATAATATACATGCATGAATATGTACACCATTCACATCTATGCCATAGCTATTAATATGCCAGTCGTGCAGGGATTGGAAGTTGTGCTCACTTGCAACAACTGGGCATTTCCTGATTAGCCAAACATTTTTTCCTTTAGTCTGTGGTTGCAATTAACCTCAACTGGGTAGAACTTGCTGTTTATATCGGGAAATCTGCTGTTTATAATGATTGGCAGGATAGAAATTTCACAAGTATGTAAAAAGGAAAAAGAAAGGTATCCTCAAGAAATGTTGGTCCTTTATAAACAGAAATGAGAGAAAAAATATCATGGATAATGGGGAAATGGCAGGGACACTGAACAAATACTTTGTCTTCAGTGTAGAAGACAATAATTACATCTAATAATTAACATTTCATTACTAGAAATAGAGTAACCTAAGGGCTAAGAAGTAAGGAAATTAAGATTACTATTAGTTAGAAAACAATGGTACTGGAGAAAATTAATTAACTAAAAGTCAATGAATCCTCTCGATCTTTTAGCCAACATTCCAGGGTTTTAAAACAACTTTGGAAATAATGGGTGTGCAGGCTGTGACTTTCAAACTTCCCTGAATTCTGGAGTTCCCAAACAGATTGGAAGTCAGCAATTGTCGTGTGCTACTTAGGAAGAGAAAGAGAAAACTAGGCTTGCAGGCCAATTACGACATTAGTTGTGAGAAAATGCTAAAATCTATTATAATGGAAAGCTTAGCTCACACTCAACAATAATCACAGTGTGACAAAACATAGCAGACTTTTACAAAAGGGCAATTGATTTGTTTAAATTTATTAGAAGTTTTTGAGGATTTAGCCAATTAAGGTAGATAAAGGAGAACCTGTAGATGTGGTATGCATTCAATAAGATGCCACATGAAAGTTTTTAATAGGCCAGAAAAGGGTCAATGGAGTTACTGGTGCTGTATTTATTGAGGTTAGATTGACAGACAGGAAACAAATAGAAAGTGTAATTGGGGCATTTTGATGTTTGCAGCCTTTACCTTGGGGAGTGCAAAAATGAAAACAGCTGACGCCCTGATATCAATTGATCTATGTTAAAGATTTAGATGAGGAATCAGCAAGTAGCACATACTGAAGAAGAAAAGTTATGTGGAAGTGGAAACTGTGATCAGGATGCAACAAGGCTACAAAGGGACACTAACAAATTAAGTAAGTGGACAACAAGCTGGTAGGTGGAGTGTAATGTGTGTAAATATGAGGTGATTCTCTTTGGCTACAAGAATAGAAAAGCACAATGCAAATGGATGTTGGCTTTGTTGCAAGGGGACCGGAGTGCAAGAATAATGGGCTTGCTACAACTGTGTTGGGCTTTGCTGAGACCACAACTTTGCGTATTTTTGATTTCCACATTTAAAGAAAGTCATATTTGAGTTAGAAGGAATATACTGAAAGCTCACGAGGTTCGTCCCTGGGATGAGGGTCTTCCTATGAAGAGATACTATATCTCCTGGAATCCAGAAGAAGACAAGGTGATGCTCCTGTCTCTACCAATCCAGCTCCCCTTCTCTCCTCTCTGCTATGCTGGGATGCCTCCCTTTTCTGTCAGTAATTACATCTCTTCTCCTCCCCCCAGTGTCCCACCCAACACTACTGAGATTCCTGGCTCTGTCTCTCCACTGGCCTGTCCCTGTTCCAAAATATCTGAAACTATTTTGGTCTGGTGATGACCTGTGTATTTGCGGGGATAGTACATGGTTGTGGTATGAACTGTTGCCGGCACTGCTTTATATTTGCCATCAAAGGGCAAAATTCCTGTGGGGTTGGAAGCTTCTGGGAGAATTGTACCACATTTCCTGAGACTTGAGTACAATCTCTAAAGGGAAACAACTTTATTTATTGCTGCCTTTTGGAATGTGGATGTCATGTGAGCAAATTGATCCAATTCAGTGTGGTGGAATAAATCTACCTTGTAAACGTATCTGGACTGGCATTACGTTGATTATGATCAAGAATAATTCAGAAGCATTACACAGTAAGTATTGCAAAAAAATGTTTGAACAGTCTCGGTGTAAACATTAGTTAATATAGTATACATAGATTTTATATTTTCTCTGGGCGGCATGGTAGCCCAGTGGTTAGCACTGCTGCCTCACAGCGCTAGGGACCTGGGTTCAATCCCACCCTCTGGCAACTGTCTGTGTGGAGTTTGCACATTCTCCCCATATCTGTGTGGGTTTCCTCTGGGTGCTCCGGTTTCCTCCCACAGACCAAAGATTTGCAGGGTAGGTGGATTGGCCATGCTAAATTGCCCTTAGTGTTCATGTGTAGGTTAGGTAGGTTACAGGCGGAGGGGTCTGAGTGGGATGCTCCGAGGGTCACTGTGAACTTGTTGGGCCGAAGGGCCTGTTTCCACACTGTAGGGAATTCAGTGATCTGTAATCTTGAGAATTGCAGTTAATGCTGTGGATGTGAATATACAAGGTTTTAGAGTGTAAAAAATCTTTAGGAAAATTGCAAATGTAGCAGCAGGAATATTGTACAGACAAAGGGAATACTTAAAATCTGATGTCAGTTGCAGCAACTGCACAGTATTATTGAGATTAAAAGAGAAATATTTAATTTGGACACTTTGTCATTCCTATTTTTAGTCTTTCCTACTATTGTCATTTAAAAAAAACTTAGATAGTTCGTTGTGGTATTGCAAAGCTTCTGAGATATTCACTTCTGAATTTTAAATTGAATTTCATTCAGTTGCCCTGCTGCATCCATGACCTTACATTTGTTACTGGCATAACCTGGAATCGGTGTTCTTGGCTGCTCTTCATAGCATGTTTATGTTGGCACCTTCTGGCACCAAAACTCCAGCCATTTGGTCACAGACTGTAACTGGACAAAGGGGATAAAAACAAGTTTATTTTGTGTTTAAAAAAAGCAATGAATACAAAGCCCATAAAAATGTGCATGAAGAGAGAATATTGTAGTCCCATGATAAGTGACTTCCCAAAACCTTTCGATCAATTGCAAGACAGAAGTAAGCTGCTGCTGTTAGAATGTTCTCTATTTGCCAACAACAGTTGAGAAACTCATCATGTTTCAGGAAGACCAAAAGCAGAATACTGTAGATGCTGGAAATCTGAAACAAACACAATGCTAGAGAAACTCAGGTCAGGCAGCATCCGTGGAGATAGAAATGGCATTAGTGGTTTGAGTCCAGCATGACTGCTTCAGGACTAATCTAGGATGAAGCCGGCACAAAAACAGAAATTGCTGGAAAAGCTCAGCAGGTCTTGCAGCATCTTTGAATAAAAAATCAGAGTTAACGTTTCGGGTTCTGAGGAGGTGTCACCAGACATGAAACATTAAGCTGGAAGGTTAGTTTTCAGATGTTTTGTCACCATTCTGGGTAACATCATCAGTGAGCCTCCGACGAAGCACTGGTGTTATGTCCCACTTTCTATTTATCTGGTTAGGTTTCCTTGGGTTGGTGATGTCATTTCCTGTTTTTTTTCTCGGGGATGGTAGATTGATTTGGAGCCAATGTGTTTGTTGATGGAGTTCTGGTTGGAATGCCATGTTTCTAGGAATTCTCGTGCGTGTCTCTGGCTTGTCCTAGGATGGATGTGTTGTCCCAATCAAAGTGGTGTCCTTTCTCATCTGTGTGTAAGGATACAAGTGATAGTGGGTCATGTCGTTTTGTGACATGACCCACTATCACTCGTATCCTTACACATAGATGAGGAAGGACACCACTTTGATTGGGACAACACATCCATCCTAGGACAAGCCAAACAGAGACACGCACGAGAATTCCTAGAAACATGGCATTCCAACCGGAACTCCATCAACAAACACATTGATTTGGAGCCAATCTACCATCCCCTGAGAAAAAGAACAGGAAATGACATCACCAACACAGGAAATGACACCACCAACGCAAGGAAACCTAACCAGATAAATAGAAAGCGGGACATAACACCAGCGCTTCATCGGAGGCTCACTGATGATGTTACCTAGAATGGTGATGAAACGTCTGAAAACTAACCTTCCAGCTCAGTGAGGAAACTCACATCCAGAACCTCAACCTGAGCTACAAATCTTCTCAAAACTCGCTAACGAAACATTAACTCTGATTTTTTTACTCACTCATGCTGCCAGACCTGCTGAACTTTTCCAGCAACTTCTGTTTTTGTTTGTGATTTACAGCATCCACAGTACTTTCGGTTTTTATCGGGGACGAAGCAGTTGCATTTATTAAAAATTCTTCCATGGGATTGTGGGTGTTGCTTGAGGTTGACAATTTGTGTCCATCTCTAATTGCCATTTAATTGAAGGATTCCCAAGGCTATTTCAGAGGGCACTTAAGAGGCAACCTCATTGCTACAGATCTGGAGTCATAGGGCAGACAAGGTAAAGATGGCAGATTTCCTTCCCTCAGGGGAAAACCAAGTGGACTGTATGGGTTTTTAATGCCACTGGCAAAAGGTTTTGTGGACTCAATTACTGTGATCAACAGTAAATTCAAGTTATAACAAATGCCATTGTGAGGTATGAACATATCATTAGCCTGAGTCTCTTTATTTTCTAATCTAGCAGAATGATCACAACGTCGCCGCTTCTCTTAAGATGATATTTTTTCCTTTATTTGTTAACGGGATGAGGGGTGTTGCTGGCTAGGCAGCATTTCTTGCCCATCGCTAATTGCCCAGATGGCAGGTGAGAGTCAACCACATTGCTGTGGGTCTGGAGTCACATGTCAGCCGGACCCGGTAAGGATGGCAGTTTCCTTCCCTAAAGGACATTCGTGAACCAGAATGGTTTTTCCCGACAACCGACAATGGATTTGTGGTCGTCAATAGATTCTTAATTCCAGGTACTTTATTGATTTCAAATTCCACCATCTGCCATGACGGGATTCGAACTCGGAACCCCTGAATGTTAGCTCGGTCTCTGGATTGACAGTCTAGTGCTAATTCCATTAGGCCATCGCCTCCGGTGACCTTACCTGATGAAGGAGGAGAGATCTGAAAGCTTGTGATTTCAAATAAACCTGTTGAGCTATAACCTGGTGCCATGTGATTCTGACTTTGTCCACCTCATCCAACACTAGCACCTCTACATCATGGCTGATCAAGTGGACAGCTTTGTTTTAGATACTGTCATGGTCAGAGAGAATGAAGGGAAATCCCAAAGCAAACTCTTTTATATTTTTGGGTTTAAATTCTGTTTCTTATAAAACTAGACAACCTTGCTGGATTCATAAAATGGCCCAGGCTGATCTCATAGATTTTGAGAAGCTTCTGAACCCCTAGCAGCGTGTAGCCATTCAACTAAAGCTGACACAAAGGATTTGGAGATGAGCTGTCTGGCTCCAACTTGTTCTGGACAAAGGAAAACACCAGGACTTAGTATGCTAAAATGAACATTCGTGGTTTTTCAGTTATCGTGTTACCTCACAATGGAAACTTTAATGGGAAAGGTAAAGCCACACAGTTGCTGAACAACCTTCCGATTAGCCTATTGAGATGGGCCATCAACACCTCAAATGGTAGTCCTCATCATTTGAATAAAATGACAATATTTGAATCTTAAATGTACAATTCTGGGATTTGAGATTATTTGTTGCTATTTGACCTCCAGAGGGAGAGCAGGATCCCAGATTGAGTTGGTAGTCTCTTTTGACCAACCATCACTTTCCAAGTTCCTGCTAGCAAGAAGAAAACACTATGCCAGTAAGGGGAGCATAGAAACTGCTGGGTTTGTTTCACTGAGAAGACTTTAATTGGACAGTGATTGCCAGAAATTGTGACTTGTGTAAGCTGACTTTTTAATATCTCTCGATTTACTCAAACTTGACATTTATAACTGTGATAATGGGAATTGCAGATGCTGGAGACTCCAAGATAACAAAGTGTGGAGCTGGATGAACACAGCAGGCCAAGCAGCATCTTAGGGGCACAAAAGCTGACGTTTTGGGCCTAGACCCTTCTTCAGAGAGATGATGAAGGGTCTAGGCCCGAAACGTCAGCTTTTGTGCTCCTAAGATGCTGCTTGGCCTGCTGTGTTCATCCAGCTCCACACTTTGTTATCTTGACATTTATAACTGCTCTCTTCTGTCATGTTTTCCTTTTTTTTCCTGAAGGTCTTGAGTGTGGATGGAGTAGTGAATCAGTTCCCCACATATTGAATGTTTTGTCGATAAACATTATCTTTGAGATTTTATCCGCAATAAGTTTCCTGTGAATTTGTTTCTGAAAGTGGAATCTGAATATTAGGGTTTGGTGAACACCCTTCAACCTACTTCAGTATGAGATGGGAGTAAAAAGGGAAAGGAATAAATCAAACCAAATGTTGCTGAGTTGGACTTAAGAGGGGGAAAGCAATCATAAATTCAATTCACCCACATTCCCCTGTGTCCTTGACAGTTGTGTCAAGCTCCTGGAATGTTCGTGAAGTTGTACTAATCTAGGTGAATTGTGAGTATTTCAGCGATAAGTGAATTGAGCCTTGTACACGATGGAAAGTCTTTGAGCAGTCAGTTGTAGAGACCTCAGTTTCCTGTAACAACATTATTGATGCAGCTCCTTCAGTTCTCCCTCCGGTCAACCATAAGCCTCCCTCACCCTCCCCCTCACCCCTCCTGTATTGTTAATAAGAGTAAACTAGGCTGTGACTGGACCTTGAAGACTGGGAGGTAATAGTCATTATCTGGCAGATAATTAATGTGTAACTAGCCTGATTCAAGCCTGAATGTTATCCTGGTCCAAATGTAAGCTGGTATTGATTGCTTCATCATTTAAGGAGAGGTGAATAGAGCTTGAGTACTTTAGAATTGTAAAGATGTGGAATAGAAACTGACTCCTTAGGGAGAAACGCAGCTGTTTGTGCCTGGAGCTAAGACACATTTGAGTAAAATTTTGGGACACTGCTTATAAAATCACTTGTTTTTATGTCTTTAGCAAATTTGAATGTGTGACTTTTTATCCCATCATAGAAGTGAATATCTGAGGACCCAACACGGAACCATGTTGCTTACCAACACTATGTTATTGCATAGATCCCAGACCCAGGCAGACAATGTGCTTTTGAGTACAGTTAGCATTATGACATGTGGAATTACAGCATAAAAGCACCTGCCTTACCATAAGTACTGTGATAATAGATACAGTGACTGCGTTCCTTGTAAGGACAAAGTCAAGTTACCATAGACACAGAGGATCACAGCACTGCTGTCCCATGACAAAGACCGCTGGTGGTGGTTTAACCTAAGGGTCACACTCGTCAGGTGAGAGGGGAGGTTGAGAAGGAGGGCCCTCAGCCAGTGTCAGAATTGAACCCATGCTGTTGGTGTTACTCAGTACTACAAAGTGGCCATCTAGGCAATTGAGCTAACCTGCTCCCTTGCTCTATGTAATTAGTAAGCACAGAATACAAACTGGGCAAGTCTGAGGCATTATGGCAGTAAAGTAGTTAGTGTTGTTAACAGACGTTGAGATGTTTGCCTCAACAAGTAAAAGTAAAATATTATAGTTGCTAGAAATTATAAACAAGCACAGAAAATGCTGTAGCAGTGCAGCAGGTCTGGCCACATCTGTTGAGACAAAGAATTTGTGTTCTGAGAAGAGTCAGATTAGACTCAAAACGCTAACTCTTTCTCTGTGCACTGATGCTGCCAGACCTGAGTGTTCAACCAGTCTTCGTAGCATACTTAAAAAGTGGTTAACGTATAGGAACACTCATGCCGTATCATACTGGTAGCCAGTGTTTTCCCAGAAAAACAACATGGTGGTGGTTAGCTAGCAGGTACGTAAAGATGATAACAGCAGCGGCATTTATGAAACCTTTTCCCAACCTTCACTCATCTATGTGAGTTAAAAGCTGAAGTTTATAACCAACAGTCGAGGACCAAAACTCTCCAACCTGCAGTGCAGTGAACTCGACAGAAGGTAAACGTTTGAAAGTGCACTTTTTGTTAAATAAAATGCAAGGCTACAGTCTATCTGTTCATCTGGCATTGAATCTTAGCAGCAGATCAACATTTGGGCTTAATGCCAAACCACAAGGAGTTTCCTAAGCAGTGCAACACAGCTCCTCTCTAGCAGTGATCCTTGGGCAACATCCGAACAAGAAACAAGATTAAGTCAATTGACCCTTTGAGCCTGCTCCACTACTCAATAAGATCATGACTGATCAGATCTAAAATTAGACAGTGCTTTGAGCCATTAATTTCTTCAGAAAAACACTTTTAGACAAAGTCAAATGACATACTGTGAATGCACTGTTGGGAACCAAGTTGGAAGCCATTGTTTCAGACCGGCTGCATTTTCTGGTGCTTGCCTCTGCATCAACTATTACAGCTGTTAACAGGGTCAATAAAACATTCAAATCCTTTGTGAGATGTTGCTTGTTTCACCAAGCAAACAGTATCCAGTGTGGTGTTACCTGTGGAAGCCATGTTCTACAATAGAACATTGGCCCTAAATGTCCAATTTGTCTAAATAAACAAACTGCAAAACCATATTTGTTAGATGATTGTCCTGCTTATGCTGCTATGGAGCAATCACTAGGACATTTTATGTTGTTCTATTCAAGGCATGCAAGCGTAAGAAGTATTCTCCAATGACACGGCTTACAAACCGCAGTCAGACAGTACATGTGGCCAATTTGACACACTATGGAAGTAGTTAAAAATGATGAGGATATTACCTCCGTTCAAGTAGTACATCTCACAAAGAACGGATAGCAAACACTTTATGCTGACATTGACAAGGGCACATCTGACTCGCAATGTAATCAGGAAACTGGCACAATGTGCATCAGTCCATATATGATAAGCTAAATGCTTCCAACAGACCAGACGTCAGCTTACAATGAGGAGTGTTGTCAAGAATAGAGTAGGATATAGATCAGCTGGAAAGTTGGGTGGAGAAATGGCAGATAGAGATTAACCCAGACAAGTATGAAGGTGATGCTTTGTGGAAGATCAAATGCAAGAAAAAAGTATACAGTAAATGGCAGGACCCTTAGGAACATTGGCATAGTAAAGGATCTTTGGTTGTAAGTCCATTGCTCCCTGAAAGTGGCAACACAAGTGAATAAGGTGGTAAAGAAGGTGTACAATATGCCTCCCTTCATCAGTTGGGGCATTGAGAATAAAAGTTGACAAATCATGTTGTAGCTATATAAGACTTTGGTGAGACCACATTAGGAGTATTGTTTGTAGTTCTGGTGAGCCACACTATAAGAAGGTTATGGGGGCTTTGGAGAGAGTGTAAAAAAAGTTACTCAGAATGGATTAGATTGTGGTTGTTGACTTGCTTGCTGAGCTATCTTGTTTTTGTTCAGACATTTTGTCACCATGCTATGTGAGATAATCAGTGGAGCCTCCAATGAAGCATGTTATTCTGCTCTGCTTGGACTGAGTACTCTCATTTCTGGTTTTGGATTAGATTGTATTAGGTATAAGGAGAGTTTGGATGGACTTGGGACTGTGTTCGCTAAAGCGCTGGAGGCTGAGGGGTGGCCTGATAAGAAGTATATGAAGTTAAATGCATGGATAGGGTGAATAGCCAGAGCCCTTCTCCCAGGGTGGACATGTCAAATAGTAAAGGGCATAATTTTAAGGTGAGAGGGGGAAAGTTTTTAAAGGAGATGTGTGAGGCAAGTCTTTTTTTTACAAAGATGGCAGTAGGTGCCTAGAACACTCTGCCAGGGAAGTGGTAGAAGCAGATATGATAACAACGTTTAGGAGGCATTTAGATGGACACAGGGACAGGCAGTGAACAGAGATATGTGGACTATGTCCAGATACATGGGACTAGTTTAAAATGGCAAAGTGGTCTGCACAGACATGATGGGGTGAATGGCCTGTTACTGTGCTTTCCTGTTCTATGTTCTACATTGGTATTAGTCTGTCTTAAATGTCATTAATTGTTCCTCGGGATGGACGTATGAAACTTTTGACACAAGTGAATAGCTGGCCCAGCTATTATTGCTCTACCAGTTTGCTCGACTCTACTTTTAATTTTTGATAGTTTTTCAGATGTGGATGTCACTGACTAGTCTGGCATGCATAACATTATGATCTGAGGTAGCAAACCTATGAGATGGTCCGCCACCATATCATAACAGCAAGTCTCTCCATGATCTGACCCGACTAAACTTTAAGCAGATTTGCTGCCATTGGCAGATTTAAAGGTGATGCAATGTTACACCTGAAAGAACTTGTCCTAACCAGCAATGACTCTCCTTGTAGGTGTAGCATTCATATTAAAGACAAGCACAAACTGGAAGTGAGTCCCATGGTAGAAAAGAATATCATCGCGACGTTTTGCATAGTGCGCTAAAGGAATGCCCATACAAGATTTCTGCCCTGGAAGAACTTAATTCCAAGTTTTCAGGTGTGCAGTATTTTTCCAAGTTTGATGCCAAGAATGAATATTCGTGTATTCATCTTTCCCGAGAGTCAGAGGAACTGGCAGACTTCAGAACATCTTTCAGCGAATGTTGTTTCCTCAGATTACAATTTGGATTATCCATCAACCAGAACGTATTCCAACAACGTATGGATTGTATCATCGACAAGCAACCGGATTGTCTCTGTCTCTGACACTGCAGTTCTTGGAAGAACTACACATGAGTTGGGAACTTAGTTTTGTCTTTAACAGTAAGCATGTCAAATCAACATGAGCCAAGTCAATTTCTTCAGATCAATCTGCACATCTAACAAATTTGATCTGATCCTGCCAAAACGGAAGGCGTGCAGATAAGGCCATCAGAAAAATGTGTCTTGGTCTTCAAATTTCTCTCCTGAGTTTTGTGACCAAAATATCTCCTCTTTGACATATTCCCCACAAAGAGATACCATAAATATGGCAAGACAATAACTGGCGTATTTCTGTATCTCTCAATAATGCTTCATCATTCACTTAAGTGTTATTCGATATTATAATCCTTCTGAGCATACCACACTGGAGATAGATGTATTGAAGAAATGCTGCAGAACATGTCCACTACAGGATGACATGTCCATTGAGTTTGATTCTAAGCCTCATAATACAGCTCAAGCAAACTACTTCAATGCTGATAGAGTAACTCTTGCAAAGTTTTCCCAGCAAAGATTTCATGTATTCCTATTGAGCAAGCATTATATTGTTCAAACAAAAGAAAATCTACTTGTATAGACAGGTTATGAATACTTCCATGGCAAGTAGGCCTGGAGTCTGGACTTTCTGGCCATCTCTGTGCCACAAAACTCCTATTTCATGTTCATACCAACCATGCGCATGTCCACATAACCCTGGACCTTAAAAAGCAGTCATTTGCTATTAGTTAAGTACAATGAAAATCGGTTCCCGAATGTCCAATTACAATGCTCTTCCCTGATTCCAAATCCCATTAAGATCTAAGATATTCCTTGTCACCAATCTGCACTGACAGTTGACTAAACATTGATATTATACATTTTCATTGGAAGGAAGCAGAGGCGATTCAGCGAGCGGTATTAGATGATGTCCAGTTGCAACAGCTCAAACAGATCATCGTGATCAGTGGTCAAAATGCATTAAACAAATCCCTGAACATGTGCTTTCCTTCTGGCCACTCAGAGTCTAACAAGATCCTTCCAAGAATGTAATTTTGAAAGACAAATGTGATAATTTCACATGCTCTGTGTTGTCATTACCAGACAATATATGTATAGCTCACATGGGAGCATAAAGAACCAAAAAAAAGTGCATGTAATTTTGAGGTTCATTTTGACTTAATTAACTTTAAGATATAGCAATAATAGATATTTTCTAACCAACTTGCTCAGATATTCTGATACACCTCTTGGGGCAGGTGGGACTTGAATCAAGGCCTCTTGTCTCAGATTAGGACATTACCACTGCACTACAAGAGTCCTTATTTACAATGTAGACTGAGTTTGAGAGAGACAATCTGACCGTGTATTAGCCCTGCTCGAGCTACAAGACCTATTCCAAGTATAAAGTGTGCTTTTGCACCTTTTACAAAATTGTTTCTATTACAAGTGCAAAATAAATAATTCTTATGGCTTTTTAGTAATATAGAACTTGTGCTGGAAAAATGTGTATTTTTGTTCTGCACTCAGGATATTTTGCAAGAGTATCAATGCAAGGGTAACACTGACATTTATGTCGCCTGAGAGGGAAGTTGGTTAACAAGTGGACTGTTGTAGAGGTGTTGTCATGGATTGCACACCCATTAATACAGATTGAAAGTTAACAGCTAGACTTTGTTTGAATGATGCATTGGTTTTTTTGGAGGTATGGCCTGTAAACTGACATCACTGGCATTGAAATAATTGAATACCTACAGTGTGGAAGCAGGCTATTTCACCCATCAAGTCCTCACTGACTCTCTGAACATCTTCACACCCAGACCCCATCCCCGTGACTCTGCATTTCTCATGGTCAATCCACCTAACTTGCACATCTTTGGACTGTGGGAGGAACTGGAGCACCCGGGGGAAACCTCTGCAGACACAGGGAGAATGTGCAAACTCCACACAGATGGTGGAATCAAACCTGGATCCCTGGTTCTGTGAGGCAGTAGTGCTAACCACATCATGTCACACATTTGTCTGATAGATATATCGTTTTTTTTGTTGAATGGGAACCTTTTGTTAATAGTGAACACTATTCATGTTGTGATCACCTCGTAGCAGCATGTAACAAATAGCATCATATATTGCTCAGTGTTTTGAGACACCTTGCTCTTCAATAGTGTTCTGAAGTAGACTCAGTATTTTTCAGGACCAAGACTGACAATTGTGGAGTCTTTCATGAGTTTGCATAATAGCAAGATTTGGTCAGTGTAGCCATTATCTAACAGGATAGCTTTTTTGCTTGGAGAACAAGTTGCTTTGACCCATTTTATAGCATATGGAGATGTAGGAATCTGTGTGTATTTTGACCAGTGAAGGCAGGTTCACAGTAGAAAATACTAGAAAATCCTCTGGCTGATTTCTTAACTAGAACCCTGAGGAAAAGAATGTTCCCTTTGAATTGTGAATTTGAGTGTGGACAGAGCACAGCAAGACACAGGAAGAAAATTCTTATACACAGTTGCAGATTCAAATGTGGCAATCTAACATCTACATATTGGATAGATCCAAGAGTTAGGACATTAGGTGAAGTTCACTCAAAGACACATTTCTGAACAAACCTCATCCCAGTGTGATGAGAGGTGTGTACCCTGCCCATCGCAAATATTGGCACACACATTAAACTCCAAGTGCCTTTGGCATTTGCTATGCAGCAATTGTATTCTGTCAGCCCACGTTTAGAAAACTTGGAACAGTGTGATCCTGAATCTGCTTCTGCTTATAGATTCGATTCTGCAATTGAATAGGATTTGTTAGTTAATCCTGAATGTGCAAAAAAAGTTATATTGACAACCAATTTAGGATTGTCAGTTGAGCTTGCAATGTAGCATACTTGTGTGTACTGGAAGCTGTATATACTTACGTACAGAGTTCTCATATTTGTGTAAAGAAGCAGGTAAACAAAAAGAAAATGCAAGGATTCTTGTGCCTGTTTCTGCAAAATAGATGTCATTTATGTGCTGGTTCACTTCTCAGGGTAATACTCTGATGATCTTGAGTGAGTTTATGCAGTGCATCTTGTAGATGGTGCACACTGATGCTACTGAGCATCAGTGGGGAAGGAAATGGATGTTTGGGCATGTGTTGCCAGTCATGTGGTCTCCTTTGTCTCGAATGTTGTCAAGGTCCTTGATTATTATTAAAGTTGAATCTAGGCAAATAGTAAGTGTTTCATCACAGTCTTGATTTGTGATTTGCAGACGGTACCAGGCTTTAGGGAGAAACAAGGTGAGTTACTCACTCCAGTATTTCTAGCCTCTGACCTGTTCTCTCAGCTACTGAATTTGTAAGATAAGTCCAGATGAGTTTTTCATCAGTGATGACCCCACAGTGTTGATAGTGGGGACTTCCATGATGATAACATCATTAAATGTTAAAGTTAAAGTGTCTCTTATCGGAGATAGTCATTGCCTACCATTTGTGTGACGTGTGTTATTTGCCACATCTCAGCCGAATATGGATATTGCCCTGATCTTGTTACATTTGAAAATGGACTGCTTCAATGTCTGAGTCGTCGTGAATGGTGCTGAACTTTGTGCAATCATTGGCAAACATCCCCACTTCTGACTTTATGGTGGAGCGAGGGTTGTTAATGAAGCAGCTGAAGATGTTTGGACCTAGAACAAAACCCTAAGGGACTCCTGCAGCGATGCCTTGGAGCTGAAGTGACTGACCGCCAACAGCCTACAACCATTGTCCTAAGTGATCCAAGTATGACTTCAACCAGTGGAGAGTTTACCCCGAACACCCATTGATTCCAGATTAGCGCGGGCTTCTTGATGCCACACTCAGTTGAATGCACCCTTGATGTGAAGGGCTGTCACTCTCACCTCATCTTAATTGCATACAGTTCTGGTCACCGCATTATAAGAAGGATGTGGAAGCGTTGGAAAGGGTGCAGAGGAGATTTACTAGGATGTTGCCCGGTATGGAGGGAAGGTCGTACGAGGAAAGGCTGAGGGACTTGAAGCTGTTTTCGTTAGAGAGAAGAAGGTTGAGAGGTGACTTAATTGAAACGTATAAAGTAGTCAGAGGGTTAGATAGGGTGGATAGGGAGAGCCTTTTTCCTAGGATGGTGACGGCAAGCACAAGGAGGCATAGTTTTAAATTGAGGGGTGAAAGATATAGGACAGATGTCAGAGGTAGTTTCTTTACTCAGAGTAGTAAGGGAATGGAACGCTTTGCCTGCAATGGTAGTAGATTCGCCAACTTTAGATACATTTAAGTCGTCATTAGATAAGCATATGGACGTACATGGAATAATGTAGGTTAGATGGGCTTCAGATTGGTATGACAGGTCGGCACAACATCGGGGACTGAAGGGCCTGTACTGTGCTGTAATGTTCTACGTTCATCTCTAGAATTCAGCTCTTTTGTTCATGCTTGATTTAAGGATATAATGAGATTAGGAGCTGAATGGTCCTGGTAGAACCCAAAACTGGGTGTCACTGAGCTGGGGCCCACTGGAGGAAGCCAACAGCGATCATCCACGCAACACTTTTTATCTTCACCCTTATCTTTTGCACTAATGCGCTGGGGTCTTCCATCATTGAGGATGGGGGGTATTTATGCAGTAGTCTCCTCTAGTGAGTTGTTTAATTGTCGGCGACTATTCATGCTTGGCTGTGGCAGGATTGCTAAGCTTAGATCTGTTGGTTGTGGAATCGCTTTATTCCCTAAGACTGTGTTGCCAAATTCTGAATGAGCGCCACCTACGAGTTCAGTGATGACACCATTGTGGTGGGATAGATACCTAACAATAATGAGGCAAAATACAGAAGGGAGACAGAGGGCTTGGTGACGTGGTCCGATGAAAACAATCTCTCTCTCAACGTCGGCAAAACTAAAGAACTGAGCATTAACTTCATAAAGAAAGGAATGGAACATGCTTCCACCTACATCAATGGAACTGAGGTTGAGAAAGTAAGGAGCATCAAGTTCCTCGGAGTGATGATAACTGATGACCTGCCCTGGACCCCCCACATAAGTGTGACTGCCAAGAAGGTACAACAATGCCTCCAGTTCCTCAAGCTGCTCAGGAAATTTGACATGTCTGTAAAGACCCTCACTAACTTCTATGGATGCATCATTGAAAGTGGGTGCATAACGGCTTGATACCACAACTGCTCTACCCAGGGCCGTGAGAAACTACAGAAGAGGGTGTGCACAGCCCAAACCATCACAGAAGCCAACCTTCCATCCATGGATAATGGGAACTGCAGATGCTGGAGATTCCAAGATAATAAAATGTGAGGCTGGATGAACACAACAGGCCAAGCAGCATCTCAGGAGCACAAAAGCTGACGTTTCAGGCCTAGACCCTTCATCAGAGAGGGGGATGGGGGGAGGGTTCTGGAATAAATAGGGAGAGAGGGGGAGGCGGACCGAAGATGGAGAGAAAAGAAGATAGGTGGAGAGAGTGTAGGTGGGGAGGTAGGGAGGGGATAGGTCAGTCCAGGGAAGACGGACAGGTCAAGGAGGTGGGATGAGGTTACCTCATTGACCTGTCCGTCTTCCCTGGACTGACCTATCCCCTCCCTATCTCCCCACCTATACTCTCTCCACCTATACTCTCTCCACCTATCTTCTTTTCTCTCCATCTTCGGTCCGCCTCCCCCTCTCTCCCTATTTATTCCAGTTCCCTCTCCCCATCCCCCTCTCTGATGAAGGGTCTAGGCCCGAAACGTCAGCTTTTGTGCTCCTGAGATGCTGCTTGGCCTGCTGTGTTCATCCAGCCTCACATTTTATTATCCTTCCATCCATGGAATCTATTTACACAGCTCGCTGCCGCAAGAAGGTGGCCAATATCATCAAAAACCCATTGCACCCTGGTAATGATCTCCTACAACCCCTTCCGTTAGGCAGAAGATATAGAAGCCTGAAGACGTGTACAAGCAGGTTCAGGAACAGCTTCTTTCTGACTGTTATCAGATTGTTAAATGGACTGTAGCCTCAAATAATGTCACCTGTATACCTCTCAGTCTTTTTGATCTGTACACCCTTTGCTTGCTGTGATGTGCCTGTACTGCTCATAACAAAAGCTTTTCACTGTATTTTGGTACACGCTTTGCACCTTCACCAAGGTGATGCTTGGTCTTGGTCCTGCTCGTGGCAAGCCCTCGTGTACTTGCCATTTAACTAGAGCCAATCACTTGGCTTGATGGTGATGGTTGAGTAGTGGAGGTGCTGGGCAGTGAGATTGCAGATTAGTTGGAGTACAGTTCTGCTGTTGATGGCCCACAGCACCGCATAGATGCTCAGCCCTGAGCTGCTAGATCTGTTTGAAATCTGTCCCATCAAGACTTTGTAGCTATTGATAGAACTGAGTGGCTTGCTGGGCAGTTGGGAGTCACGCACATTGTTGGTGATGCTGGGATGGCAGATTAGTAACATTACTGAACCAGATGGGTTATTCCTGACAATTAGCACTTGTTTCACAATCATCATTAGATTCTTAATTTCAGATATTTTCTTTCACCATCTGCCCCAGCAGGATTTGAACCTCAGTCGCTGAAACATTCGCTGAGTTTCCGAGTTAATAGTCTAGTGATAATACCACGAGTCCCTCTCCTCCTTCTGATGGTAACAAAAGATTTTATCAAACATATTCTGGAAGACCATAAAAATAACATCAAAAGAGATCAACCTCAGTTACCACTTCAAAAAATTCATTCAAATTTGTCAGATGTGACCTACCTTTCAGAAATCCATTCTGAATCTTTCTGATCAATTGTGAATTTTCAAGGCGGTCAGATACTGATAGACTGTGGTAATTTCCCAATGATAGTCAGGCCGACTGATCTATAATTGCTTGCTTTCTCAATTTTTCAAGTTATGTCAGTGGTTCCTGAAGTGTGACAACTTTGGATTATCACAATCTTTTTTCTCTTTACAGATGATAATTGATTTTCTGAATGTTTCAACTATTTTTTAGCAAATGCCTCATATTTGGCCCAATTGGTTGCAAATGAAGTGTAACATAGACCATACTTCGTATTGGAAGCATCAATTAAAGGCACATGTGCATTCTGAATGGGATAGATCTTGGAAAGAGGGAAGTTAAAGGAGACCCAGCAGTATTGGATGCTTCCTTCTATGCTATGTCCAAACATTGTAAGGCAGTAGTAAACAAACTGAGCAAGAATGTGGGTATTTTGCAAAATTAGTTGTGCTCAAATCCCTCGATGTCATGCTGAGGCCCTGGTCAGGCAGCAGCTGGAGAATTGCTTATAGTTGTAGTCATTGCAACATAAGGGAACCATTACAGCATATAGCTAGTATAGAGGAGAACAGCGAAGCTGATAGAAGGATGAGTTATGTGGAACAACTAGCTACATTTGGATATTAAGCCTCAAAAGAGCATCTCTCACAGGATCTTGCAGACTATGCATCAGAAGTGGGATAAGCAAGGTAAATCTTAAGCTGTTCTTTTTGGGGCAGTAGGATAGGAGGGATAGGTTCAAGGTTCTGAAGGACAAGTTTTGGACAGATGGCAGGAAGTGCTTCATACAGAGGCTCATTAGCTTTTGCAATAGGTTGCCAGCTATGTTAGTTGATGCCAGGACCCTGCACACATTTAAGAAACTGATAGATAGTATAATGGGGTGAGAGTAGGATTGGTATTTTGAAAGATTAAAACCAAATAGACCAAAGTGCTTTTTTTAGGAAAAAAAACGCACCTCCTATCTGTAGATTTGTAGATGTTTAAATCTGTACTGGTTGATTGCTGTGCTATACAGATATAAATTAAATGTTTAACACTGCTTTCATTTCACTGCTCAGGACCACAAAAACAGGCAAATGGCAGAGGTAAAATGGCATTTATTTTAGTCAGTTTGTAGCCTCTGGTTAATTTGATTGTGGCACAAGGTCATAAAGGATATAGCAAAAATATGATCTCATTATATTGCAAAGAAGTTGGCTTTACAAACAAGTTAACATTGAAATCTGGCAACAACATGGACGCTTCTGAAAAGGGCCCGTTGAGTCATCTGCACTTGCAGGGGCGAGAAACAGTTTAACCCAAATATAAGTTGTATGAAATGGCGTTGAGGCAGCCTTGTGACTTGGATAAGATGAATTTAATCGATATTCTGCTAAATAAAATGCTCTCTTTACAACCCACTGGCTTCAGTGACTCTTTGGTACCTTTTAGGTTTTGCCTTTGCATGAGTGCTGGAAGGTTGCCCATTGATGTCATGGAAACACTTGAATCACTAAGAATGATTCATGTCTCTGCTTTCCTCCTATCCTCCCCCACACAAGCAGGAACCGTTTTTTTTAATTAACCCTTGCAGTATTTCGAATCCATATTCATTCTTTAAAAAAATGGCTTCAGAGCTTGTATTCCTTTTCTCCCCTTTATTTACTTATTTAAGCACTGTCCTTCCACCTGATTGATGTGAGGTGGGGTGGGAGTGTGAGTGGGGATCAGTGAAAGAGAACAGGAACAGTTACCACCAGCATGGCTTTTGTGTCGGAGCTAGTCCTTTCAACAGCATCCTTCTTCGTTCTTAACCAACACCCTGAAATCTCCCAAAGCAATGATCACTGGAGTACTCTGCTCTTACAGTGCTCAATCTAGCAGTTTATTTCAGAGTTGCCACTTGATGTCTGCATGTTAATAGAAAATGAATTTCAAGATCATCCATTTCTGCATTTGGGGGAATTCAGAGCTTACTGGGCATTGATAAACGTGACCATGGGTAACTCGTTTTTTTGGGGGGCAACAAAATACAAAAAGATTTTGAAATGCAACAGAATATTGGCAAATTTAAAACAAAGTGTGATTTTAATGAAATTGGGGAAGATAAGAAAAAGTATATCCATCACAGTCCTTATTACGTAATATTTGTGGCAGAGGCTTCAGTTCCTGTTTATTCGGCAGGGTAAAAGTATGAGCAGTGTGCTGCACAGAGAAATTATTGGTTAACATGCAACAGCTAGATTTGTAAAATATATAAATTGCTTAACATTTTTGGCATTCTACAATTCACGTTGTTATTTTCTGCTGTCCTAATATGCATTAGCCGAAATTGCTTTTCAGCTGAAGTAAGGATGTTAAAAATCCTGTTAACCGTTTGCAAATGTTTAAATGCTTTCAGTTCACAATGGAAATATGCAAAAAAAACGAGCAAAAAAGATGGCATTGCAAAAACATTACGTTTAGTTTTCATCGAATATAAATCTGTTTTCAAATTCCTAAAGTCTGTTTACAATCTGTTCTGTATGTTGGCACCTGCTATGTAAGTTGCTCAGCTTATTTGATCTCCTTGTTTTGGCCAGTTTTATAAACGTACAGAACAACCTTATGGTCTTGATTGATATTTACAACTCTACATGAAGAGTTCCAAAAAAAAGCATTTATTTTTGTCTTTCAAATACTGGCTTCACTGTAGTACATTTTCTGACGTTGCATTATTTTGAAATGTTGAATAAGTGAATTTTCTCTTGTTCACAAAATGAATAAATTGAATAGATCATAGTAAATTTTCTGTCTAAAGACATAAAACTTAGACATGGGATGTTTTCTGAAATAAGATTAAAACATTTCTAGCATTGTTCAGAATATTCCTTTTATCTGCCATAAGATAGAGTAAGTACTCTATTAATATTCTATTCTCCTGTTTGATTCATTCTAAAATCTAAAATATGCTTTTTCTGAAATTTATGCACATTTGGGAATCAAACTTGAGATGTCAACATTGTCTAACATAAATTAGTTTGCCGTGTGATGGAGGGTGTGGGGAATGCAAAGAAATAAAGACAATAATTTGATGTGTACATATGTCAATGAACCAAAGGCACTATGTCACAGCAGCTTAGCTTTATATGAACTCATCCATCAGCTGGAATTTCTGATTTTACTTGGTCTTTCAACCAACCTTTAGTGGTAGAATGATGACAAATGAACAGAAATCTGCCTGTGCAATCACTACTTGCAGTATTTTCTTCACCAAACTGAACTGGTGAAGGATTGTGGCTAACGTATTCAAAAGCAAAATTTTGACCTCACCCTCTTTGTATCATCACTATATGATGTAAATGGCAAACTCTGTACTTTAGTATGAACAGCGCTCTGAGACGTTCAGTATTAACAATGCAAAAGCGTTATGCATGTACACATTATTTTTGTCTGTAGTACTTCAGATGTCCAGTAATGTGTGCACAACACACTGTGCTCTGCAAACTTTACTGATGCAGCTTGAGAGAATAAATGAAGCAAGGGCTGCAATTGTGTGCAACCTTTGAATCAGTTCACCACAGTGTTTACTTAACATCAGTTACTTTTTTTTTTGCATTGATCCTGTGTCTAAGTTGCTTTGAGAAGAAAGTAGTTTGCCTCCTTGAACAGATGCAATTCCTACACCACTGATGCTCCTAGAATAGTGATGCAGAGGGATATTACAGGTGATCAGCCAAATATAGTTGAATAGGATGGTGTGTGATAGTATCTTATAGTGTTGCTGCCGTTGGTACAGGTGGCGCAGTGATTTAGTGGTTAGCACTGTTGCATCACAGTGCCAGGGACCCAGATTGAATTCTACCCATGGGTGACTGTGTGTGGGGAGTTTTCACATTCTCCCCGTGTCTGCGTGGGTTGCCTGCAGTTTGTTTCAGTTTCCACCCGCAGTCCAGAGATGTTCAGATTAGGTGGACTGGCCGTGCTAAATTGCCCATAGTATTCAGGAATGTACAGGCCAGGTGGGTTAGCCATGGGAAATGCAGGGCTAGAGGGACGGAGTAGTTCGGTGGGTCACTGTGGACTTGATGGGCTAAATGGCCTGCTTCCACACTGTAGGGATTCTACAAATCCTGTGGTACAGCAAGGATGTATTGCTGTATTAACCTTGGTGAGTTGTTGCAGTGTGTTTTATATGCGGTACTTTGAACAGCCATGCTGTAGCAGTAACTGAGAAGTGGTTCGTCAGTTGATTGTAAACTTTTCTGGTCGAATAAATAGTTTGATTTTTCTAAAGTAAAAAAGACAGATGTTTATATTTTAGCAGCAGAACAATACATTGTGTCTATATGTGAAATTGTTATTGCCTTTGCAAATATTACATCCCTTTACTGTGAACGCTGCTGTGTGAGGGAATTCATAGAAGAATCAAAGGAGTTTAAATGATAGAAGGAATCTATTTGGGCTTTTTGTATACAGTTCTTTACCAGAGTAATCCAAAACTAATCTCACTGCTCTGTCGTCATGTCTGTGTATCTTCCTTTGCCTCATTTAATTATTCACTTTTCCACTTTTAAAAAGAAATATTATGATCTCTGCTTCGACTTTGGCAAAGCATTCCATCTTTTAACACAAAGAAATTCCTCTTGAGATAGTAGGAACTGCAGATGCTGGAGAATCTGTCATAACAAGGTGTAGAGCTGGATGAGGACAGCAGGACAAGTAGCATCAGAGAAGCATGAAGGCTGATGTTTTGGGCCTAGATCCTTCTTCAGAAAAACTTCAGCTTTCCTGTTGCTCTGATGCTGCCTGGCCTGCTGTGTTCATCCAGCTCCACACCTTGTTATCTGAAATTACTCTTGATCCTGCTTGTCATTCACTTAGTGACAATTTTAAATTAATGACTTCTTGGTCAGCCGCAGGAAATATTCTATTTAACGATCTATTCTCAAATTCTGTTAAAACGTTCTGTGATTTTATAAACCTCTATCAAATCTCTGCTGTGGTGGAAATAATCTTAGTAATTGAAGTCATCCCTTATAACTTTAGTTTCCCATCCTGATAGTGAATCTTCTGACTTACATGTTCTTATTCATAATAGGCTGCCAAGTAGCTCTCACTGTGACTTTACGATTAGCTTGTATAAACAACAATCCCATTGCACTTAGAATCGTAAAGTACAGAAGAGGTCCTTCAGCCCATCACATCTGTACTGCGAAGTTACATGACTAACTACATTAGTCCCACTTTCCCTCTCGAGGCCCATAGCCTTAAGTGTATGGCATTTCATATGTTCATCTAAGTACTTGTGAGCTTTCCTGCCTCAACTACCCTTGTAGCCAGTGCATTTTCGGCCCTTTCTGTGGTGGGGTGGGGGGGATGTTCCTCAGATCCTCTCTAAACCTTCTGCCTTTCGTTGTAAAATTATGTTCCCTTGTTCTTGAACCTTTGATTAAAGGGAAGAGCCGTTTTTTTTTGTTTAAACTGTCCACGACCCTCACGGCCACCCTCAATCTTCTCTGCTCCAAAGAAATCAACCTAAGTTTATCTAGCCTATCTTGGTAGCTGAAATGCTCCCTCCTGGGCATAATCCTGCTGATTCTCTTCTGCAGTCCCTCCTGTGAAATCATATCCTTCCAATAGTGTGGTAACCAGAACTGTACCCAGTACCCCAGGTGTGGCCTGGGCAAAATTCTGTCCAGCTCCAAAATAACCTCCCTGCTAATATAATCTATGCCTCAATTGATGAAGTCAAGCGTCCTATATGGCACCTTAATAATGCTATTAACCTGTCCTGCTGCCCTAGATCTGTCTCTGAATTTCCAATAGTAAAATCCTCTAACACTGTTGGCCTACTATTGGATTTCATCTATTGAGTTAATCACTTTGAAAGAATTGTGCTTTTGGATAGTAAGTGTAAAGTTCCTCCTTCACCCTTTTTCATATTTTTATTGAATTCTATGAGTGTTCCTGAACATTGTGCAGCTATAGGTGCGCATCAAAAAAAAATCATGTTTGGACCTTACGATGGAAGAAGGTCTTCGTTGAAGGTGATTGGACATTTTATGTATTCACTGGCTTTCTGTAAATCAGTAAAACAATGACACTGGTTCTGAATCCACAACCCCAGATTTTCTTTAAAATATCTCAGAATGTAGGATTTCTACACGTGCGCTCAGGGCCTCAACTCTTCTCCATTTATCTAACACACTCTTTTCACACCCATAGGCTTAAGTAATTTTGGAGAGCGATCAGTCGCAAAAATAACATTTCAAATACAGATCAGTGAAACCACTGAACACCATTTGGTCTAGTCATAGCTATAATATAATTCTGTAATGCATTATCCATTTTGCTACCTTCTGCCCTGGTGCCTAAGAAATGTCCACCTTTTTCCACAACTGAGGATTCTGTGCCTCTGTAGTTTACAGGAATCTTGACTGTGTCCCACCCATTTTCTGCACCTGCCCTCACCTCTTCTCTTCCTTCTGACAACACTGATAGTGCACCCCACCAGGGTTCATATCCAAAGGATTGTAAGCCGTCATTTCCTCTACTACCAGTGGGACGCCACCACCAGACACACATTCCCCTGCCTTATCTTGTTGCATTCTGCAGAAATTGCTCTCTCTGGGACACCCTCATCCACTGCTCCTCCCCTCCCAATACCTCCCCATAGCCTCTCAGCACCTTCCTATGTAAGAGAAGAAGGTGTAACATCTACTTCCTCCCTCCTCAGTATCCAAGGCCCCAGATGCACCTTCCAGGTGAAACAATTTATTTGCACTTTGCTCAATCTAGTCTTGTGTAATCACAGCTCACAAATGTGGCCTCCTCTACAATGGGGAGACACATTGTAAACTGGGTGACCGCTTAGTGGAACACCTACGTTCTGCCTGGAAAATGACCCTGAGCTACCTGCCACTTCAACGCATTGTCATGTTTTCTGGCCAATATTTCTGCCCTGGGTCTGCCTAAATGCTGTAGCAAGGCTTAACGCAAGCTGGAAGAACAGCATCTCATTTTCTGTTTGGGGATCCTGCAGCCTTCAGGACTCGACATCAAGTACAATAATTCTAGAGCCTGACCTTCTCCCATGACCTTTACACACCCTCACACATAGGCCCTTTCACATGAGCACAGCCAATCCATTTGCACCTACTTATGGTCCCCGTTATCAGCTTCTTTCTCTCCGTGGTTTACCATTATCCTGTCTTTCTGTCTGCCTCTCTCTCTCTGAGATCTGTGTCCACCTATTACTTACACCCTTGTCTTTTCACCATCAGCCGCCCACCCTACCTCTGCCTGTCATCAGCATATATACTGTATTCTTTTTCTGGCTGCTGCTGGTTCTGAGGGAAAGTCACGGGACTCAAATGCTAATTTTCCTTTCTCTCCACAGATGCTACTGCACTTGCTGAATTTCTCCAACAATTTGTTTTGTTAGAATCACACATCTCCTTTTCCTGTTACCCAGTCCTGCTTTAAATATGCTTAAAAAATCAAGGTAAGTATTGTGAACAGAAACCCTGGAAAAGGGAGTTACCGGAACAGCAATGTTTGTAACTTTTAAATTAACCTCAATCTGAAAACAGCTAAATCTTGGAGCCTTATTGGAACAATATTGATAACAAAAGATAAATTATGAACTACATGGCACAACATACTTCCTGATAGAACTTTACATTTTGACTCTTAGGGGAGTATGCAAGTACACCATAGTTCACTGCAGTTTTAGCGTAGATGGAAGCCATTTTGTGCGAACGATAAGTCTATGTTGGATCTATCTGGCCTAGGAACATTTCCTATTGCTTGAGATAGAAGTCAGTATTTCAGAGCAATTTCATGGACCTGGCTTAGTGGTCTTGTCTGACAGATTGTGACCATTCTAAAGTGACTCACTTTGTACAGCACAGCTTTGTTTCTGTTTTTGTTCCACCCAGTACTGTTATTGTTTGTGGGGTATCTGAGTAGATCAACAGTGCCATCAAAGCTACTCAACAACAATTAGCATGTAATTACTAGTGTTTCTTTTTGCTCAGGGCATCAGTTCTTGTATAGCAAGTTCACAGCACCTTTCAAAAATATCTATGATGATATTTCTTTCAGTTTTAACATGTAAACATAAATTTAAGCAATTTGTTTAAATCATTTGACCCGATAAGGATCTAAGCAAACAGCAGTAAGTTAAAAGAAACGTTTGAAAGGAATGACGTGATCATGTTTAAACTGTCAGATTGCAAACAATGCTTTGGTGGATCCTGTGAGGAAAATATGTTTTAAATGAGGCTCGTTTATAGCTGTCTCTGATAAGAATGGGACCTAGATTATTAAAGACTTTTCTGCTGGTGGTGATGGAATGGGAGCTGGGGGAGACTGGGCAGGGTTATTGGGCGTGTGTGCTAGGTTTGTACGAAAATTCAGAGCCAGAGGCAAGGAGTGTTTGGAGCCATTACGGAACTTCAGTGCCAAGGGATCCAACCATTTAAAAGCATTCGGTACCTGGAGACCTAAAGTAGACCATCAACAATGGGAATAATTGGTGAGCTGAACTTGATTTGGGTTAGGACATTGGCAGCAAAGTCATAGAAGAGCTGATGTTTACTGGTGATAAAGGATAAGAGTCCAGCGAGGTTGGTATTTGAATGACTGAAACTGGAGGTAGCCATGGATGAATGAGTATTTTTGGCACAGATTGGCTGAAGGTTTGCAAAGAATGGGATGTCACACGAGGTTGGAATTGGACACTCTTTGTGATATGGTTTTGACTTGGAACCTCTGAATACAGTTCAGAGATTTCTAATAGTTTGCCTCACATAGAGGCAATGACGAGAGAGGGAGAGAGATGTAGTCACTAATAAGAAAATGAAACCTATGGTGGAAGAAGAGAACGTTGACCTTCCCAAAGTTTAACGGGACGAAATGGTGAGTCATCCAAAACTTGACATCGGACAAATAATTTGATAGCACATATTGAGAGAAATGATGGAGAGACAGAGTTGGATGACATCAGTATCCATGTTAATACTGACTCTTGTATCTGCAGTTGATTTCTCTAAAGGCTAGCATACAAATGAAAAGGAGCACAAGAGCTTGAACTGCCCCACCTCTCAAGTTTTCTTTGAAAAGTCTGGTACTGACTTGTTTGATCACATCATTTCCATTTGTTACATAAAGGATCAGAGCGCTGTGTTCTTTTGATTACTTTGCGTCTGCTTAAGAAAATTGGTATGTCCTAATTATTATCTCCGCTTAATTAATATCCTGACATTTGAAGTATTTCTTTCATTTAGTTTCTAATGTGCTCTTAAAGTTTTGGCTTTGATCATGTCTCACCTCCAGGTAGCACACTTGAGGGCAAGGAAAATTCAGTGATCTTCTCTGCATTTGAACATAGAATGACACAATCAGCTCAGAAACGGGCCATTCAACCTAACTAAGCTGGACTAGTGTTATGCTGCACTCTTGTTGCCTTTGTGGTCAATGGTAGACACTTTTGCCTCACCTTCTGGAAATCAGGTTTTTTGTCCATGTTTGAATCAAAATTGTAATGAGGTCCAGAGCTCCGTGGTCCCAACAGAACCCAAACTGGGCGTCACTGACCAGGTGATTGCTGAGCAGGTGTTGCTTGATTAACACTGTTGATGACTCCTTCCATCACTTTACTGACAGTAGAGAGTAGACTGACGGGGTGGTAGTTGGCCAGGTTGGATTTATCCTGCTTTTTATGTGCAGGAATATCTGGTCAACTAAACACATTGTTGGGTAGATACCAGTGTTGCAACTGTACTGCAAGAGGTTGGCTATGGGAGCAGTAAGTTTCTGGAGGACAGTCTTCAGTACTATTGCCTGAATGTTGCCAGGGCCTCATAGCCTTTACACTACACAGCACCTCCAATGATTGGGGGGTTTAAAACATTTATTCGTAAATGGGATGAGGGTGTCACTGGCTAGACAGCATTTATTGCCCATCCCTAATTGCCCAGAGAGCAGTTCAGAGTCAACCACATTGTTGTGGGTTCGGAGTCACCCGTAGACCAGACCAGGAGTTTCCGTCACCAAAGGACATTATTGAACCAGGTGGGTTTTTCTGACAATCGACAATGGACTGAAGGCTGGTAGCTCTGATGCTGAAGGAGGTTGAGATGAATTATCCACTCAGCGCTTCTGGCTGAAGATTGCTGTGAATGCTTCAACTCTGTCCCATGAATCCCTGCGCTGTGGTGGATATCACACATTTAGAATTTTATCTTCTTGGGAGACACTCAGTGTTCTGAGGCACTAAAAGTGGAAGCAGTTCAGCTGCTTTTTTGTCTCACTTGAGTACATACCAGGTTTGTTTGTTGGCCCTTGCTCAGTTTCTCAAGAGTGACAAGAAGGCTATGGTCATAGCAGACCTGGTGATTATTTTTGTCATTGAGCAACAGGCTGTTGATAATTTTCGATTCTAAGTATGTGAAGCTGTTGTTGATGATGATAATGACAGAAGGTAGAGTCTGTACATCCTGGAGCATAACTCGAGCTTTCTTGATGTTGATTGCCAGAATCAATGTCTTGCAATCTTGTGGAGCTGATCTACAAACTGTTGCAAGAGATTCTTGGTATTGGATATCAGTACTTTGTTATCAGCAAACTACAACTCATATACTTGGACATTTGGTTTTGGTCTACACCAATTTAACAAATATTCTCCACTTTTGAACTGTATACCACAGAGAGAAATCCTCCACTTTGTCAACATTTTCAATTTTCCTTACTGACTGCAGTGTTGTTTTTAATGAATTATTCACTTGTATACTTGAGGTCCCATTGCTTTTTGAACCTCATTCAGTTTCTTGTTTTCTAAGGTGTGTTGTCACCTCACATTTATGTATCTTTGTTTATTTGCCCTTTAACTGTCCAGTATGGCTCCATTAACCACATTGAATTACCCAAATGAAACAAGTAAGATGTCATGACTGGCACAGTGCACTATTAATTCAGCAGTTCTCATTTTTTAGTGGGAGTTATCTTGTTTTCTGATCCCATTGTAGATTTAAAGCACTTTGTGGATTTTCTGATTTCAGTAAGCAAGAGAAGAACACTCATTCCTTCTCAGCATTATGCCATAGTTACATCAAAAGGAAAGTTTTACTTTTAAGGTGTTTTTGTTTCAGAGCCAAGGCACATTTTCTTTTAAATTCATACTTATGCTGGTCTCTTTCTCTTAGTACATATACATCAGTGAAAATTGCACATTCAGTGCTAGCCAATAAATAATCTTTTTTAAAAAGAAAAGAAAGCACCTCCTATGCTAAGAAAGAAATTGTGAAAATGCTCAGGAACCCAGTGAGCAACTGAGGCTGGTTCTATTTCAGAAATCGAAAGAACTGCAGATGCTGTAAATCAGGAACAAAAACAGAAGTTGCTGGAAAAGCTCAGCAGGTCTGGCAGCATCTGTGAAGAGAAAGTCAGAGTTAACGTTTCAGGCCCGGTGTCCCTTCCTCAGAACTCCTTCCGTTCTAAGGAAGGAACACCGGATCTGAAACATTAACGTTGATATTTTCTTCACAGACACTACCAGGCCTCCTGAGAATTTCCAGCAACTTCTGTTTTTGTTCGTGATTCTATTTCACTTGGGAATCTTCTAGCCGAAATGAAGTTTTCTACATTGAATAGTGACCATTTATCGTCTTCCTGATGTAGACAGATCTGCTTGAGCATTTTCTGTTTTTATTTGGGATTTCTGTTCTTCGTCATTCATGTTTTTGCTTTCACTTCTTGCGACTTTCAAGTGGATCTTGGTGGTTTTCCTGGAACACAGTGCGCAACTCTATACATCAGTGAATGTCACCACAACACTGCAACAAACTGCCATTGATGTACACCTTACAGCACTCACTCACTCACCTCCACAACAGTATAATAACAGTAGGAGTGGAAGATTCAGTTTTCCATTTTAAAATAGCTGCTAATGTACATAGTATAAAACAACGGATGTCGTGCCAGGAGTTACAATTTCATAATCCAGTTGTTTATAGTTTTGCTGAATTTTAGAAATCGCATTCTGCTGTTTTAGTATAACAAAGTATGAAGCTGGATGAACACAGCAGGCCAAGCAGCATCTCAGGAGCACAAAAGCTGATGTTTCGGGCCTAGATGAAGGGTGTTATGGATGTTTTGGCATGCTGCAATTACATCAGAAAGTCATCTTCAGTTTTGATACAAAGTCGAGGTCGTGGTTGATCGAAGCCACTCCATCACAGCCGTGTATGAGAGCCTGAAAGTGGTAGCTGGGGAACTGATGCTAATGAGACAATGAGTGAAAACAGGCAACAGTGGAGCAGTTTGTTGAAATTGGAGAAGTTGAAGCAGTCCTTCTTGGACCGAAGCAGGTTAAAAAAGATTTATAGTTTACTTATGGTACTTAGATGTTGCTATCTGGGCCAACGTTTATTGTGCATCCCAATTATCCTTGGTGGTGAGCCACCTTGAATCCTTGCAGTCCACAAAGGATACGTATACTTGCTACTATTCAGAATGGAATTCCAGGATTTTGACACAGCAGTAATGAAGGAAAGACAATATAGTTCCAAGTCAGGATGATATGTGGCTTGGAGGATAATTTACAGGGTCTTCTTTGCTCCCAAGTATCAGCTGCCCTTGACCTTCCAGGTGATAGAGATTGCAGCTTTAGGAGGTGTTTTCAAAGGAGACTTGGTTAAATATAATTTTCTAAAGAAGTATGCTGATGAATGGAGTACAACATTTGATCCAGCATGATGTAATGAAAGTTGACTAATTTTGTAGACGAAACTTGAAGGATAAGTGACCATACAATAATAGAATGTTTGCTCTCTGATGAAGGGTCTTGGCCCAAAACGTCAGCTTTTGTGCTCCTGAGATGCTGCTTGGCCTGCTGTGTTCATCCAGCTACACACGTTATCTTGGATTCTCCAGCATCTGCAGTTCCCATTATCACTGAATAATAGAATTTTACATTGTTTGAAACTAAATACGTTAAAACTGTTCCCAAGTTGTTAAATTTGAATGAAGGAAATTATTCGGGTATAAAGGGCAAGCCGGCTGAGCTGGATTGGGACAATGCATTAAAATGTATGAGAGTACGTGGCAATGGAGAGGTTTTAAAAGAATTATTAGGTCATTTGTGCTAACCATACGTTTCCTCAAGCTGCGAAGAAAAACAACAGTCATATAACTGTGGCTATCGAAGCATGTTAAGGATTGTATAATGTTAAAAGATTTAAATTCTTAATAGAAAACTTGTTAGGAAAGGTGCTAAACCTTAATGGTGCTAAAATGTCAAAGGAAGACTAAGAAACTGATAAATAAAGTGAGAATGGAATATGATAGTAAATCAGCAAATAGACATGAAACTAGACAGTAAAAGCTTCTATAAGTGCCTAAAAATGAAATGTTTGGCCAAGCAAATATGGGTTCATTACAGACTGAGTCAGGAGAATATATAATGGGCTATCGACAAATGGCAGAGAGGCTAAATAATTACTGTTTGTTTGTGTCTGTTGAAGCAGCTGTAGGAAATCTCCAAGAATTCAGGATCCAAGAAACTATGGAATGAGGAATTGAAGGAAATTTTTATTAGTAAAGAGGCCTTGATGGTGAAATTAATGGGTCTGAAGGCTGATAAGTCCCTGAAACCTGGCATTTAACATCCCACAACGTTGACTGCCGTTACTATGGAAATAGTGGGTGGTGGGTTGGTCATCTTCTTCCAAAATCAGATTCTAGAATGGTGTCTGCAGTTAGAAAGATGGCATTTACTACCTTCCAATTTACGACAGAAACTGACAACAGCAGACTTACATAAGTAATAAAATGTGAGGCTGGACGAACACAGCAGGCCAAGCCTCACATTTTATTATCTTGGAATCTCCAGCATCTGCAGTTCCCATTATCTCTCTCACTTACATAAGTAGTCGGACATTTACACATTATTATAAAGCAGGAGATAAATGAACACTTGAATCTGATTGGGCATAGTCAGCATGAATTTGTGAATGAGGAAATTGCGTTTGGTGAACTTGTTGAAATTCTTTGAGTATGTCACTAAAATGAAATTGACAATAGATGTCATATATTTAGATTTTCAGAAGCCTTTTGATAAAGTCCCCCACAGGAGATTTATTATGTGCTACCCATGTGTTA
Source organism: Stegostoma tigrinum (assembly GCF_030684315.1). Lineage (NCBI taxonomy): Eukaryota > Metazoa > Chordata > Chondrichthyes > Orectolobiformes > Stegostomatidae > Stegostoma > Stegostoma tigrinum. The sequence continues at coordinate 154,810,272 of NC_081354.1, forward strand.
CAATATTGTGGAAGTGTTACCATTGAATGATGATAGATTAACAGTCTGAAAACAAAGTGCAAGAATAAAAGTGCTGTTCTGACATTGACAGGCTGAAAGTAGTAAGACATTGCAAAGATCAGTTACGTGCGCCCCATCTATTCACAATATATATCAATGGTTAGATGTGGGAACAAAAGTTAATATTTCTAAATTTGATATGCTACAAGTTTGTGGGCATACGTACTGTGGTGGATTTGCATTGCAGCTTCAAGAGGATTTGTGCTGACTTGGTAAATGTTTAGAACATGGCAGATGGAATATAATGTGGAAAATGGTGAGGTTCATCTTCATTGGTACGAAGAACAGTTGTGCAAATTATTTCTTCACTGGTGAGAAGGTAGAATATGTAGATGTACAAAGGGACCTAGGTGTCCTTGTCACTAAATCACTGAAGGCTAACATGCAGGTGCAGCAGGCAGTTAGGAAGGTTAATGGTCTCTTGGTCATTATCACAAGAGGATTTGAGTATAACAGCAGCAAAATCTTGCTTCAATGGCACCTCAGTTAGACAGCTGCTGAAGTACTGTGCAGTTTTGTCCACTTACCTTAGGAAGGATATTATTGCCAAAGAGCAAGTGCAACACCAGACTTATTCCAGGATGGCAGGACTGGTATGTGAAGATTTTAAAAACTGGGCCTGTATTCTCCAAAATTACAAAGGATGAGAGCTAATTCTTCTTGAAACCCACAAATTAAGGGTTTTGGCAGGACACATATAGCTGAGATGGTTTGGCAGTCTAAAACCGAAAAAACACAATTTTAAAGTAAAGGAGAAGCTGCTGGGAACCAAGATGAGACATTTTACTCAGGGTTGGGAGCATTTGAAATTCTGTACTCCTGTGAAAATTCAGTCATTTGGTGCATTTAAAGTTATGCCTGACACCAGTTTCTAAATATCAATGGTATAAAGGGATGCGGTGATGGTGCGGGGGAAAAGACATTGACGTGGATGATCAGGTTTGATCAAATTCAATGGTAAAGCAGGCTTGAGATGTTGAATGGCCTGCATTGTGTTCCAGTCCCTCAGAAATGTCTTCTCTAATTCTGGCCTTTTGATTTTTATTCGCCATTGCTGGCCATGCTTTAAACAGCCTGGGTCTCAAGCTTTGGAATTCCTTTCTTGAATCTCTCTGCCTCTACCTATCTTTTTTTCCACTAAGAATCACCTTAAAACCTACTTACCAATTTTTGGTCATCTGTTCTAATATCATTTTATGAGGCTCAGTTTCGTTTTTTTCTCTTTTATAACTGTCCTTTGGGAAGCCTGGCGACATTTCAAAAAGTATTAGCAGTGCTTTATGACATGGTTGTTAAGCATCTTTACCTATCAATTTTATGTCTTTTAATGTCATTGATTTTGCTGTTATACCACCTATGTCAGTGAGTAATTTTCAAAATCGTTCGAGCTGTAATTACGTTTATGCATTGCATATGTATTCTATTGTACTCTTCTATTGGATAAACAAGCCTGGTAGGAGAAAGTATTAGTAAAGTATTCAAGTCACTACAAAAGCATGGAAAAGTATATTTCCGTGGGGTTATGGATCTTTTTCGATGCATATGTGATGGCGTAGCCCTCTCACCAATGATGAGTTGATAGTTGTATCTTTTGCTTTTCACTCATTTTTATGCTTTATTCTATCTTGTTTTTGCCTTTAACCCTGCCGACTGCAGGCTGGAAAAGCTGTTTGCAAAAGCAATTGTAACTAGCTGATGGAAAGTCTTTGCACAAGTTTCATCTGCCTCCTCTTCCATATAGTGCCATCAACCTGGCTAAACTTCATATATTAACATACCTTAAAATGTAGATCTTTCAGTCTTGATGAAAAGAGCAACGTTTTGTCTAGCCTTTTTTGTCATGCACTCTAAGACTTTTTGCAAGAATACCAATTCAATAGAAATCAAATTTGTCCTGAAAGTTGAGTACCGATTAGTTGGTTTGTGGACTCTGATTGGCAGAGATGTTGCCGTGGCGAATGTACCGATGAATTAACAGCCAGATTCTGTTTAAATTTCAAACCTGGCAGGTAGATTTTTGATTGGCCAGGGGACTGCCCTGAGATGTGAACCAGTGAATGAATGACTGTCATCTATTTTATTGCTGACTTTTATTGTTGTGATTCAGTATAGCCATCGTACTGTTCTTCAGTTGACGTCTGCATCTCAAAGTAGACTTGACTGGAATTTTCTAGTTAACTCATACAGTCATTGCACTAAACATTGTGAAACTGAGCTATACTTACCAGGTTTGCCATGCCCTGTTTTCCAAAGTTGGTTGGAGCAGTAGTGGGATTGCACAATAAGGCTCTTGAGCCCAGTGTCAGGGGAAGCCACAGTAAAGGCTCTTGCTCCTGACTGATATCCTGTCCTTTCTGGAACTGCATTTGCATGGATATTATAGAAGAAATTAATTAAAAGACCTTTTAACTGCTGAATACCCTGCCACAGTGAAAATGAAGTTTCAAAATACAATTTGTCTTTTAAATATTAAATTATCATCTTTTCAGAAAAAAATCAGGATGTTGGTTGAAGGACTGAACAAGTTAAGTATGTCACTTTTAAGACACTTCCTGGCAACTCCCAAATAAACATAACCTTTCCTTTTGAATGCATCGTGTGCTACTTCCTTAGACTAAGGGCATCTGATATGTTCTGTGTATGGATGTGGTCCAGTGCCCTTCTACCCTTTCCCAGATAACTGAGCATTGGGATTGGCAAAAAAAAATTCCACAGTATCAGAAGTATCAACATAAGAGAAATATTAGGGCAAAAATTTATGATCAAAGGCAATTATGTACCAAGTTGCACATTGGTGTTGTTTGTTTAAAGAGAGACACATTAAATTAGATTACCTTTTTATAAATAGATTTCACCCGGTACAAGTGTTGGTCACATTGAGAGTAAATTGCAATGCTGGTTCTGACAATCGCATCTGTTATTCTGCAGGTAATCTGATACAAATGTCTTTGTTTTGCAGGCAAAGCAGAGAGAGCATCATTCCCATTTGGGAGGGATTCAAACATGCAGGGCTGTCAGGTCAGTAACCTATTCCACTTCCTCAATGAGTGAAACATTTACATTATTGACTTAACATGTTTGTGCTTGTCATGTACACTCAAAGCAAAAGAGGATTTTGTAATGTTAACAAGGTTGCTTGTAAAATGGACCATGGTTCACCATTAAGGTATGATATTAGGTTATTTTATTTTTGTTTAATTTGGGAGCAGTTCTCCCATTACTGAAAATAAATAGTGCTTAAGTTATTGTTAGACTACAAGTGTACGAGTTTTAATCTGAAGTGTGAATTTAAACTCTGTTTTGAAAGTGGCCCAATTAGAATCTGGGTCTGTCCAAGAGAAGCAGTTTCTTTTAGCAATGTGATTGTTAGTGGGCTTCCAACTAAAACAAAAATAACCTGACAGCAGAAGGAAGTTGACCATCCAGACACAATCCCACCAGATCTGAGGTATGTGGCAAAAGAACCAGAGGATCAAAGCTTTGTTACAATGGAATAGGCAGGGGAATCTAGACAAGAAAGGCATAAACTTGCCATGTGAGGCCTGGGGTAGCACTTCCAACCAAGTTTCAGTTGTTTAAGCTTCCACTGTGCTCTAGTATTAAGAAGTACACCCAAAGGTTTGATATTGTCCAGATAAGATCATAGCAATAGGAGTAGGAGTAGGTTATTCAGCCCCTCGAGCCTGTTTCTATGATACAAGACCTACTGTCATACATATTTTAAGGTATTAGGTTTAAAGGTTTCCTTGAAAGATTAAGAGCAAACAATGGGTCAGAGATAAGGGTTAGGTGGCTGGGAAATTATTGGAAAAGGGTGCAAGGATCCACTGATCAGTGGAAGGATTGCTTTCACAGAAGAGGGCACAGAGGCAAAATTGATGGAAGAAGAGTTCATTGTCATGCCAAGACTGAAATTCAGTAAGGTGGTGGGGTAACAAGATAGGAGTCTTTTGAGACAGAAACGATTCAGCACCTGAGGTGGAAAAGACAGCAAGTGTACTGAATATGCAGCAAGAGCTGAGATTAGAAAAATAGGACGCGGTCAGAAGGAAGAGGATGGGAGGATGGATCCTAAGGGCATTGTTACCTGTACGTTTGTTGGAGCTTGAGTTCCTTATTACCTGGAAGGAACAAAAAACAAGTTTTTTGTTTGTTGTTTTATTCAGATGAATAATGAAATGAAATTGAGACTAGGACACCTTTGAGATGGGGTGAGTTCATGCTGATCAGGTCAGCAGTTGACACTGAGAATGAATGTCAGGATACTGTGAAGAACAGCAGTCCTAGAATGTTATATGTAGCAGGGAGACCTGGTGGATGGTGGATTTGAAATCCAATGCATGGAACTTTAACTGGACTCCATGTGGGGTAAGTTGGAGCCAGGTTCAGTGACTGAGGAGTGAGATGTCACTGATTGGTAAACACCTCATCAAGGAGTAGGAGGGAAATGTTAAGCATTTAGGCTCTTTATGATAACAATATTTGTGTTAAACCGGAGAGATTGTAGCATTGTCAGACCTGCTGAATTTTTCTAACACTTAGTATTTTTATTTAGATTTCCAGCATCTGTAGTGTTTTGCTTTTATCACAAAATAACTTACTGTATACAATATATTTGACCAGAGTAAGATTGGATAACATTTCACTGTTGTGAATGTAAAAGAGCCTTTAAATTGTTAACACAGTGATCACATGGCACTTAAGAGTTTGAGGCTGTGTACTCTGAAATTACCAATAGGATATGTGAAAGCATAATGTTATGAATCCAGCTGATTGTTATTACTGGACAAGTCAGATCCCAGAGAGGAAATTGGCTTGATAGATCATATGTTGATTTGCTTTGATTTTAACAAAGTTGTTCTTACTGATGCCATAAGTATGCAATGCTGCACGTCTTGTTTTAACAATAGAACATAAGTTTATTAACAAAAGAAATAAGAATAAAATAGAATAAATTAGACCATTTGCTTGTGCAAATTAAAAGATTTTTAAAAGCAGTAACAGTATAATCTCATTAATCCCAAAGCACTCCATTATAAATTGAGACGAAACAAAGCAAAATATCTTTAGTATAGTCCAAAAGCACACTCCTAGCCCAGTACCCATTACACTACTTGTACAGTATTCATATTGGAGCTCCTGTATCTAACACATCAGTTTTAAACTACTTGTAACTTAACTTTTAGCATGGAATTGTAGATAGTTTTTTCTTGAAACTGTGTTGCCCATCTGCTTAAACATACTCTGCTTTAAGTTAACCTCTTTTTAGAATTTTATCCCAGTACTTCTGGCCTGTGACTAACTCTTCACTCTAAGGTAACCTGGTTCACCATATATTCTTCCCTTCCCAGGAGAACTGGTCTATATGGCCAGCTCAGGATTTCCCAGGACCACCCCATTTAAAGTTAAAACTGAAATTAAAAGTCTCCCCCTGTAAGCCATGGATGTTCCTTTTGAGCTTAGGGGAGAAAAAAAGCAAGTTTCTAACAAACCTTGAGGTCCCATTATTTACCTTGTTGGGTCACAGAACTCTCTAAAATAAACTAAAATCCAGTAGTAGTGCTCGCAAACCCATTCACTCTAAAGCGAGGCTTCAAAAACTATTTTGAAAAAGATCACCATGATTTACATGTTGGTAATTAACTTCTGACCAATGTTACCCCTCATTTTTATTTTCCTTTGTAGACCCCTGAGGTCTGTGCACAGCAGAGGCTGCTGGAACTGGAAGTCAGTGCTGTAATGTGTATTAGTGGACTGAATGCTTAGATGGGACATTGCTTCAAACGCAGAAAATCCACCAGTTTCTAATTCAAAAATCAAAAACATCAAAATGACAATAAATGATTCTAAATATACCTATTATATATGTATGTAAATTGTGTAGTTACATCACAGCATTGGATTTCCATTCACCAAGCCAGCTAACAAAGTAGAAATCAGACCGTTATTCTTTCTTAAACACTGAGAGGACAAAGATAAACGGAGGGAAGCTTGCAGCTGGTTAATTTCACTGCAAGAATGAAGAAAAAGCAATGTGAGAGTACCCATTGGGGGTCTGTAACATGAGCTGCCTAAATTTCATTCTAGGTACTTATGCAGCTCGTTTGGCTATGTGGTATCATGGGCCAGTCGCTCAATTTGAAGATGTAGGTGTCTCTTAGAGTGGCACTGTGGCTCAGTGGTTAGCAGTGCTGCCTCTCAGTGCCAGGGCTCCGAGTTCAATTCCACCCTCTGGCAACCGTCTGTGTGGGGTTTGCATATTCTCCCCATGTCTGCTTGGGTTTCCTCCTTTAATCCAACTATGTGCAGGCTAGGTGGATTGACCACGCTAAATTGCCCATCGTGTTCAGGGATGTGCAGATTAGCTACGTTATAGGGGGATGGATCTGGGTGGATATGCTCTGTGGGTAGATGTGGACTTGTTGGGCTGAAGGGCCTGATTCCACATTGTGTGGATTCTATGATTCTTCATTGTATATCATAGTGAAAGAAGTGATAGTTGAGACACTGAATGAGCTAAAAACATGTTTGACTGTCCTCAGAATTGTAGAATCGCACACAATACAGAAGAGGTCCTTTGACCTCACTCTTTACCACCAAAAACTGCATTAAATCTATACTAGCGCCACTTTTCAGCACTAAGCCCATAGCCTTGAATACAATGACATTTCAAGTGCTCATTCAAGTACACCTAGAAGCTATAAGATTACCCACCTAAGTGGTTAGCACTGCAGCCTCACAGCGCCAGGGACCCGGGTTCGATTCCTGCCTCGGGTGACTGTCTGTGTGGAGTTTGCACATTCTCCCCGTGTCTGCATGGGTTTCCTCCGGGTGCTCCGGTTTCCTCCCACAGTCCAAAGATGTGCAGGTTAGATGGATTGGCCATGCTAAATTGCCCATAGTGTTCAGGGGTGTGTAGGTTATAGGGGGGTGCGTCTGGGTGGGATGCTTCAAGGGGCGGTGTGGACTTGTTGGGCGAAGGGCCTGTTTCCACACTGTAGGGAATCTAATCTAATCTAATCAAACTACCCACCCAGGCTGTGCATTTCAGAGTGCTACCACTCTCTCTCCTCAATACTCCCTGTCTTTCACTTTATCCGTGTGCCATCTTGTTATTGACCCTCCAACTAAAGGGAACACCTGCTTTCTATCCACGCTGTCCATACCCTCATAATCTTATCCACCTCTGTCAGGCCACTCCTTAACCTTCTCCGCTGCAGAGAAAACAACTGAGCTTATCCAGCTTCTCCTCATACCAAGATGCTTCAACCCAGGCCACAACCTGGTGAGTTGCCTCCAGTGCAGTCATATCCTTCTTTTAGTGTGATGAACAGAACCGCATACGGAACTCCAGCTGTGGCCCAACCAAAATCCCGTATAGCTTCAACATCACTTCCCTGCTCTTACAATCGATACCTCAAATGATGAAGGCAAATGTCGCATTTGACTACTTAAATTTTTTTGTGTACTTCATGGGATGTGGGCCTCATTAGCATTTATTGCCCATCCCCAGAGGGCAGTTGAGAGTCAATCTCATTGCAATGGGTCCAGAGTCGCATGTAGGCCAGACCAAGTGAGGATGGTTGTTTCCTTCCCTAAAGGACGTAAGTGAACCAGATTGGTTCTTCTCAATGTTCAACAATTGTTTAGTGATCACCATTAGACTTGAATTCTAGTTGTTTTTTTGTATTCACACTTCACCGTTTGCCATGGCAGGATTTGAACACAAGTTCCCAGAACATTGTCTGGGTCATAAGAACATAAGAACTAGTAGCAGGAGTAGGCCATCTGGCCTCTCAGGCCTATCCCACCATTTAATAAGATCATGGTTGATCTTTGAGACTCAGCTCCACTTAACTGCCCACTCACCATAATCTTTAATTCCTTTACATTTCACAGGTTATCTAGCCTTGCCTTAAAAACATTCAGCGAGGTAGCTTCAACCACTTCACTGGGAATTCCACACATTCACAACCCTTTGGGTGAAGAAGTTCCTCCTGACCTCAGTCCTACATCTGCTTCCCTTTATTTTGAGACGATGTCCTAGTTTCACCTGCTACCAGAAACAACCTCCCTGCCTCCACTTTCTCTGTTCTCTTTGTAATCTTATATGTTTCTATAAGATCTCCCCTCATTCTTCTGAATTCCAATGAGTATAATCCCAGTCTACTTAGTCTGTCCTCATAATCAAACCCACTCAGCTTTGGAATCAACCGAGTGAATCTCCTCTGCACTCCCTCCAGTGTGAATATCTCTCTTCTCAAGTACGGAGGCCAAAACTGCACACAGTATTCCAGGTGTGGCCTCACCAGGACCCTACACAGCTGCAGCATAGCCTCCCTGTTTTTAAACCCCATGCCTCTAGCAATGGCAGACAGAATTCTATTTGCCTTTTTAATCACCTGCTGCACCTGCAATCCCATCTTCAGCGATTCATGCACAAGGACATCCAAGTCCCTCTGCACAGCAGTGTGCTGCAATTTTTTACCATTTAAAATCTAGCCCATTTTTCTGTTATTCCTACCAAAATGGATGACCTCACATGTATCAACATTGCACTCCATCTGCCAGACCTTCGCCCACTCGCTTAGACTATCTATATCCCTCTGCGGACTTCCAGTGTCTTCTGCAAACTTTGCTCTACCACTCATCTTAGTGTCATCTGCAAATTTTGACATATCACACTTAGTCCCCAACTCCAAATCATCTATGTGAATTGTAAACAGTTGCGGTCCCTACACTGATCCCTGAGGCACACCACTAGCCACTGATGGCCAACCAGAAAACCATCCATTTACCCCAACTGTTTGCTTTCTACTGGTCAACCAATCCTCTATCCATGCCAATACATTACCTGTAATACCATGCAACTTTATCTTATGTGGCAGCCTTTGGTGTGGCACCATGTCAAATGCCTTCTGGAAATCCAGATACACCACATTCACAGGTTCCCCATTGTCCACCATGCAAGTAATGTCCTCAAAAAAGTCCACCAAATTAGTTAAACATGACCTACCCTTCATGAACCCATGCTGGGTGTTCCCGGTGGGACAAGTTATGTCCAGATGTCTTGCTATTTCTTCCTTAATGATAGATTCGAGCATTTTCTCCACTACCGAAGTTAAGCTAACTGGCCTATAGTTACCTGTTTTTTGTCTACTTCCTTCTTAAAACAGTGGCGTCACATTGGCTGTATTACAATCTGCGGGAACCACCTCAGAGGCTAGCGAAGCTGAATTTTTTTTTTCGCGTATTCAATTTTTTCTATCAACTGTTGAAGGATATTATTTTGCACCTCTAGCAGTTAGGATTTGAATCCAGGCCTCCCAGTTCCAGGATAGGAACACTACCATTGAGCTACAAGAGTGCCCTCCAAATTCTGCCATGACAGGATTTGAACCCAGGTCCTCAGAACATTACTTGAGACTCGGGATTAATAATCTAATACTACTAGGCCAGTACCTACCTAAATAATCTGGATAAGCAACCCTAGATTGCCCTGTTCCTCTGAGCTTCATAGTGTCCTGCCGTTCATTGAGTACTTGTCTTGCACCTTTGAAGATGAGCCATTGGATTGACTTGCTGGAAAAGTTGAAGTCCATGCAGTCAGAGAAAGAGACAAAATAAATGTGAAGTTTGCTGAATGTTAGGAAATGGAATGGTGCTGAATGGACTGGAGAAAGTATACAGTAAGTTTCCTCATCTAGACTGTACAGGGCACAATTTCAAACTTTCCGGAGGACACAAAACTTGGAAATATTATGAACCGAGAGGAGCAGGATGCTTTTGTCTTAAAGAAAAAACTTGGGGAATTCAGTAGAATGGGCAGACATTTGGCAGGTCAAATTTTATACAAGGATCTGGTAATGATGCATTTTGGTCAGAAGGTCATGATTTTAAACCAGGTATTAGAATGGGGAAATCTGGCAGTATATGTGCACAGATCATTGCAGGTGGCATAACAAAGTTAAACAAAATGTTAAATAGGGTCTTGGACCTTAAAAGTAGATACTCAAGACAAAAACAGGAAAATTTATGGCTGTTTTCTTAAACACTGTTCGGCCTCAACTGTCGCATTGTATCCAATTCTGGACTATTGCTTTAGGACGAATGTGAAGGCATTATGTTGGATGTAGAAAAGACTTACAAGAATCATTCCAGAAATTGGAAAAATTGGGGCTCTTTGGACTTAGAAATGAGCAAGTTGAAAGGAGATTTGATAGAAGCTCAAAATCTTGAGAGTAAATAATAGCCAATGAGGGGAAAGCTGTCCCTTTTGGCAGAAGGGTTGAAAACCAGAGAGCGTTGATTTAAGGTCATTGGCAAAAGCAACTAATTGCAGTGTAAGAAAACATTCTTTTTCTGAAGTGGAGGGTTTGAATCTGTTACCAATGTGGTAGTGTTAGATGTAATCTAGGCTTTCAAAGGTCGAATGCAGAAGCAGCTGAAAAGAACACAAATTGTGCAAATTACACAGGAGTGGGATTAACTGAGATGTTCTTCCGATGACCCAGCAAAGATACAGCAGGCTGAATGGCCCAGGATTTATGCTGTTCATTCTGGTGTGTTTTGGTGTAGAAATCCAGTTTTGAAGATTCAAAGTGGAAACCCTGGTTCCACTGCACAGTCAGGATGTGACTAACTAACAAAAGTTATGATTAAACAGAACAGTGATCTTTTCAGAGCTTACCTGTGTTTTACCATGCTTTTCTTGACACTACTTGATTTATAATGGAAAGTTGGCATTTTCAGGGTCCGGTGACTTTAATTTCTGGATATGAATCTTTACTGATCTCACTGATTTTGTCCAACATTACCTCTTTTGTTTGGAACATAGTTATAGCATGTGCTGGGAGGGTAGTTAAACATTAATCTTCACAGAAAAATGTATTTGAACTCAAAATTGAACTTTAAATTCTGTGTGACGTGTGTAAAGTAGTCACTGGAACAAATTTTCTGTATATACCGGCCAATATTTCATAGGAACAGGGGTAGGCCATCCAGGCCCTCAAGCCTATCTTTCAACGACATCATGGATGATCTGAGACCTAACCTTTGGCCCGTATCCCTTAATACCTTCATTTAACAAAAAAAAATTGCCACTTTCAAATCTGAGATAGATAAGTGATCTAGCATCAACTGCCACTTATGAGGAGAGCTCCAAATCTCTACCAGCCCTTATGTATAGAAGTGCTTCCTAACATCTTTCCTAATCAGTCTGGTCCTAATTTTTAGACAATGTCCCCAAAGAACTAGAATTGGTCACCAGCAAACTAATTCATCTCTGTCAACCTATCTTTTTTTTGTTAATATCTTGAAGACTTCAATCATATTGCCCCTTAATTGTTTAAATTCTATAGAAAATGGACCTAATTTGTATGCCCTGTCCTCAAATCTTAAACCCTGAAGTTTAGTTACCATTCTTGTAAACTAAAGTGGTACCCTGTCCAAGGTCAATATATCCTTCTTAAGGTGTGGTGTTCAGATCTGCTCGCAGTACTCCATCAAGACGTCTGTTTTAACTCTGCAAGTGAATGGGTTTTGAGTGAATTAAGAATGGGTGCTTCCATAATAAGATGAACGATTGGGGTACTCAACGGAGAGTTACTATCATTAAGGCAGTTACAGTTGTGATTCTGAGACCTAAACTGGGGGGATAAAGCAACCCAAATGTTTATACCTGTAAGTTTCAAAGAGAGCCTTACCTTTGCATCATGACGTTATATTTAATCAAATGAAGATGTGTACAAATAGACAAGTTCAGAACAGAAGCCATTCAGACCTCTACCCTGTCTGGATTCAGTAAGGTTTTGCCTAATCTGACTGTGACCTCAACTGTACAGTCTCGCCTATCTAGCCTCCATAAGTATTGACTCTGTTGTTAGTTAAGAGAAGCCAAAATGTGAAATGTGCTCATGCATAGACTATTGGTTCTGAGTCATAGAAATTGCAGCAAAGATAAGACCAAGGTGTAGCGCACAGTTTCAAAATTTTCAGAGGACCCAATACTTTTAAACAGTTTAACAGTATCTGACCCAATTCCCTTGCCCATTAATCCCCCCATCCTCAAAATTCTTCCCTTTCATATGCCTATCCGAATTAATTTCAAATCATGTTTTAGTCTCTGACTGTTATTAAAATTTCACACCTTCATAGTTACAGTTGTCAGAAAATTACATTAGAAAAGGCTTCCTCTAACTTTTACCTCACTAATTTTGTAATCACTGTCTAGCTGTAAATCTTCACTCATGATTTGCCAACCAGCACAATCAACTTTCCTTGCTATCTCATGAACGTGTTTGTAAAATTTCCTTGAACTTCCTCTTTTCAGTGAGAAGCATTCTATATTTTCAAGTGTATCTTAAACATAATCTCTTTTATTCACTACACTAGTAAATACACTACACTTTTAATACACTAGTAAGTTTAGCTGTATACTTTCCAATTCCCATAATAAGTTGCTTGAAAAATTGAGATCATTGTAAAGTAAAACAAGCTGATACTTTGATTTTGTCCATTAAGTCAGAAATGTCACTGTGTTTACCTGAGATAATCTTTCTTCCCGACCCATTTAGTATTCATAGCATGAACTTTTTTTTCTGTATTCCTTCCTAACGAATACTGTACATTCACCTTACCCATGCAATGATCAGTAAAGGAACAACTTGATGACTTAATAGAATTTTTTCAGTTTCTTGCTGAATGGACCTTGTAGCATAGATGTGATAAGATGAGGTATCAACAAATGGAAGAGTTTGAAGTAATGGTGGAGAGGAGCCAGTAATAATAAAGAGATGAATAAAAAGGCAATTCAAAACATTATGGGCTTTGAAAAGTTAATCTTTTGTGCTTGTTCAAGATATACTCCCTTGGATAAAGAGGGTGGTGTAAAAACTAATATACATAAATAAGGAAGAATATTTGTTTGGGGTTTATACGGAGAAGTAGATACGATTTTGATCCTTTGGTTACCCAATCATTCATTTAAATTACCTAAAGATAGAATGGCAGTTATCTGCTCAGCAAATATTTTAAATCACTTTTGCGATTAAATTTTAGTGATGTTGAAATTGAGGGTAATATCTTCAGACAGGTATAACTGAAGTGGTGAGGATATATTGAAGCTATAGAAATAACAGTGAATGTCAGGAATCTTTTAAAGTGCTTGAATTCTTTAAGTACCAGCGCAACATGACAGCATTATAACAAGCAACTCATATTCCGCCTGGGAACCCTGCAGCCATATGGTATCAATGTGGACTTCACCAATTTCAAAATCTCCCCTTCCCCTACTGCATCCCTAAACCAGCCTAGTTTGTCCCCTCCCCCCACTGCACCACACAACCAGCCCAGCTCTTCCCCCCCCACCCACTGCATCCCAAAACCAGTCCAACCTGTCTCTGCCTCCCTAACCGGTTCTTCCTCTCACCCATCCCTTCCTCCCACCCCAAGCCGCACCCCCAGCTACCTACTAACCTCATCCCACCTCCTTGACCTGTCCGTCTTCCCTGGACTGACCTATCCCCTCCCTACCTCCCCACCTATACTCTCTCCACCTATCTTCTTTACTCTCCATCTTCGGTCCGCCTCCCCCTCTCTCCCTATTTATTCCAGTTCCCTCTCCCCATCCCCCTCTCTGATGAAGGGTCTAGGCCCGAAACGTCAGCTTTTGTGCTCCTGAGATGCTGCTTGGCCTGCTGTGTTCATCCAGCCTCACATTTTATTATCTTGGAATTCTCCAGCATCTGCAGTTCCCATTATCTCTGAGCATTATAACAAGGATTGCAGTAGAAATTCAAATTGAAGTTGGCAAAATAATCGTACAATGAAGATCATACCAAAATATTATAATAAAGAAAAAATGTTTAAAGTACTCTCATTTGTGGAAAATGCTGGAATAGGATCAAAGGGCATGGTTTGAATTGCTTCTATTAATGTTTTCTTTTCAGGTTTATGTCTTTTTTTACAGCCAATTTTTTTATTGTGTTCTTAGTCAACTCCCAGTGAGATTTCTACTGTTTCATTGTTGGTGCTTTCACTAAGACTTTTTTGTTGTTGAAATAATAGGTCCCGAGTCTTCTGTCTATTAAAACGGCCTTTCCTAACGTTTTGTTGTGACATTTTGATAAAGTTTTGTGCACTCCACAGCTGGATTAACAACATGTTTGCCCTTTTATACTAGTTAAGTGGCTCATTAGCTGCTTGAGAAGTGTGAAAGGGCCATTATTTTAGGTGAGCTGTGATTGGCCAGTTTCCTTTCTGTTGTTCCTGTTTTAACAGATTTGTGATGCGCAAAAGGACACTCTCCCAGTCGTTTTGGTTCAAATCTGTTTTAAGAGGAGAATTGAACAAGCAGCATCAGAGGAGCAGGAAGGCTGACGTTTCGGGCACACACCCCTTTTCGGAAATGGAGCAGGGGAAGGTGGTTCTGCGATAAACAGGGAGAGAGAGGGAGGCAGATAGAAGATGGATAGAGGAGAAGATAGGTGGAGAGGGAACAGACAGGTCAAAGAGGTGGGGATGAAGCCAGTAGAGGTGAGTGTAGGTGGGGAGGTAGGGAAGAGATAGGTCTGTCCAGGGAGGATGGAGAGGTCAAGGGGGCGGGATTAGGTTAGTAGGTAGGAGATGGGGATGGGGCTTGGGTGGGAGGAGGGGATAGGTGGGAGGAAGGACAGGTTAGGGAGGCGGAGATGAGCTGAGCTGGTTTTGGGATGTGGTAGCGGAAGGAAAGATTTTGAAGCTTGTGAAGTCCACATTGATACCCTTAGGCTGCCAGGTTCCCAAGCAAAACATGAGATGCTGTTCCTGCAGGAGGCCCAGGATGGACATGTCATCCGAGGAGTGAGGGGAAGGATTTGAAGTAGTTCGTGACTGGGAGGTAAAGTTGTCTGTTGCGAACTGAGCCTAGTTGTTTGGCAAAGCGGTCCCCAAGCCTCCGCTTGGTTTCCCCAATGTAGAGGAGGCCACAACAGGTACAGCAGATGCAGTATACCACATTAGCAGATGTGCAGGTGAACATCTGCTTGATGTGGAAAGTCTCCTTGGGGCCTGGGATGGGGGTGAGGGGGGAGGTGTGGAGGCAAGTGTAGCACTTCCTGCAGTTGCAGGGAAAAGTGCCGGGTGTGGTGGGGCTGGAGGGGAGTGTGGAGCAGATGAGGGAGTCCCGGCGAGAGTGGTCCCTCCGGAAAGCCGATTAAGGGCTGGGAGGAAAAAATGCCTTTTGTGCTGGGGTTCACCAAATTGGGACAAAATCTGTCCTTGAGAAATTAAGGGATAAATGATTAAAATAGTTAAACATCTCCCCTGCATCAGTTTTGTGTATTATCAGGAGAGAGACACCACCCACTGACACAGTATGTTAAAGACAATTCTTACAATTGTCCTACCCTGGGCCAGAAAGCCTTGATTCAATGTCCCTGTTTCTGAGGTGGGTCGGTACACGACTGACCAAGTTTAATCAAGTATATATTTAAAAGATAAAGAGTAATATACAATTTTCAGTTTGCTTCACTTCATTATGGGGATGATATCTGGGACTGACTACCAGTTAGCACAGTGAAGGTTGATTTCAATTCAACAACAAGAGCTTATCTTTCTATAATGCCTTTTAATGTCAAGTCCCAAGGTGCTTCACATTTTTTTTTGGTGCAACACAAAACAAAATGTGACCCATTAAATCAACTAGGGAGTTTGGAACCCATATTATCAAAATCTTGATCAACGAAGGAGATTCTTAAAAAAAAAAGTGGGCGGCACGGTGGCTCAGTGGTTAGCACTGCTGCCTCACAGCACCAGGGACCTGGGTTTGCTACCAGCCTTGAGCAACTGTCTGTGTAGACCTTGCACATCTCCCTGTGTCCGCATGGGTTTCCTCCGGGAGCTCTGGATTCCTCCCACAGTCCAAAGATGTGCAGGCTAGGTGGATTGGCCATGCTAAATTGCCCATTGTGCCCAGGGATGTTTGGGTTAGGTGGATTAGACATGGGAAATTAGGGGAATGGTTCTGAGTGGGATGCTCTGCAGAGGGGCAGTGTGGACTTGTTGGGTCAAATGGCCTGTTCCAACACTGTAGGGATTCTATGATAATACACAGAGTGGTTTGAAGGAGGCAAGTGAAGAATGGGGGATAAGAGGTGGAGGGAAAGTATTCCAGAGCTTGGGGCAAGGAAGCTGAAGGCATGGCACTAGTATTCAATTAAAATAATTGATAGAAGCAGAGCAGAAGTTTCCACTGGCGTGTGAAACTAGCACTACAGGGCATAGCTTCAAAATTAGTGGGGGGCAGTTTTAGGACTGAACTGAGGAGGAAATTCTTCACCCAAAGGTTTGTAAATCTGTGGAATTCCCTGCTCAGTGAAGTGGCTGAGGCTTCCTCATTGAATGTTAAGGCTAAGGTAGATAATTTTGTGAACAATGATGGAACTAAGGGCTGTTGTGAGATGGTGGGTAAGTAGAGCTGAGGCCAAGAAATGATCAGCCATGATCCTTATAGAATGGCGGAGCAGGCTTGAAGGGCCAGATGGCCTACTGCTCCTGGTTCTTAGATTCTTATGTACTTCGATGCATATGGTCATTTTAGAGAGGTGCAAAGCTGGGGAGGATTACTGAAATGGGAAGGAATTTGTAAACGAAGATGAGCATTTTAATATCAAAGCATTTTTGACCAGGAATCAGCGTACACTGATGCGAACACAGAGTGTGTAAGTTTCTTGGTGTGAGTTAAGGCATACGTAGCAGAATCATGTAAACATCTCATAAAAATATTGGCACTTTGAGTGCTGTGTATCAGAGATGGAGGTGCTTGCAACAGTGACATATCTTGACCAATGAGCTAAATGGATCTTTTTCCAAAACGCAGCCAAACCCAGACAACTGACAAGCATTGAGGAAAGTGTCATGGAATGTTATTCTGTCAATGGGTGGGAATAGTTGAACTCAAGTATTTAAAGGTGGGTTGGTAACAGTAATGTGTAACATGATGTTTTTCTGGTCTCATTAAAAATTGATGCTTTTAAAAATTGAACTGAAACAAATCATGCTTGAAATGAAAACCCTGTAATAAAACTGATTAAAGGAGGGTTTGGTGTGGTGAGTGATTTGATCATTACTTTAAAAGGATGTGCCATTCTCAAGTTGCAGTCTTTGATTCATTGCATTCATTGATTCATCTTTGTTTCTATGAAGTTCCAGGTAATTGCGGTAGCGATTGTAATGAGGTCAGTCAGGTGGACCTCATAGAATACAAGTTGCTTGATTTGGGCTGATAACCTGGTCCAATCAGGATGCCATGCCTGACACGTATAGGACATACAACATAAAACTGTTCAGCCCAGAATTGGGCCCTTCGGCCCACAATGTTGTGCAGAATATGATCCCAAACAAAACTAATCCCTCGACATGCCATTGGTCCATAACCCTCCATTCCTTGCCTTTACATGTGCTTGTCTATAAGTCTCTTGAATGCCCCTATTGTATCTGTCCCCACTGCCACCACCTCTGGCAGTGCATTCCGATCTCCTGCAACTCTGTCTTTGAAAAAAAAAACCTCCCCCTCACGTCTCCTTTGAATTTCCCCCCAACTTTCAATGCATGTCCTCTACTCTTAGACATTTCACTTCTGGGAAAAAGATTCTGACTGTCAACCCTATCTATACATCTCATAATTTTATAGACTCCTATCAAGTCTTCCCTCTGCCCCCAAGCTGCCACTCAAGAGAAAACAAGCCAAGATTTTCTAGCCTCTCCTTACAGTTCACCCTCTAATCCAGGCAGCATCTGCTCAACCTCTTTTCCACCCTTCCCAAAGCCTTCACATCCTTCCTGTAACGTAGCGACAGAATTGAGCACAGTACTTGAAGTGTGGCCGAACCAAAGTCTTAGAAAGCTGCAACATGACATCCTGACTCTTGTACTCAATAAAGGCAATCGTGCCTTATCCCTTTTTTTAACCACCCTACATACTTGTTTGTGGCTTCTCCCAGGGAGCTATGGACTTGAGCACCAAGGTTCTTCTGTACATCAATGCTGTTCAGAGTTCTGCCGCTAACTGTATATTTTTCATGAACATTTGATCTCCTAAAGCGCAGCACCTCATATTTATCTGTATTAAACTCCATCTACTATTTTCCTGCCCATATCTGCAACTGATCTATATCCTGCTGTATACTTTGACAACCTTCTATACTATCCACCTATCTTTGTATTGTCTGCAAACTTACTCACCCACCGTCTACATTTTCATCCAAGTCATTTACATATATAAGTCATTTATATATATCACAAGCAACGGAGGTCCCAGTATGGATCCCTGCGGAACACCGCTAGTCAGAAAAACACCACCTCCAGCCAGAAAAACACCCTTCCACTGATACCCTCTGCCTTCTATGGGAAAGCCAATTCTGAATCCATGCGGCCAAGTCACTGTGAATCTCATGCATCTTAATCTTCTGGTTGAGCCTACCATGAGGGACCGTGTTGAAAGTGTTACTAAAATCCTTGTAAACAATATGCACCATCCAAAACCCTACCCTCATTGAATTTTTCGAGGAGATGACGAAGATGATCAATCAAATTGGGAAAAAATGACCTGCCCTGCATAAAGCCATGCTGAATGTCTCTAATTGGGCCATGCTTTTCCAAATGTGTGAAAATTCTCTTCAGTAGCTTCCCAACTGATGATGTGAGACTCACTGGTATGTAGTTTCCTGGATTGTCCCTATTTCCCGAGTTAAACAGAGGAGCAACACCATCTACTCATCAGTCCTCCAGGATCTCTCCAGTGGTTAGTGAGGATTCAAAGATCTTAGTCAAGGCCCCAGCAGTCTCCTCTTTTGCCTCTCTCAGTAACCTGGGGTAAATACCATTGGGCCCTGAGGACTTCTCCACCTTAATGCTCTTCAAGAGATCCAACACCACTACTTTCTTGATCTCCAAATGCCCTAGCATATTATCATGCTCTACATAAAGTTCACCACCCTCCATTTCCTTTTCCTGGGTGAATACAGATACAAAGTACTCATTTAGGATCTCATCCACATCCTCTGCCTCCAAGCACAAGTTCCCTCCTTTAACTTCGCATGGTCCTACATTTTCCCTAGTTATCCTCTTGTTTTCAGTGTATCTATAGAATACCTTGGGATTCTCTTTAACTTGACTTATTCAGGTCATTTCACTGCCCCTTCTTGCTCTCCTAATTCCCTGCCTGAGTTCTTTCCTGATTTTCTTTATATTCCTAATGGGCTCTGTCTGATTTTGGCTTCCTAAACTTTACACGTGCTTCTTTTTTCCTTTCAATCAAGTCACAACCTCCCTCATTATCTAAGGGTCCCTTACCTTGTCATCCTTGTCCTTTCTCCTTACTGGAACATGCTGGTTTTGAACTCTACCCAGCAGGTCATTAAACAGTTCCCACATGTCAAATGTGGACTTGCCTGATGACAGCTCCTCCCAGTTAATGCTCCCTAGCTCCTGACTAATACTGATGTAATTTGCCCTCCCCCCAGTTTACTACCTTCTTACCTTTTGGTAATGAAAACGGGAGCATCCCAGGTTCTGTTCACTTGGAGAACCGGCTCTGAGGAAGCTGGATCAGTGTCCAGGACTTTGCACATGTAAATAAAGGGTGACTTGTTGACAGGATACTGGCCTCCATAGAGTTATTTTAGTGGCCATGTGAAAAAAGCAAGCTCTTGAAGAAATTCACTCATAATGGAGGTCTTTGACATAAGCACTTCCGGCATCATGGCATTAGTTGGGAAGCTTGACTCATTCAATCCTGCTGGCAAAGACTGTGCCCAGTACGTGGAATGAATATATTAATTTCTTCTGGCAAGTGACATTGGGGTGAATGAAAAGCAATGAGTAATGCTACTGATAGCTATGGATCCACGAGCTATACCTGTTGTTAGGAGCCTCACTTTCCCTGAGGCACCAGATACTAAAACCTTCCAAGAGTTGATGGATTTTGTTAATAAATAAATAAATAAACTCCAAGCCTCTCAACTCTGAGATGCTATTGGGTTTACTTGGAAGTTCAAGAATGAAGGGAATCCATGTCAGGATGTTTGACTCGGTTAAGTAGATTGCCATGTGACTTTGGTTTAACCCTTAATGAGATGCTGACAGACCGTTTGATATATGGGAATAATGAGGAAACCTTGCAAAAGCACCTACTAGCTGAAATCCAACTGGGCTTCAAACAGGTATTTCAACTAGCTTCGTCATTAGAAAATGCAGCAATAGAGCATATATGTTACACGATTAAAGCTGATGGAAGTGAATAACCTTGCCAGGCCAACTGAGCTTGGGAAACACCATTTGAGTGAAGGTAATTGCGTAGCCTAACTCAGGGCACAGTCTGTAGAGTCCACAGCAAAACTCCAAAACAAAGCCAAGCATTGGCTGAAAGGTTAAAATCACCTTCAGGATTTGGACTGGCAAGCCATTGTAGTTGCTGCTGAGACAGCAAAAGAGTCCTACTGAACCTAAATGGCGTAAGAGAATTCCTAGGCCAGTATCCAAGAGAGTACAAGCTCTGGAAAGGCCACCTTCATCTGGTTTGGAACAGTTGCATTGCTTAGCAACATCAAAATTAGAACCAATCAAGATAAACATCTGGTTAAATGGTGACCTGGTTCTAGTGGAGGTCAATACAGGTGTGACCGTTTCGGTGATCGCAGAACCAAGCAAATAAAATTCGCTCTGGACTCCAACCCTGAAGTTTGCACAAGGCCTCGGCTAGATTGAGAGCATGTTTTGGGGAACCTTTGTACATTAAGGGTACAACTTCGGTTCCGGTCTGTTGTGAGAGGCTTGAGCCCAAAGTTGATTGCACGAAATTGGTTGAGAAAGATTCACCTGGATTGGTTCAATGTTTTTCAATTAGAAAATGACTGCCTGAGTGAAGTCCTAATTGAATACAGAGGTTTTTCAGGAAGGTTAAGGGACTATGAAGGAGTCCTTACATGTTGACCAGGAAGGAATTCCACAATTCTACAAGGCCCACCCATTGCCATTTGCCTTACAGGCAGAAATCGGAGAAGGCTAGAAAGTGAAGGAACCATCAAACCAGTCCACTTTATGAAACAGCACTGGTCATACTGATTGTGAAGTGCACTGGGTCAATTCGCTTCTGTGGGGATTTGAGCAAATGGTAAAACACTCTTTGCAGCTGTCTGTCACATAGATGACTTGTATATAAAGCTGGCAGGGGATCTGTCCCTCATGATGTTGGACATGAGCTGTGTGTACTTGTAATTGCAGATTGATGATGATTTCCAGAGGTATGCTACATTTAATACCTGTAAAAGTGTGTGCCAGTATGCGAGACTGCCATTTGGGGTATCACCAGCCCGTGCAATTTTTCAGTGGACAATGGAAAACATTTTACAAGGTCTACCCTAGGTCACCATTTATCAAGGCGACTTATTTCTCTCTTGGCATGCGTACACCTTTGAAGCAAAAAAAAATGTGTTCCAGGCACCCCGAGTCACCTATTGAGCTACAGAGTAGGAAGACCGGGCTACATCCTTTGGAAGATAAAGTGACAGCAATCAAAGGCGCCTGGCTTCTAATCTATACGTGAGCTTAGGTCTTTCCTTGGCCTGTTGCAGAAAGTTCTTACATAACCTGGCCTCCATCCTGGCACCTTTGCATCAACCTTTGGGAAAAAAGAAGTGTCAGCCTTGAAAATAGTCATGTAGCCAACCCATAGCTTTCAGGGAAGTAACAGCTGTCATCCTGTAAGGTTTCAGTACACTGTGATCTCAGATGAGATCTGGTATTGACTTACGATGCCTCCCTATGTGGTATTGGGTAGTATTAGCTCATAGGTGGCCGAGTGGAGAGAAACACCCAAGAGTGTATACATTCAGGCCTTTGGCTAATACAGAATGTTAATATATCCTGATAGAGAAGGAAGGCTTGACAGCCATATTTGTACTTGACGTTCCACCTTTTTGGACTCTGTGTAGAAGACAGCGTATTGTTACAGGAGCAAGACCGATTGTCCTAAGCAAAGGTTGCTGCCAGAAACTGGCAGAACTCCTCCGGGGTCATCCAGGGGTTTCCAAAATGTAAAGGTCGTAAGAAGTTATGCCTGTGGCCAGGATTGCATGCAGACATAGCTGTATTGGTGGGGCAGTGCCCACTGTGCCAGTGAGAACAAAAATTATTGCCCACCCCCCCTCGCTCTTGCGTGCTCTCGCTCTCGCTCTTTCTCGCTGTCTCGCTCTCTCTCTCGCTTCCCCCTTCACCCCCCCCCCCACCCCGACGTCACCCTGGCAACATTTGTGAGAATGGCCAGGTAAACCGTCAACTCTGATCAGTTCAACTCAGCAGGTTTTCTCATGGGCTCAATGTCTTTAGTCATTCCGGATGCCCACTCAAAGTGGCTGGACATGCATAGAGTTCATTCATCAAACACGGGGACAACAGTAGAAAAACTGAATGTGGAAGTGTTGGTGGCAGATCATGGGCATTGCTTACCAGCAGGGATTTTGGATATTTTCTAAACTCAAATGATATTTGTCAAATAAGGACAGCTCAATACCACCCCTCATTCAATGGCCTGGCGTAAAAAGAACCCATACCGTGAAGGCAAGCCTAAAGAAATAGCTTACAGGTTTGCTAGATACCAAACTGTCTTAGTTCTTATTGATTATGGGACCATCCATCATACAACTACAGGGATAGCTCCAGAAGAGTTGTCAAGGGAGAGAAGACTCAGCACTAGGATACATCTTCCTGGACCCAGTGGCACTACCGGGTAATGGCAACAGAAATGCGAATGCTGGACTCAAGATTTCAGTAAACGAGAGACTGTTATTTTGGATGAAGTTTGGTGTAAGAATCACAGGAATGGGTAGGAGGCATTGCTGACACAAGATCACATCCAGTGATGTATAAAGTTCGGGTAGGTGTGATGGTCCTGAACTACACGTGGACCACATGAAAGCTATAAAGTCACAAACAGTACAGGAGCAAAACATGCCCATCTCTTTGAGATAACAAATTGTGGGGCTGGATGAACACAGCAGGCCAAGCAGCATCTTAGGAGCACAAAAGCTGACATTTTGGGCCTAGATTTTGTGCTCCTGAGATGCTCCTTGGCCTGCTGAGTTCATCCAGCTCCACACTTTGTTATCTCGGATTCTCCACCATCTGCAGTTCCCATTGTCTGTCATGCCCAGCTCTTCGACAGCCTTTTCAACAGTTTTGGACTCTGTGCATTGTCCCTCTCTGAGATGGACACAGCACATGCCCCCACCTTGATAACTTTGCTGCCTGATGAGTAGAATGGATTTCTTCTGAGAAGTTCTGGGTGCATGGGGTGAGCTGTTATGTGTCTCACACCGCCCATTTCAGAGGCAGAGTTGATGGAACCTGAGCCAGGGCCAAAATGCCCCAGGAGGAGCTACAACAAAAAGAACCGGCCTATGGTCATAGAATCATAGCACCCCTACAGGGTGGAAACAGGCTCTTCGGCCCAACAAGTCCACACTGACTCTCGAAGCATCCCACCTAGACCCATCCCGTGAGAACACACCTAATCTACACATCCCTGAACACTGGGCAAATTAGCATGGGCAATCCACCTAACCTGCACATTGTTGGAATGTGGGAGGAAACCCACGCAGACATGGGGAGAATGTGCAAACTCCACACAGACAGTTGCCTGAGGGTGGAATCGAACCCAGGTCCCTGATGCTGTGAGGCAGCAGTGCTAAACACTGAGCCACTGTGCTGCCCTGGGATTTGGGGTAGTGGGAACATAGTGATTGTAATGAGGTCAGCGTGGAGAATCTGATATCCCTGATTGAGGCTATTAAACTGGTCTGATCAGGAAGCCCTGAAGATAAACAATCATGTCATACATCCTGTTCACTCTGAGAGCTGACTCTGAGGAAGCTGGATCCATGTCAAGGACTCTCCACATGTTCATGAAGTGTGACTTGGTGATGGGATACCAGCCTCCCTGGAGTTATTTCACTTGCGTTCATCATATGTTTTGATCATGTGCTGTGATGATCAGCATCTTTTATACGTTGACGTGATTTCAAAAATTACTTCCAGGCTTGTGACTTATGACGAAGAAAGCAGAAATATTGTTTACTTGAGATAATTTGTATATTTATAGATAGTTAAAGGGAGCACTTAATGGTTTTAAGTAAACAAAAATTGAATGTCATTTTTGAGTGTCATTCTTGTTAACTGTAGCCTGTTCACTGAGAGCATATTTCACCAAAATTATTTTTAAGTCTCTCCCGAACTGTTCTGAATTTCCTATTTTTTTAACCTTTAAAGACTGTGTTATATATTGATGAGCACACAGTTTTATTTTAAATTTTGACATTTTATTTTCTACTCTGCACACTTAGAGGAGTGAACTCTGAGATTACAGTGGGTGCACGCCGTCTATCCAGGGGTCACCTGTGCTTCTTGCTGTTTGAGCATTGCAAAATTAGGACCTGGTGGGATAATGCATTTTGGCCATCTGGACAGTGTCTAGTCATTGAAGTTAATTTTATGGGAGTTCTTTCCTGCATGTTTGATGAGCTCGTTTCAGGAAAGTTTTTTTGATGGTCCTTTCATGGTATCCAGAGCACGGAGCAGAACTATTGCTGATGAAATTTCTCTAATGCTTTGCAGATGCATATTCCACATATCACTGAAATACAGGGGGATAGTGACAATTACTCTGTACTTTGAGACTTGCGTTGATTTGCAGATGTCCGTGACAAGTAGTTGCTGCTGTAATTGTGTAGAAGGCTAAGCTGGTGCATCTGATCTAGTCGGAGATAATGGGAACTGCAGATGCTGGAGGATCTGAGATAACAAAGCGTGGAGCTGGATGAACGCAGCAGGCCAAGCAACATCTTAGGAGCACAAAAGCTGATGTTTCGGGCCTAGATGCTTCGGGGTCTAGGCCCAAAACGTCAGCTTCTGTGCATCTAATCTGGTGTGGGACTTGCTCATTGGTGGTGGCTGTTACAGAGAGGTGATTGGCAATGTGTGCGAAGTGCTCAGTATTCCCAGGGCTTCCCTCAAACAGGCTGAATAGTTTGCTGACCAGGCCTGTATGTAGAGTTTTGTTTGGGCAAAGTTCAAGGAAAGATTAGGTTTCTTGTATGCAAAATTAAAGAAATCAAGAGTGGCTTCCTGTCTAATAAGGTGTTACTGGAGTCATGTATAGGTATCTGTAAACTATGTAATCATGTATGTCACTGGTGGTCAGTTTCATTTTGGTATAGAGGCAACTGAGAATAAAGTGTCTGTGTTATTGAAGGTTCTGAGGAAGGGTCACGGAACCCAAAACATTAACTCACTCTTTCCATCACAGATACTGCCAGACCTGCTGAGCTTTTCCAGCAACTTTGTTTTTGCTCCTGTGTTATTGAATACTGAATCCAGAGGGCACTTGAACATAGAACAGTATAGCACAGTACAGGCCCTTCGGCCCACGATGTTGTGCCAAACCAATACCCTAAACCTAATGTCTGTCTAACCTTCCGCCCTATTTTATACTATCATCCATATGCTTATCTAGTAGCTGCTTAAATGCTCCTAATGAGATCGCTGATAAATTGAAAGGCCACCATTGGGTACATGGTAGAAGGCCAATACACAGCCTTGCTTGACCCAGGTCCCGATTTTAAAAACACCTAATTGAGATTTCCTTCATAAGACAGATGAAGTCATATCACCATGAGGCAATACATATTACTAAAACGTATCAAAATATTTCTGAACTAATAGATGTTAGTAGCTCTAATAATCGCACTGTAATCATTTCAGTTAGTTTGTCTTCTGTTGGCATGACAGCATGTGCATTGTTGAACAAAGTAGTTTTGAAAGATGTGATGCTGTTTTGAGAAGGATTCTACATGTAGAAATACAGGGATTAGTGAAAGAACTTTATCAATTCTAAATTTATAACTTTTCCCTCCATAATACACATTGGTATTTGAAATCAGATGGAAGTTCCTTTCCTAAAAAAAAATGCTTGTTTCATTTGCATTTAAACATGCTCAGAAATTGGATGAGAATTTATCACTTGCATATGTTTTCAGTCAAACCTTCAGAAGACAAAACAGGCCTTTCCCAGGCCAAGTAAGGCCTTGATTACACACAGTTATAAGCCAGGGCTTATACTTGATAAGTAATAGTCATTCCTTACAAATGTCAATTCATAACCATCTCTTAAAAACAGAGAATTAGCCTACTTCCCTTGACATTCAAAAGGATTGTCATTGTTGAATCCCTCAATCGCAACATCTTAGGAGTTGCCTTTGACCAAGAGCCTGAAAAGGAATTTGAGCCGATATTTTCTGCAGCATTTAACTTGCTGAAATCCTTTTCTTTTAATTCAGTTGTGGCATGACCACCATGTACAAGCCACAAATCAGGAGCATGATGGAACCATCCTAGCCTATCTGGATGGGAGCAGTTCCAACAGCGTGAGAGAAACATGATGCCCTCTGGACAACTCAACTTACTTGATTTGCATACCATTCACCACCTTAAAACTCATTCCTTCCATCATTGGCATACTATGATTGCAGTGTGTACCACCTTCAAGATGCACTGCAGCAAGGTTGTCAGCACCGCCTGAATTCGTGATGTCTGGACGTTGTAAAGAAAGCAGCAGGAGCTCGGGAGAACTGTCAGTTCTCTGCCAAGTCACACAACATCCTGCCAGAGTGATATTCCCTTCCTCTGTTGTCGCAGGGTCATAATGCTGGAACTCTCCTCTGTCCAAAAAGTTTTGTCAGTTCTGGCAATAACTAGTTGTCTTGTCAGTGATACGCACGCATGGAGAAGAATAATGAAGCTATATTTTCTGTTTCGCTGCACTGTTATTCTGGTCATCACACTTTAGGAAGTGTATAATGATCTTTGAAAAGGTGCAGAGGAGATTAAACAGAATGGTTTTGGGATTGATGATTTTTGACAACTAGGTTAGGTTGCAGAAGCTGGTGGTATTCTCTTTTGAACAGAATAGATAGAGGTGAAATGTGATGGATTGTGACATGTTTTCAGAAATTAGACAAGGAAAACGTGTACCCGTTTGCTGAGGGTATGAGGACAAGGGGGTATGACTTATTTTGAGAAAGAAATGCAACAGGAATATGAGTAATGCTTTTGCGTCTGGTGAATGTTAATGACCTGGAACTCAGTGGTTATGATCCTGATTGAAATTCATAAAATGTATAAACATAAGTAGACCGTTTGATCCATTGAACTTACTCTGCTATTCAATGAGATTGAGGCTGATATGACAAACCTCAGCTCCATGTTTTCCTGTAATTCTGGAATCTGATTAAGAATCTGTCTATCTTACTTCATGACCCAACCTCTATTGGCCTCTGCAGGAAAGAATTCCACAGACTCAGTACTCTCTGAGAGAAGAGATTTCCCTCCTCTGTGATCTAACTGGGTAATCCCTGACCCTGAGATTAGTCCCTCTGATCTCATGAGGGAAGCAACAGTTCTGTATCTACCCAGTTGTACTCCCTAAGAATCTCGCATGTTCTGAACTCCAGCTTACTCAATTTACCCTCATAAGCCAGTCCCTCTGTATCCAGACAATTAATGATTTCAAAGGAAATTGGGTGGATACTTGAGTTAAATCCATGGCACTATGGTGATATTGTGGGGAAATGAAACAGATTGAATTGTTCTGCAGAAAGTCAGCATCAGTTCATTAGATTGAATGGTCTCCAGCTGGAGCTCTGTCAGGCCAATCCACATTTCACCCACCAATCCAGGAACTTCACATCAGTTCCTGAAGGAGGTCTGATAGTGTAAAGCCCTTTATGCCACTGTTGTGCCTTCCCTAGAACTGAAGGTGAGGGATGGCATGATTGGTAGCATAGGTGTTGCCTGGGAAGGGCTCGAAGCCACCCTTCTTCCCATGCTATCAGTGCCAATGCCCCCACCCCTCCAGAATAAACACTTCTTAGTGCCAGAACCCTGGATCAGACATGTCGTCCAGGACGGGAGCCAACAGTACTTGCTGGGCACCGTTTAGATGATGCTGGAAAGACCAGTGGTCCCCAGTTAGCTCTAAGAGCTGTCTCTAAATTGCAGGAGGCATCATGGGTGTCATTTGGCTCATTAATCAACTTCGTTGTCATCTTGTGGCTAGGAATCCCACATGGGCCCCTTCTACTGTCTAACTTTCACCGGGAAGTTTTACTCAGCCTCCCCTGTGATTAAGTTGGCCTGGCTGTCAGGTCACCTGTCACAAAGGCTGTGTTAAATCCAGGCCTATTTCACACCCCACGTGGCAAGCAGGAAAATTAAAAAAAACCTCCAAAAAGAGATATAGAACGAGAATAGAAAGAGAATGAATGCTTGAAAAAGAGGCGGATTTTTTTTTAATCTTTCAACTTCACCAAACTCACTGATACAATTTTGGTGGAACCTAATTAGATCTGTCACAATGAAGTGGCCTCGGACACTGATGGGTCAAACTGAAAACTCCACAAATACATCTGAGCAGAAGGGGGTTAAACATTTCGTTCAGATTTGTTGATTTTCCTTTTTATTTCTCAGCTGAATCTTCCGCAACAGCCAGCGCTTGTAGTTAAGTAATCAACTTGTTCGTATGTGATTTGGAGAGAGAACAGAAAATAATCTCCCGACTTTTAGCTTCTTCCTTTTTTTCTTGAACGCAAAAATAATCTGGGTGTTATTAGCTTGACAAAATTTACTATGAGTTAATATTTTTGGATCCACTCTTTTTTTAAAAAGTAGCATTTTCTATATTGTAAAGCAGTGCATGTTGAAAAGAGCAGATGGTGAGCAATATAAACTAAATTTTACAGTTTTAAAGGGAGATGCAGAACTGGCAGGGACTTGGGGTGGGGTGTAGTTTGCATATGCACATCTTTGAAGATGGCAGGACAAATTGATAAGGCTGTTAGAATTGTTGGCTTTATGAAAATAATTGAGATTAATCTTCAGTTAAGCATAACTAGAGTATTGTAGAGAATTATGGATACAAGACTTTATGATGGATGCCAAGGTCTTAGAGAGGGTGCAATGAAGATTTGCTTGATTGTGCCAACATTGTTAACAGATTACAAAAGCTTTTATTGTTCTTAGAACAAAATTTAAGGGAATATTTCTTAGTGTGTAGCAAATTATGAACAATTTTGATAGCGTAAACAAGGAGAAACTGCTACCTAATAAGGTTGAAATGAGAAGACATAGATTTAAGTCTGTTGGAAAAAATATTTTGGGGTAAATGAGAAGACGGTTATGCTAATCTGAAATGCGCTGTCTGAAAAACATGGAAGAAGTAAATTCCTTATCTTACAAACGGAAATTAGATAAATGTTTCAAAAGGGAAAATTCACAGAGCATTGAGGTGCAAGTAAGGCCATAGGACCAATGGAATAACCATGAATTACAAAGCATGATGCATTGAAAGACCCCCTTCTATGTTTTACAAATGTAACTCTGATCCTACTGCCTTTTATTTTGATTTTAAATAGTACTCTCAGGAAATTTCATGAAGTTGTGAACCAAAGCATTATAAAACTGTGCAGTACAATTTAAAGAAACTCGCAGTGCATATGTGACTTTATTTATGGAGAAGCTACAAAAACCACAAATTTAGATCTTTCAGATTTACTTGGCATAGAAGCTGGCAGACAGAAAATTTATTGCCGTTCCATTGTGTCGGAAATGTCTTTGGAATGTAAGCATGAGTGTTGAGGATAGATAGCTTGCGCTGTGTGTGAGTCAGCCGTGCCTCTGACCCTTGCTGTAAGGCTTTCAGTTCCTGCAGCAGCTTGTTTCTGTATATCCTGTTTCTGGAGGTCAAGGCAAGGGTCGTTGGTTTTGGGGAGCGGATTGCTGACAATATCCTGCCTGCTGCAGGTGGTTCGTGCAAATAAACTGGTGTTTAGACTTCTGGCCAATGACTGAGAGGGAGGATATGCAGGCCAGCTTGCCTTTCAGCATTTTTCCAGCTACTCTGACTAAAGATATAGATGTTTTATTATAAATTTCATGTTAAAATTTTGTGACGTAATGGGAAGTCAAGATAGAGACTTGATAACAGTTTGATTTAATGTCCCAATTTCAACTTAGCTTTTTGCCAAATGAATGTCTTTTCTCATTCAATTCAGTGTTCTTCCTTCCCTTCTGTGGATACCATTCCTAATAAATGCTTCAGAATTGCTCCTTAATTTCCACCCTCCTTTGATAACATTTTCAGTCTTCAAGTTTGCACAGAACACCTCACTGAGAATGTGAGTACAATGTGGTGAGCTTTAAGGATTGGTGCATAGTTTCCAATTCTCAGATCTGGATAACACTTAGATCCTGCTGTGAGAGGCCTATAATCGCACGATTCTGCTTTCAAATCTCTATAGCTGTCTCATTGTTGACAGACCTTTAGTGTTGGGCAGCTCCTGGCATCTTCCTGACCTGAGTAGTTACTGGGAAAGATTAGATAGGCAGAAGGCGAGTGGTCAGGGGAACTTGGAGGCCCAGGGGAAGTACTCTGCTGCTTCTAGCACATGCTGCTCGCAGCACTGTGAGGGCATTTGTACATCAAAGTTGGCCTCCGTTCGTTTCAGCTGTTGGGTTTCCTGACCCCTGGAAGAACAGGCTGACCAGCTGCAAAGTTGGTCAAATCTGAGACTGCCAGCTTCATTAACCAATCTAAATTTCTACATCCACCTCCTAGGAATGGGCTGATTGCATGCATCTTCCTCACTTCTGGAAGCTCTGCATGTGGATGGTTTAGACTTTTAAAACAGCTATATATGATCTACGCCCCAACACATTTTTGTGTGCTGGAATTCCAAGAAGCTGTCTGTTCTGGGGAATTATCAGCACCAAAATTTTCTCGTTTCACGCTAGAAACCTTCAAGATTATTTGATATAACATAAGGAAGAAGAGAATACAAACCAGAACTCAACATGCACTCAGTTTGCATCATAAAAATAAATGTCCGTCAACTAGACTTTGAAATTGAATTACATGCTGGGCTTTATTTGGGAACATGTGAATGTTTGGTACAGTGGAAAGAAATTAATTTTATGTGCCTAATTTACTAGTTGTTTTCTGTGGTTTCATCCATAGTTTTCCAAGTTTAATATGAAAAGTGCATGCTTTGTTTTTCTTCAGATGAAAGTATTCGACTTAGTAATTAAAAACCCCAACTGTAAAGATTGTTTCAACTTGTTTTCATATTGGCATGCTTGAACAATCTTGATTATATAAATCTCTGACCAATATTGTCAATTTGTTAGGGGGTGATGATCTCTCATTTATTAAGGGAAAAAACCTTATAATCTCTTTGGCTATATGCCGCTCATTAAAATAAAAGCAACTCCTTTATATGTTGAACTGTCTTTATAAACTGTAGGTTTTAACCCCCACACCCCACCACCAACCCCTCTGCAACTGCTATCATATTGTCAACATTTGTATAGTGATACATATGTGTAGATGTACTAACCATGATTATAGAGACGGAATTCAGTCTTTAATTAAAACAATCAATCATGTTACAGTTTTGAACAGTTCGTGTATTTGAATTTTCTAAAGTAGTTAATAAAACTGAGGATAATACGAGTATTCCTGCTACCTCAAAACATTTATTTTCCTTTTCTAAAGAGCTCTATGCATGAAAGGTGAATTTATAATTGATTGCAAAACAGCACTATACAAACTCTCTAACCTCTGCTAGTGGTGTTAAAATCTATATGTTCACAGCAGACTAGCAATACTTTATAAATTGGGCTTTGCACTAAAGGACCTGAAGTGATGGTATCTTCTGGGGATGTAAGAAACAGAACAGAGATCTTGTGTCTTTAGCCAAATCATTAATAAACATGGAAAGCGTGGAGAGTTGTATATCCAAGTTTGCAAGTATATCCAAGTTTGCAAGCAGTATACAAGTATATCTAAGTTAGACAGCCCCGTATGTTGTGTGGATGGAAACAGGGATATTGTCAGACTAAGTTTGTCACACTCAAGAGGCTAAACACCATCCAGGACAAAGCAACCTGCTTGATTGACACCACATCCACAAGCTTCCACTCCCTCTACCACCACCAGTCAGCAGCAGTGTGTATCATCTACAAGATGCACTGCGAAATTCCACCAATTCCTGAGGCAGGTCACCAGTCCAGAAGGAGAAGGGCAACAGACACATGAGAACACCATCACCAGCAAGTTCTGTTCCTTCACCGTTCTTCAGTCAAAATCCTGGAACTTCCGTCCTAACAGATTCTGTGTATACCTCAACCAAATGAACTATGGTGGCTCAAGAAGGCAGATGGCTATCAAAGGCAGCTAGGAATAGACTATAAATGCTGGCCTGGCCAATGAACCTACGTGTGATGTTTGTATTCTCGAAAGGAAATACAATCTTGGTAATCAAAATCTGGCATGGGGTCAGTATAAAATCTCCTTTGGATCTGGGAAGGCAAAATCTGAATATCTTCTTAATTTTAAACATCTAGTATATATGGAAGATTGATCTAAATTTCCATGAAAATAAATCATCAAAACCTAGTCTGCAGTCTCAAACCTAGTATAAATATAGGAGTAGGTAATTTAGCCCTTTGAATCTACTTTGCCATTCGATATGATCATTCAACTCCATACTTCGTTTCTGTTTTCTCCCTGTACCTTTTTGATCCCTTTTAGCCCTAAGAACTCTATCTTACTCTGTCTTGAAAATGTTCAAAATTTTGGCTTGAAACAAGCCTTCAGGGGCAATGAATTACACAGGCTCTCTACTCTTCAATGAAGAAAATTATCCAAAATAGAAATTAGGGAAACAATAAATTGATTAGGGGTAGTAATGTTTGGTGATGCAGTGTAAATTCACTCAGTTGATTCTATCACTTAAAGGATGGAATTATTAGGAATGAATTCACAAATCAGGCTTTTATTCCCTTGTGTTTAGAGGTGTTAAAATTGATAAAGGAGTTCAAAAGCATAAGTACAAGGAAAGCATTTCCTCTGATGTAGAAATACAGACCAAGAGAATTAGTGCTATATCACTTGGGAGTAAATTGTGCAGAGCAAACTATGACCCCAAAAATGTGAGAGTGTTGGATAAAATTTGAGATTTTTAAAAGAAAGATCCATAGATTTTTATTAGGCCAGAGTGCCAAAGAATATGGAGTAAAGGCAGCTAAATAGATTCAAGGCTAGCTGAGTGACAGAACAAGTTAAGGGGCTGAATGGACTTACTCCTGTTTCTACGTTCTTTCAACATCAGGAGGAAAGAGCTAGTTACATGAAATTACTGCCTGTAATGGGCTGGACATTACAAATATGCTTCTGTTACATTACCCGTCCATTACACAGTGCAGTTTATATTGGTGCAAAGCTAACAGCAATAATTATGTAGTTTAGTAGCCTTTTTAGTCGACTGCATAACAACAAGATGTCAGTTATGAAGGGTTCCAACCACAGGAGTACACTACATTGTAATGCTTTTAAATAAGGATTCAGTGATCACAGCGATAGAGCATCGCAGAAGTTATTTTATTATGGCAGTCTTTCAGATTATTTCAGTGAAATCGTAACTTCCCCAAAAGCTAACATTTTCATAAAAGGGAAGTGAGAAGACTTTTTAAGTATGCACCATGCCTGGTTGTGATTTGTTTGTAATGACACCGTGATTTATAATATAAACTGCACGCCTGTTTCACAGTGAAGCAGAAGGAAGTTTACAGTTTAATGTCGATTTAACGTTTATCTTGGTGGAACTTTGAGATATTAAGCTGTTGCAGACGGGGAACAGCATTTTTGCACCAAGGAAAACTTGGTTTCTTTTTTATAAAGCAGCAAGACTTTTAAAAAAAAACTCTTACTGAGAAACAAAGTTGAAGTGCCTGCAAGGACATTTTCAAGGTCAAAAAGGAGAGGACAGAAGATGCAGTAAATCAAACATTTTTCAAGTGGCACAAAGCTTAGGCTTTAAAATATTGCAGCAAGAGAAGTAAACTGAGGCAGGTAAGGAGTTCACGATACTGGGGAAGAGTTATTTAAAGTAGAAGATAATAAAATGAGACTTGAATTAACATGGCAGAGATGCATGATTTAAAAGCTTCCATGTATGTAGATCATTATCTGACTTCTGCTTTGTCTTAAAATATTATATGTGATTGTGGGTGTGAATTTTTGTAAACTGCTGAGGATATTCTGTGCTCTGAGTTAAATTGTTGGCATATAACTTGGCATCATTTCAGACTATTATATTTATCGATGTGTTTCTTGATATTTTTACTTTCGTAATTAAAAATGAAATATGGTGGTAATGGAGGTCAATTTTGTATAACTTTTACTCCTTTCTCAATTTGTTACTTTGTTTGGCCATTAGTGGTATCTGATTTTTTTAATATAGTTATTTTTGTTGGGGAGTCCTGATTTCAGTTTTCTTCCTCTGTTCGTATGATATTTGGAGTGAGACAACAGGAGAATGAAAGAGAATTTAAAGGTAGAGAAAAGTCAAATTGATATGAGATCTAAAAATCAACTCTATCAAATAATAGGAGTGCCATTCTTTTAAGAAAATGTGTACATTTTTAAAGGCAGAATTAATCTGTTTTTTTTCTGTATTATTTTTGATCCACTCTGTTTCCATGCCATGGAACCTGGCATTGCGATTTTAGAATTGTGCATGATCGTGGTGTGCGCAGAACATATTTGCTTTTTGTTTTCGTCTGTGAAATCAATTGTATTTATTCTTTTGGGAGACCTCTTGCTGATGGCTGAAAAATATCTTGAGAATGGCCTCTCAATCCTCGCGAGATTTTTTTTCCTCTGGCCACCAGCTTGTAGGTTCCCATCAAATTTGAGTTTGTTTTATGCAAAATCAAACTGACAGCAAAATTGCTGACTACAATCTCTGTCTAAAATTAAATACTGTTAGACATCTACTGTAAACCCAACTAAGTTCCAACTGCCAAATCTTATGATTGTCCAGAGAAAAATCAACAATTTTCATGTAGTGAGGAGAAGAGGGATTTCATGTTGATTCACTGTGTTAACTTTATCTTGGAGCCACCATTTTCATTTTATTTAAGGCTAGGCATAACATGTAATATTCCTTTATGTAGTCTCCAGATCTCCAACATATTTGCTCCACTCAGAACACACAGGATTTCGCACAAGTGATTATATTTTGATAGAATAACATGTGTTTTTAGAAACGGACACCTAGTTCTCCAATATCATGAACCAATTTTGTATATGTAAATAAATGGCCTCATGCCTCATTGATATAGAGTTGTCAGCTGTGGTCAAAACAAGGCAAATGGTCTGTTTTCAGGCCACCCAACAGTGCTTGAAGAACCATTCAAACTCCCCATCTCCAACTCTTCTTGTGATCTTCCTTTGCTACCCATCACCCTGATTAGCTGCCTCCTCTCATTGTCTCACCTGTAGTCTTACCCATCACTCACCTCTGGATTAGCCACCTCCAATTAGACCTGGTTTTGAATTATTTCCATAACTTTCTCTCTTTCTAGCCCATACCAACTCCTTTTGTCACCCAACAACCCCCACCCCAATTTAGCCTTTCTCCTTTTTATCTCCCACGTGCCTCTCTGGTCCTGGATCCTCCCCTTGACCCATTCCTTCCCTTACTTCTGCAACCTGTTTGTTCCTGTCCCTATTGATCCTGTCCTGATATGCTCTTCCTTTGACTCCCTTTTCCTGATTTCTCCCTTCAGATTAACTCTCCTCTCTCAATCACCCTCTTTCAGCTAGTGCTTACCAGCAGTTGCCCTCTCAGTTTTCCATAGTAAAATATAATATCATCAACAAATGATCTTAAGGTATGTGTACTGAAGATGTGTCAGGTGTAGAAGATATAGACAAAGTGTTTATGGTGTTATGTCTTGATTCTGCTACCCACAAACAGAAGCTGGAGAGAGAAAAATATTTTACTGCTGGCTTTAATATTAACGATTGCTATTTTGATCCATTATTAATTATTAGATTCAGGTGAATTTAAATTAGCCTGAGGGCTATGAATTCAGAATTCCTGTCCATATTCATCCATGGCCACTATCCTGCTCGTTGCATGCCATGTGGCATAATTAATTTTATTCATACTGGGCTTCTGTTTCTAGTTATTGAAGTGAGGTGCAGTTAAACAAATCTCTTTTTTCCCCACTTTTTTCCAGCTCCATTTGACTGCCATGAGAAGAGGAATGCGTTCAAAGGTAAGTCCTGTCAAAATTAATTATAGTACACTCAAAGTACTGCGTTCATTTTTGTTTGCCGCAGCAGCCAGATTTTAACTTGTTTGTTTCCTCCCTCTACCTTCTGCAAATGGCTTAGTCTCTCAAATGGGTGGAGGCTACAATTGAAACTCCAATTCTGGCTGCAGGACCCAATGAAGACCAGATGTAGTGAAGTCTGTTCGTGTTCTTTGTGTGTAAAATAGACTCTCTAAGACCCACAGTCCTGAAAAATCTGAGCAATGATTTCTGATCAACTGGTTTAGCTGATGTCATTTGTGACGATGTTTTGGGATAGAATGCTTGGTCACAGTGATCTTTGGCTAGAGAAGGAGAAAACCAGTAACAAGCTTTCCTCTTGATCACTACACACTTCTTAGGGGAGGTGGGAAAAGAAATATGTTTGCTAGGTCATGTCGTAGTCCTTTGACGAGAATTATTACACACAATTATTACCCATGCTAACAACTGTTTACTGTGTTGGATATTGAAAGCCATATGGAGCTACACCTTACCATAGGCCAGTGCTGTTAGCAAAGGAGACAGCAAGAAAGGAAATAAAGAGCTGTGACTGAAAACTGAGAGTTAAATGGCAGTCTTCCAACTAGTGAGAGAATATCCAGGATAGCTTTTCACCTGAATTGGAAATTGAGCAAACCTTTAAAAGATTTCTGAAAGGCTACACGTGGCTGCTCACCATTGAGCGATAATTTGTGTTTGAATAATTGTATCTGAGACTCACTCTTGTGATTTATCGATCTACTGGGCAGTAAAATTAGAAAGTACAGGATAGAATAAAAATATAACTCATCAATAGTTCTACCATATCCAGCCTGAATGTGTTTTATTTTCATTATTTAGAAAAAAGTCCACCTTTAGTGTGTATTGCAGAATGTCTGACATTGATTTCTAAATGCCACAGATGCACTTTGATATTGCATGACTGACAACTTTGAAATCACTCCCCGCAATTCTTCCCAGGGTCATTATTTCCTCTTTATACAATGGGCCAATGTTTTACGTAGGTTTAGAGACTAACAGGCCAAAGTTACAGTCTGTTTGATGACTGAGTTTTTGATTTGGGAAACTATGGTTTAACTTCAAGGTGAAACCTTCTGTGTTTCCATTTCGATTTTCAGTAGAGAGATTGGATAGTCTTCAGAAATCCAAACACTTTCATACCCATCCAACTGCATATAGCTGCAGAAAAAGACTCAATATATTCTTTGAGATACTGTAGCAACATTTTAATGCCTTAATCATTTATATTATTTTAAATAACTTTAGTTTGTGCTGCTGAACAAGTGTGCATGTAATTGATGAATGAGGACAGGTTAACTCGGCAATGACGCACTTAGTAAGATGGCGATGCGAGAAGCCATGTGAAGGGGCGCAGTACCAGAAAACAAAAGCATATCAGTAAACAAGTGCAAACCAGCAGCTTTGGATATTTGAACAAAATTTGAGGACTAGAATATAAATGCAAAAGCAAACTCCAATTTTAATGGTAGATTATAGAGGGACATGATTTCTGAAAAGCCTGTTCAACATTGGCATTTACGTTATGACAAAATTGAAGACAAATGATCTGTATTACTTGTTATTTATTTTGACATCAGAGAAACGTGCTCGGAGGAAGTGGGGGGAGGCTGGTACAATTACATCATTTAAAAGTCATCTGGATTTGTTCATAAATAGGAAGGGTTGAGAGGGATATGGGGCCAAATGCTGGCAAATGGGACATGATTAATTTAGGATATCTGGTCGGCATGGACAAGTTGGCCTGAAGGGTCTGTTTCCATGCTGTTTATCTCTGCGAATCAATACATGAATAAGTGATTCCCTTTATAAATAAATATTAAATTCATGTATGAGTACTGTGTCTGTACAATTCTCTACACATGTGCATGCATTTCGATAGTATCTGCAGGTATAAGCACCATGCCTTTAATTCCTGATTCTGACTCAATATACATATTCAAAAGCACTTGCATTTATATAGAGATAATGGGAACTGCAGATGCTGGAGACTCCAAGATAACAAAGTGTGGAGCTGGATGAACACAGCAGGCCAAGCAGCATCTCAGGAGCACAAAAGCTGACGTTTCGAGTCTAGACCCTACAATCCGACCCCACCACCCAAGACATTTTTCCATCCCCACCCTTGTCTGCCTTCCGGAGAGACCACTCTCTCCATGACTCCCTTGTTCACTCCACACTCCACTCCAACCCCACCACAACTGGCACCTTCCCCTGCAATCGCAGGAAGTGCTACACTTGCCCCCACACCACCTCCCTCACCCTCATTCCAGGCTCCAAGATGACTTTCCATATTAAGCAGATGTTCACCTGCACAACTGCCAATGCGGTATATTGTATCCATTGTACCCGGTGCGGCTTCCTCTACATTGGGGAAACCAAGTGGAAGCTTGGGGACCGCTTTGCAGAACACCTCCGCTCGGTTCACAATAAACAACTGCACCTCCCAGACGCGAACCATTTTAACTCCCCCTCCATTCTTTAGATGACATGTCCATCATGGGCCTCCTGCAGTGCCACAATGATGCCACCTGAAGGTTGCAGGAACAACAACTCATATTCCGCTTGGGAACCCTGCAGCCCAATGGTATCAATGTCGACTTCGCAAGCTTCAAAATCCCCTTCCCCCGTCGCATCCCAAAACCAGCCCAGTTTGTCCCCTCCCCCCACTGCATCCCTGTTCCTCTCTCATCCGTCCCATCCTCCCACCTCAAGCCGCACCTCCATTTCCTACCTACTCACCTCATCCCACCTCCTTGACCTGCCCGCCTTCCCTGGACTGACTTATCCCCTCCCTACCTCCCCACCTATACTCTCCTCTCCACCTATCTTTTTTTCTCTCCATCTTCGGTCCGCCTCCCCCTCTCTCCCTATTTATTCCAGTTCCCTCTCCCCATCCCCCTCTCTGATGAAGGGACTAGGCCTGAAACGTCAGCTTTTGTGCTTCTGAGATGCTGCTTGGCCTGTTGTGTTCATCCAGCTTCTCACTTTGTTATCTTGTGTTTATATAGAACTTTATGCAATCACCAATGCTTCAGAGGCGTCTATAATCAGTGAAGTTTTTTTTTGAAGTATTGTCATTGTTGTGATGTAAGTAAAGCAGCATCTAGTTTAAACTCAGAAAACTCCTGCAAATAGCAAGGTGATCAAGATTTTTTTTTGTGCTGTTGTTCGAGACATAAATGTCTGTCATCAAACGGGGGATAACTCCCCTGCTGGTCTTTCAAATATTGCCATAATTTTTTTTTAATATCTACCCAAGTAGAGAGGGCCTGAAGGGTTTAACGAAGATCTGTAGCTCGGGTTGTGGGTGAGGTTGTTGATTTGCTCGCCGAGCTGGGCTTGCTTTTGTTCAGACATTTTGTCACCACGCGAAGGCCTCCAATAAAGTGATGTTCTTCTGGTCCTCTTGGAATTTATACAGTCCAGAGGCTCACTGACGACATTACGTAGCATGGTGATGAAATGTCTGAACGAAAACAAGCCAGCTCAGCAAACAAGTCAATGGCCTCAGCTGAATGTCTCAGCCAAAAGATGACTCTGCTCTCAGCATTGCACCAAGAAACACTTGTCCAGTTTTGGGCCCCACACCTCAGGAAGGACATACTGGCCCTGGAGCGTGTCCAGCGGAGATTCACACGGATGATCCCTGGAATGGTAGGTTTAACGTACGATGAACGGCTGAGGATCCTGGGATTGTATTCATTAGAGTTTAGAAGGTTGAGGGGAGATCTAATGGAAACATACAAGATAATGCATAGCTTAGAAAGGGTGGATGCTGGGAAGTTGTCCGTTAGGCGGGGAGACTAGGACCCGTGGGTACAGCCTTAGAATTAGAGGGGGTAAATTTAGAACAGAAATGAGGAGACAATTCTTCAGCCAGAGAGTGGTGGGCTTGTGGAATTCATTGCCACAGAGTGCAGCGGAGGCCGGGACGTTAAATGTCTTCAAGGCAGAGAATGATAAATTCTTGATCTCAAAAGGAATTAAGGGGTACGGGGAGAGTGCAGGGAAGTGGAGTTGAAATGTCCATCAGCCATGATTAAATGGTGGAGTGGACTCAATGGGCTGAATGGCCTTATTTCCACTCCTATGTCTTATGGTCTAATTCTGGAGTGAAACTTGAATCCAGAATCTTGATTCAGAAGTATGTGTGCCACCGTCTAAGCTCTGCTGGTGCTTATACGTACATTATATATAGTGAATATCAGTGGCCTTAGCATGAATTGCTGCAGGGAACCACATCCAACCCTGTGCAATTCTGAGAGATGTCGCTTAGTTCCAACTGTATTTCTTGCATTGTAACCATACGAAAGTCCACTTTGTCACCTAGTCCCTGACTCCGTATGCTCCAACCTTTGTTGCTTCTCTTAAACATGGCACCTCCTGCAGGCTTTCTACAAGACAACATTGACTTTACTTCAAAGACACTTTGCTAGTTGTTAAACCATTTTGAGCTGCCTTGAGAAGATGACAGATTCCAAAGCAATGCAAGTCTTTCATCTTAGAAATTAGGAAAGTTGTGACTAGCCATTTGCTGAAGAAAGTTCAGTTGAATACCTAAAATAGCTGAGAGGAGCACTGCTTACATTCCTTGCCGAACAGAATTCAGCCCCTTTAGTAGCCAGTGGGAAGGAAAGCGCCACTGTGTGGTGAATATAGTTATAACCTCTTGTGTGGTCTAAATGTGTGGAGCTCACATGTTGCAGAGCTCTCCATACTAAATCAGTAAGAGAGAAGCGTTTTTGGATCAGATGTTGGGTTTCTCCTGGAATTGTGATCCTGGAAACCTCTGTTCGACTGCAAGCTGATCTGGAACGACACAGCACCCTTAAATACACAGTTCGTACTGTTAATGCAATCAAAAGGTGAACAGAGAGTTTTATCTATCAGGTGAAGGTTTCTCCTACAAAATGAGCATGCTCAGAAATGTTGATTGTCCATAAGCATTGACCTTTACCCTCAAACATTTACAATTGTGTCATTTGATTCTTGTCAGTCTGCATGATTTTAGTTCTCTTGCACCAGAACCTGTAAGTTGTTTGATCAATGTTTATTCTTCCTGTTATGGCAATACCTGCCTTTTTTTTAAAGTAAATGAACTGAAGAAAAGCTCTTTAATGAAACCTGGTTGGACAGGTTGTCCAGAGATAGACTGAGTGACTGTCAACTTAATTCATGCCATTGTGCCCCAATGTTTTAGTTAGGAAACAACAGGGAGACTAGGATTAGGCTGTGTTTGATAGAAAACAATTTCAAAAATTCTGAAATTGTTTCAGGATATGTCTGCCTGTTTAAACAAAAAGCCATTGGAAGGAGCTAGCAGATATTTCAACTAAAAATCTTGTCATTATTTGCTTGTTCAGTTTTAATCAACTGTCCAATATGAAGCTCAGCTACAGACAACAAGTTTCCCAAAATATAGACGTTTCACACTAAATTTTCTGACCTAAAGTGCATTGACCGTCACAATGCCATGGTTAGAGCACTTGCCCCAAAGTAACAAATGGGGGAAAAAAAATCATTGCTTTTCCACTCAGCAACCTAAAATATAAGTTCAAATGTGTTGATATTGGGCAAGAACCAAACACAGGGGGAGGGCTGTATGCGTAGTCATGAAACTGCATTATTATTCTCCATTGACAAGGCTCACACATGTAGATTGACCACTTGTTCTCTGTGGACTGATATCATTGCAAAGGTCAACTGCTTCAGGAACGAGGAGGAGGGATTTGCAATTAAAACAACAAGGGATTGTTGAAAATAAGTGTATTTCTTATGAACAATTTGTCTTTCATGAGACTTCCGTTGAAATCGGAACATTTGGTTACAAGAGCAGAAAATGCTGGAACCATTCAGCAGGTTAGGGAGCAAGAGGACACAATTCTAGCATAAGGGAATATTCGTTTCGGACTGAGATGAGGAAAAATTTCTTCGCTGAAACATTTGCGAATCTTTGAAAGTCTCTAACCCTGGAAGATTGTGCATGCACTGCAGTTGAATATATTTATGGCTGGGATATCGCTAATGGTGGCAAACTGTAGTTGAAGTCGATGATCAACAACGATCAAACATATCAAAAAACAGAGCTGGCTCAAGGTGTGATACAGCCGGCTCCTCCAATTTCTTGAGTTCTAAATATTATTGAGAAGGGGTAAAACTCCAGGTTGCTGACCTTTTCAAGGGTCTTAGTTTTGAAGTGTAAACTTCGTTTACTCTTCACAACCTGAGCTAATGAGTATTTCCAGCATTTTTTGTTTTAGATTCTGATTTCCACCATCTGCAGTATATTGCATTTTGACTAATAGATCACATAATGAAATGTTAACATAGTTCCTCACCTTGAGAATTTTACACTCCTGTTCCTGCTTAATAAGACAGGTTGGAATAAACCATTACCATCCTGATTTCTCTACCTTCCTGCATTATATGGCAAAAACTTGAAATTCCCCAAGTCAGTTGAGGCCCTGAGTCAACCGTGTCATAGCCGCTTAACACTTGCAGTGGGGTTGAGGGCATTGATGGGTAGAGAGAGGACTTTACAGACACAAGGAATGTCTCAGTGGGGTGACCCCCGAGCTTCCTGATTTTCCTCTACTTTCCTCATCAGTACCTTCCTCACTGATATCATCACGAAGTATCCAGCTCCTTCCAATGGCTTTTTGTTTAAATAGGCAGACGTATCCTGAAAGGGGGAAGGAACTGAAAGCAAGCATGTTTAGTTCAGAAATGATACCAGAAAAACTAATGAACCTAAAGACCGAGAAGCTGTCTGTACCTGATTACCTGTATCCCAGGGTCTTAAAAGAAACAATTCCCAAGATTAATGGATATATTGTTTGTAATCTTTCAAAATTCTCTTCATTTTGAAAAGATCCCAGTAGATTGTAAACCCACACATATCACGGAAGGACAGAAACAGCAAACAAGCAACTTACAGGCTGGTTAGTATAACATCTGTCATTGAGAAAATGCCAGAATTCTTTCCAAAGAATGTTGTAGCAAATTGTTTAGAAAATCATCAGGCAGAATTAATAGGATCTTGTGAAGGTGAATTTATGTTTTAAAAATTATTTAGATTTCTTTGAGGATACAGCAAACTGGATAAAGCATAATCAGTATATGTGTCCTTGGATTTTCAAAGGGCATTCACTAAGAAGCCACATAAAGGATCATCACATAGGAGAAGGACATTTTGGTTTTGGAGGAGATATATTAGTATGCAAAGATTATTAAATAACAAGAAACAAGACAGTCCAGGATACTTGAGTCTTTATCACATTATTTATCAACTATATATGACCTACATTAATGACTTAGATGAAGAAATCCATTGCAGTTTTCAAAATAGGGACAAAAGCAAATTGTGAGCAGGATACAAAGAGTTTGTAGAGCGATGTATAGGCAAAACTTTGGCAGAAGGAGTATAATGTGGGAAAATGTCTGACTGTGTCAGCAGGAAGATTAGAAAAGCGTATTTATATATGGAGGGAATGATACCCTTTAATGGTGGGGGGATGTAATGAAATCATAATAGAACTGTGCAAGGCATTGCTCAGACTGTCTAGAGTTTTATGTGCAGTGTTGGTTTTCTGTAGATTTTGCAGTTCCTTAGTTCTGCTTTTATACGAGTTATGTTTCTGGAAGTTTCAAACCGTAATTTGTGAATACTTTGAGATCATGTAGAGGAAAAGCTATTTGCATTGAAGCAAATTGGAATTAATTCCATTCTTTTTATTATTCTTCAAAATCAGACACCAAGTCATTTTCTGACTCAATGATACAGATCAGGTAGAGCTGAGTCAGGTGCAGTCACTTGGACATCAGACAGGTGATCAAGTTAAAGATTGCATTCAAGCTTTATGGAAGTGAAACGTTGAAAGTTTTTTAAAAATTTTGTTTAAATATGTCTGAGGTGACGAGGGCTGCATGGTCTATAGGTGCACAGGGCTAAAAGTTACTTTCACAAGTGGTCATTTGTAATTTGTGAGCGTAGACAAAAGGCTTTACTTGCAGGTAGCTTCATAATCAGAGCCGGGAAAGTAGATTGAGGCCAAAATCTGGTAAACTGAAGCCTTATCATATGATCGAGTAAGCTTGAGGGGCTGAATACCAATGTCTGTTCCAAACTCTTATGTTGTCGTTCTTCCCTCAAAGGAATCAAAAATCTTTTCCCATTATTCCTATCATAATTTTATCTTTAAAATTTGTGTTAGTGCACTATTCTCCAGTGAAAAAAAACAGTATTTCATTTTAATTATTATTACAGCTTCTCATTCCTGATGTCATTGTATTGAACACTCATCATACTATTAATCTCCTCTCCACAAGTAGAAACCAAAACGTGCAGATAGGATTCTTAAGCATTGATTACGCAATTAATGGTTACACTTTTTAAAAACTTTTTTCAAACCAGTTACAGACTCAGAGTTATATAGACGCTTCAGTCCAACTCCTCTGCATGAACCAGACGTTGTAATATAACCTAGTCCAGTTTACCATCATTTGACCCATATCCGTCTAAACCCTCCCTATACCTTTCCCGATA
Source organism: Stegostoma tigrinum (assembly GCF_030684315.1). Classification (NCBI taxonomy): domain Eukaryota; kingdom Metazoa; phylum Chordata; class Chondrichthyes; order Orectolobiformes; family Stegostomatidae; genus Stegostoma; species Stegostoma tigrinum. The sequence continues at coordinate 154,855,150 of NC_081354.1, forward strand.
CCTTTTAAATGTTGTAATTGTACCAGCCTCCTCCACTTCCTCTGGCAGCTTATTCCATACATCTGCCACCTTCTACGTGAAAAGCTTACCCCTCAGGGCTTTTCAAATCCTTCTTCTCTCACCTTACACCTATGCCCTCTGGTTTTGTACTCCCCTAACCTGGGAAAAAGGCTTTTACTATTTATCCTATCCGTTCCACTCATGATTTTATAAAGCTCTATAATTTCACTCCTCAGGCTCTGACAATCCAGGGAAAAACGCCCCAGCCTGTACCTATAGCCCAAACCCTCCAGTCTTGGTGACATCCTTGTAAATCTTTGCTGCACCCTGTAAAGTTTAACAACATCCTATAGAAGGGCAACCAGAATTGTACACAGCAGCCCAAAAGCAAAAGTTGCAACAGGACATCCTAACTCCTACATTCAAGATTATGACCAATGAAGGCAGGCGTGGAAAATGTCTTCTTCACTACTCTATCTACCTGTGACTCCAGTCAAGGAACTATGTGCCTGCACCCTTTCTGCACCTAGGCCCCTACCACGTACCATGTAAGTTCAGTCCTGGTGTGCTTTACCAATGCAAAACCTCACATTTATCTAAATTAAACTCCATCTGCCCCTCCTTAACCCTTTGGCCCGTCTGATCAAGGTCCCATTGTACTCTGAGGTAATCTTTTTCATTGTCCACGACACACCTATTTTGGTGTCATTTGCCAACTTAGCAACCATACCAACTACATTCACATCCAAATCATTCCACGTGTGAATATGACTGAAAGCAGTGGACTCTGCACTGATCCTTGTGGCACACCGCTGTTCACAGATCTCCAATCTGAAAAACATTCCTCCATCACCACCACCCTTTTTCTCCTGCCATCAGGTTAATTTTATATCCAGTTGGCTAACTCTCCTAAGTGACCTAACCTTACTACTAGTCTACCATGTTTAGTATTAAGGGATTGGACACTCTGGAGGCAGAAAGCATGTTTCTGCTGATGGGTGAGTCCAGAACGAGAGGAAACAGTTGGAAAAATAAGGGGTAGGCCATTTAGAACAGAGTTGAGGAAAAACTTCTTCACCCAGAGAGTGGTGGATACATGGAATGCTCTGCCCCAGAAGTTAGCGGAGGCCAAGTCTCTGGATACTTTCAAGAAAGAGATGGATAGAGCTCTTAAAGATAGTGGAATCCAGGGTTATGGGGATAAGGCAGGAACAGGATACTGATTGTGGATGATCAGACATGATCATAATGAATGGTGCTGGCTTGAAGGGCTGAATGGCCTATTCCTTCACCTATTGTCTATTGCCATGTGGAACCTTGTTGAGCACTTTACTGAAGTCCATATTGATGACATCTACTGGTTTTTCTTCTTCAATCTTCCTTGTCACCTCTTCAAAACACTTAATCATGTTGGTGAGGCATGATTTCTCACATAGAAAGCCATGCTGACTATCCTAATCAGTCCTTGTCTTTCCAAATATATGTAAATCCTGACTCTCAGAATCCCGTTTGACAGCTTATCCACCATTGATGTGAAGTTCACCAATCTGCAATTCCCTGACGTTTCCTTACAGACTTTCTTAAATAATAGTACCAAATTAGCACCTCCAGTTTTCTGGCACCTCACCTATGCCTATCGATGATATAAATATCTCAGCAAGATGACCAGCAATATCTTCCCTGGCTTCCCACAAAGTTCTGGGAAATACCTGATTAAGTTCCAGGGATAGTAGGAACTGCTGATGCTGGAGATTCTGAGATAACACAGTGTGAGGCTGGATGAACACAGCAATTCAAGCAGCATCAGAGGAGCAAGAAAGTTTGACGTTTCGGGTCAAGACCCTTCTTCAGAAATGCAGGAGGGGAAGGGGATTCTGAAATAAGCACAGAGACGGGGAGTGGGATAGAAGATGGATAGAGGAGACAGACAGGTCAAAGAGGCGGGGTTAGACCCAGTGAAGGTGAATGTAGATGGGGAGTTAGGGAGGGGATAGGTCAGTCCACAGAGGACGGACAGGTCAAGGAGGCAGGATGAGGTTAGTGGGTAGGAGATGGGGTTGGGGCTTGAGGTGGGGACTAGCTGGGCTGGTTTTGGGATGTTGTCGGGGAGGGGAGATTTCGAAGCTCGTGAAGTCCACATTGATACCCTTGGGCTGCAGGGTTCCCAAGCAAAATATGAGATGTTGTTCCTGCATCTTTTGGGTGGCATCATGTGGCAATGCAGGAGGCCCAGGATGGATATGTCGTCCAAGGAGTGAGGGGGAGGGGTTGAAATAGTTCGTGACTAGGAGGCGTAGTTGTTTGTTGCGAACTGAACGTAGGTGTTCGGCAAAGCGGTCCCCAGGCCTCCGTTTGGTTTCCCCAATGTAGATGAGGTCACAAGGGGAACAGCAGATACAGTATACCACATTAACAGATGTGCAGGTGAACATCTGTTTGATGTGAAAAGTCTTCTTGGGGCCTGGGATGGCGGTGAGGGAGATGGTGTGGGGGCAGGTGTAGCACTTCCGGTGGTTGCGGGGAAAAGTGCCAGGTGTGATGGGGCTGGAGGGGACTGTGGAGCGGACAAGGGAGTCACGGAGAGAGTGGTCCGTCTGGAAAGCACATAAGGATGGGGAGGTAAAAATGTCTTTGGTCGTGGGGTCAGATTGCAGAAAGCGGAAATGTCGGAGGATAATGCGTTGGATTTGGAGGTTGGTGGGGTGGTACGTGAGGATGAGAGGGTTTCCGTTTTGGCTTTATTACAGATAGGGGGTGTGACGGGGAAGGCAGTTAGAAGATGGATAAAGGAGAAGATAAGTCGAGAGGAGACATGGTCGAGGGAAATGCGGGAGGGGCAGTCAAGGGTATTTTTGATCACTGTGGAGGGGAAGTTGTGGGACTGGTCGGGTCTGTGGGACAGGAAGAAGCAGAGAGCCTTTAGACCATCTGCATGGGGAGCCCTGCTGTATAGGGACTGTATGTCCATAATAAAAATTAGGTGTTGGGTACCAACGAATTGGAAGTACTGGAAGAGGTGGAGAGTGTGGGTGGTGTCACAGACGTAGGCAGGGAGTTCGTGGACCAAGGGGGAGAAAATGGAGTCCAGATAGGTGGCGATGAGTTCGTTGGGGCAGGAGCAGGCGGAGACAATATGTTGACCAGGGCAGGCTAGGGAACGATGAGGTTGGAGGCTGTGGGTGGGAGCTCACCTGAGGTGATGAAGTTGTGGGTGGTTTGGGAGATGATGGTTTGGTGCTCAGGGTTGGGGTCATGATCCAGGTGGTGGTAGGAGGTGGTGTCGGAGAGTTGGCACCTGGCCTCAGGGATGTAGAGGCCAGTGCGCCATACTACAACTGTGTCTCGCTTGTCTGTGGGTTTGATGCTGAGGTTGGGGTTGGAGCGGAGGGCTGCACGTTCTGCGGGGGGAGAGGTTGGAGTGGGTGAGAGAGGTGGGGAGGTTGAGGCAATTGATGTCTCGATGACAATTAGAGATGAAGAGGTCGAGGGAGGGCAGGGGACTTTGGGGTGGTGTCCAGGAGGAGGGGGTGCGTTGGAGGCGGGAGAAGGGGTCAGTAGAGGGAGGGTTAGGTTCACGGTTAAAGAAATAAGTTTGGAGGCAGAGGCGGCAGAAAAATTGCTCAATGTCCAAACGAGAGATGAGGCATTCCACTCCCAAACATCCCAGATGTCTTCTTTTTTGAAGAACCACAACTTCCCCTCCACTGATTGAAAATGCCCTCGACCATGTCTCCTCTTGACTTATCTTCTCCTTTATCCATCTTCTAACTGCCTTCCCCGTCTCCCTTTTTTTTCAGAATCCCCCCCCCCTCCATTTCTGAAGAAGGGTCTCGACCCGAAAAGTCAAACTCCTCTCATGCTGCTCGACCTGCTGTGTTCATCTAGCTTCACACCATGTTATCTGAGTTCCAGGGATTTGTCTCCCTTTATTTTAAGGCCTCCAGCTCCTCCTCTTCTGTAATAAGGATACTTTTCAAGGTATCACTATTTATTTTGCTAGTTCTCTAGCTCCCATTTCCTTCTCCACAGTAAATAGTGACACCAAATTCTCATTTAATACCTTACCCTGTAGTTCTACACACAGATGCCCTTGTTGACCTTTAAGATCCCTCTTCTCTCCCTAGTTACTGTTTTGCCCCTTACAGTGTATTTATAGAATCTCTTTGGATTCTCCTTAATTCTTTTTGCCGAAGCTACCTCATGTCCCCCTGATTTCCCCCTTAAGTATGTTCCTACTGTCTTGCACTCCTTTAGGGATTCACTTGATCCCAGCTTTCTCTACCTGATGATAAATGCCTCCTTTTTTCTTGACCAGAGCCTCAGTTTCTCTAGTCTTCCAGCATTCCCTACACCTACCACCCTTGCCCTTCACACTGTAGGAATATACCGTCTCTGAACTCTTGATTTATCTGATTTTTCAAGGCCTCCCACTTTTCTAACCATCCCTTCACCTACAAACAGCCTTCCCCAGTTGCTGCTTGACATTGACCGGTGTGTCTGAAATGGGCTCCAGGGTGTCTCCAATGCGCTCTGGAGTCATGGTTACAAGCCTCTGCTGCCACCACTATAGTGACCCCACGTCTGAGCTGGAGCTGTGGGCCCTGGGGATGCGTGGGATCCAACCTTCCTGTTCCCTGTCTGATTGTTCTTCCGATGCTGCCACCGGTCATTGGTCATTGGGGTCCTCTGCTGTCTCTTTGGCTGACGCTTCAGCTCCTCCAGGTGCCCGGGCCTGGCTGTGGACCTGGAGCCTCGGCTCAGCCTATGGTTTCAGGCCAGGGGAGTCAACCCCGGACCTGCTCCCCATGGGACCCTATGATGGGATGGAGCCATGTCCACCTCGCTGGGTTACTGCCACTGCCTTTCCTAATCCACCCACCACAGTCCAGGCTTTAAAGACAAGGAGAAGAGCAAAAGTAGAAAGAATAAAAGGAAAACATTGAGAAAGCAAACAGACTGGAGCCGACAAGCCCTGGGATCAGCCTTGCTACTCTGCTGCCATCTTTGACATTTATTGTCTATTCCCATTGCCCTTGACAAGGTGGAATTGAGCCGCCTACTTGAACCGCTGCAGTCCATGCGCTGGGAATTAGCCCACAATAGTATTTGGGGAGCAACTTCTGAGATTTTGATCCAGCAACAGTGAAGAAATGTGATGCATTTCAAATTCGGGATGGTGAGTGGTTTTGGAGGGGAATTTGCAGGTGGTGGTGTTACCATGTCTGTGCTGCCCTTTTGTTCTGGATGGAAGTGGCCATGGATTTGGAAGATGCCATCAAAGGATCTTTGTGATGAATTTATCTATCTTATAGATAATACACATGACTATAACTGTATGTCAGTGGTGCGGTAACTGAATATTTTTTGGATGTTGTGCTGATCAAGTGAGCTGCTCCCTGAGCGTTGTTGGGGCTGTATTCATCCAGACAAGTGGGGAGTATTCCATCCAATGCCCAACTTGTGCCTTGCAGATGGTGGACAGGCTTTGAGGAGTCCAGCGATGAGTTACTTAGTGTTCCTCGCCTCTGACCTGCTATAGTAGTCACCGTATTTATATGGCTAGTCTTGTCCAGTTTCTGGTCAGTGGTAACCCCACAGGATTTGCTAGTGGGGAATTCATAATGGTAATACCATTGAATGTCAGAAAGTAATGGTTAGATGGTCTGTTACTGGAGATGGTCATTGCCTGGCATTTGCTGTGGTCTAACTTGGGAAAAGTGCATCTAGTTTTCGGCCCTTCACAAGTTTGGTAACACTGTGGCATTTGATCCCCAGTATAAATACTTTAATAGCTATGCTTATGAAATTTGCAGGGTTTTGATGTATGTTGATTCAGGGTTGTTTGACAGATGTTTATAAAATAACCAAGGCCCAAAATTGTCTGCATTCTACAAATTATTTAAATTTGTTATATACGGTAGACCAAGGGTTATGTTTTGAAAATACACAGTGTTGCGATCTCCAGTAACATTTAGAAACAAATTTGGACCCCTAGCTTAAAGAATGACATATCAAGAATTCCTGTTTTAAGACATCTACAGTAACAGCTTACAAAAAACATCATTGACTAAACACTGCCTTGGCAGGCAACTTAAACTGTGAGCCATCGATTCTCCATTTTTCCTTTGGCATGAATGAAGAAGCACACTTCACTGGCTTGAGTTTCACTGGTCCTAAAGTACACTCCCAATTCTCTCAGAATTAGGCGAACGTGATTCCTCACTTCTAAGCATTTACTTCTGATCTTTGTCCCTTGATAACCCTGGTAACTTATACCCCCAAGATTGTCCTTCGTGGTGAGACCAATAATGGAAATCTTCTCTCCAGAACATGCTACACAAATCTTCCAGCCTTGTGTTAATTCCTCACAAATTTGTCTTTTTTAATTGACTGTTATCTTCCTTCCTCAGTCTAATCTGGTGGACCGTAGAGATCAGTAGCCTTCTTTCTCAGGTTCTGACAGACTGATCTGTCTGTCCTATTTCGTTGGAAATCCTGCATTCCAACCTTGCAAGTTCCATCTGCACCCTTTCCATCAAATTGGGAAAACAGGGCGTTGCATCCCGAGGCTGAATTCTACTGGGGAAGGCATATATTCTCTGCCCAGGCAGACATGTTCCTCAGTGGCAGAAGACCTAGCCCTCAAGTCGGTTAAGTAGGATCTCTGGTAGCTCCAGACCACAGGCTGATGCTGGACCTACGATAATACCCTGGAGATCAAGGTTTTGTTTTTATTCATTCATGAGATTTGTTGCCCAGTGGGTCATTAAGGGTCCCCCACTTTGCTCTGGGCCTGGAGTCACATGTTGACCATGATGTCAGATGTCAAGTGTCAGATTTCCTTCTGTTAAGGATGTTCGTGAACCAGATGCCGTTTTACTACCATCAGCAGTTACACGGTCATCGTTAGTTTAGCCTTTCAATACAGAATTTTGTTGAGTTCAAATTTCGTCATTGATCATGGTCTGATTTGAAACCATTTCCCCAGAACATTATCATGGGTTTAAAGTTTGGCAAAGATCTGTAGCTCAGAATGTGGATGAGATTGTTGATTTGCTCACCAAGCTGGGCTTGTTCTTGTTCAGATATTTCATCACCATGCTAGGTGACATCATCAGTGAGGCCTCCAATGAAGCAATGTTATTCTACTCTGCTTGGAATTTATACTGTCTGGTCCATTATGGTGAGTAGTGTCATTTCTGGTTTTGATCTGTATGGGTTTATATACACTGATGTTGTCACCTAGCATGGTGACAAAATGTCTGAACGAGAACAAGCCAGCTCACCAAGCAAGTCTACAACCTCATTACCCTGGGTTTCTGCATTGCTAGTCGAGTGACAATATGAGAAGCTGCCGCCTCCCCATGGATACCCAATGCAGCTAAATCCCAGGATTTTTCAGAGGAAGTGATTGGGTATCAGGGAAGATGGTGGGAGGGGTGTCCCCAGAGCGCACAAGATAACTCCCTAATTATGTCCTGGTGAAGGGTAATACCCGAAACGTTGACTGCTCCTTTCTTCCAGATACTGCCTGGCCAGCTGTGTTCTTCCAGCCTCCTGTTTGTCTACCTTGGACTCTAGCACCTGTAGGTTTTTGTCTCTACCTACTTATGTTAACCAGTGTATTAAGACAATGGAGGCAGATTAAGGGCTTTACGCTTTGATAACCTGCTACTTCAGGCCCTCAAAATCTAAGAATGGGAAAAGTCATGGGGACCACACCCACCCATTGGATTATAGGTAGCCACCTAGAGGTTGATGAGAAAGTAGTAGGCTAGCCACTCTATGCTTCATTGTGCCTACCCTATGAATACTTGACAGGAAGCCCAGATGGTGACAATGCTTGGCTACCCTTGAGGGTATAAATCTTTGATCTTAGAAATAAATAAATTGTTTAAACTGCAGCCGATTTACAACCTGACATTCTCAACACTTTTCTGGATTTGCAGATGCATAATCTGTTGATGGTCAGCAGGCCAGTTGTTGCCATTGACTCCAACTGTAAACATTGGAGCTTCTTCACAGTAACCCAGTCTTGACTACTTTTAATCTTTGGAAATGAAATGCACTTGGGGATTCCCTTAGTACTGTCCTGGTTTCTTTCGTCTCTCTGTCTCTCTTTGCCTACACCTCATTAAGATGCAAGGTGACCATGTCCCAACATGTGCTATCCACAAACCTCTCGACGTCATGACTGCACTGTCTGGCCTCCAGCTGCCATTCAAGCTCCAAAGCCCTCAGCTTGATTTACTCCAGCTGGCTGCAGTACCTATACAAAGAATCACCGAGAACATGAAGACCATCCAGGACCTGCCACATGTTGCACAATGAGGACATCATAGACCTACCTCCTCAACAAATACAGACATGTGCTTTTATTTAACTTTACTCTGAGAAAAATTTTATTTGTGCTTATGGCCTGGATCCCACTCAGGTCTCCCATCATCTGGATCTCACCTCACCCTCCCCTCTCGGCGATGCTGTCTGACTGTCTGACATAGGATCCTCGCCTCACCCACCCGCCTCGCTGATGCTGTCTGTCTGACTGACTTATACAGGATCTTCACTTTGTTCTCTCCTTTGTTTGGCAGCTGTTTATCCAGAGAGTCGGAGAGTTGTGGGAGATGTTGTTGGCATGTTCTGTTAGTGCTGATTCACTATTTACCTTCAAGAAACACCTGCCCTGGTTCTTGGCTGGGTAGGTATCACTGCTAACAAGAAATAGCTTCCAACTAATATAATTCAGGGTCAGTGTGGCCCCCTGGATTAGTTTCAATCGCTTGCAGGAATTGGAGACAAAAAGTATGTGCGGTTTGGTCTCAATTAAGGAAGAATATACTTACATTGGAAGCAGTTCAGAGAAGGTTCGCTTGTCTGATTTCCAGAATGAAAGGGTTGCCTCAGGAGGAAAGGCTGAGCAAGTTGGGCCTATATTCTGAAGTTTGGTAAAATAACAGGTGACCTAAATGAAACACCCAAGTTCCTGAGGGGGCCTGATAGGATGTGTGTTCAGACAATGATTGCTCTTGTAGAGGATTTTAGAATTGGGGGCGCAATTTAAATATAGAGGGGAGTCCCAATTAAGATTGAGATTTTTTTTCCCCTAAGAATTGTTACTCTATCAAATTCCCAACACCACAGAGCAGTGAAGACTGGATCCTTGAACATAGTGGGTTTATTGTACAGAGTTTAGCTTAACAGGGGAGTTTATGGGAAACATCAAGAAATTAGGACAAAAACGAAGTTGCTGGAAAAGCTCAGCAGGTCTGGCAGCCTCTGAAGGAAAAATCAGATTTAACATTTCAGGCCCAGTGACCTTCCTCAGTTCTTCCTCACTGGATCCAAAACTTCAACTCTGACTTTTTCTTCACAGATCCTGCCAGACATGCTGAGCTTTTCCAGCAACTTCAGTTTTTGTTCCTGATTAATAACATATGCAGTTATTCTGATTTTTATTAAGAAGGTAGAGTTATGGTTGCAATCAGATTCACAATATTATTAAATGGCACAGCTAGCTGAATGGGCCAAACAGCCTGCTCTTGTACTAATTCCTTATGACCTTGTTTTCCAGATTTCTGAGCCATAATCGGCTTTTATTTAATCTGGTTTCTCATCTCTACTAGGAGACTAGTTGGAGGTGCCCTAGTGGCTAGTGGGTCCCTTGATATATAAGGACACATACTGTTAAGGGACAGGCTGGATAGGCCAGCTGATCTTTTCCTATGTGACAATGTCATTTCTTCTAATCAATGACCAAACCAGCTTTGTAGCTTCCTCAACATATGTATCCAGCTGCACCTTTCGAACTCAAATCTTTTGTCTTTGTGAATGACGGAGACTGCTCTAACCCACTCCAAACCCATTCACTTACACAGAGTTAAAATCAGACTCGATGCTGCTAGTTCTTTAATCAGCTCCAAATCTTAACTCTTATTCTGCTGCTTCACCTGAGGTAATACTGATGTCATCATGTCCAACTGTATCCTTGCTTTTTGTGGTTGCATTGTGATTGTCCTTATATTCCCATACCCCAAACTAAAAATGCTTGGTTTCTTAACTTGTTTATTTTCTTTTCTTCTCCTTGCTCCTGATACAATTCCTTAGGACACTAATGTTTCCTCATATTTGTTGTTTGTTATTTGTTTCATGACAGCCTGACCCAAATAGGCTCTCGTCTTTCTTGAGTATTTAAATCCTCTCAGTACTTCTGTGGATGTCCTGTTAAAATTGTATTACTGCGTGACTACAGTTAACACTGCCTTGCCCTCCTTAATCTCCCAGGAACCTATAATTCTTACCTTATTCCCTCTTTCCCCATGTCCTTGATGCTCCAACATTATGGGAAATCCACTACTTGCAATGTAGCATATCCAATGTTGATAAAAATTCCATGGCACTGTTTCTGAGCAGGGAACTTGTCCTGGAATCCTTTCTCAGCCAACCGTATTAAAAACAAATGAACTGGTCAGTCATTTCACTGAAGTTTGAGGTCTTGACATATTCAATATTGCTGCCACATTTGTCTGCATGATAGCTGCCATATTTCAATGATACATCCTAAACTCTTTGAACAGAAGTAAAGAGATGTGATAAATGAAGCATTTTTCTTTTATTTCGCAAGAGTTGATAAAATTTCAGATTAATGAGAATCAAATTTATCACCCCAAAATATGATGAGTATAATTTGCATTATCCTGCAGATTCAATTCAGTAGATGCATGATAAAGTAGATGGAAATTCCAACTTGCTTTTGAATGTGGAGGAGAGTGAAGGAGAAGCATTTGATAAACCATTGTTAACGATAGGATCTGCAATCAATCAAAGTGGTGTTGTCATGTACATATGAAGATCATCAATTTACCAGTTACGCTTTTCTCTTTGGAAAGAAGTATCTAAATTTTCTTTTTAAAGAAATAATTTTATTACTGTAGTAATTTTATGTCACTGAATTGCTGGCTTCTGCTTTGACTTTGCCATTCTCTGGAAGCATGCAATTTGAGCCATTTATAAGCTTCTTTCTCTACAGGCTTGAATTTGTGACATATATAACAGGCCTCTGGTTCTTAATGTTCAATTGTATAAGACGGAAAAACAACATTCTTCCTTTCCCTAACAAGTAGTTTTCATGCTTTTGCTCAAATTACTCACTGAAAATAATTCAATTGCATTGCTGTATAGTTTCGAAATATATATCTTTTATTTCAATGCTGTATCTTAGTGAGTTTGAGGTTGTCCTGTCTCCTCTCCATTGCTCTTTTGCTGTCTGTCATTCTCTCTGCCCCTCCTACGCCCCCTCATTCTCTCACTCTCATTCCCATCATCTTCCTTTTGCTGGATTCTTGAGGGAAAGGATTAGAATAAGAGAAAATTACTTTCTCTGAAATTTATGTCAGAATTTAGTTTCATGAATGTGTCATGCAAGTACAGAGTTACAGTTATAATAATAGAATAATTGTTGAATGAACCAGAGGTCCTGTAAACTTTAAACTACTGACCACAAAACGTAAGTCTTAACACAGTTGGAGTCAATTGCAGTGTTAGTGACGTCCGTGCAAAACATGGCAGACAATGGCCATCTCCAGTAATCGTGAATCTGACCTTGTTGATTACGTTACCATTGCTGACTCCCACTGTACCACTATCCTCGGCGTTAGCTGAGTTGACCAGAAGTTGAACTGGACCAGCCATAAAATTACATTGCCTGTAAGAGTAGGACAGAGAATAGTAATTCTGCAACAAATAACTGACTTCTGGTCTCCCTGCTGACTGCCCAGAATCTACCAGACACAAAGGGAATGCTCCCCACTTGTCCGGATGAGTACAGCTCCAACAACACTCAAAAAGCTGGATGCCATCCAGGGCAATAGCTGTCCACTTTATTGGCGCCACATCCACCAACTTCCTTATTCACTGCCTTCTTCATTGGTGTACTGTGGAAGACAGTGTTTATCATCTACAAGGTGTACTACAACAAAACCTGTACTTTCCAAATTTGCAGTCACCGCCATCCAGCAGGGCAGATGTGTGAGAAGTGTCTATAAGTCAAATTCCCTTCCAAGCTGTACACTATCCCGACATGGAAGGATAATGCCATTTCTTCTCGAACTCTCAGTCAACATAATGGATGTACCTACATCCCAGAAACTGCAGTAATTCAATTTAGCATCTCAACATCACCCTCTTTGGGACAGTTGGAGATGAACAATCAATGCTGGCTGAGCTGGTGATTACACAAAGAGTTTTATAATTGTGATGAAAATACAGATCTGAATTTAAATTTTGATTAGCTTGTATGTGGGTGATACTAAGACAGGATTTTAAAAGTACACCTTCAGTGCAAAATTGATTCAAAATTATAATTATCAATGCATTTTTCTCCGCTGTCCTTGCTTGAGCCAATTACGTCTTCTCATCCTTTTTAAAACTGAAAAGTTTGGAAATTGGAGTCGTCATTGTTACTATTTACAGTGTTTTGTAAGTTAGTAAGTACATTTTACTGAAATATCCTAAAATAATATAAATTAATAACAAATTAGGATAATAGAAGTGTTTGCATGTAATGGCCAGTAAATCTTTCTATTGTGTAGTTATGTAAATATCACTACTATCCAATCTTTCATCCTTTGCCTCCACCCTTCTGTAAAAGAATGGAAATTTTGCATCGATCAAAATCTGTCTGCTAAAATTTATCAAAGCTGGAGGTAGACTTCATTATTTGCATTGCTGACATATGGTTTGTAAACTGCGCTCATGTCGAAATGAACTGCAGCTAAACTGGCATGAATTCAGGGTTTTACAGTGACTGAGAGACCACCTGCTTCAGCTCTTATTTGAGCATAGGTAAAGAGGAGGTCACTCCGTTCCTCAGACCCTATCTGACCAGCCTATTCGATGTGGCTGATCTCAACCTTAACTCGAGTTATCCGCCTGAGCTCCATAGCCTTTAATGCACTGGTTTGAAAGCAGTCTTATCACTCATGGCTTTGAAATTTTCGGTTGATCTACTCTCAGCAACTTTCTCTGAGGCGTGAATTCCAGATTTCAGCGATTATTATTGTATGAAGGTATGCTTCCTGGCATCATCCCTAAATGGCTGCAACTTTGTAATTATGGACTCCCATATTTGTTTTTTTTTAGCAAGGGGTTTTTGTGATGTTCATCTCGCTGGCACTGTGTTTAAATTCCAGATGATCACCGTTTCTGATGCTGCAAGCCAGAAACTGTCCTTTACGCCTGTGGTCCTGTCCTGTTCATAGATCATAGAATCCATACAGCATGGAAGCAGGGCATTTGACCCATCAAGTAGCTTTAAATAGAGGGGTGAAAGATATAGGACAGATGTCAGAGGTAGTTTCTTTACTCGGAGAGTAATAAGGGAATGGAATGCTTTGCCTGCAACAGTAGTAGATCCGCCAACATTAGGTACATTTAAGTCGTCATTGGATAAGCATATGGACGTACAAGGAATAGTACAGGTTAGGTGGGCTTGAGATCGGTATGACAGTTCGGCACAACATCGAGGGCCGAAGGGCCTGTACTGTGCTGTAATGTTCTATGTTCTAAGTCCACAACAGCCCTCCAAAGAGCATCCCATCCCGACCCACCCCCAACCTTGTCCCTGTAACTTTGCATTTCCCATAGCTAATCTAGCTAACCTTACACTCCTTGACAATACAGGGTAATTTAGCATGGTCAATCTGCCTAACCTGCATATCTTTGGACTGTGGGAGGACACGGGAACACCCGGAGGAAATTCACACTGACATAGGGCGAATATGTACTTCTCACGGTCAGAATTGAATCCAGGTCCTTGGTCCTGTGAGGCAGCAGTTCTAGCCACTGAGCCACCATGCCGTCCATAGTTATCCTCAAACAATTGATCAGCAAGGCTAGTTAGCTCCTTCATTCACTGACAAGGGTCCTGGAGGTCGACAGGTGGTGGAAAGGACCCATTGCTGCTCATTAGTAAGATTCAAGATTTGTACCTTAAACCCAAGGGGAAAATATGAAATTCTTTTCTCAATATGAACAGTCTGATCTTTGTTTTTGCAGCATTTTCCTGATTTTCTTGCCAATGTTCAAGGTAACGAAAAGCTCTTTTGTTCTGGAATGCACAACCCAAGAAAGTAAGGTCAAAAGGAGAAATCCTATCAATTCCCTTAACCATTGTAACTACTTGAACAAGATCACTTCTCAAAATTTTATTCGGGGGATGTTGGCACCATGTCTGGGCCAACATTTATTATCTCTTCCTAGTAACTCTTGAGAAGGTTGTGAGCCACCTTCTTAAACTGCCGTGATGTGGAGGTGCCGGTGTTGGACTGGGGTGGACAAGGTCAGAAGTCAAATGCTACCAGGTTATAGCCCAACAGATTTATTTGAAATCATAAATTTTTGGAGCACTGCTGCTTTGTCAGGTGAAGCAGCAGTGCTCCGAAAGCTTGTGGCTTCACATAAACCTGTTGCACTATAACCTGGTGCTGTAACTTCTGACCTTTCTTGAACTTCTGCAGTTAATTTGCAATCGTTAGACCCACAGTGCTTGTATGGATGTTGACCCAGTGTCACTGAAGCAGCTGCGATACATTTCTGCATCAGGATGAGTAGTGTCTTGGAGGGGAAACGTGCAGCTGTCTGCAGCCCTTGACCTTTAGATGGTGGTAGCCATGAGTTTGGAAGGTAGGTCTGAGGAACCTCGGTTGAACTCCATAGTACATCATGTAAATGGTATCCACTGCTGCTGCTAAGCGTTGGTGGTGAAGGGAGTGGATGTAGTGTCGTCAAGCGAGCTGCTTTGACTTGGATGGTGTCAAGCTTCTTGAGGATTGTTGGTGCTGCACCCATCCAGCAAGTGGAGAATATTCCATCTCACTCCTGATTTTTGCCTTGTAGATGGTGGATAGACTTTGGAAAGCCAGGAGGTAATTTCTTGTTGCTTCTGACCTTCTGTTTTAGCTGCACTAGTCATACGACAGGTCTAGTTCAGATTCTGGTCAAATGTAATCCCACAGTTTTGTCATTGGAATTCAGAGATGGTGATGTCATTGAATGTCAAGGGGCAATGATTAGCCTCTGCTTTATTGGAGATGATCATTGAAAAGTGCTCATGTAACACAGTTGTTACTGGCCACTTGTTTTTCTGATATTGTCCTGGACATGCTGTTTGAACATGGACTGCTTCAGTATTTGAGGAGTTGCAAATGGTCCTGAACATTGTGCAGTCATCAGCAAACATCCCCCCACTTCTGACATAATGATGGAGGAAAGGTGATGAAGCAGCTGAAGATGTTTGAGCCCAGGACACTACCCTGAGGAACTCCAGCAGAAGTGTCCTGAAGCTGAGATGACTGACCTGCAAAAATCACAATCATCTTCCTATGTATCAAATATGACCACAATCAGCAGAATTTTCCCCTTGATTCCAGTTTTGCTAAGGCATCTTCTTGCCACACTCAGTCAAATATGACCTTGATTTCAAAGGAGATTGCTCTCAGCTCACATCTGAAACGCAGCTGTTTTATCTATGTTTGAACCAAGGCAGTATCAGTTTACTGATGATTCAGTGAAGACATCGTTAGACAGGATGATAATTGACCAGGTTGGATTTGTCCTTCTTTTTGTGTACAGGGCATACCTAGGCAATTTTCCACATTGCCAGATAGATGCCAGTGTTGTAGCTGTATTGAGATGCAGCAGTTTCTGAAGATCGTGATTTTAATACTATTGCCAAAATGTTGTCAGGGCCCATCACTCTTTGTATCCATTTCCTCCTGCTGTTTTTAGATATCATGTGAAGTGAATCGAATTGGGTGAAGGCAAGTATCTTTGATACTTAGGGATCTCTGGAGAAGGCCACATTGGATCACCCATTTGGAATTTCTAGCCAAAGATTGCTGGAAATGCTTCAGCTGTTGTCTTTTGCAGTGATGCGCTAGGCTGCATTGAGGATGGGGATATTTCGAGAATCATCGTGGGTTGCTTAGTTATCTGCCACCTCTTGCAACTGAATGTGGCAGGAATACAGGTTTTAGGTCTGATCTATTTGTTGTGGAATTACTCAGCTCTCTTTATCACTTGCTGCTTCTGTTTCGATTACAAGGGTTCAGTGGTTACAAACACGGAGCAAAAACAAGTTGCTCCACCCACTGCATCCCAAAACCAGCCCAGCCTGTCTCTGCCTCCCTAACCTGTTCTTCCTCTCACCCATCCCTTCCTCCCACCCCAAGCCGCACCCCCATCTCCTACCTACTAACCTCATCCCACCTCCTTGACCTGTCCGTCTTCCCTGGACTGACCTATCCCCTCCCTACCTCCCCACTTATACTCTCTCCACCTATGTTCTTTTCTGTCCATCTTCGGTCCGCCACCCCCTCTCTCCCTATTTATTCCAGAACCCTCACCCCATCCCCCTCTCTGATGAAGGGTCTAGGCCCGAAACGTCAGCTTTTGTGCTCCTGAGATGCTGCTTGGCCTACTGTGTTCATCCAGCCTCACATTTTGTTGTGCTGGAAAAACTCAGCAGGTCCGGCAGCATCTCTGAAGGAAAAAGCAGAGTTTATGTTTCGGGCCCGGTGACCCTTCCTCAGAACTGTGGTTAGTGGTTACAAGCTGAATTAGCTCGTTGCTCCTTAATGTCAAACACTGATTCTTTAAAGAAAACATTGGACTGATTTTATGTTTTCCATGTTAATTAAAAATTAAGACTAGGTTAATTGTGGGTTTTACAACTATGATCAATAGACTTTATTGGAGTACCTTACCAAAAGAAACAGAACAAACATGCTTAAATAATGTTGAATTGCAAATCAGCTATAATCGAACTGAATAGGTTGAGGGGAGGAATGTCTTGCTCCAATTCCCACATTTATCAGAATTGAAGCAATTACAGATGAAGAATACCCACCCATACAGTGAGGTGTTCTGTATTTGCGTGTTTATGCGAATCAGGAGCCAGTAACAACGACAATTTGCATATAGTCATGCCAAATGCCTTCACTTGATCAAAAACCTGGAGCTTCTTTCTTAATAGTGCTGCAGGTGTATTTGCACCTAATGGGGAATGCATGACTCAAGAAGGCAAAGCATCAGTGCCATCTCAAGAGCCTTTAGGGATGGGTGCTAAGTGTTGGCTATGGGGTGCTGAATCTGTGGAACTTAGAACTGCTGTGAAGTCCAAATCATAGGGTGTGTTCAAGGCAGAGATGGATAGGTCCTTTATTGATAAGGGGATCAAAGGTTACGGGGAGAAGGCAGGAGAATGGGTTTGAGAAATATGTCTGCTATGGTAGAATGGCAGAGCAGCCTCGATGACCAAATGACCTAATTCTGCTCCTATATCTTAAGATCTAATGGCACAGACAGCAAAGTCCACATCCCCAGAGTAATTTTTTTTTTAAAAAGTGAACAGTTTCCATGTTGAGTTCTGAGCTGTGGATTTCACTTCCGTTCAGATTGTAAAATTTGCCATTTCAGCAAGAGAAGTAGATTGCTATTAAAATTGTGCATTTTCCATTACCATTTGAAACTCAAACTTTTTCTTGTCCAAAATGAACCAACAAAAAACAAATTGCTTCATAACTAATCTATTTCTTTCCACAACAAGTAAAAGTTGAGTTATCAACAAAATGACTGTTGTGAATTGATTTATTTTCCACTTCACAGGAGTTGTCTGCCATGCTCCCTTTGGTGTATACTTCGTTTCTTTTAACTGAGACAGTAGGCGTTGCTGTGTCGCACTCTGTGAAAGAAATTCAGGCGTATAGACATGTTCACTAATT
Source organism: Stegostoma tigrinum (assembly GCF_030684315.1). Taxonomy (NCBI): domain Eukaryota; kingdom Metazoa; phylum Chordata; class Chondrichthyes; order Orectolobiformes; family Stegostomatidae; genus Stegostoma; species Stegostoma tigrinum. Next base: position 154,872,927 of record NC_081354.1, read on the forward strand.
TACAAAAGAGGTCCTTTTTATTATTATTATTTAGCGTCTGGCTGCTGCAATAGTCCTTCAGTTCTCAGCGGGTTAACTGAAGAACAGGAGATGGATTGTAATTGGCCTATTTATGGGTGTTTTGCATGTGAATACTGTGCTAGTGAAGCATTACTAAGTCTGTTGTGAATGACAGGGTGATTAGAATTTAGATTAGGAAGCCCATTCACTACTCAGAAAGTACAGTAATTGGCTCAGTGTGGTGAAAGTTGATTACATGTAATGATAAAGTAATAATTTTGGTATTTAATATTGATCTAAATAAGCAGAAAGTTTGTGTAGTGACACCTTTAACAAGGGTTGGAAAAAATATAATCTGTGTGGTGTATCGCTGCCAGTGAGTGAAATTAAAACAGAATACCATGCTGCTATGGGGAAGTTTGCAAAGGAATCGTGTGCATTTTATGTAAGTCTGCAGCCTCGTTTAGTAATACACTGGTATAAAATAAATTAAGTGATTCCTCTCTGGAAAGATTGTTCTGTGAAAGATGTGTAGTGAATTTACTTTTAAATGTGACTTAAATTTTCAATTTAGATTTGTTGTTGATGAGATTACCCGAAGGAATTATGGATATATTTGGAAAGTTACTGATGAATGGTCTGTATGCATTGAGAGTTGGTAAAGTTGATTTTAAAAATATATTACCATCAATGTGAATTCAAGTGATTTGAAAGCATTCAATTTGTGGAAAATCTTCTGAGCTTTAGTGATAACTTTTATTAGTGAAGAAATCAATTTAAAAGTTGAGAATTCTCGTATTAGTTATCTGTGCTTCAGATGGTTTGTTGGTAATCAAGCACAATGTAGATTGCTTTGTTGAGCTGTTACATATCCACCAATTAGGGCTCCTTGAATAAGCTAAATTACTTTTATTAAATATAGTTTGCAAGAGAAATAATTATTCAAATATATAGTAAATGGACGCCGTGATGTTTGCTACTTCTATTTTTCTTTAAAATTGGGATTGAACAGCCATTAGTTTTCAACACCACTTCAGAGCTAGTAACGCAGAAAATGAAGTGACTCACAAGTGAAAGCAAGCAGGGATTGAGTGGTAGCTATCACGTCACCCTGAAGTACCAAAGTACTATTGATAAGAAACCTAACTAATGTTTTAAACATTGTTCCTATTGCCATGCTGTTACTGTACTTGAAGTAGTGACTTTTGCATTTGAAGAAATACTACCATGTCTTGATAGTTATTACTAACATTATGATGAGGGCCTGAGCATGTGTATTGGATCATTTGACATGACCTGTTGTTTATTTTGTTATTTTTTAAACGGTTGATTAAAGACTAAAATACCACACTTTAAACAAATCTGATCTTATTATACAACTGTACTACAAAATACACTTCTGATGAAAGTATAAAACCCAATTGCAGTCCAAATGTCTGATGAATCAAGGCACGTGGAAGTTAACTTTGAGGCACAATTTTACTTCCCTGTTTGTGACATGCTCGCTGTTACATCAACTCATGTTGGCTGGACTGAAGGGTCTGTTTCTGTGCTGCATTACCGTATAAGATGTGAGAGATCTGTTGCAAGTAGGACGGACCTTCTTGAATGTTTCATACTTAGGATCCAGTACTGTAATTTGTACCCCGATGCGATTTTAATGGGTTCAGTTGGTCACACAGAGACAACCTTGCTAGGTGAAGCTTTTATCACATGGATTTAGGTCTAGAAACTTGACAGCAAAGTAAGTATTAAAACAATTTTTTATGTAACATTCTTGTTGACCAGGAAAAGGAAAGCTGCACCTCTGGCTCCCAGGGTACTTCACGGTTGCATTTTAAAATCAAAATCTGACACCAAGTCACTTGCAGAGATATAAAGGTAGTTGACACAAGGCACAATCAGATGTTTAAATGAGTGTTTTAAAGGATGAATGCAAGGTGGAGATGTTGAGAGGTGTAAGGACCCTAAGCGACTGAAGGAATGGTCCACAGGGTGGAGCAATCATAATTTATGACGCAGACGAGGCTGGATTAGGGAATTGCCAATATCTCGGAGGGTTGGGGTTCTGGAAGAGATCACAGGGAAATGAATGGGCTGTGACACAAAAGGATTTGGAAACAAGGGTGAAAATTTTAAAATTGAGACTTTGTTTCACTGGTAGTCCATGTAGGAGTGGTATGTGAATGGATTTGGTATGAGTTAAAATACGGTCAGCAAGAGCTGTGAATCAATACGATTATTTTAAGTTGAAACTTGAGTAGAATGTTCAAAATAGTTGATTGTAAATGCTTTAGGAATCTTGTTGGGGATTATTTTCACTCGTAGAAAGTGATACAGCTAAAATCTTGAGGTTTATGATGCATTGTTGTTACGTATTCAGTATCCTTTGAGCACTAACCTTCCACCCCCAACCCCCCATGGTATTCGAATGGTTCAGCAGCTGTAAAGTTAATTGACAAAGTTTTTGATTTTGAATGTTTTGAAGATTCATTAAACATTTGCAAAGAGCATTCAATAATTCACATCGGTCCCTGAATAAACTGGAAAAATGGTGGTGGTGTTATACTTATCGTACTCACAGATGAGATAAAGGGGCGATTGGAGAGTTAAATGCTGTCTCAATGGTCTAATTTTTCTGCATGTACCAGGGTAATAGAAGACAAACATTTGAAAAAGTCCTGGCAGAATTCAACCAGATTTGTATAGACAAGCTCCCAAAAGCACTTTTGCCTTTTAAATTGAGTTTAGTGGAAGCACCATACGACCTCTCAAGAAGCTAATCACTAGTCAATTCTTTCAGAGTGAGTTGAGCTTCCAAACTCTGACCCTTCACGTCACTCCATGTTCCTGCTCTACAAAACTAAATAAAAACTCTTAAAATTGCTGTTGTAGAGAATTGAAATTTGCCAAATCCCAAATCGGTGCATTTGGGGATTATTGCTGTCAATCAGCTTTATTATAAGTGAAGGAAACTGTCAAAGCAAACTAACTTTAATATTCAGAAAATAGATTTTGGGCCATTTAAAGTTCAGAACTAAAGTGGTTCCTTAGGGTTGCCAGGAATTTCTGCACAAGGTGATTTTGTTCAGAGACAGGCCTTGGGCCAGTTTAACTGAGTCGGAGGAATACCTGGAGGGCAAATACATTTGAAGTTCTTTTATTCATTTCCGTATACCTTCTGCTGTTACACTTCTAAGTTAACAAAAGGGAGGAGTAGTTTGGGCAGTGAGCCTTTTAATGGCTTCTATCTGTGTTTTCTTTTCCCCCAATTAAACCCGTAAGGACTGAACTTGGGCTCGGTAGCTCTTACTTTTGCCCAGTGAAGTTCCATCTGTTCTGAAGTAGCATATCTGGTGCAGAGACACGCTTGTACCGTGATGTGTATTAGATGGCATGTTGATAACTCGTTACTGTACTGACATCCACTGAAAATGTGCAGAACAGGCACGTCATGACATCAATCAGCATGTGGCCCTATTTTCACACCATTTTACAATTTAGGAAGTCCAAACCTGCAAACTTCAACACTCGCATAAAAGAACACATTACTGGGCCTGTTGAAAGTGATTATCAGCAACTCGTACGTTTGTAGCTGAATATTGATGTAAAATTTTTGGGTACACTTATTCATTCTTGCTAAAAGTTTCAACAGTGTACATTGCTTTTGCTGGTGCAGCAATATTTTTTGGCAATTTAGTGGTCTGGGCACAAACCAATTCCTCCCCAACCACCAAAACAGAAGTTGCTGGAAAAGCTGAGCAGCTCTGGCAGCATCTGTGAAGAAAAAAAAACAGAGTTGACGTTTCGTCCGGTGACTCTTCCTCAATTCCTCCACGTGCGGTCCCATAGACCACCATCTTGGAATTAAGCATGTCTAGGAGAATGAGCAGAAGACACAACAGGAGAAGTGGATGGGCAGGCAACCATACCAACCCAGGCTGTTGAGTTCCCACTAATTGAATGTCACCAAAGGCCAAGGTTTGAGATGCCTGTGCTTCACTGAAATTTACCATTTGCAACAGCTGTGCAGATGATTAACTTTTACGTTGGTAGGAACATAAGAACTAGGAGCAGCAGTTGACTGTATGGCATTAAGGGCTTGCTTTGCTGTTCAGTACAATCACACTTGACCTTCTGCTCCATTTCCTGTTTCTGCATGCACTCCTTATCCCTCGATTCCCAGAGACACCAGAAATGTGTCTTCGGCACCTATAAATATATTCAACATCAATAACCCCTTTGGATAGAGATTTCCAAATATTTACAAACCCATTTCTCCTAATTTCTCCTCCATTCTTCTAACTCCAGACAGCATAGGCCCAGTATGCTTCTCATGTAATGTTTCTCCTCATAGGACAACCATCTCATCACAGGGACCAACCTAGCTTCACACTACCAGCAATGTGTGTCTGTCCTTCCTTTAGAGACCAAAATTGGGCACAGTGTTGTAGTCAGTGGATTTTGATTTCTGACCAAATTGCCTGCCACAGTAGTAGATTTGCCAAATTTAGGTACATGTAAGTCGTCATTGGACAAGCATATGGACGTACATGGAATAGTGTAGGTTAGATGGGCTTGAGATCGGTATGAAGGTCGGCACAACATTGAGGGCTGAAGGGCCTGTACTGTGCTGTAATGTTCTATGTATGTTTGAAGGTGGGGAGAGGTCAGGGAAAGAGGGCTGCAGGGGCGCAAGGTGTTCAGGACTGGTGTTGATGTTGTAAAATACGGCAGACTTCAAACTCCCATTTTGTTCGGGAGGAAGGGTTGCAGAAATTGAGGCATCAGACAGGTTTCCCTTAAGGCCTATCAAGGCCCTTAAGTGATCGGCTAAAGGCCGCTATAGAACCTCCTGTAACTAACACCAGTATTTTACCCACCCTGTGGAGAAATCAATATCACGTGTTTGGGCCAGCAGATTTTGCTGGGTGGTTTTACTGAGGCTGGTTCCATCCGTCCTTTGAGTGGCTCTTTTGCCTGCAGAAGGCACTCACTATCAACAAGATCAAATCCTCATTTAACCACATCATGGTGCTCTCTCAATCCAGACCACAAACCCCAAAGCTTCTAGTTGGGGCCTACCAGCCAGACACTGACAATATCCTGGAATTGGCTTCAGTCCAGCTTCCATTTAACTTCTTTCCTTGGGAGAACAAGGAATAGTCCCAACAGTGATCAATGCTCATACTCATGGAATCCTCAAACTACAGTGCAACCAACCAATCAGAACTTCTTCTCCAGAGATAATGGGAACTGCAGATGCTGGAGAATCCGAGATAACAAAGTGTGGGGCTGGATGAACGCAGCAGGTCAAGCAGCATTTTAGGAGCACAAAAGCTGACATTTCGGGTCTAGACCCTTCTTCAGAGAGGGGGATGGGGAGAGGGTTCTGAAATAAATAGGGAGAGAGGGGGAGGCAGACTGAAGATGGATAAAGGAGAAGATAGGTGGAGAGGAGAGTATAGGTAGGAAAGTAGGGAGGGGATAGGTCAGTCCGGGGAGGACGGACAAGTCAAAGAGGCGGGATGAGGTTAGTCAGTGGGAAATGGAGGTGTGGCTGGAGGTGGGAGGAAGGGATAGGTGAGAGGAAGAACACTTTATGGAGGCAGGGACGAGCTGGGCTGGTTTTGGGATGCATTGGGGGGAGGGGACGAGCTGGGCTAGATTTGGGTTGCAGTGGGGGAAGGGGAGATTTTGAAGTTTGTGAAGTCCACATTGATACCATTGGGCTGCAGGGTTCCCAAGCGGAATATGAGTTACTTCTTCTCCGGTTTACTTTTAATTCATTCATTGATTATGGACATCTCTAGCTCAGCAAGTGTTTAGCCCACCCCTAGTTGACCTATAGAAGCTTCAGGTGAGATGCCTTCTTGAACTGCTGCAGTTGTTGGGATGTACAAACACCCACTGAACTGTAAGGAAGGTAGTTCCAGGATTTTGACCAAGCATTAAGTAAGGAACAACAACATATTTCCTCGTCAAGATGGTTAGTGGCTTAAACGTAAACTCTCACATGCTGGTGTACCCTTGTGTCTGCTGTCCTTGTCCCTGTAGGCAGTAGAGGATGTGGGGTTGGTAAGTTGCTGTTGAAGATGTCTTGGTGATGTACTGCCGTGCATCTTTCAAATAATACACATTCCTGCTGTTGTGTGTGGTAGAGAAGAGTGAATGTTACAGGTAGTAGATAGGGTGCTATTTAAGCAGAATGCTTTGTCCGAGGTAGTGTAAAGCTCCTCGAATATTGTTGTAGCTACACCAATCCAGACAAATAGTGTGTATTCTGTCACACTCCTGACTTGTGCCTTGTACGTGGAGGACAGGAATTGGAGAGGCAGGAGGTCAGTTACTGGCTGCAGGATTCCCAGCCTTTAACCTATTTTGTCAGTCACAGTATTTATGACGCTGGTCTCCGTTTAGTTCATGGTAATTGGTTATCCACCAGAATGTTTTTAGTAGAAAATTCTATAGAACCATATGGAATGAGATCTTTCAACCCATAGTGTCTGTATTAATCCTCCAAAGAACATCCCACCAAAACCCAGCCCCCAAGCTATCCCGTAACACCACATTTACCACAGCTAGCCTGCGTAGCTTGCTCATCCCTGGACACTATGCGCAGTTTAGCATGGCCAGTCCACCTAGCCTGCACATCTTTGGACTGTAGAAGGAAACCAGAGACTCCGCGGAAATCCATGCAGACACAAGGAGAACATACAAACTCCTCACTGACAGTCGACCAAGGCTAGAATCAAACCCAGGTCTCTGCTGCTGTGAGACAGCAGTGCTAACCACTGTATCACTGCGCTGCCCTTGCCCAGTTGTCGTGCCATTAATGTCAGAGGGTGATGATTAGATTGTTTCTTTTCGGATATGGTCATTGTCTGGAACTTACAAATGTTACTTGCCACTTACCAGCTCAAGCCTAGATGTTGTCCAGGTCTTAGTGTGGACTCTTTTGGTTCTGAAGAATCATTAATGGCACTGAACCTTGTGCAATTATCAGCGAACATCTCTACTTCTAACCTTATGATAGTGTGTTGGTGCTGCAGGGTGAGATGAGGCAAACATAATGTTCTGTAAAATCTAGCTCCTGCTGTGATATCTCTTAAGCAGTAGACAATTGTAATGAAATTTCCTTTTTGTTGTACTTCCAACAAAGGCCAATGTGCCATTTTCCTTCCTAGCTGCATGCTGTACATCCTTGCTAGCTTTCTTTGTAGCATGTGCAAGCCCCTCTCAACATCAACATTTACAACTGATCTGTTTTTACTTGTCATCACTAAAGTGAACAATCCCACACTTGTGCACATTGCATTCCATCTGTCATTTTTGTCCATTTACCTAGTCTGTAAATATCTTTTGCAGTCTCTGTGTCTTTCTCAAAGCTTATATTGAACAAAGATTTGTATCTTCAGAATCTTCAGTACATTGTTCTCGATGTCTTCACCCAAGTCATTAATAAATGTTGCGAAATATTGAAACTAGCACTGATCTTTGTGAGATGCAGCAGTGAGTTAAATACTAAATTAAAAACCAAATGAACTGTGGATACTGTAAATCAAGAACAAACCTCGAAATTGCTGGAAAATCTCAGCAGATCTGGCAGCATCTGTGGAGAAAAATCAGAGTTAGTGTTTCAGGTCCAGTGACCCTTTCTTAGACTAGTTCTGAGAAACGGACACTCGACCCAAAACGTTAACTCTGATTTCTCTCTACTGATACTGCCAGACCTGCTGAGATTTTCCAGCAATTTCTAGCTTTGTTTCACATGCACTACATATCCCTTCACCTACTTCTTTTAGAGCATTAGGAAGTGGGTATTGAGTCTTGGGGGCTCATGAGTTGCCATCCTTCAGTGCTCTAATTCTTTCTTTCAAATTCTGTTGCTTACCTTTATTTTCCTCACTGTTATCAACCCTTTGGTCTATTATACAGTGTCCTTTTCCTAAGTCCTCAAGATAATGTTTCTTGTTTTTGCCTTTTAAAAGGCCAATGTTTACTTTACCTATTACTTTTTTATATGCTAATAATCTGATTTTATTTTCAACGCTAGGTTACTCTCATTCTTATTTTTCCCCTTTTCATCACTGTTTTCATGTTCCTTAGCTTTATAACTCTCTCAATCCTCAGGCTTACTACTATTTCATTTATAACATTATAAATCTCTTGGTGTAAATGTTTTTTCTTTAAGTTTGCTACTATTTTTGATGTTTTAGTTAACTGTGTGGTGGGTCCTACCCTTGGAAGTGTTTTTTTCTTGTTAGAATGTATCTATTGTGTGTATTTGGAAAGTACCTCCATTGTCTGCCACTGCATTTCTCTTGAGCAATTCCTAATTCACTCTGTCTTCATACCCTCTTATCCACTGTTAAAATATTAGACTTGGACCCAATCTTCGATCCCTCAAACTGAATGTAAAATTCACTCACTGCACCAAGAGGCAGTTACATTAGGTATTCATTAATTAATGTATCTACCTCATTGCACAATGCCAGTATAGTTTACCCTGTCCTTTTTTTGGTTTCCAAAATATGCTCGCCGCTAACTATTCCTGTCATGGGATGTTAGTCATTTCCCATGTTGTTAACTTGCTTTCTTCCCTTCAGCTAAATCAAAGAGTAAAAGCATCTTCCTAAATTTGATCCCATATGAGCACTGCTTAGTTTAAGATCCTCTCTACTTCTGCAGTTGTGCAGCTCATTAAAGCACGGGTTCATTGGTAAAACCTCCCTTTCCTTATTACTGACACTTGTGCTCCATAAACTGGAACCTACTTCTACTCTCTGATGAAGGGTCTAGGCCTGAAACGTCAGCTTTTGTGCTCCTGAGATGCTGCTTGGCCTGCTGTGTTCACCCAGCCTCACATTTTATTATCTTGGATTCTCCAGCATCTGCAGTTCCCATTATCTCTCACCTACTTCTACTAGGTCAGCTTTAAACTGCACGTTAATTTGTCTAGTCTTAATTCCTCTTTGCCAACTTTCACATGGCTCAGATACTCGTTATTTTTGAGGTTCGGCTTTTGATGCCTACCTCCCCTTATCGACTACACAGAATCTCTTTCATTGTCCTAACTGTGTTGTCGGTACACACGTGGATCCAGTTCTTGTGGTCCATCCTTCCCAGCTGTCCAGGCTCGAGCACATGCCCTGAACTCAGGTTCCTAGCATGTAGCATGGCTTTCAGCACTCTCTTGCTCTTTGCAACAACACTGTCAATCCCCCCTCACTGTACTGTCTTCTGCCATCACTACATTCCTTTTTGCTCCCTCCACTAAATGGCTTCCTGTACCATGGTGAAAGTTCAGTTCACTGATCCAACCCAGATCCATCAATCATTTCAAAACAAGGTGAAAGAACTCAAACTTGTTGGGCAATTGCAAAGACACGCCTACACTCTTGACTTCTGAGCCTCTTTATCTTCCTTACTAACAGTCACATGCTTCTTACCCAGGCTAGTTACCAAATCAGAGAAACCTATCCTAAATGTTGTGAACACCACCTGGAATAAATTGTCCAGATAAGTTTCCCCTTCCTTGGTGTGTCTGTGTCTGCAGTCCAGCCTCTGGGTCTCAAACTCTGCAGCTTGAGCAACTTAAACGCAAACATTTGCTGTGGATCATAGTAATGTCCAAGGAGTTCCAGCATTCTGCAGCTGCAACATTTCTCCTGACCTGCCATTAATGTGTCTTAATTGAGTAATTAATTATTAAGTAAATTAATGTTGCTTCTCTGTTCCACTTACCCTACTAACTTTAAGCCTTGAATGGGGGCCTGGGGGCTTGTATTGCCAACATAATACGTTCCATATTTTATTCCCCTGACCTGATTTGACATGATATGTGAGGGGGAAAAAAACTTCTGAGAAATATGTACTCTTGAAAATTGATATTAATTTGCCTTTCATTCTTTGTTTGGAGTAAAATGCTTTGATTTAACCACAACATCAACTGTGGGAATTTAAAAAAAAATGTTTTTCTTGCTTTTTGTTATTGTTCCTCTCTTTTTTCTTAAAAAAAAATCCTGTCAACATCTTGGAAGTCTTTCATTAGTATGGTGTAGTATTCCAGCTTTTCCTGATAAGAGCCAAAAGAACTGCGGATGCTGTAAATCAGGAACAAAAACAAAGTTGCTGGAAAAGCTCAGCAGTTCTGCTAGCATCTGTGGAGGAGAAAAAAGAGTTAATGTTTCGGGTCCGGTGACTCTTCCTCAGAATGGAGGAAGCAGGTCTGGCAGTGTCTGTGAAGAAAATATCAGAGTTAACGTTTCAGTCCTGTGATCCTTCCTCAGATCTCAGGAACCTTAATCTGAGGAAGGGTCATTGGACCCGAAACGTTAACTTTTTTCTCCTCCACGGATGCTGCCAGACCTGCTGAGTTTTTCCAGCAACTTTGTTTTTGTTCCAGCTTTTCCTTGCTTTTTCACTTAAAGTAATTTTTAATGATTTTATTTGTCTTTCTTTCTGAAACTTGAATTATCGCACACAAGAAAAAGTCCAAGAGGAATTAATGTTACTCCCTTTGAGTTCTAATGACAAGTAGTTTACCAAGAGATTATCTTCCCCTTAGGTTTCATACAGCCAGAAAAATCAGTGTTAAAAGCAAATAATGGTTTAAATTCACAAAGGGACTCCAACTGTACAACAAATCAGAAAGAAAATCTTAGCATTCTGCATTTCTTCATCAGAATGTTGACTATCAGAGACTACATTAACTTGGCTAGTATTTATGATAAACTCTTGTGACTTCTAAGTGTGGATAATTAAAAGTCATAGTAATATTAAACAGAAGCTAGGAGAACAGCCAGTGCCATGAAGTTGCACTATTTCATAATCAAGTGAGGTTCTATTAAATATAAACATATTTGTATATAAAGTTGTTATTGTGATGTCAGTCTTCTTAACTGTGGTACTTAATGATATCCTTGCTGTTATGGATAAGTTGATACACTCTGCAGCACCGTTCTACACTTTGCCTAAAGGAAAATGTGTGTAGTCGGCTGGCTAGTTATCGGAAAACTCATTTTTCATTGACAGGGGTATCTCCTTTGCGCAATATGAATGAAAATAAGTCTATCTCCTGTATTTGAGATCAACCATTGACTTGTGTTTCGATTATTCAGCAGCGTCATTGTAATACATACAATGACTTCCGTATACACACACAGTTTTAATGAGTTATTTTGCGTTTTATGGTGAGGTGCATGCGATATAGTGAATGTCACATAACAGTGAATAACAGATGGCTGGAAATGTATTGCACCCGTGAACAGATGCTCATCCTTTTTTAAAATATAAATCTGTGTAATATATGCAGGTTACAGCTTTTGTCTGTCACGAATCGAACCTATCCTAGTTCTGCAGTAAGCATGCATTTTTTTTCCTCTAGCTGCCGCTGCATTTCCATTATCACCAGAGTGGGTAGAATCAGCCAAGTCTGATTTAATTCTTACTACGAGCTATGTGAACTGACTGAAATTCCCGCATCTTCATCTCAGCCAGGGCAGTAAGAAAAATTGAACAAGGCAATAATTATCAACTCAATTCATTTTTGTGCATGTCCTATGCTAATATATTTCTTGAGAATGGTAGACACCTGGGTATTATTGTAGAATAGATACCTAGGTGTCCAGGTACATAATTCTTTGAATTTGAATCACAGGCAGGCAAGGGTGGTTAAGGCATTTAGCATTCTTACTTTATTGCTCAGATCATCGGGTATAGTAGTTGAGACATCATGTTGAGGTTGAACAGGATATTAATTAGGCCTCTACCGGAACACTCTGCAGTTCTGGTTGCCCTGCAATAATAAGGATTTTTTAAATTGACGAGGGTTCAGAAAAGATTTACCAAGTTGTTGCTGGGAATGGAGAGTTTGAGGCTGGGACTTTTTTCAATGGAGTGTAGGAGGGTTTTGGGATGACCTTATAGAGGTTTACAAGATCAAGAAGGGCATAGATAAGCTGAAGAGCAAGGGTGCTTTCCCTAGGGTGGGGGAGTTCAAAACTAGGGCCATATTTCTAAGGTGAGAGAAGTAAGTTTTAAAAAGGACATGAAGAGCAACGTCTGTACACTGAGTGGTTTATGTGTGGAATAAACTGCTAGAGGAAGTGGTGCATGAAGATAAGTTGCAACGTTTAAAAGACGTTTGGATAAGGACATGAGTAGCGAAGGTTTGGAAGGTTATGCACTAAATGCAGGCAAGTGGGATTAGTTTAGTTTGGTAACACGGTCAGTGTGGACTAGTTGGACCGAAGGATTTGTTTCTATGCTGCATGACCTCTGACTCTGTCTGCAACCTAGACCTGTAGACTTGCCCTTAAAAGGCCTTTCAGAAATAACCTACTGCATGAAAATTTCACTGGACAGCAATTGTAATTTTCTTTGACCTTTGAGTGGATGTATAGAAAGATGCACCAATTCACTTTGCTGTCTAATGGATGTGGGACCAAATAGGAAATAAGGACAGGTTTGGGTTAGAAGACTCCTTTTCTCAATTTTGTTTCCTCCCTACAAGATGCTACCTCATACTTGGTTGTAGTTCAATGTCTACCTCAGCTATCTTGCCAAGTGAACAACTCTTAGCTTGCAAATCAAGACTGAAGTATTGACAGGTGAAGGTGGCCTGGTTGCTATATACTGGCCAAGTAATCTGTAGGACTGGACTAATGGTCCTGACACACAAGTCCAGATTCCATTACAGCAGTGGAGGAAATATAAATTAAATAAGTTGAGTATATTTAGAATTAGACACTCAATGATAGTGACCATGAACCTACCAGAAATTTATCACGTCTTATCTGATTCTGAGGTTTGTAGTGAGGTGAATGCTGGAGGACAGTTCATCAACTAATGGGATAAAGCAACCCAAAAGGTATGCTCTTCCAGTGAGATGTGAGAGATCAAGGAAAAATCAAGGAAGAAGAATCACCGGATCTGAAACGTTAGCTCTGATTTCTTTTCTTTGCAGATGCTGCCAGACTTGCTGAGCATTTCCAGCAACTTATGTTTTTGGTCCTGATTTACAGCATCCACAGTTATTTCAGTTTTTATTGAGAAATCAAATGTCCCTGACAACTATCTTCTGCAGGAAGTGCGCCCACTGCAGCAGTTCTCAGACCACACAGATCAGTTAGAGTGGTAGTTGGACTCACTGAGGGGTAGACAGGCGACAAAGTTTTGTAAATAGGATTTTCAGAGATGTGGTCACACCAAAAATTCAGCCGGATAGATTGGTGACTGCCAGGAGGTACAGGAGCCTGCCGTGGATATTCCTCTCTCAAACAAGCATACTATGTTGGATACTGTTGGAGGTGATGGTCTCTCAGGGGGAAAACAACAGCCAGATGAATGCCACTATCATTGGCTCAGCAGGAAGGGTCAACGCAAAGGCGATGGCCCAGTGGTATTATCACTGGACTTCTAATCTGAAGACCCAGATAATATTCCGGGGCCTGGGTCCAAGTCCCGTAACAATAGATGGTGGAATTTCAATTCAATAAAATACCTGGAATTAAAAATCTAATGATGACCATGAATCCATTGTCAATTGTTGGAAAAACCCATGTGATTCATTAATGTCCTTTTAGGGAAGGAAGCTTCCATCCTCACCTGGTCTGGCCTATATGTGACTTGACGTCCACAGCAATGTGGTTGACTCTCAACTACCCTCTGGGCAATTAGGGATGGGCAATAAAAGCTGCCTCACCAGCGATGCCAAAAAGAGTGTTAGAGATAGGACATTCCATAATCAGGGGCACAGATAGGTGTTTCAGTGGCCACAAGTGGCACTCCAGGATGTTGCGTTGCCTCCCTAGTGTTAGGGTCAAGGATGTCTGTGAGCATGCACAGGATATTCTGAAAGGAGATAGTGAGCATCAGAATATATTCATGCTGACAAGACAGGCAGGAAGAGAGATGCGGATGGGTCTACTTAAAGAGGATTGACAGAGTTAGGTAGAAAATTGAAAAGCAGGACCTCTGGCATTGTAATCTTGGGATTACCCCTGGTGCCATGTGCTAATGAGGCCAGACATAAGAACGTAATATATTTGAATGTGTGGCTAAAGAGTAGGTACAAGGGGAGGGTTTCAGATATCTGATTCATTGTGATCTCTGCCAGGGCAGGATGGGTTGTGCCTGAACTGAAGGGGCACCAATATCCTTACAGGGAGGTTTGCTAGTGCCACTTGGGATGGTTTAAACTAGTGTGGCAGAGAGGTGGGAACCAGAGCAGTAGATCAACACGTGGAATGATTGAGGAGAAGGTAGAGGTTAAGTCAGATAGGAAGATCCCCCATGGTAGCCTGGACCAGAAGATTAAGTCAGTGGGATCTATTTTGAGTTGGTATGTTGGATACAAAATTGGCTTGGTCGTAGAAGACAGAGGGTTGTTGTGGCAGGGTGTTTTTTCTGATTGGAGATCTGTAACCAGTGATCAGTGCTGGGACCTCTGTTGTTTGCAATGTAAATAAATGAATTGGTTAGAAATGTGGGTGGTCTGATGAGTAAGTTAGCAGGCAATACAAAAATTGTTGGAATTGTGGACAGTGAGGAAATAAGTCAAAGGATACAGCAGGATATAGATCATTTGGAAAGTTGGGCAAAAAAATGGCAGATGGAGTTTACTCTGGACAAGTGGGGTGATGCATTTGGGCAGGTCAAATGCCAGAGAACGGTATATGGTAAATAGCAGGACCCTTTAGAGTGTTGACGTACAGAGGATCTTGAGGTGCGAGTTCATATCTCTCTGAATGTGACCACACAAGTGAATAAGGTGGCAAAGAAAGCATAAAGCATGCATCCCTTCTTCAGTTGGAACATTGAATATAAAAGTTGGCAAGTCATAGAACAGTACAGCACTGTGCAGGCCCTTTGGCCCACGATATTGTGCTGATGTATTATCCTACTCTTAAGATCAAACTACCCTGCATACCCTACATTTTACTATCATCATGTTACAGCTACATAGAATTTAGTTAGGCCACATTTGGAGTATTCTGTGTAGTTCTCGTCACTACTCTACTGGAAGGATGTGGAGGCTTTAGAGAGGGTGCGACATAGGTAAGCCAGGGTGTTACCTGGATTGTAGTGAATTATCTATAAAAGAATTAGAGCAACTTGAATTGTTTTCGCTAGAACATCACAGGGTGAAAGGTGATCTGATAGAACTATATAAAGTTGAGGGGAATGTGTAGTGTGGATATTTAGAGATTTTTTTTTTCCCCAAGGGTAAAAATGTCAAATACTCGGGGGCAGAGTTTTAAGCTGAGAGGGAAAAGTTTGAAGAGATGTGCAAGGCCATTTTTTTATGTGGAGGGTGGTACAGTGCCTGAACTGTGCTGCCAAGGGAGGTGGTAGAAGCTGATACTATCAGCAACATGTAAGAGGCATCTGGACAGACACATGAGCAGGTAGAGAGTACAGAGATATGGATCATGTGCAAGATAGATAGGATTAGTTTAGAATGACATCATGGTCATCATGGACATGGTGGGGCTGAACGGCCTGTTACTGTGGGAGAGCTAGAAGGATTTCCAACCACTTTTAGCCGAAAGTGCCAAATAGATGATCCATCTTGCTGCCTCCTAAATGTTCTCAATCTTCACCAAATTCATATGAGGAAACATTGAATTTACTAGACACAACCATGGGTCAGGAAGCAGCCATCTTCTCAGGATGACCAGGGATTTGCACACCCTCAGACTGTATTAGGAACCTGTAGCCTTAAGGGCTTTCATAGCTGAACCAGATTTTGTGTTCTCCTAACACCTCAATACATTTTCACTTTGAAAGATGCACTCTGTGAGAGCAACCTGATTTTATTATCCTCAGTCGGGGTTAGAAGGATAATTCTGTATTAAAAGCTGCTTGGTAAACTCAAAGCAATTAGAATTTGAGGTGAAACCAGGAATGGATTGAATGAAACATAAAAAAGGTAACAAATTGTTGATACTAGAATAATGTCAATGTTGCAAAGGTTTTGGATGGAATACCGTGGGGGATTGATACCAAGACCCTTATTATTACTGATTGCATCAACAATTTAAACTTGATGTCATATTTGCAATGAAGCAAAATTAGTGGAGAAGTTGTGTAATTCATTGCCACGGAGTGCAGTGGAGGCCGGGACGTTGGATGCCTTCAAGGCAGAGATCGACAAATTCTTGATCTCAGAAGGAATCAAGGGCTACGGGGAGAGTGCAGGGAAGTGGAGTTGAAATGCCCATCAGCCATGATTTAAATGGCGGAGTGGACTTGATGGGCCAAGTGGCCTTACTCCTATGTCTTATGGTCTTAAAACGGCTGGGATTCACAGCAATGTAAAATCCATAAATGGGGAAAATTGATACATTGCTGCTGCATTGGAACAAAATGTGGCCAGACATACGCTGTTGATTTATTAATTGTGAAGATATAAAGGAGGTTTGTTCATAAATTTTCCAATAAATGTGTCATCACTATGAAATGATAATTGGCACAGCCAGCTGAATCGTGAACTAAATTGTACACTAGGCTGGTCAACCAACATTTAAATTATTGTCACATTTTTGACTCCAAGCATGTGGACAATTTTGTTTTAGGGCAGAAGAAAGGTGACGCAGCAATGAGGGAGGATAAGATAAACCATGGGTTAGACTTTCGCCACTGAGACAAAGTTTGAATGGAGAAATCTTTCAGTATGGCAGAGTTCCATTGGAATGATCTCTGCACAAATGTTTTTTTTTGCTCTGATTCTGAGGAGATCGTGGGTACAACTGAGTTGGGCCCATCAATTGCTGCATTCGGAAGTGGCATTGGAGACATGTAAATGTCATGATGGCTGGTAAGACCACCTTGGCCATCTGAATCTCTGGTCCAGTTGTATTAAAGGCTCTAGCCCTCAGTCTTCATTGCCTTTCGTGTCACCTCCATGACCTCTGTAACATGCATGCCCACCCCCATTCTCCCATACCCCTATGGCATCTCCATAGCATCTATCTATCCCAGTGCCCACAAAGGGCAGAACTCAGGAGTTATGTAGAGATGAAAAACCAACTTCGAATAATCTAATAGAGCTTTCAGTCTCAATACCCATTCAACATTTTAAGTCTCCTGAAGTGGTCATTCTGTTGTAAAACAAACCTGTTTCCTTTCACTTAACACATCAATGACACCTAATCTTTGACTCGTTCTTAAAACTGCCAGTCAAGATGGGAACTCAGCAACCCCTACCCTAGACCCCACCCCAATACATGGTTTTGGAGCTGTTCAAACTCAGCTAAACATTCATAATGGATTCAGCTGTAGTATTAGCCTTTGGAAAATGTCGGCAATGAAGTCAATTGAAACTACAGGAATAGATGCCTTAAGTATTTTCTCTTCTGGCTAAAGCAGATGACCAATCAATACAGTTCACCATTAGGTGTCTGATTGCTGCTATCTGTGTGCATTTTTTTTTCACTTTTAAAGGCCTGTCAAATATGCATTCTCTACCCTACACAAACTTACCTTCTACATAAACTGATGATTCCCACTTTGCACTTTAAGGATGTTGAACACCACCCTGACCCCCCCCCCCACCCCCAAGGAAAACTGTGATTTGCCAGAAATCTGGGTGTTTCTGGTAAAGTAGGAGTGATAATGCTCTGGTGAGTGTGTTCATAAGAGATTGAGCCAGTGATTTCGGTGTATGAATTCAAATCCCGCTGTAACAGTTAGTGGACTTTAAATTCAATTAATAACGTTTTAATTGAAGATTGAACACAGTAATGTTGAACCATTACTATGGGAAAAACAATAGTATGGTTCAGAACTGTGCTTTTGGAAGGAAATCCTCTGTTCTAAACTGCTCTGGGCTATATGTGATTCCAGACTGACAGCATTCTGATTGACCCTTAAATAACCTCTGAATTGGCCTAGTAAGCCACTGAGTTGTGGCAATTGGGGATGGACTGCAAACATTGGTTTTGCCATTAATGCCCACATTCCATGAATTAATGTGCTGTTTTAAATGAGTCTGCATTTGAGTTTTTCTTAAGGACTCCTATTTTTAATATTTGCAGAGTCTGACTCTGCAAAAATCCTGCTCCATGACCGATGCCATCTACTTATCAATCCAAGGGGCCGCTTTCTTCTTGTAGAGACACCATAAGACATAGGGGTGGAAGTAAGGCCATTCGCCCCATCAAGTCCACTCCGCCATTTAAATCATGGCTGATGGGCATTTCAACACCTCTTCCCTGCACTCTCCCCGTAGCCCTTGATTCCTTCTGAGATCAAGAATTTGTCGATCTCTGCCTTGAAGGCATCTAACATCCCAGCCTCCACTGCACTTTGTGGCAATAAATTCCACAAGCCCACCACTCTCTGGCTGAAGAAATGTCATCTCATTTCAGTATTAAATTTACCCCCTCTAATTTTAAGGCTGTGCCCACAGGTCCTAGTCTCCCCGCTTAACGGAAACAACTTCCTAGTGTCCACCCCTTGTTAGTCATACATTATCTTGTAAGTTTCTATTAGATCTCCCCTCAACCTTCTAAACTCTAATGAGTACAATCCCAGGATCCTTAGCCGTTCATCATACGTTAAACCTACCATTCCAGGGATCATCCGTGTGAATCTCTGCTGGACATGCTCCAGGGCTAGTATGTCCTTCCTGAGGTGTGGGGCCCAAAATTGGACACAGTATTCTAAATGGGGCCTAACTGAGCCTTACAAAGCCTCAGAAGCACATTGCTGCTTTTATATTCCAACCCTCTTGAGATAAACGACAACATTACATTCACTTTCTTAATCACAGACTCTACCTGCAAGTTAACCTTTACAGAATCCTGGACCAACACTCCCAGATCCCTTTGTGCTTCTACTTTATAAATGTTCCCACCATTTAGAAAATAGTCCATGACTATATTCTTTTTTCCAAAGTGCAAAACCTCACATTTACTCACATTGAATTTCATCAGCCATTTCTTGGATCACTCTCCTAAACTGTCTAAATCTTTCTGCAGCTTCCCCACCTCCTCAGTACTACCTGCCTGTCCACCTATCTTCGTATCATTGGGAAACTTCGCCAGAATGCCCCCAGTCCCTTCATCCAGATCATTAATATATAAGGTGAACAGCTGTGGCCCCAGCACTGAACCCTGCGGGACACCACTCGTCACTGGTTGCCATTCCGAAAAAGAGCCTTTTATCCCAACTCTGCTTTCTGTCAGACAGCCAATCCTCAATCCAAGCCAGTAGCACTCCTCGAACACCATGGGCCCTCACCTTGCTCAGCAGCCTCCCGTGAGGCACCGTATCAAAGGCCTTTGGAGAGGTGATGGGTGGTAGTTTAAACTGAAGGTCGCCATGGCTCAGCCAAAGGAAGCATTTGCGAAAGTGAGACCTTCGCAGTAACCTCAGCCAGTGTGGGAATTGAACCGCACTGTTGGTAATGCTCTACATTTCAACCCAGCTGTCTGGCCAACTGAGGTAACTACCCTCAATGTGAAGTAGAACCACATACTTTAAGAAGGTAAAGGAGTCAAGCTCAGTTTCAAATTGATAAAAGGTGAATTTTAAATAAACGAAAGGGTGAAATTCTTTACAATTGAGTGCTCGATGTTGGGCATAGTTCCAGGTCAAATCATTGGTAACAAAAACTTTGGTCATTTGTGAATCACTTGGAAGTTGGAGAGTTAGGCTTTTCCGTTTGGCCATCTGAGGAAAAAAAAGTCGTATAAAAGAGTTCCACTTGGCCTGTCACACCTTTTAAATAATCATCCAATGCTCTCTTGAGTACCTGAATTGAATTTGTTTCTGTTACACTTACAAGCAGTGTATTCTAAACACAGACTGCTCGCTCCATGAACAAGACTTCTTTTTCTTTCACCTTGCATTTATTTTGTTCAATCAGATTAAAACCATGCCCACTTGTTCTCGGAGATAATAAAATGTGAGGCTGGATGAACACAGCGGGCCAAGCAGCATCTCAGGAGCACAAAAGCTGACGTTTCGGGCCTAGACCCTTCTTCAGAGAGGGGGATGGGGAAGAGGGAACTGGAATAAATAGGGAGGGGGGGGGGGCGGACCGAAGATGGAGAGTAAAGAGGATAGGTGGAGAGAGTATAGGTGGGGAGGTAGGGAGGGGATAGGTCAGTCCAGGGAAGACGGACAGGTCAAGGAGGTGGGATGAGGTTAGTAGGTAGATGGGGGTGCGGCTTGGGGTGGGAGGAAGGGATGGGTGAGAGGAAGAACAGGTTAGGGAGGCAGAGACAGGTTGGACTGGTTTTGGGATGCAATGGGTGGGGGGGGGGGAAGAGCTGGGCTGGTTGTGTGGCGCAGTGGGGGGAGGGGACGAACTGGGCTGGTTTAGGGATGCAGTAGGGGAAGGGGAGATTTTGAAACTGGTAAAGTCCACATTGATACCATTAGGCTGCAGGGTTCCCAGGCGGAATATGAGTTGCTGTTCCTGCAACCTTCGGGTGGCATCGTTGTGGCAGTGCAGGATTCCCATGATGGACATGTCATCTAGAGAATGGGAGGGGAGTGGAAATGGTTTGCGACTGGGAGGTGCAGTTGTTTGTTGCGAACTGAGCGGAGGTGTTCTGCAAAGCGGTCTCCAAGCCTCCGCTTGGTTTCCCCAATGGAGAGGAAGCCACACCGGGTACAGTGGATGCAGTATACCACATTGGCAGATGTGCAGGTGAACCTCTGCTTAATGTGGAATGTCATCTTCGGGCCTGGGATAGGGGTGAGGGAGGAGGTGTGGGGGCAAGTGTAGCATTTCCTGCGGTTGCAGGGGAAGGTGCCGGGTGTGGTGGGGTTGGAGGGCAGTGTGGAGCGAACAAGGGAGTCACGGAGAGAGTGGTCTCTCCGGAAAGCAGACAGGGGTGGGGATGGAAAAATGCTTTGGGTGGTGGGGTCGGATTGTAGATGGCGGAAGTGTCGGAGGATGATGCGTTGTATCCGGAGGTTGGTAGGGTGGTGTGTGAGAACGAGGGGGATCCTCTTAGGGCGGTTATGGCGGGGGCGGTGTGTGAGGGAGGTGTTGCGGGAAATACGGGAGACGCGGTCAAGGGCGTTCTCGATCACTGTGGGGGGAAAGTTGCGGTCCTTGAAGAACTTGGACGTCTGGGATGTGCGGGGTGGAATGTCTTATTGTGGCAGCAGATGCGGCGGAGGCGGAGGCATTGGGAATAGGGGATGGAATTTTTGCAGGAGGGTGGGTGGGAGGAGGTGTATTCTAGGTAGCTGTGGGAGTCGGTGGGCTTGAAATGGACATCAGTTACAAGCTGGTTGCCTGAGATGGAGACTGAGAGGTCGGCCGGCGGAACCCCGCCCACGGCCGACGCCGGCGGAACCCCGCCCACAGCCGACGCCGACGGAACCCCGCCCACGGCCAACGGAACCCTGCCCACGGCCGACAGAACCCTGCCCACGGCCGATGACCTCATCGCTCAGCCCACAACCTCCACAGCCAGCAACCCCAGAGAAGACAGCCACACTGAGCCCTGCCGCATCTTCACCATCCCCCCAGACCTCCCACTGACTGAGGACGAACGGTCAGTCCTTAGCAAGGGGCTCACCTTTGTCCCCCTACAACCACACATCAACGAATACCAGTCACGGTTGGACATAGAGCAGTTTTTCTGCCGTCTTCGCCTCCATGCCGACTTCTTCAACCGGGAACGTAACCCTCCCTCCACTGACCCCTTCACCCGCTTCCAACACAAGTCCTCCTCCTGGACACCATCCCCAGGCCTCCTACCCTCCCTCGACCTCTTCATTTCCAACTGCCATCGAGACGTTAACCGCCTCAACCTCTCCACCCCTCTCACCCACTCCAACCTCTCCCCCGCAGAACGGGCAGCCCTCCACTCCCTCCGCTCCAACCCCAACCTCACCATCAACCCGCAGACAAGGGTGGCGCAGTGGTAGTATGGCGCACTGACCTCTACATCGCCGAGGCCAGACGCCAAATCTCCGACACCACCTCCTACCGCCCCCTCGATCATGTCCCCACACCCGAGCACCAAACCATCATCTCCAACACCATTCACGACCTCATCACCTCAGGGGACCTCCCACCCACAGCCTCCAACCTCATTGTTCCCCAACCCCGCACGGCCCGTTTCTATCTCCTTCCCAAAATCCACAAACCTGCCTGCCCTGGTCGACCCATCGTCTCAGCCTGCTCCTGCCCCACCGAACTCATCTCCACCTATCTGGACTCCATTTTCTCCCCTTTGGTCCAGGAACTCCCCACCTACGTCCGTGACACCACCCACGCCCTCCACCTCCTCCAGGACTTCCAATTCCCTGGCCCCCAACACCTCATATTCACCATGGACGTCCAGTCCCTATACACCTGCATTCCGCATGCACATGGCCTCAAGGCCCTCCGCTTCTTCCTGTCCCGCAGGCCCGACCAGTCCCCCTCCACCGACACACTCATCCGCCTAGCTGAACTTGTCCTCACCCTCAACAACTTCTCTTTTGACTCCTCCCACTTCCTACAGACTAAAGGGGTGGCCATGGGCACCCGCATGGGCCCCAGCTATGCCTGCCTCTTTGTAGGTTACGTGGAACAGTCCCCCTTCCGCACCTACACAGGCCCCAAACCCCACCTGTTCCTCCGGTACATTGATGACTGTATCGGCGCCGCCTCTTGCTCCCCAGAGGAGCTGGAACAGTTCATCCACTTCACCAACACCTTCCACCCCAACCTTCAGTTGACATGGGCCATCTCCAGCACATCCCTCACCTTCCTGGACCTCTCAGTCTCCATCTCAGGCAACCAGCTTGTAACTGATGTCCATTTCAAGCCCACCGACTCCCACAGCTACCTAGAATACACCTCCTCCCACCCACCCTCCTGCAAAAATTCCATCCCCTATTCCCAATTCCTCCGCCTCCGCCGCATCTGCTCCCACAATAAGACATTCCACTCCCGCACATCCCAGATGTCCAAGTTCTTCAAGGACCGCAACTTTCCCCCCACAGTGATCGAGAACGCCCTTGACCGCGTCTCCCGTATTTCCCGCAACACATCCCTCACACCCCGCCCCCGCCACAACCGCCCCAAGAGGATCCCCCTCGTTCTCACACACCACCCTACCAACCTCCGGATACAACGCATCATCCTCCGACACTTCGGCCATTTACAATCCGACCTACCACCCAAGACATTTTTCCATCCCCACCCCTGTCTGCTTTCCGGAGAGACCACTCTCTTCGTGACTCCCTTGTTCGCTCCACACTGCCCTCCAACCCCACCACACCCGGCACCTTCCCCTGCAACCGCACGAAATGCTACACTTGCCACCACACCTCCTCCCTCACCCCTATCCCAGGCCCCAAGATGACATTCCACATTAAGCAGAGGCTCACCTGCACATCTGCCAATGTGGTGTACTGCATCCACTGTACCCGGTGTGGCTTCCTCTACATTGGGGAAACCAAGCGGAGGCTTGGAGACCGCTTTGCAGAACACCTCCGCTCAGTTCGCAACAAACAACTGCACCTCCCAGTCGCAAACCATTTCCACTCCCCCTCCCATTCTTTAGATGACATGTCCATCATGGGCCTCCTGCACTGCCACAATGATGCCACCCGAAGGTTGCAGGAACAGCATCCCATATTCCGCCTGGGAACCCTGCAGCCTAATGGTATCAATGTGGACTTCACCAGTTTCAAAATCTCCCCTTCCCCCACTGCATCCCTAAACCAGCCCAGTTCATCCCCTCCCCCCACTGCACCACACAACCAGCCCAGCTCTTCTCCCCCCCCCCCCCCCCACCCACTGGATCGCAAAACCAGTCCAACCTGTCTCTGCCTCCCTAACCTGTTCTTCTTCTCACCCATCCCTTCCTCCCACCCCAAGCCGCACCCCCATCTACCTACTAACCTCATCCCACCTCCTTGACTTGTCCGTCTTCCCTGGACTGACCTATCCCCTCCCTACCTCCCCACCTATACTCTCTCCACCTTTCTTCTTTACTCTCCATCTTCGGTCCGCCTCCCCCTCTCTCCCTATTTATTCCAGTTCCCTCTCCCCATCCCCCTCTCTGATGAAGGGTCTAGGCCCGAAACGTCAGCTTTTGTGCTCCTGAGATGCTGCTTGGCCCGCTGTGTTCATCCAGCCTCACATTTTATTATCTTGGAATTCCCCAGCATCTGCAGTTCCCATTATCTCTGATACCCTCTTGTTCTCCCATTTTTTTTATGAGCCGGTAACAGTATCTCTCAGCTACGCTGTCCAGACCTCTTGTGATTTTAAAAACTTCTATCAAACCTTCCTTCAGTCGTCTTCTCTTCAAAGAGAGCAGCTTCGCCAGGCCATCATTATAATTGAAGTTTATTATCTCTGGAACCATTCTTGTCAACCTCTTCTGGACTCTGCAATGCATTCATGTCTGGCCTAAACTGTGGTGCCTCGAGCTGAACAAAGTAATACAGCTGAAACCTAACCAGTGTTCTGTCCCATTGCATCATAACCTCCCTGCTTTATACTCTGTGCCCCGATTAATGAAGCCTATTTTCCACTAGCGCTCTCTACATGTCTTGCTATCTTCAATTACTTTTGCGTGGATAGACCCAAGTGTCTCTGCTCCTGCACACCCTCTAAAATAAAGTTTTGCATTGTCTGCAAACTTTGCTGTCCACTGCGCTCCAAAATCCAAATCATCCTAAATGCATCAGCAGAACAAGTGTCCTAGGAAACTCCATTATAAACTTGCCTCCAGCCCAAAATGTACCCATTAAGCATTATTCTATATTTCTAATCATTTTGCCAATTTTGTATCATCATTACCAAGCTACTTTTTATTCCATAACCTGTAATAATCCGAAGAAGGTGCTGTGTGGCACTGTATCAGTCACTATGTACACTACATTAACAGCCTTGCCCTCATCGAGCCTTTATTTACCTCTTCAAATAACTCGCAGCAAGTTAGTTCGACATAATTTTCCCTCAAGTCCACACTGACTGTCCCAGATTAACCCACATTTTTCCACCTGACCATTCACTTTATCCTGAATAACTTTTTCAAAGTTTGACCACGGCTGAAGTTAGACTGAATGGTCTATGATTATTGCGTCGATGTTTATGCCGTTTTTGAATGAAGGTGTAAAGTTTGCAATTCTCCAATCCTCTGCACCCCCCTTAACTACAGGAAATTTTGAAAGATTATTGACAGTGACACTTCCTTCAATATCCTTGGATACATCTCCTCTAGTCATGGTACTTATCAACTTTAAGTAATGACAGCTTATCCTCTTCCCTGTCAAATTTAAACCCTTCTAGTGACTGAGTTTCTTTCTCTTTCATCATGGCTTGGGCTGCATCTGCCTCATCCATTAAGATAGATACAAAACTTCATTTAATGCTTTAGCTATGCCTCCTGTCTTCATGTGTAAAATCTATTTTTGGTCTCTAACTGGCACCACTCCTTTTTGACGACCTTATTACTATTGATGAGCTTATGGAAGTCTTTGGGGCTTTCCTTTTCTGTCAAATTCTGCCAAACAGTCTTTTTTGATTTTGCTTGCATTTATCTCAAAATCTTGTGCATTACATTGTTGCACAGTTATCAACTGAGAGCAATGCCAACTTGGATAAAAAGCTGAGTAGGTTCTTGTTTGTAGGGTTCTTTTGAACCCTATGATTTACGATCATGCAGTCACTTGCAATGAAGATTTACTTAACAACAAATGTTATGTTTAGAGATCAAACTGCTTCATTCTGTCTTTTTTCATTTTCTTATCAAACATGGACAGAGGTGAATAATGTTGCAGCAGTGGAAATAAATGTTCTTTATATTATGAAGGATGTGGGGTCAGAAACTTGGCTTCTTGAATTTGATTAGGGTGCTGAAGTTATGAACAGTCTTATCTCTGCCTAAAGCAGTAGCGAAGAGGGAGATGGGGATTCTAGTTGATGATGAGCTTTTCCAGTTGTGTCAAGGGCTGTGGCTTCAGCCTTTGTACTGTTTATCTGGAAAAGGCTGTATATTGTCAGTGGTAGTTAGGAAAACCTTTATTGTCCATGCTAGCTCTCTGCCAGTTCATTAAGCTGGTCCTACTCAACCAATCCTTCTTCAAAGCCCTGCACTTTGTCCCTTCAGGTGCTTACCCAGTTATCTTTTGAAAGCTGCAATTAAATTTGCAGTCATCGCTCTCAAGTGTTGCTTTCCAGGTTCTGACTATTCAGTGCATTAAGAAAAAGGATTTTTACTCCTGTCACCATTCATTCTTTTGCTAATAATTTTAAATTAGTGTCCTTGAGTTCTCAATCTATCTAGCAATGGAAACAGTTGCTCTCTATCAATATAGTCACAATTCCTCCAGATTTTGAATACCTCTATCTCAGCCTTCTTTCTTGAAGAACCATGCTAGCTTTTATTCATTTTGCCAAAGTGTGTCAAATCTCGAGCCATCCTTTCTAACACCTCATTTCTCTTCTAAGGTACAGTGCCTGGAACTGTACACAGTACTCTCGTTGAGGCCATACTAATATTTTATTACGGCTGCTTCATAACCAGCTTGCTTTTTTCATTCTATGCTACTGTCTGTAAAACCTAAGAATCCCATATGTCTTTTATAACCATTTTCTTAACCAACCTGCCACCTTTTGCACATATACCTTAAGTCTGTCAGCTACTGCACTTCCTTTCTGATTGTTACCCATATTTTATATTGTTTTGCTCACTGATTTTACCAAAACACATGCCTTCACAATTCTCTGCTTTCTTCTGCAAAGCATCTGCCCAGTTTGTAAGTTTGACTATGTCCTCTGAATGCCAATCACTGTTCTCATCACAGTTCATAGTACTTCCAAGTTTTGTGGCCTCAGCAATTTTTTTTTTACTATCCTATTCTGTGCACCAAATCTAGGTTATCAATATCTATCAAGGAATGCAGAGTTCACTCTACTAACCTATGGGAAACCTGACTGCCATTCTCTAGTCCAACCAACAATATACAGCACCATTATTTCAAGTTGCTAAGCCAACTTTGTACACATGTTGCCTCAGTCCTTTTTATCCATGGGTTTCAATTTTGTTGGCAAGTCTAGTGAATGACACTTTATCAGTGTCTTTTGAAAGTCCGTAGATACGTCACCCTAAGCCATCATCGGTTTCAAAACAAAATCAGTCAAGTTAAACACAATTTGCCTTTATAAATCAACTTTGAATGCCCCTAATTAGTCCGCACTTGTCTAAGTGACTATTTGTTTATTTTATCCAGATTATATTTTCTAAAAGTTTTTGTAATATGCGTACTAAACTGATTAGACTGTGTTTCCTGGATTTATTGTTCTATACATTTTTAACAGGGTGTAACATTTACACTTAATCAATCTTTTTTATCACCAACCCCTCAATTAGGAAAATTGGGAGGTTATGGCTAGCATGCTGCAACTTATACACTTGTTTCCCAAAGTTTCCTCTGATGCATGTCCTTGAGTCTTTGCAACTTCATTAATTTAAATAGAAACAACCTATGTAATATCTAGTGTGGAGCTGGAAGAACACAGCAGGCCAGGCAGCATCAGAGGAGCAGGAAAGCTGACGTTTTAGCTCGGGACCATTCTTCAGAAATGGAGGAGGGGGAAGGGAGCTCTGAAATAAATAGAGAGAAGACAAAAAGGTCGAGCTGGGGATGAGAGGGAGGGTCGGTCATGGGATGAGGCTGGGGGTGGGGAAATGTTGAAACTAGTAAAGTCCACATTGAATCATTGGGTTGTAGGACTTTACTAGTTTCTCTCCCACCTATCCGCTCCACCCGCATCACTGACCAATCCCCATCACTGCCTACCTGCACTCACTTATCAGCATCCTACCTACCTTCCCCAGCTCCAACCCCCCCCTCTCTCTGTTTATTTCAGAGCTCCCTTGCCCCATTTCTGAAGAAGGGCCCTGACCTGAAACGTCAGCTTTCCTGCTCCTCTGATGCTGCTTAGCCTGCTGTGTTCCTCCAGCTCCACGCTGTCTTATCTCTGACTGCAGCATCGGCAGTTCTTACTATCTCTATGAAGTATCTGGTTTTTTTTATTTTCAATTAGCAGCCCATTTAACCTGTCATTTGAATCTCATTAATGCCTTGTGCATCCATGTCGAAATGCCTATATCAACCCCACCTATACTTTTACTACTTTTTTACAATTTTTTATGTCCACAGAACACTTCTGGGTTCCTTTTCTTCCTTGCTGCCAGCCTCTTCTCATTCATTCTCTTTGCATCTTATTTCACTTTTTCACCTCTCAACCTCATTCAGCATGAGTTTCACTTGTCCCATCAGCTGCCATCTGTCAGAAGCACCCTCTTCCTGCTTTATCATACCCTCTATTTCTTTGAACAGTTTGAGAATTCGGGCGATCTGTCCTGTCATTTCCCCCCCACGGGAATGTACTTGTATCCAAAAAAATTTTCCTCTTTAAAGGCATCATTCTGCAATAGTATCAGAGATAATGGGAACTGCAGATGCTGGAGATTCCAAGATAATAAAATGTGAGGCTGGATGAACACAGCAGGCCAAGCAGCATCTCAGGAGCACAAAAGCTGACGTTTCGGGCCGAGACCCTTCATCAGAGAGGGGGATGGGGGGAGGGAACTGGAATAAATAGGGAGAGAGGGGGAGGCGGACCGAAGATGGAGAGTAAAGAAGATAGGTGGAGAGAGTGTAGGTGGGGAGGTAGGGAGGGGATATGTCAGTCCAGGGAAGACGGACAAGTCAAGGAGGTGGGATGAGGTTAGTAGGTAGCTGGGGGTGCGGCTTGGGGTGGGAGGAAGGGATGGGTGAGAGGAAGAACCGGTTAGGGAGGCAGAGACAGGTTGGACTGGTTTTGGGATGCAGTGGGTGGGGGGGAAGAGCTGGGCTGGTTGTGTGGTGCAGTGGGGGGAGGGGATGAACTGGGCTGGTTTAGGGATGCAGTAGGGGAAGGGGAGATTTTGAAACTGGTGAAGTCCACATTGATACCATATGGCTGCAGGGTTCCCAGGCAGAATATGAGTTGCTGTTCCTGCAACCTTCGGGTGGCATCATTGTGGCAGTGCAGGAGGCCCATGATGGACATGCCATCAAGAGAATGGGAGGGGAGTGGAAATGGTTTGCGACTGGGAGGTGCAGTTGTTTGTTGCGAACTGAGCGGAGGTGTTCTGCAAAGCGGTCCCCAAGCCTCCGCTTGGTTTCCCCAATGTAGAGGAAGCCACACCGGGTACAGTGGATGCAGTATACCACATTGGCAGATGTGCAGGTGAACCTCTGCTTAATGTGGAATGTCATCTTGGGGCCTGGGATGGGGGTGAGGGAGGAGGTGTGGGGACAAGTGTAGCATTTCCTGCGGTTGCAGGGGAAGGTGCCGGGTGTGGTGGGGTTGGAGGGCAGTGTGGAGCGAACAAGGGAGTCACGGAGAGAGTGGTCTCTCCGGAAAGCAGACAGGGGAGGGGATGGAAAAATGTCTTGGGTGGTGGGGTCGGATTGTAAATGGCCGAAGTGTCGGAGGATAATGCGTTGTATCCGGAGGTTGGTAGGGTGGTGTGTGAGAACGAGGGGGATCCTCTTGGGGCGGTTGTGGTGGGGGCGGGGTGTGAGGGATGTGTCGCGGGAAATGCGGGAGACGCGGTCAAGGGCGTTCTCGATCACCGTGGGGGGGGGGAAAGTTGCGGTCCTTAAAGAACTTGGACATCTGGGATGTGCGGGAGTGGAATGTCTTATCGTGGGAGCTGATGCGGCGGAGGCGGAGGAATTGGGAATAGGGGATGGAATTTTTGCAGGAGGTGTATTCTAGGTAGCTGTGGGAGTCGGTGGGCTTGAAATGGACATCAGTTACAAGCTGGTTGCCTGAGATGGAGACTGAGAGGTCCAGGAAGGTGAGGGATGTGCTGGAGATGGCCCAGGTGAACTGAAGGTTGGGGTGGAAGGTGTTGGTGAAGTGGATGAACTGTTCCAGCTCCTCTGGGGAGCAAGAGGCGGCGCCGATACAGTCATCAATGTACCGGAGGAAGAGGTGGGGTTTGGGGCCTGTGTAGGTGCGGAAGAGGGACTGTTCCACATAACCTACAAAGAGGCAGGCATAGCTGGGGCCCATGCGGGTGCCCATGGCCACCCCCTTAGTCTGAAGGAAGTGGGAGGAGTCAAAAGAGAAGTCGTTGAGTGTGAGGACGAGTTCAGCTAGGCGGATGAGAGTGTCGGTGGAGGGGGCCTGGTCGGGCCTGTGGGACAGGAAGAAGCGGAGGGCCTTGAGGCCATCTCCATGCGGAATGCAGGTGTACAGGGACTGGACGTCCATGGTGAATATGAGGTGTTGGGGGCTAGGGAATTGGAAGTCCTGGAGGAGGTGGAGGGCGTGGGTGGTGTCACGGACGTAGGTGGGGAGTTCCTGGACCAAAGGGGAGAAAATGGAGTCCAGATAGGTGGAGATGAGTTCGGTGGAGCAGGAGCAGGCTGAGACGATGGGTCGACCAGGGCAGGCAGGTTTGTGGATTTTGGGAAGGAGACCTCACCCACTTCCAACACAAGTCCTCCTCCTGGACACCACCCCCAGGCCTCCTACCCTCCCTCGACCTCTTCATCTCCAACTGCCGTCGAGACATTAACCGCCTCAACCTCTCCACCCCTCTCACCCACTCCAACCTCTCCCCCGCAGAACGTGCAGCCCTCCGCTCCCTCCGCTCCAACCCCAACCTCACCATCAAACCCGCAGACAAGGGTGGCGCAGTGGTAGTATGGCGCACTGACCTCTACATCGCTGAGGCCAGACACCACCTCCTACCGCCTCCTCGATCATGACCCCACACCCGAGCACCAAACCGTCATCTCCAACACCATTCACGACCTCATCACCTCAGGGGACCTCCCACCCACAGCCTCCAACCTCATTGTTCCCCAACCCCGTTTCTATCTCCTTCCCAAAATCCACAAACCTGCCTGCCCTGGTGGACCCATCGTCTCAGCCTGCTCCTGCCCCACCGAACTCATCTCCACCTATCTGGACTCCATTTTCTCCCCTTTGGTCCAGGAACTCCCCACCTACGTCCGTGACACCACCCACGCCCTCCAGGACTTCCAATTCCCTGGCCCCCAACACCTCATATTCACCATGGACTTCCAGTCCCTGTACACCTGCATTCCGCTTGGAGATGGCCTCAAGGCCCTCCGCTTCTTCCTGTCCCGCAGGCCCGACCAGGGCCCCTCCACCGACACTCTCATCCGCCTAGCTGAACTCGTCCTCACACTCAACGACTTCTCTTTTGACTCCTCCCACTTCCTACAGACTAAGGGGGTGGCCATGGGCACCCGCATGGGCCCCAGCTATGCCTGCCTCTTTGTAGGTTACGTGGAACAGTCCCTCTTCCGCACCTACACAGGCCCCAAACCTCACCTCTTCCTCCGGTACATTGATGACTGTATTGGCGCCACCTCTTGCTCCCCAGAGGAGCTGGAACAGTTCATCCACTTCACCAACACCTTCCACCCCAACCTTCAGTTCACCTGGGCCATCTCCAGCACATCCCTCACCTTCCTGGACCTCTCAGTCTCCATCTCAGGCAACCAGCTTGTAACTGATGTCCATTTCAAGCCCACCGACTCCCACAGCTACCTAGAATACACCTCCTCCCACCCACCCTCCTGCAAAAATTCCATCCCCTATTCCTAATTCCTCCGCCTCCGCCGCATCTGTTCCCACGATAAGACATTCCACTCCCGCACGTCCCAGATGTCCAAGTTCTTTAAGGACCGCAACTTTCCCCCCACGGTGATCGAGAACGCCCTTGACCGCGTCTCCCGCATTTCCCGCGACACATCCCTCACACCCCGCCCCCACCACAACCGCCCCAAGAGGATCCCCCTCGTTCTCACACACCACCCTACCAACCTCCGGATACAACGCATTATCCTCCGACACTTCGGCCATTTACAATCCGACCCCACCACCCAAGACATTTTTCCATCCCCTCCCCTGTCTGCTTTCCGGAGAGACCACTCTCTCCGTGACTCCCTTGTTCGCTCCACACTGCCCTCCAACCCCACCACACCCGGCACCTTCCCCTGCAACCGCAGGAAATGCTACACTTGTCCCCACACCTCCTCCCTCACCCCCATCCCAGGCCCCAAGATGACATTCCACATTAAGCAGAGGTTCACCTGCACATCTGCCAATGTGGCATACTGCATCCACTGTACCCGGTGCGGCTTCCTCTACATTGGGGAAACCAAGCGGAGGCTTGGGGACCGCTTTGCAGCACACCTCCGCTCAGTTCGCAACAAACAACTGCACCTCCCAGTCGCAAACCATTTCCACTCCCCCTCCCATTCTCTTGATGACATGTCCATCATGGGCCTCCTGCACTGCCACAATGATGCCACCCGAAGGTTGCAGGAACAGCAACTCATATTCTGCCTGGGAACCCTGCAGCCATATGGTATCAATGTGGACTTCACCAGTTTCAAAATCTCCCCTTCCCCTACTGCATCCCTAAACCAGCCCAGTTCATCCCCTCCCCCCACTGCACCACACAACCAGCCCAGCTCTTCCCCCCCACCCACTGCATCCCAAAACCAGTCCAACCTGTCTCTGCCTCCCTAACCGGTTCTTCCTCTCACCCATCCCTTCCTCCCACCCCAAGCCGCACCCCCAGCTACCTACTAACCTCATCCCACCTCCTTGACCTGTCCGTCTTCCCTGGACTGACCTATCCCCTCCCTACCTCCCCACTTACACTCTCTCCACCTCTCTTCTTTACTCTCCATCTTCGGTCCGCCTCCCCCTCTCTCCCTATTTATTCCAGTTCCCTCCCCCCATCCCCCTCTCTGATGAATGGTCTAGGCCCGAAACGTCAGCTTTTGTGCTCCTGAGATGCTGCTTGGCCTGCT
Source organism: Stegostoma tigrinum (assembly GCF_030684315.1). Classification (NCBI taxonomy): domain Eukaryota; kingdom Metazoa; phylum Chordata; class Chondrichthyes; order Orectolobiformes; family Stegostomatidae; genus Stegostoma; species Stegostoma tigrinum. Next base: position 154,905,768 of record NC_081354.1, read on the forward strand.
GTGTTCATCCAGCCTCACATTTTATTATTCTGCAATAGTTTTGACTGCCAAATTTGATTTCTGTTGACTTGGGCCGTGATTGTTTTCACCTCGCTGATATTGGCCACCTGTGCTTAAGGTGTTTTTGCCCTATGTTATTCCCTTCCTTTTCCATAGCTAACCTAAACCACTGATACCATCATTAATTGCTCCAAAATATTCTTCTACTGCCACTTGATCCACCTCATTCTCCAGGAGGGGAACCAACACGGTCCCTTTCTTTTGGCTCATAAATATACAGATTAAAGAAATTGTCCTGAACACACTTCAGGCTCTTCCCTTTCTGCCCTTTACACTACTGTATCCCAGTCTGTGTTAGGATCATTAAATAAACAAAAAGAGAAAATGCTAGATAAACTCAACAGGTTTGGAAGCCTTTGTGGAGAGAGAACAGCATTAAAAACTTGAGTCCAGTGACCCTTCATAGCAGGTCCGCAATTCCCATGTTTCTTTTGTTTTTGATTATAAAGGGCCTACGTATGTCTTCACTGATCTTTGTGTCTTCATATGCATTCAGGAATTTTTGATCACTTTTAATGTTCCCTGCAAGCTTACTGTCATACTGTACTTTCCCTTTCTAATTCAATCCCTTTGTCCTCCTTTGCTGAATTCTAAACTGCTCTTAATCTTCAGGTCTGTTGTTTATTTTCTGGCCAATTTTTATGCCTCTTGTATCTAATACTATCTCAAATTAAAATCCCCCACAATTACAGAGATTTCTTTTCTTACATGCGCCTCTAATTTCCTGTTTAATGCCATTCCCAATATCACCCCTACATGTTGGGCTGTATATACAACTCCCACAAATGATTTTTGCCCCTTGGTGTTCCTTAACTCTGCTATATCCATGGCAATGTCCCCAGGTACAGCTGCAGCTCCAGCTCCAAAGCCTAGGCTTCCAGGAGCTGCAGCTATAGATGCTTCCTGCACACGTGCTGGCCCAAGCTCTGGAAATGTTCCAGGCGTCCCACTTGGAGCAGAGGAGTACACACCAAAGCTTTGAACTCCGCAGGCATGACTTACTCTTTAAAACTTTTTGGAAGTTGCTTAATATCAAATAATATCGTTTTCTCTCAGACCCTTATTCCCTGTTTTTTTTATGCGCTACAAATTATAAACATCAAAAAACAGCAAAAAGCACCTCTTCCACTCTGCAGCAAATTCTCACTCTGCTGTAAATTCTCAAAAACACTCACTCTGGTGTGTCTCACTCAGGATGTGCTGTCTCCCAACTGCTTGTGCAAAGCTTACTTATCTTTATATCCTTCCTATTAGATGGTGATCTTTGGAATGTACCCTGTTCTGTTGCCCTACTTCCATTTTCTTTCTTAATCTTTCTGAATAGATACTCTGTCTTTGTCTTTGACCACACAGTGATGAACATTCTCTCTCCAGTACTGCAGAATTCACCTTAGGCGATATTGCCACCCCGCTTTCTTTCATTTTTTTCCTTCCTGATTCTTGGACACCACCTATCCAGGGGCTTTTAGTATCGAGTCCTACCATTTTTTTAAGCCATGCCTTCGCTACCATCACATCATTATTTCCATGTAGTTGTGTCCACCTGCAGCTGGCGATTCTTGTATGCCATTTTATATAAACGCACTACAATCTGTACTTAGACAATAGACATTAGGTGCAGGAGTCGGCCATTCGGCCCTTTGAGCCAGCACCACCATTCATTATGATCATGGCTGATCATCCACAATAATACTTAGGTCTTATTGCATTGTAGCTAACTCGGAGTACAGACTACAGGATCACGAAAAGAGCAACACGTCATTCTGAACTTTTGGATAATGGGACAAAAAGATATTGCCATAATCTTCTCTTTCTTCCATCATTACAGATCCTAAGATATAAACTTGTAGTCATAACAGATTTGGTCACTGATTCAGTACCGTCTGAAGAATGAATACAGCACTCAGATGAGGCAGTAAAATTATGAAATGGTTCTAGCCTGGCCACTCACTCAATAAGACCAAACAGATTATCCTAACAATTTGTTTTCTTTTTATTTACAGTCAAGTCTCCTTGGGCCTGACATAGGTGTAGGCAGTCCAGGTGCTGTATCACCTACGAGCACCAAGCCTGGCTCACAGTATTATCCATATTCCAGCAATAATTCCCGTCGGCGACCAATGCATGACTCCTCAATGGGTGAGTGCTGTTCTACCTTTAACTTGCATTATTGAACTCGCCACTTTAATCTTATTAAAAGCTTCTGTCAGCCTTTTTGCAATCTTTAAAACACTCCCGTGAACTAATATCCCAATGAAAACTATTTTGGTTTTACTTTTGCTGAGTGTTATAAATTATCATTTGAGAAAATGACAGTTCTTAGAAGGTGAAGTGTGAGACACAAATGAATTATTACAGGAATGAAAAATCAAAATTGCATTTAAGTTTTGAAACGAAGGATTCAGTGTAAAAAATGCATTTTACCTACTGGCTTCTGCACTTTATCCAATGGGTTCTGCAGCCTTAAATCAATGAATTTCAGGCATTTGCTAGCGTTTCTTTTATCAAATATTGCTGCAAAATTACTGATGGAAAATGTGATGAGATATTTCTCTGTCATGACCATACAATTTGATTGTGTTGATCCACAATTAGTTGGAAGGATTGAAGAGATTATTGTCACTTCTTTGGTTTAAAAAAAATATCAGAATTGACAACAGTTGTCTAAGAATCCTGAGCAGAAAACCTGGACTTCCCACATGCTTCACATTTCATTGAGTCATGTAATAAATAGATGAGTTCTACTAAGGGCCAGAAATGCTAGGGTGTGGATTTTCTGAGAAGTGGCAATTTATCACCGATTGCAACTCTGTCCTTTTTTTAATGAAAGGTGGGAGCTGCACATTTATGAGATGAGATTACATCCAGGGCCCCTTCAGAAATGTGGAGCTGACCTATCACTCGACAATTCTTTAGAGAAAGTTATCGCGACCCCTTCTCATGGCTGTAGCCTTCCAGAATGTAAAGCCTCAGCATGGACAGTTACTGTTAAACAGTAAATACATAAGGTTTAGTGGTCCAGGGATTAGTGTCCTAGCTGTGGGTGCCAGGGGCAGGTTGCCAGAGAGATGGTTGTGAGGTGATAGGGTGCCAACTGGGCAGGATGTCAAGTGGGAGGCAGGTTGGGTGTCAAGTGGATATGGTGCCAGATGGCAATATGAGTCATGAGGTGTTTAGGGTAAGCCCAGATGAGTGGAAGGAATTGCATCCAGAGTAGTGTGGACCACAGGTGCTGGGTTTGAGTGTTGGGGCAAGGTGTCAGATCTGGTGGTGGGGTAAGGGAGTTCGGGGCGGAAGGAGGCAAGGGTGTCGAAGCAGGTTGCGGATTGGGCGCAGGATGTTGGGTTAGGGTCAGAGGGAGTGCAAGTGGTGTAGAAGAGGAGTAGTTGTCAGTAAGTGGGGTAAATACAGGATCAGTTTAATCAATAACTCAGGAGTTGGACTGTGTGTTTAGTAGTCTAACTTTTCCTGAGTAGCTTTTTCCTTAATTAAAACCCTATCGATTCTCTGGTTTAAATGAAGGTTAACAGAGGGTGCCAAGTGGAGGTGAATTGACCAGTGGAATATTCATTTTCCCAGGCAATTCTTGGGGAGCCTGCTACAATGGATTCCACAGCATCCCAAATGCAACTCCCTTCTGTGTTGGAATATAATCTGTCTGACCCATCAGAAAATTCAACCATTGGTACATAACTATTTAGTGTTGTGGCAGAGTATCAGTAACACACAATAATGGTACATGATTTTTTTTGCATTAGATCCTTGGAGCTTTGAAAACACCCAAATATGATTTTCTAAACATGGGACATATCTGAAGTGTTTGAGTTTTTTGAATTGTTAAATTGTAATTTGTCTTAATACAACCCAAATATAAAAACTGCATCATACAAAATTAGTTTCGCTTGAGTATGAATTTTCCCTTGCATAACCCTTGCCATACTGGTACGAACATGTTTATTTAGATTAATGATGCATTAAGTATTTTGTCTATTTGGAATTGGTAGGCTGGATTTTCCAAGAAGTGGCAAGCAGGTTACAATTCCTGCTCCCACTTTTCACTGTGAAGACTCCATTCTGTTTTTCTGATGGGATTTTCTAATTGTGACTCCTTCAGAAATGCAGGGCTTTCCTGAAATTTAGCAGGTCCTTTGTCGTGTAGGATGTTTGAGGAAATTGAACCGTGCACCTTCGTCATGGTTCGTAGTTAGTGTATTCTGTCTCCAATTTAAATAGATACTTCCAGAAGATCCCAATGCAGGGCAATTGCTCATCATTACCTTAAACTTCTTGATTAATTCCCTCAGAGGCAGCTTTAACAGGAGCACTGCAGGGGTCCAAATGTGCAGCTTCCAACTTAACTGCAGAAATGATTGTGTGGCTATTGGCAAATCTGGGCAGTTATTTCTATTGTGAAAGCCACTCATAATCATGATGATCATAAATAGTCGCAAAACATTTTGGGACATTTGTAAGGTAAAATAGCCGGTTATCCTCTGGAGTCTGAGAAATCCTGTCAGTCTCTCTTGGAATTTTATATGGACAATTAAGATCAAAGACTCTTCTCAGGAGAGATGATGGTAACAGAAGGGGAGAAGAGAGATGGAAGCAGTGGGGGAGGATTTGAAAATAATGTAAGGAGGAATGGGTAAAGAAGGAGAAGAAAGAAAAGTTGGGGAGCAACGAGAGATGATGGGACCTGAGTGGATGCATCTATTTTAGTGGAGTGAAGGCAACTGGGTGGATAGTGGATTTGTTCCTTTGTTGGGGTGATGGGTAAGGAGGGGTCTTGTGTATTGATTTGTAGCTCAGTGAAGGTTCTTTCTGCTCCAGTAGATTCTGGGAGTGTGAGAAATATGGTTATATGGCTTCTCAGGGATTGGAGATATCTTCATAGTTATCTTTGCCTAGCCAATTTGGTACTTTCAATTGTGTGTCTGCTTCCTAGAGCTAACGATGGAGGAGGCCTCTAGAGAACATTTATAATTGGTGTGAGGTTTATTATTTTACAAACAATTCAGGGAATGGATGCCTTCTGCTGAAAATACTCTCCCAACATCCCATCTTGTTCTTCTGACATACAAATGGTTTAATCAACATCAAACTTACGTAATGTAAAAGATAGCATGCATTTTTAGTTAGTTAAAAAATGTTCACATGCGCTGCTACAAAGTTAGCAGGAATCTCCCAAAGGCTGATTACTGAAAATATCTAAAAACTAATATATAAGGAACAAGTTAGGTAATCTTGAAATTTACACAAAAATGTGATTTGTCATACTTTAATTGGCCTTTCTATCAACTATTTCCTTAATTTACTTATGGCGTGTGTTTGGATTTCAAGAGCTGTTTACTCCCAGTCTTTATAAACATTTTGTAAAAAATCCACTTACTATTCGGTTGCTTTGTCCTGTCAACGTGTTTAGCTCCTTACGAATGGCGTTAGACCTCGAAGATGTTGAATTTCAAGAAGTAATTAGAATTCTAACACTCTTCGTATTAGCTTGAGATTCAGTCTTGTATTTTGTGATGTTATCCTGAGTCACCAATGGTTTTTAGAAGGATTATTTGCAGCATTACCTTTCGAAGAGGAAAAATAAACAAGTGAAGTTAAAGCAAATAACTTTTAGTCACAAAATAGATTGTGAATAATTGTTTTCATATTTTTATCCAATGGCATCCCTTTGTTGAAGGTGATGTGACCAGAAAGAAAAGATGTAAAGAAAGTGACAGAATTCAAGCCATGTGCATCACTTGTGCATTATGATAATATCCCATCTGTGAAACAGCCAAATTTAGAGCACAATACAAAATTCAAATGTATCACAAAAAGCCCCATTCTAAACCTGCAGTATGCTCCTTACAAACATTTGAACATAAATTGGGACCATGAAGAGGCCATTCAACCCCTCGAGCCTGCTGCTCCATTGAAAAAGATCAAGACTGACCTGTTTGGTTTCAAATTCCACGTTTCCATCTGGTTGATAAACATAGCTTCTTATTAGACAAAGGAATCAATCTGTGCCTTAAAAAAAACATTAACTGACAGGGCCTTCATTACCTTCTGAGGCAGAGAATTCCAAAACCCCACAACCCTCAGAAAAAGTAAAATCTGCTCATCTTTCTCCTACAAGGATGAGTCCTTATGTTTTTTTTTTAAAAAGCACCTCTTGTTCTGGACTGACCTACAAGACGAAAAGTCCTCTTCATGTCCATCTTGTCAAGACCATTCAGGATCTTCAGAGTCAATTCCCGGAATGGCGGGACTATCATATGTTGAAAGATTGGAGCGACTGGGCTTGTATACACTTGAGTTTAGAAGGATGAGAGGGGATCTGATTGAGACGTACAAGATAATTAAAGAATTGGACATTCTGGAGGCAGGAAGCATGTTTCCGTTGATGGGGGAGTCCAGAACCAGAGGACACCGCTTAAAAATAAGGGGTAGGCCATTTAGAACAGAGTTGAGGAAAAACTTCTTCACCCAGAGAGTGGTGCATATATGGAATGCTGTGCCCCAGAAGGCAGTGGAGGCCAACTCTCTGGATACTTTCAAGAAGGAGATAGATAGAGCTCTTAAAGATAGTGGAATCAAGGTTTATGGGGATAAGGCAGGAACAGGATACTGATTGTGGATGATCAGCCATGATCATAATGAATGGTAGTGCTGGCTCGAAGGGCTGAATGGCCTACTCCTGCACCTGTTGTCTATTGTCTATTATCTTACACACTTCACTCAAATCACTCCTCACTTGTAGAATCATAGAATTCCAACAGTGCGGAAGCAGGCCATTTAGCCCAGTGAGTCTACGCCAATCCTCTGAATATCTTCCCACCCAGGCCGAACCTCATACTGTAGCCCTGTAACCCTGCCTTTCCCATGGCTAATCCATCTAGCCTGCATGTCTTTAGACTGTGGGGCCGATAGGAACCAGAGCACCCAAACGCAGGGAAAATGTGTAAACTCCACTCACACTTGTGCCTAAGGGTGGAATTGAACCCAGGTCCCGGGCACCGTGAGGCAGCAGTGCCAACAACTGAGCCACCATATCACCCTGCTGCATGCTCCATACAAACATTTGAATATAGGTTGGGAGCAAACAGGCTTGCACTCTTCTAAACTCCAATGGAAACAAGCCCAGTCTGTAAAACCTTCCCTCATAAATCAAACTACCTATTCCAGGTATTAATCTAGTAAACCGAGCAGATGACCTTCAGAAAAAGTGGAACATTTTTAATGTCCCCTGAAGAGATTAAATGGGAGAGAAAATACCCACACGGGACAGTGTATTAGCATATGGAACATGTGGAAGAGCCCCATTTCGAACAATGGACATGCTGCCCTTGGAGGGGCTCCAGAGGACTTTTACAAGAATGATCATAGGGATAACAGTCTTGTTGTATGACAAACAGTTGAGAACTCTAGGTCTGTGCTCAATTGAGTTTGGAAGATTGGGGAGGGTGTGATCTGATTGAAACTTACAGAATACTGAGAAGCCTGGTTCGAGTGGACATGGAGAAGATGTTTCCATTGGCAGGAAAGATGAGGACCCAAGGGCACAACCTCATAGTGAAGGAGTAGCCCTAAAGAACTGAGCTGAGGAAGATTCTCTTCAGCCAGTGGGTTGTTAATCTATGGAACTCATTCTCTCAAAGACTGTGGAAGCCAATTTATTGAGTATATTTAACATAGAAGTAGATATGTTGTTAAGATAAATTGATAAGGGGAGAAAAGGTTATAGAGAGAAGGCTGAAGAACCGGTTTGAGAAACAAATTAACCGAGACTGGCCTAATTCTGCTCCTATATCTGATGGTCCTATGCAGGTTTGTTTGCTGAATAATCTCACGCCATTTGTTTTCACCTTCAGTGCATTGAAACATTATCACAGGCCTTAAGAACAAGTGTTAAGCAGTTTAACACTGGAATCCAAACTTTGAGTTGACTTCACTTCTCAGCTGATAATCCTTTTCTTTAAGTATGTAATGAGGAAACGTTGAGAATAATCCAGATTGTAAGATTATGAACCACGACAATAATTGCAAGTTTGTTTTAGTGGAAATAGCATACAATTATGTTTATATCAATTTTACTATACATCTGTGTATGAATGTGTCATTTATGTTATTATTTACTTGATAATAACACTGATAAAATCTAAAACCTGTACTTGTATAAGAAATGAAAACTAACCATTAAACTAACATGCCCAACCCCTTTACTTATGCATGTCAATGTCAAATATTTAGAAAAAGACTGGTGGTCTTACAACTAAAACACTTTGAAATTAGACCACAATATAAGACTGTAAAGCCCCTGTTGTCAAAAACTTAGGAAAATGATCATCAGCTGACAATGACCAGTGAAGTTGATACTGACATGAATTACAGCAGTGCCTGTGAGGAGTGGCCACCTGTGAAGTGCAAGCACGTGTTCTCAGTTCCATCTGTGATTTACAGTTTTAATGAACCTGCCCTCTGAGATTATTTCACATTATAACAGCAACATAAAAAGTGATGATATAGGGGTTGAGTGTTTTCAGATGCGATTTTAATTGACAGCCATGTGGAGGGGACCACCTGTGAATAAAGACGACTTTTTCTGGTAACCACGGGTGGTCACTTTGACAGGTTTAGCCGCAGGTCCCATTATTCATTGGTGAATATGAGATGCAAGTTGTCAAAAATTATCAGGTGTTCCTATGGAGTTGCTGCTGATGTAAATACCTGGAACAGTGAATGTGTGGTGCTTAGCTAGATAGCACTATTTAACACGACAGATCTTTTCTTTTTAGTGAAATTTGCCTTGACTTTTAAGTTTCCCCTTCTATGTTCAAATTTCATCTAATATGACCAGCATTCTTTGATTATTTTGAAGCATTTCTCTTACTTTTCAGCTGACTTTCTTTGCATACCATCCTTTCTGTTCAAATGTAAACTTGGAAAAGTAGCTTTAGAATTGGAAGATTGCATTACAGTTACGTCTGTCTGCAAATAATGCTTTCCTGTCACTTGCATGCTGCCATCTCGTGGATGGCTCTCTGAAAAGGTCATGTACAAAGGAAGCTAATGGGTGCTAGCTCTCACTGATTGTTCCTTTGGTGGCTTAGTTGCTAATAGTACTGCCTGGAATGGTACTAAGTTATAGAAACTCAAGAGTTTAATCCACAATCTTTTATTTTAGCTGGCCCCAGCAAAATGAATTTCATAGTTAACTTCAACAGCCCAAGACTGAAAAGGGGAATAATCAACCAGACTTCCCAGTCTGAGTTAAAAGCCGAAAATGCCGGAAAAACTCAGCAGGTCTGGCAATAACAGTGGAAAGAGAATTAATATATCATGTCCAATATGACTTCAGAACTTCCATTTCTGAGTGATGTCTTACTCAGGAATTATGGGAATGTAGATGTACGATGATAATGTGGTTTGATGCAACTATGAAAGATCTACACTGTAATGATTTCATGAGGCTCATTTTGGTCAGGTACGTTTTTATGAAATAACCATTTGGATGAGGCGCATATATATATTTCATATATCTCTATCCACCTATATATTCCAAAGCTTTGCACTCACCTGTGTTAAGACTGCCATTCCAGTGATGTAATGGGAGGTAAAATGGGTAAGTAGATTTGACAAGCAGCCCTGATTGAGAGATGTTTACTAACATGTTAACTTACTGATTTACAGAGATTCCACCGAAAAAAGTTAGGAAGGTTCCTCCAGGCTTACCATCTTCAGTAAGTTCCATTGTTCAATTATCGTGCTACTGTGTGTCAAAGTATTGATGAGAGTATTTTGAAGTTTCATGCTTTATATGGACAATCAGAGCAAAAGCCTTGCTGGAGCAGTAAAGATATATTCTAGTTCTTGGAAATCAGCTTGCATAAAAGTAGCTTCAGTCTTTTGTTTTTGAGTAGCATCATGTGACCTTTGAAGAACAAGAGAAGATATTATTTATCATTTTAAAACAACTATTAACCATGATAATAGGTGAGCAGACCAGTTTGGGATTTATATAATTGTTGTAAGTTCATTTTTTCTGTATTTAAAACGTGGCAAGATTAATTTACTCCTTGGGTAAAAGCTATTAATGTCTATATTGCAGAGTCTATATTAAAGCTGAATATCAGTCCATGATTTACTCTCATTTCTCAATAAATCAAATTGTTTTGATGAGGCATCACTTATTTTGCATTTTTCTCCTTTTTCAAACTTCCATTCTTTAGATCATTACACTGTGTTTTCTACTTATTATCTATGAGAAGACAGATAAGGTAGACCTGTTGAAGTACAATTCGAACTAGCAGTTGCCTATCAGTACGCTCCTTTAATGGCCACCCATTTGTGAGTCTTGGTGGCAAGTGTTGGAATATCACAGCCAAGGCTGATGTCTCATCCTGACTTTGGCAAGCATACGTTTTCCAGCAAGTATCGCTGCATGCATGTCAGCAGAAAGAAGGCTGGCGTATATATGTTTCCTCTTTAGTTGAAATTCAATTGGAGTCGAGACCAAAGCATAACAATCTATTGGCATCCTTACCTGATCTGCTAACTTGCCAAAAATCAAATTTGAATGTCACAAATTCTGATTTTTAACGTTCATTTGCTCTGTCACTTTTACCAACTTAGCCATTAGAAAATTGTTTCAAGAATTTTGTCTTCATCTCTGTTGAGGGAGTGGAGCCAGTTATCCTTGTTAAAACAAGGAACAATATGGTGATTTATTTCTCAACACAGTGGGATGATTTATATCACATTGTGTCTGACAAATACTTTCGTGTTGAGTTAAGCCAATATTTTTAATTCACCTACTTCACTGTTAAAACTGCATGGACAAGAACGCTATCGTATTTTTTTTAACCCAATGAAGGTTACATTTAAGCTTGTTTCATTTTTCAACATTTTAATAGTATGTTAAAAATGGGGACAACTCCACTTTGGCACTGTGCTCAGAGGAAAGTGTTCATTTGGCATTTATTAAATCTGCAAAGATACTATCAAAATCTTTCAAATAGTAAAAGTTTATACAATTTAAAAAAAAACTCTGGATTTCATAAAGAACAGTAAACGGATTTGCAGTGTTTTAGAAAGAGTAGTGGTAAACAGTGGTTGACCGTAATACAGATGCTCTTCTGGTGCAGTAAAAGCTTCCAAAAAATGAATTACAACCATTCATAACAAGTCGTTCCACCCGATATCTTTACAGACTCTTGAAGCATTAATTGACAGTACGTGACTTTTGGCTGTTTGGCATATTGTAGTTTGGTCGCCGTCTTATACTGTGACCCATCGAAAAGCTATCATGACCATGAGATCACTTTTTCTTTCACACTTCATGAAGTCCGGCTATCCAACTGGGATAAGTGGCAAAGGCACTTTTTGTAGAATTCTGTCCTGTTTGTGCCTACGTTTATGGCCTCCAGTGACATGTGTCCAAGTAGTAAATCTTTGACATTGATTACATACGCTCAGAAGAGAGGAAATGCTTCTCTTGGGTTCAGTATCACTTTTCAGCCTCTGGAGTTGAGAGGTTTTTTTCGTCACATTTGTACAATTTAGATTGTTAATATGTCGTAAGATTTTTGAAGATCCTAGTTGAGTAAGTGATTGACATGATATTAATCCACTACAATTTGATGTGACGTGGTATGGCAGCTCGCGGGACCCGTGTGAGTTAGACAGGCCCTTGTGCTTTTTTAATTTTGTTCAACATTTTAATTTTGGTTGCAAGGAAAGTTACTGAAAGTGGAAGTTGATGTCATCACATTTGGGCCAAATTGGCAACAGAGAGCGAAGCCCAGTACAAATGCAGTGCATCTCCTGTTATGAAGCAGACTAAACCTTCTCAAAATAATTTAAGAAGGTAGCCTAGACCCAAACTTTTTCTTATTGTAAAAGCAAATGTAAAGTGCTGTATTCCAGATGCCATGTGAATGGTCAAACCACTTGGCATTAAGCAAAACACAATTTATTCGAACATAATAGTTAAAATACAATAACTTGACTCCATTGAAAAACTTAACAAAATAATAGACACAGTAACTATAACTAATTAACTATTCCAATACAGTAATACAAAGAAAATTACAGCACAGGAACAGGCTCTTCGCCCCTCCAAGCTTGCGCCGATCAAGATCCTCTGTCTAACCTGTCATCTATTTTCTAAGATAATAAAGTGTGAAGCTGGATGAACACAGCAGGCCAAGCAACATCTCAGGAGCACAAAAGCTGATGTTTTGGATCTATCTTCTAAGGGTCTGTGTCCATTTGCTCCCTGCCCATCCATGTACCTGTCCAGATATGTCTTAAAAGACGCTAACGTGTCTGTGTCTACCACCTCTGCTGGCAATGCGTTCCAGGCACCCACCACCCTCTGTGTAAAGAACTTTCCACGCACATCTCCCCTAAACTTTCCTCCTCTCACTTTGAACTCATGACCCCTAGTAATTGAGTCCCCCACTCTGGGGGAAAAAGCTTCTTGCTATCCACCCTGTTTATACCCCTCATGATTTTGTAGACCTCAATCAGGTCCCCCCTAAATCTCTGTCTTTCTAATGAAAATAATCCTAATCTACTCAATCTCTCTTCATAGTTAGCACCCTCCATACCAGGCAACATCCTGGTGAACCTCCTCTGCACCCTCTCCAAAGCATCCACATCCTTTAGGTAATGTGGCGACCAGAACTGTACACAGTACTCCCATTATCATATCCCATATCCCATGAACATATACCTTGGCAAAAAAGCATAGTCAAAAACAGATTGTCTCACATGCAATCCTGCAGCCGGGGAAGAGAAAAAATATCAAGTGAAAACTCGAGCAGCTCCTAACTCTGTTGAGATTCTAACAGTAACTGCTGCTGAATCCCAAAGCTAAAAAATTAAAAACCAGATATTCTGGTCTGTGAGAGCTGACCACCTGCATCGAGGCTGCTTCTATTGTTCCAACATTTAAAAAAAACTTGAAAGCCTCCCAAGCTGTTGAGTTTATTTTATGGACCTTCACTAGCCAGCTCCGAACCTCTGCATTAAAACCTCTCTTCAAAAAAAAGGACAAAATACCCTTCTTAGAGCCATAGCATCATAACATTCCTAAACCAGTTAGATTGTAGGAGTGCGAAAATGATTCTTCAAAGGCTAAGAAGGCAGTGGGTGAATTTATCGTAAAATCACATCTAGACAGAACAATAAAGAGAGAGAAGAAAATATTGGAATAAGAAAGAGAGGAAAAAGAAGATACTGGCAATGTCTTTTTTAAAAGTTAAAATTACCAATGAAAATACTTCAGTCTTATAAGTGTTATTATCTCGTAGGCGAGAATTTAATTGGCTAGGACAAACACTTACTTTTTAGAATAGTTTTTAGTCCGAAATAAACAAGACCTAATGTTCCTGTATCAAGTTAATATTGTTCTTATTGTGCAGCTTCTCCAGCTCTGCACCTGCACAGGTAAAACTAATTGTGAGATGGCATATTTTGAAGCTATTAGTAAAGCAACACAAAACAGTCAGAAGCTTTCAGCTGTTTGAGTTTACATACAAAGGAGCTCATGACTTGAGATTGCTGTACCATTAAAAAGAAAACAACTGTTGGTATCATTCTTTCTTCGACTTAGAGACTTTTCTACATCTTGGTACAGATAAGCAGACAAAGCATGTGTTGAAATCTGGTTCCGTACCTCTTTACCTAGAAATGGTCACTAGCCCATCACGAGACTATTGGCGGAGGAACATCACTCCATATTAAGCATGTCTAACTCCTTTGCTTTTAATGGCCGACCACATGCCTTTTTAGAAACATCATTTCAGGATCTGACAGAAGGTAAAATTGAACCTGGAACTTGAGGTGGAAGCTACCTCGGCATCACGAGTTCTGTGCTTGTGTCATTAAACTTACTGTTATTTTTCTCGGCAAATTATGGTCCAAATCCAGGTGCATTTCCATCAATCACAGTAAATCCAAATTCGCTGCTAATGAGGAGAAACATTGGGTTAAGCAAATGTTCAAATCCAAACACAACAAAGAAACAAAACTAATCCTTCACCCGGTTTAAATTGCCCTACTTGGCTGTATTGATCAATGCCATGAAAGGAAACAGGTCAGGCTGGTTGGCAATAAAACCTGTGGTGTAGAATATCATTGACTCTCAGTCAGTATACCAACGCACCTGCAAGCTTGTTAGTTTCTGGGAAAAAATGTCAATGCAGGTATTTGGTAGTGATCGATTAATTGCTTAATAACTAATGTCCGCACTCTCAATCACATATTGAATCACCATATTGAACTTCTCTTCCTCGGCCACACATTCAGCTTTCAGTTCATTCTGTGTTTGAGCCTGAAGAAAGAAGAATGCAAGTTTGGAGTCAGAATCTTGCTAACGAGGTCCTTTTACAACAAATGTCTCTGTTTAATTGATGAGTTGCATCTCTCATAACAGTTGAAGTACAAAGCATCACATCAAGTCTTTTTGAATGGCATAGGATATCCCTTCTGTTCAAAGATTTTCAGTGAATTTAATTGAATGAGAGTAATCATATTAAAAGAGAAATTAATTTCGAAGGAGTGAGAGGATGGAGGGAGGGTTGAAAGAGGTTAATCACATGGCATGTCTTGTATTGTATTAAAGTGCAGGAGGCAGCTATTATTTTGTTTGTATCTCACCAACATTTTTCGAATAAGACCCAGGATCCAAGTGAAACTTTGATGAAATCAATGTCCCCCATTTTGCAGTCAGTGGCAGAGGAGTCCTTGACATTTGCCAGGCTGAGAGCCGGCAATAGATTTTTTTGCAGATGTATAAATGACTCTTTACAGGCTATCTGATCTAACAAGTCAGTCAGTACAGGGATCAGTGGCATTTGTGAACAGGAAAATCAACAATATCTCTCCAACCAATTGGATTGATGAATCCTCATTGAGGCGCATAGGCTAATGTGTTAAAAATTGGTTAGATTATCAATTCAATGTAAAACCACATTCAGAACGTAATGATAGACTCAGAAAGAGACAAAAATAAAAAGTTATGGAGCAAGGCAAATCAACAGCAACTTCTGGATTTCCACGTTTAACTACTCACGTGCTCACCCTGGATGATGATGTCCAATTTACTTGACATAATGAGCACTGATAATCACATAGTTATCCCTATTATAAAAACATGGGCCAATGTTTTATTTTAATTTTCAGTGTATTTTAATTTTCATGGACAGGTTGAGTTCTTGACATATTAATCCTTGGAGTAATCTATATTCTCAAACACAGTCCTAACTTGTACTGCTGAATCTTTTGCATTGTCATACAGCATGGAAGCAGACCCTTTGGTCTAACTCATCCATGCTGACCAAGTTTCCCCACACTAAACTGATCCCATTTGCCTGCATTTGGCACATATCCCTCCAAATCTTTCTTGTTCATGTACCTATCCAAATGTCTTATAAATGTGGTAACTCTGTTTGCATCTACCACTTCCACCGGCAGTGAATTCCACATAGGAAAATATTGCCCTTCAGGTCCCTTCTAAACCTTTCTCTTCTCATTTTAAACCAATGGTGTCTAGCTTTGAACTCCCCTATTTAAGGAAAAAACCTTTGCCATTCATCTTATCTATGCCCCTCATGATTTTAAAACACCTCTATAGGTCACCCCTCAACTTCTTACGCTCCAGGCAAAGAAATGCCGGTCTATTTAGCCTCTCCTTATAACTCAACCCTACACTCGCAGTAAGATCCTTTGTAATTCTTTTCTGTACCATTTCCAGTTTAATATCCTTCCTAGGGTGATTTGTCTGCAGCATGACATCCCACATACCACCCTACTCCTCCAAATAAAGCTCAAAATATGATTGATGCATAGATCACGTAGTGTTCATCATAAGAGTTTCTTTTATTTCATATTACAATATACAGTACAACATCCTTTTATTGTCAACAGACAATGAGTTTACTTGACACAAATGCAATCATATAGACTGACTAAGCAATGTTTGTTTTTCATTCAAATGATAATTACAGTTTTAAAAAGAATATTTGGGGTGAAAGATATAGGACAGATGTCAGAGCTAGTTTCTTTACTCAGAGAGTAGTAAGGGAACGGAACGCTTTGCCTGCAACGGTAGTAGATTCGCCAACTTTAGGTACATTTAAGTCGTCATTCGACAAGCATATGGACGTACTTGGAATAGTGTAGGTTAGATGGGCTTGAGATCGGTATGACAGGTCGGCACAACATCGAGGGCCGAAGGGCCTGTACTGTGCTGTAATGTTCTATATTCTATGTTCTATTTACTTATTTATTCCCTTTATAATATGTGTAACAACAAAAGAAAAATCATTCTTCTTTAAGATAAAAACAAGAAGAATTGAAAATATCCAACTGGTCAGCAACAACTGTAGAGAATAACAATTGATGTTTCAGGTTGAGATGACTTTTTAATAGAGCAAATTTTGAAATGTCAGTGTTTCACTGCACAGATGCTGTCTGACCTGTGGAGTTTTTCTAGCATGTATTATTTTTATTTCAGAATTCCACCATCCTCAGTAATTTAACTTTGGTATTTTAAGTTATGTGAAATTGTCAGTAAACACAGATGTTCCAAAGTGTTTCATAAAAGAAGGAAATATGCACCAAATAGAGGTGTGGGATTAACCTAGATAAAAACACATGGCCCAAAAAAAATTAGCAAGTTAGACAAATTGGGAAGATGATTAATTCAGGACACACATTCCAGGGACTATGGTAAAGAAGTTGCAAGCTTTCCATCTCTCACTAGAAGACCACATCATTCCAAATGAAACCACCACCAGTTGTAAAGCAAACATCATTCAGTGATTGAAACATAAACCTGCAACAGGTCATTACAAAAGACCAGGAATATTCAACTCCTCAATTAAGGAGCAGTATTAACTACAGAAGGGCCTCCTTAGCAAGTTTTTGGTACAGATCTTTTCTTCAGGTTCAAACACAGTGAACTAAAAAATGAGCTTTTGGCCAAAGCTGGCATTCAGTATGGGATATATGGCTAAAAGTCTGTGGACATTGGTAACAAGTGGTGAATTGATTAGTTATTAAGTGTCCATTTTAACATTTGGCTGACTTTGGAAGTTCAGCACTGGGCCATTAAGTCACTCTTAAGGCAGTATTTAATTCAAATGAGGTGCTCAGTTAACTTCAGTATCCGTAAACTCTCAAAGTATAATGCAAGAAGGTCAAGTGGAAAAGGAATACAAAAGTATTTAAATCATATCATGCTTCAGAGCAAACGCAGAGTTTCTTTGGATTCATCCATATCTCAGAAAGTAAAACATCCTTCTTCAGAAATGTTGAAATAGTGTTCATCTGTTGTCATCTATGCTGTTTGTGTAGTAAACTCTACTAACAATTGTCAGCATTAACATATGTAACGGCAGAGGAGAGATGTGGGATTTTTCACCTCTTTCTTGACTAACCTTTCCGAGATGCTTTTCTTAGCAGGACTGTAGGCTATTTGGCCCTTTTGAGACTGTTCCATCTCTCAGTATAATCATGGCTGAATCCTTTTCCCCTATCCTTTGATCCTTTTAGTCCCAGTTGAGTCCGAAATCCATATTCTTAGTCTGTGACCTCCTGGTTCTGGACTCCCCCACCAGCGGGAACATCCTTCCTCCATCCATCTTGTCTACTTCTGTTAGAATTTTATTTGTTTCAATGCGATCCCCCCGTCACTCTTCCGAATTCCAGTCAATATAATCCTAAACATTTCAACCTCTCTTCATGTATCAGTCCTGCCATGCAATATTCCAGGCGTGGTCTCACCAAAACCCTGTAAAATTGCAGGAAGATATCCCTGCTCCTGTACTTAATTCCTCTTGCTGTGAAGGCCAACATGCCATCTGCTTTCTTTATTGCGTACTTACCTTCAGTGACTGGTTTCTCTCTCTGAATTTATAACCATTCAAGATAATAATCTGCTTTCCTACCAGAGTGGATAACCTCACATTTATTCACATGATATCGCATCTCTGCTTTGCATTTTCCCACTCACTCGGCTTGTCCAAATCACCCTGGAGCATCACTGCATTCTCGTCATAGCTCACCGTCCCGCCCAGCATCTGCAACTTTGGAAATATTACTTTCAGTTTCCTCATCTAAATCATTAATATATGTTGTGAATGGCTGGTATCCTAGCACTGATTCCTGTGGTACCCCACTAGTCACAGCGTGCTACTCAGAAAAAGACTCATTCGCTCTTCCTTGTTGTTTCCTATTTGGCAACCTGCTATTTTTCCCCTCTAAATCCATCTCAATATACCACTTACAAAACCATTGTTTTAATTTTACACACTAATCACTTATGTGGATTTTGTCAAAAGCCTTTTGGAAGTCCAAATAAACCGCGATCACTGACTCCCCCTTATCAACTCTACCTGTTATATCTTTGAAAAATTCCAGTACATTTGTTAAGTATAACTTCCCTTTCATCAATTCATGCTGACTCTAACTGATCCTGCCACTGCGTTCCAAATCCTCAGCTATTAATTCCGTTATAATGAATTTGAACATTTTCTCCAGGACTGACGTTAAGCTGACTGGTCTATAATTTCCAGTTTTCTCTCTGCTTCTTAAATTGAGGGATTACATTTGCTGCCTTCCAATCCGTAGGAACTGTTCTAGAACCTATAGATTCTTGGCAGATGCCTACCAATACGTTCACTATTTCTTGGGCCACTTCCTTGAATATTTAGATTATCAGACTCTGGAGATTATTGACCCTCAGTCCCATCAATTTTCCCGGCACTATTTCCCTACTTCTCTATTAGTACAGGTTTCCTTCAGTTTCCTGCTATTATTAAATGCTGCGCTGCCTAATGTTTCTGCTGTCTTATTTGTGTCTTCCTGTGTGAACACAAACCCAAAGAATGTATTTTGGTGGTCAGCCCCTGTTTCTGACGGAAAGGGACCTACATTTATCTGCACCTTTCTTTTCTAATTTTCTATTTATAGAAGCATTTACTGTCTTTTTTTGGGCTCCCCCACAAACTTACACTCACTCTCTACTTTCTCTTCCTTAATCAATCCCTTTGTCCTGCTCTGCTGAGTTTTAAGCTGCTGCTGCGCCTCAGGTCTATTGATTTTCCTGGCAAATTTATTTGCTTCTTACTTAGGTTTAGTGCTACGTCCAACTTCCCCTGAGAGGCATCATTTGGTCACCTTTTCCATTTTACTTTTGTACCAGACTGGAATAAACAATTGTTGCAGTTCACCCTTTGTCTCTTTGAATGTTTGCCATTGCTTCTTTCCCATCGTCCCGTAAAATAACATTCCCCAATCTATCATAGCCAATTTGTGCCTCATACTATCATAGCTGCTTTTTGTTTAGATTCAGGCCCTTTGTCTTGGATCAACTACATCACTCCACCTTGATTAAAATTTCTGTCCTATTATGATTGCTCATGTCCAAGGGGCCCTGTGGAAGCAGGTTGCCCAATATTCTTTCCTCCTTACACAATACCAAGTCTACAATGTCCTATTCTCTAGTTGGCCCCTCAGCACATTTATCCAGAAAACAACCCTGTATGCCTTCCAGGAAATCCTCCTGTATGGTATTGTTACGAATCTGATTTACCCAATCAATACGCAGATTGAAGTTACTCATAATGACATTTTTAAATGCTTATTTCTAATTTTCTGTTTAATGTCTTTCCCAACATCAGCCCTCCAGTTTGCAGGTCTGTTATCAACCCCGTTGATGTTTCTTTTGTTCCTTAGTGTTTCTCAGCTCAACTCATACAGTTTCCACATCATCAAAACTAATATCCTGCCTCTCAGATGCATTAAGTTCCTGTTTAACCAGCAATGCCACTTTACCATTTTTTTTTCCTTCTTAAATACTGAATATCCCTGGATATTTACTTCTCATACTGACCATGTCTCTTTAAACCTGACCACCTGTTTTCATCTACTTAGTTCGTACATTGTATTGCCAGTGCTCTGCGCGTTAAGGCACAAAGCTTAAAGGCTTTTTGTTTTCATATTACCCATCCTGATCCTATTATTTTTCACTGTCTCTTTTTGACCCTGGCTCTTGATGCCTCTGCCTATCACTTTCCTTATTCCCCTTTCTTCCTTTCATTCTTGTCCTTGATTTCTCCATCCTCTAACTCCTTGTGTTGGTTTCCATCCCCCGAACAGTTTATTTGAAAGTTTCCCCAAACCACTTGAGCAAATATGTGAATATAAGAGGCAAGATTAGTCAGTTTGCAGACAACGCATACATTGTTAGTGTAGTAGACAGTAAAAAAGATTATCTCAGCGTATGATGGGACCTTGATCAAATGGACTGATGGGCCAAGGAGTGGCACATGGAGTTTAACCTGGATAAATGTGACGTATTGCATTTTGGTAAGGCAAACCAGGGCCGGATTTATATAGTTAATGGTAAGACTGTGGGGAGTGTTACTGAATAAAGAGATCTAGGGATGCAGGTGCATAATTCCTTCAAAGTGGTATCGTAGGTAGATAGGGTGGTGAAGAAGGTGTTTGGCCTGTAGTCATTGGTCATTGCATTAAGACATGAGTTGAGACATCATGAGGCAGCTATACAGGACATTGGTAAGGCCAGTTCTGGAATACTGCATTCAATTTTGGTCCCCTTGCTATTGGAAAGATGTTGTTAAACTTGAAAGGGTTCAGAAAAGATGTACAAGGATGTTTCCTGGATTGGAGGTTATAGGGATAAACTGAATAGGCTGGGGTTAGGGAGTGACCTTATAGAAGTTTATAAAATCGTCAGGGGCATGATAGGGTAAATAACCAAGCTCTTTTTTTCCCAGGAAAGTCCAAAACTAGAGGATATAGGTTCAAGGTGAGAGTGGAAAGATTTAACACGGACCAGAGGATTGACATTGGTGGTGCATATATAGAATGAGCTGCCAGAGGAAGTGGAGGAGGCTGGTACAATTACAACATTTAAAAGGCATTTGGATGGGTACATGAATAGGAAGAATTTAGAGGGAGATGGACCAAGTCCTGGAAAATAGGACCAGATCAGTTTAGGATATCTGTTTGGCATGGGCGAATTGGACCAAAGGGTCTGTTTCCATGTTTTATAATTCTGTAAATCTATGACATTAGACCCAGTTCTGTCCAGATGTAACCCATCCTATTTATACTGGTCCCACCACCCTCAGGAATCTGAAACTCTTATCCCTTGCACTATCTCTTCAGCTGTGTATTCATCTATTGCTGTGAGTTTTATGAACAGATTTGAGATAGGCTTCCTTGTAATTATGAGTTAAAACAAAAGGATAATTGCACCCAGATAGTAACTGCAACAAGCATGTGTGCATACGTGCAAAAAAAATGATTCTAAAGAGGCAGCATCCACTCACCTCACGCGATGAAACTCACTATTATTCCATTTCTTATCACACTCATTGTAGGCTTGGAAATTCCCTTTTGGTTCACTAAAGAAGAATGGACATCAAAGGCATCTGGTAATGAATCTACAGTGGTACTCCGTAGCAGACTTCTGGCCTTTTTGTGCCCTTGCTTGAGAAAGGATGTGCTGCTACTGGACGGAGTGCAGAGGAGATTCTCTAGGTTGATTCTGGAGTTCAGAAGGTTGATTTATGAGGAGAGACTGAGTAAACTGGGATTATATTCTTTTGAATTTAGAAGAATAAGGGGGAATCTTACCAAAACACATCAATTCCCTTCATAATTTTATAAGATAGAAGCAGGATGGATGTTTCCACTGGCAGTGGCACTAGCACTCGGGGGCATAGCCTCAAAATTAGGTGGAGTAGATTTGGGACCGAATTGAGGAAGAACTTTTTCACCCAAAGGGTTGTGAATCTGTGGATTTCCCTGTCCAGTGAAGTAGTTGGAAGCTTTTCCATTGAATGTTTTTAAAGCTAAGATAGACAATTTTTTTGAACAGTACACAAAGTGCTGAGATGGTGGGTAAGTGGAGTTGAGGCCACAAAAAGATCACCCATGGTCTAATTGAATGGTGAAGCAGGATCTTTGGGCCAGATGGCCTGCTCTTGCTCCTGTGTTCTTATGTTCTTCTTGTGTTCTTATGATATGTTTGTACCCTATAGTCAAAAGTATAATCTGCAGTTGCACAAATGTTCCACTTCTCTGTTTGTGTTGACTTTTCTTGAGACTTTTCTTGGTGATTTTCTGGGTGGGATTGTATTCTCTGTGGTGTTGGTCCCAGACTGACTTGCTATGTCCTGTCCTTGGAATAACATTCGCTATCATAACTGCAGTTTGATCACATGACCACAGACTCAGCACATCCTTTGTTCACAAATGATTTGATGGCGAGCCATTGTCTCACAATGGGGAATGAATGAAGTTTCATAATGATAAGGTGGATTTTTCACATTCATCCTTGTTAGATTTGAACTTTGCAGGCACCAAGTATTGTCTCTGTGAATATCCAAACTATTCTGAACTGTAAATTCCACAACACGTGGTCTTATGATTATCCTGATGTCTCTTAAATCTAGATTTGGAGGAACATTTTAATGACTTTCTAGAGGCTTTTTCAGACATGAGTTATTCCTAGCCTGTATAGAAACCATAGAAATCACCTGACTCTCTGGAGCCCATTTTTTTAAAGTAAATTGCCTATGTTCCATGCTGCATTTAAAAGTGAGCTGTTCATCTTCCTGATAATTTTAATGGGCATGACGCATGCTTATTGCCCAGTAATTTAAAAAAAAAGCAAACTAAGTCCTAAAGTTCAAGATAATTTGCATTGTTTTTTAAAATGGTCTATCATGTTTCCCAGATCTTCAAAATCCTAACTAACAGACAAGTTACAAGATCTACATGGCAGCTGTTAATTTGATAATTAGTTGCTGGGCACAACCTTAATAAAAAGCTAGCAGTTGTGTTGTCCAACAAACTATTTCAGTTTTTAGGCTAATAGACCTTTTCACTGAGCCTGGAGAAATCCCATTTGAAAGTGTTTCAGAATATCATATTTGTGCAATCCAGGGTCAAGCTGTTTCTGGTCTAGAATTACTAGCTGAGGAACACTTCACTATATTCAGAATAAAGCTAGAACACTTCAAGGTTAATTTCAAAGGTCTGCCTCAGAGGCGATTGTCTTTATTATCAGCCTAACTGCAAAGTTCTTGTTAAAATTGTTGCAACAGATTGCTTGACTAAGTGCCTGGTATGTTAGATAATGTACCAGAGATAGTAGGAACTGCAGATGCTGGAGAATCTGAGATAACAAGGTATAGAGCTGGATGAACACAGCAGGCCAAGTAACATCAGAGGAGCAGGAAGGCTGACATTTCTAGGCCCAAAATGTCAGCCTGCCTGCTCCTCTGCTGCTTGGCCTGCTGTGTTCACCCAGCTCTACATCTTGTTACATTAGATAATGTAATTGAATTGCATTGCAATGGAGGTTGCTCAGAGGTTGAGACGAAAGCTTTTGTTTTTGGTTTAAGACCGGAAAGGTACACTTGTTTAACAAGAGATGAGGAAGCACCAAAACTGGTCAGAACTTCATCTCACTCCTAAATGCTTTCTAATATTTTTGTTTATGAGAGAAGCCAATTGGCTGCCACCTGACAGAAAAACATTTCTATTTTAACACTGCACTGGTCTAAAAAAATGTATGTTTATTCTTACTGGATGTTGATAAATTTGAGTTCTGCTGATGACATTATTCCCAACTCCATTGTGTAACCCATGCACACGTCGACTTTCACTGAATACAAGCTATCGTGTTAACCATACAAAATGCAACAGGGCAGACCTCTGATGTGCTGAAAGAATACTTCTGCTGTCTTGATCACTCAGGAAAATCTCTATAGTATTCAGTGGTGTAGGTGTCAAGGTTTCTGATGCTTTTCTGCACATTAGACACCCTCATCGTTAGGCAGGCAGTTCTTTCCACCAGATATGTGGAAAGCAACTGAGCAAGAGGAGCTCCTTGGATAACCTAGTTTTGCCTGGGCTGTCCGTGAAGAGTGGATTTGAGTGGAGGAACAATAACTGCAACTCGATTTACCATTTACTTTGTCATTAGAAATCGTGGTATTTACTTAACCAATGTGACATGATTAAAATCACCACATTAAATTTTCTTGGTCAAATTCATTAATGAAATGGAGGCACATTGTACTGGCACATTGTACTAACTTAAACTAATAATTTTTCCAGAATCTTTAGTGACTGTATTCTGTGTTAGTGTTCTATCAGTAGCAACAACTTTGCTAATACAAGCACCTTTCGCTTAGAAAGCCTGACTATAGACTGTACCTTTCAATATTGGTTGACAAGAGGCAACAACAAGGCCATTGACAGGATGTCAGCGATGGGACCACAAATGCTCCGTGGGTCCACTGGTGCTTCCCCTTGCTATTGTTTCAACAATCCAGTAATATGTTGTGGTGGGATGTGTGATGTTGCCAAGCCTCTTTGTACACAGTAATCCGTAAACATGATGACAGCAGGTTGGCCCCATATGACAGCATTTTGCCCTTCCACACATGTTGGGCTGCACTGGAGGTTGCAAAATGATCATCAGACACTGCATCATGTTCGGTTCCACAAGTTGTGAACAGAGTTGGTCACCACTGTTGTGGTAGAGAGGACAGGGTAAATGTGGATTTACTGATTTGGAACAATTATGTGAGGCCATTAAGTATCTTGGAGCTTTGCAACCAGGTCCTCAGAGCTTCACTTCTGACATTGATTTGAGCTTTTTGTTCACACTTATTAGAGGAACTCCCAGCCACCAATCGGTACACAGAATCTCTCCTGCTCTGCACTTCATCCAGCTAGACCTTCATGAGGCTTTCCAAAATCCTTGGAGCCTATTTCATAGAACAGTTTCACTTCATATATGACTCCCAGCAAGTGTTCCAACCAGAATACATCTTCCCTTAACATGGAGTAGGCTAGCTTTTAATGATGGTTGGAATCTGTGACTTTTGAGTCCCCTCCTGCTACTTTAAAAAAAATCAAAGAAAGCTGACTTCTTTTTTGATTCATTCATTGGAAGTGGGTATCGCTGGTGAGACCAGCATCTCAAATTGCCTGGAGGGATGTTAAGATTCAATCACATCGCTGTGACTCTGGAATCCAGGTGAAGCTGACCAGTTTCCTTCCCTAAAGGATATCAGTGAACCGGATAGGTTTTTCTGACAATTGACAATGGTTTCGTGGTCACCACTAGACTCCCAATTCCAAATTTTAATTGAATTCTGCCATGGTGGGATTCAAAACCAAGTCCCCAGAATATTAGATAATAAAATGTGAGGCTGGATGAACACAGCAGGCCCAGCAGCATCTCAGGAGCACAAATATTACCTGGGTCTCGGATTAATAGTCTAGCAATAATACCACCAGGCCAATGCCTCCCCATGTATGCAGAAATTATTATAATGAACAGGGAGAATAAATTTGGTTTGTTTCTGACATTTCAGTAAGCAAACATAAGTTAATGTAATTGCATGATGGAAATCCTATACACAGTTTGAATAACTACTCAGTTTAGCGCAAGAGATCATTCTGCCCATGGCCCTGCAAATTTCATCATTCAAGGAGGGTCATTTTGGCTTCTGAACACCCCAACTACTATTTTAAGAAATGGTTCATTGGTGTATGACATGGTACGTTCATTGTACTTCGGGGGGAACAGGTGACTTTGGACCGATGATTCCTGAAGCTTCCTCTCTGTGGAATTTTCCTCGTGATATTTCTCCATTTGTTGATTGATAGAAACGACTCCCTAATCATTTTATTATGCAGCCAGCGGGGTGCCAGAAGACTTTAAAGAACAGAAGTAGACCTTGGTGTATCATTGTCAAATAATTCTTGTTTGCCTGTTTGTGGTACAATTCTGAAAAAAAATTTCTGCAGCTTCTCTGACTCCTTGATAAACGTCTTTTAGTGCAATGTCCAGAATTAACTCTTCAGCTCAGGTCTCTAAAGTGACTTGTAATAGTTTAGTATAAATTGCTTGCATTTATTTTATTCATTCATGGGATATGGGCACTTCTGACTAGGCAAGAATTTATTGCCTATTCTTAATTGTCTTTGAGAAAGTGGCGATAAGGTGCCTTGTAGATACACCCACAAGTGCGATTGGAAGGGGGTTTCTGGACTATCTTGAATCAAGAGATCTCATATGCTGCAATTTTTCTGCTATACTCAAAGACTTGTTTGTGTATTTCCTGATCACGTTATTCCTGTAATCTTTCCTTTTTCCTTTTTTTTAATGTAGAGTAAATTGCATTTCATATTAATTGTAAACCACGTCTGTAGTAAGCCCCTGAGTGAACTTTGCTCCTTATGCATTAAAACAATCCACTGGACTAATTTGTTGGCTTTGTTCTTACGACAGCTTATTCACTTAAACTCACATTGAGGCCTGATGTCCTTCCTGCTGTATCTTTCCTAATTATTCTAGGTTGTTTTTATTTATAAAAACAGAAGAAAAACAATGTGTCACACTTGATGTATTAAAATCACAATTACATGTACCTTTTTATTCACTGATTCCAGCAGATGTTTTGTCCATTTGATTTCTTGACTTAGGAAAAAAAAAATTCCTTGTTACCTCAAGAAATAGAATAATTTAGTTCAGTAAAGCAGAACCACCCTTTGGAAATCTGCCAATACTTTTAGGAATACTAATTTTTCAATATAAAAGTGTTATGAATGATCAAGACTGTCAAATTCTAATGATATATGAAACGAGTTCAAAAATGTACTTGTGAATTATTTTTGTTTGTTTTATTTATTTTATTTCCAGGTCTATTGTTAACACCAGGATTATCCCTTCAGCTTGCGTTACAAATTCTTCAGATATCAATTTGCTTGAATTCTAAAAATAATAATGAAAAATAATTTCAGGAAGCTGCTAGCTTCTCAGGATGTATATATTTGCATAGATTGCTATCTACGGTCCATGACAGTGGTTTATTGGCTTAAAAATATCTGTGGTTTTGTCACACTATGTGACAAACTGTATTTGACAGTCTGATAGTAGTAATGTATTTTTGTAGCTGTTTCTCATTCCTCACAAATCACTGCAGCTTCCAATATCCCTTTCTGCACAAACAGTTCTGCAATTGGCCATGTGTAAGACCGACATATTTCACTTTTCTGAGGGTGTAATTTGGTGATTTCATTGTACATTGGATCAATATCTCATCTACCTGAAGGTTAAAATAATTCCACTTTGTACATGCAGAATAGCATTCTTGATGTTTGGTTGGCATTGTATCAAACATCTTAATATAAACATATCAGTAATTTTGACCAGAGGTTGAACTGGTCATAGTATAGATAATGAAAGGTGAAATGCTTATCCAATGTGAAGAAAAGTCAGAAATATAAAACAAAACAAATAGAACTAGCAGTGAATTTCAGCCTACTGTAACTGGTTCTGAAATAACGCTGTCTGAATTATGGTGATATCATACCAAAATCTTTGGTTGAATTCAGTACATCGTGTAGAAATAAAGATTCCACATTTATTCCAGGAAGCTGAACAGAGCAATTGCAAAGTTGAAAAATAAATGTCAAAGTTGGGTCTGTTCTTCATGACATCTCAAAAGATGATAATAAAATGCAGGTCCTTGATCTCCCCACTTCACATCTAAATATATCATTTATAAAAGGTTATCACCAGAGCATATTACAATTTCCCTCTCTGTCAAGATGCCAAAGAGACTTGAGATCATTTAGAGTCACAGAGTCATTCAGCATTGATACAGACCCTTTGATCCAACTTGTCCATGCTGACCAGATAGCTTAGATAAATCCGGACCTATTTGGCCCATATCCCTGTAAACCATTCTGATTCATGTACCATCCAGATGCCTCTTAAATGTTGTAATTGTATTCTCCTCCACCACTTCCTCTGGCAGCATGTTCCGTACCTATACCATCGTCTGTGTTAAATGGTTGCCCATTAGGTCCCTTTGAAATTTTTCCCCTCTCACCTTAACCCTATGCTGTTTAGCTTTTGACTACTCTACCCCAGGGAACAGACCTTGGCTATTTACTCTATGCATATCCCTCATGATTTTATAAACTACTTTAAAGTCACACTCAGCTACTGATGCTCCA
Organism: Stegostoma tigrinum; assembly: GCF_030684315.1. Classification (NCBI taxonomy): domain Eukaryota; kingdom Metazoa; phylum Chordata; class Chondrichthyes; order Orectolobiformes; family Stegostomatidae; genus Stegostoma; species Stegostoma tigrinum. The sequence continues at coordinate 154,933,911 of NC_081354.1, forward strand.
GAGAAAATAGCCCCAGCCTATACAGCCCCTCTCTATAACTCAAACCCTCCAACCCTTGCAACATCCTCATAAGTCTTTTCCATGCTGACTAAGTTTCCTAAACTGAACTAGTTCCCTTGAGTCCCATTTTTCTGTTTTTGGCCCATATCCCTCTGAGTCTTCCCTATTCATGTACCTGTCCAAATATCTTTTAAATTTTGTAACTCTAAGCTTCACATTCTCTTGAACTCCTTTTTGGACTATTTGTGACAATCTCATAGCCATGGTGTTTAGTTTTGGGCTAAATTTCCTAATAGTTATCCAGGTGGTAATTGTGTTCCGTGAAGATTTCCCTATTTTAGTAGCAGCTACATGACTTTCTGATAAGGGATGTTGGTATGTTTGGAAACACAAAAGATTGTGGAAATAATCTACATGACTTGTGTGGCTCAGAGGGACTTGAAAACTTGTGTGTAAACAATTTGGGCCAGGTTTTCTGAGGAGTGACAATGCCAGGCGGATTGTTATTCTGCTCCTTATTGAGTGAAAGAGCTTGGCATTTCTGACAGGAGATTCTGTTCAGGGCTATTTCAGAAATACAGGAGCTTACTTCCATTCTGACAGCTTCCTTGTAGCTCTGAACAGTCAGGGAAAGGTAAAATATGTCCCCATTTCACAGGCAAGTACTTTGACATCTGTTTTTAAATGTTAAATACATAAATGTGAGGTTAGGGAGCGAAAGGTCTGGTGCCAAGTGAGTAGGGAGTAGGATGCCAGGTTAGTTGATGCCAGGTGGATAAATGCAGGTAGTTAGAGTGCCAAGGCACAAGTTCTCGAGGATGCCATGAAAGTGGTGGATTATTTAAGACAGATCAGAGTGGAGTGGAAATATGGTTCTGGCAGACAGCAGGGATTGGTATCAGGTCCCAGGGTGGATAGGAAATCACAGCAGAGTTTTGGGATTGGGTCTCGTGGTGGGTCAAGATTGTAAGGGGAGCAGGCGTTGGAGGGGATGGCCCACAGTGGAGATTGGAAAGTCAGGTTTGCAGAAGAAGGTGTTGATCCAAAGGTGGGTGAGGTGGGGGAAGAGGTTGTTGGGTCTGTAGTGTAAGAGGGAGTCATTGGGTACAGGGGCCGTGGAGGAGTGGAGAGGTGTGTTGGATCCAGTGGTGTTGGGGTATAGGATCTTGAGAGGACAGTGTGTGTTGGCTCAGGGTCTGGGGAGGTTTAATTGGCACTGTAGTATTATCTTGGGGTGAGTTATGCAGTTATTCAGGAAATTAGACTAGGCATTTAATCATCTAACTTTTGCTGAGCAACGATTTGCTAGCTATAATGGAACCATCCGAGTTCTCCAGTTTATTTGGATTCTTTCAGCGGGTTCCAGGTGTAGGGGAATTGCTCAGTGGAATTTTCAATTTCCTGGCCAATTCCTTTGGAGTTTGCTGCGATGGGATTCCGCAAGGTCAGCACTTAGAACTCCCATCTAAACTTTAGAAAAGATGATCTGAGATTAGAAAATCTGGACTTTTGCATCTGAGGTGATTTTATCCTTTAATTTCCCACAATAAATCATTACATAGAATCTTCAGCAAATTTTACAGAATGATTCAGCAACATAAACTGTCAACAATTGTTTTCAGATTGTGCTACTACAAAGGCGAAATAATACTTCACACATAGGTGTATATCATTGCAGTCCACTTAATGGCAACAAATGAAGTACAATATCTATCATAACTAATTTACTAGGTGGTCTTGTTAACTAATTTAATACATCGTAATACTCATTTTTTTCAAAACATACTTTTCTCTTCTGGGGACTTGTTCATGCTAAACAGAGTGAGCTTGAGTGGAGCTCTTGCAGCAGAGTCTGCTGTCTCTTAAGGCTGGTGTTGAAGGAACACAGAGCTTAATTGGTATCAAGCCAGGAGCTCCCTGTCACTGTCAAATGGATGGGAGTATAAGTGCAATGAAATGGGACTGATGTGGCTAGAAATCGATACAGAAAGATTATTTGATAGCTATCATGGGAAAATCTGGCATGGTTCTGTGATAATTGTGACAAAGGTTGAAACATACTCGCTTCATGTGTTGCACAAGGCAGCAATTGACACTTTTAAAGCTGCAAACCTAAAGCCATCACTGACTGACGTACTGTGACTGATGTAACCCCTTTATGCAATTAAGGCCCTTGTCTTGGACAATACAGATTTTTTTTTTCTTATATTCAGTGTGTTATTACATGCAATCACAATGCTTGTCTTTTGTTTTAGTTTGATTAATCTGCTGAGTGAATCTATGACTGGGCTTCTCAATAACTTTTTTGTGGCCTTCATCATTGCTTTTTAAAGTGAACGGTAACAAATTTTTACGGGATGTGTATTGACAATTTTGACATTGTTCAGTCAGTATAGTGTATGCTTTGCCCTGTTCTATCACTCTGCATTGTCTTCCCTCCCTTTTCAACTTTAGCCAAAGTATTGTTTCTTAAGTTTCTCAATTGCACAAAATGCTGAGGGATAAGGGTGTAGTCACTGAAGACCTGACAAATTAACAGTGTTCTAACGTGCGTAATTAAAGACTTGCATAAGCAATGTGCTTGCTTTAGAGGCTGACTCCAGCTGTGAAGAGAAACTGTGAAAACTAAGCTGAGCCTGGATTTATGATACGAACAAAGACCAAAAAAATCCTAAAGCTAAGAAATGAAACTGCAGACTAATTTGTGAGGGTGCTGGATGATCTGTGCCAGACCTGAACTCCCAATGTGGCAGATACAACTTCTGACTTTAAAGGTAGAGAAAAAAACAAATTGTCTGAAATACAACAAATGCTGGAGATCACAGCAGGTCAGAGGGAGAGAGAGCAAGCTAAAGTTTCGGGTCTACATGACTTCTTCAGAACTGAAATATTTCTGTTTGAACTGTCTGAAATATTTCCCCATACTTCTGCAAGTTTAAAAGCACTGGTGCAATAGGTTATCTGGAAATACATTAGGAGACTTTCAAGGTAATCTTTTAAACAATATTGCTCTAACAAGTACAATTTTGTTTTATTTTAAGTGGAGCCACTGAAGGAAAATATCCTGCTATTTGAAGAGTCTGTACAAATAAATATAATGAGTGTATTACCCAGCAGAGGAAATTAGCCTCATGGAAAGAAGAGCTGACAACTGAGTTAATCTGGAATACTTTTTTCTGTAGTGCATAGCTATTGGCTATTTGTGACCTAGAGCAATATCTCTACCAAGAATTGTGTCTGGGAGAGGTGTGCAGGGATCTGAAATAATGGAGATGATTATTGGGTGAGAAGTAGTGTGAATACCGAAAGTGCATGGAGATTTACATAAACGTCAACATTTAGAACATAGAACATTACAGCACAGTACAGGCCCTTCGGCCCTCGATGTTGTGCCGACCTGTCATACCGATCTCAAGCCCATCTAACCTACACTATTCCATGTACGTCCATATGTTTATCCAATGACGACTTAAATGTCCCTAAAGTTGGCGAATCTACTACCATTGCAGGCAAAGCATTCCATTCCCTTACTACTCTCTGAGTAAAGAAACTACCTCTGACATCTTTATAATTGATTATGAAATGCAATGTTACATGTTTACATGATGCTTCAAGGCATTTACAACAAAGAAACAGGTCATCTGGTACAGCAGGTTCAGCACCACTGTTTTTGTTAAACTAGATTTCCTACAGTGTGGAAACAGGCCCTTCGGCCCAACAAGTCCATACTGCCTCATGAAGGATCCCACCCAGACCCATCCCCCTATAACTCTCACACCCCTGAACACTACAGGCAATTTAGGATGGCCAATCCACCTAGCCTGCACATCTTTGGACTATGGGAGGAAACCGGAGCACCCGGAGGAAACCCACGCAGACACGGGGAGAATGTGCAAACTCCTGCTCCACACAAACTTCCTCCCGCACCACTTCATCTATTCCTATCAGCATAAACTGCTATTTCTTCCTGCCTTCTGAGTTTATCATGTGTCCCTTTATTACATTTTCCATTAGCTTTTTCATGTGGCAAAAAGTTCCCAATTGAAATCACCATGGGCAAAGATGTTTCTCTTGTGCAATGAGATGAACAAACTTTGTGAATTACATTGATTTAAAGTGCTGTTAGCTAATTTTATATTTGCTCTAGAAGTTCCAAAGGGAAATGTGGACTTCAGAACTACCGTTCCTATGTTTCATTTGTGGATAGTAAGAAGTTAAGGCAAATAATTTTTCTCCCTTCTCCTGTGGATGTATTTATCCAGCACCCACTCTATCCCTCTGTAGTGTTACATGTGTTTTTATTTTGCTTTTAGCAAATGCTTTAGCCATAGATTCATCCTTCACATAAATGAAGGATTAGGTGAGATGGCTATTAATTAGCCAATGCCTGTCAATACTGGTTGGTAATATTTGTTGCAAATTGCAACATATTTTCTTACTTACTCACCATGAAGCAGCTGTATCACTGTACTCGATCTTTACCCCACTTTATCACAGAAAGCATTGATATAATAATAGGGAAAAGAAAAATCACAAGCATAATATTCATTAAATTATTTTATATTGAAGAACCTTAGGACATAAGAGGAAAAGTGCACCATTCAGCCCATCAATCTGCTCCACCATTCAATTATCATCAACTCCACTCTCCTGCCTATTCACATAAATCTTGATTCCCTTTCTCATTAAAAGCCCACCTGACTCGGCCTTCAGCATGCTTCACGACACAGCCCCAACAGCCCTCTGGGGTAAAAAATTCCCCAGATTCACTGCTTTACAAGAGAGGAAATTTCCCCTTGTCTCAGTTTTAAATGTGCAATCCCTTATTCTGAGATTATGCCATCTGGTCCTAAACTCTCCTGCAAGTGGAAGCAAGCTCTCTGCATCTACCCTGTCAAAGTCCCCTAAGAAGCTTATATGCTTCAATAAGGTTGCCTCTCATTCTTGTCAATTATACTGAGTACAGGCTCAGCCTATTCATAACCTTGCCTCGTTAGACAGCCCCTCCATACCTGGCAGCAGCATAGTGAACCTTCTCTGAACTGCTTCCAATGCCAGTCTATCTTTCCTTGGATAAGATATGACATCCACTGCTTCCTTTTTATCAATCCTACTTGTTAATTCCTCAAAGAATTCTGAAAAAATCTGTCAGGCATGATTTCCCCTTCATGAAGCCATTCTGATTCTGCTTGATCATTTAATGTGTTTCTGAATGCTCTTGTATTGCATCCTTTTGTAATGGGCTGTTACAATTTTCCAACAACAGACTTTAACCTAATAAAAACACAAAGAAATGTGGATGCTGTAAATCAGACACAAAAACAGAAATTGCTGGAAAAGCTCAACAGGTCTAGCAGTATCTGTGAAGAAAATCAGAATTAACATTTTGGATGTCAGAAATCAGAGTTCCGCGGAAGGGTTGCTGGACCTGAAACATTAACTCTGATTTGTCTTCAGAGATGCTGCCAGATCAGCTGAGCTTTTCTAGCAACTTCTGTTTTTGTTTCAGACTTTAACCAAACTTGCCTATAGCTACCTGTTTTCTTTTTTTTAAATCTCCTTCACTTTGTTAAATAAAGGTGTTACATTGGCAGTTTTCCAATCCTCTGTGACTTTTACAGAATCTAAGGATTCCTGGAAGATTACTGCCAGTGTGAATACTTTGTCTGTAGCTACTTTCTTTAAAATTGTAGGAGACATCATATCAGGTCCTTAGCCCATTGGCTTTTCCAGCACTTTTTCCTCGATAGATAGATATCATATTTATTTGCTCTCATGCTTTGCCCCTTGACTATTTAGTAATTTTGGAATGTGTTTTAATGTCTTCTACTGTGAAAACTGCTGCAAAGTATTTATTATACTTCTCTGCAATTTCCTGGTTCCCCACTATTATTAGACCATCCAGATTCTCTAAAGGGCCTGTATTCCCTTTGGCTTCTCTCTTCCTTTTTATATATTTAAAGAAGCTTTCACTGCTTGTCATTTTAGTTGCAAGTTTACCTTCAAAGTTTGTTTTTTCCCTTCTGCTGTTTATTGGCCATATTTTGTTGGTTTTGAAACTTTTCTCAATCCTTTAGCTTACCATTAATCTTTGTGTGTTTATTTTTCTTTCAATTCAATGCTACCCGTAACTTTCCAATTAACCAAAGTTGGCTTATCCCCTTCCTAGAACCCTCCTTCCTCACTGGAATATGTCTTTTCGATGAGCTGCAAACAATTTCTTAAACATCCACAATTGTCAATCAACCGTCTTTGTGTTCAACTCGTTTCCCGGTCTACTCCCAGCCAGCTCTGCGATCATTCATTGTGATGTGAAGGTGCCAGTGTTGGACTGGGGTGGGCAGCGTCAGAAATCACACAGCACCAGATTATAGTTTGTTTGAAAACACAAGCTTTCAAAGCTTCCCTGCTTCTTCAGGTGTTATTGAGAGAGCTAGTATCAGACACAGAATTTATATGTAAAAAGATCAAAGGGGCACACCACTGATGAGGATGTATTAAACAAACCTAAGATTCTATTAAATCCTTAATCGGTTAGAAAGTTTTAATTGATTAAAATGTATATGTAAATTCCTGAATGCCTTTCAAGTCACTACCCTGAAACAACTAAAGGTTTTATCAGTGTAAAAAAGAGGTGACATTTTAGGTCAGACAATGCTTGTTAGGTGTGAGGCCGTGTTTGGAATCTGTTCATGTTTTGGTTTGGAGTCAGATTGGTTTTATTTCTAAAGAAGGAATTTATAAAATGCCATATCGAGTGACTGTCTATAAATTATGTGTTTTTTGAACGAAATAGAATGTGTCTGCAAATAGAAATTCACCCCATAGATTTGCACGTGTGTGTGTCTGTGTGTGTGAGAGAGAGAGAGAGAGAGACAGCCAGCAAAAATAATGGACTTAGTGTAACTTATCAAAAAAGCTAACAATTTTAAGAACATTACTGACTATTTTGCACCCATTTCTTAAAAAAAAGGCAAAAAACAGACTCAAAATATTCTTTCACTGTCTCTCATTCCCACATGCACGCGCACATACTCACACTGTCTCTCTACCCCTCACTCTAACTCTCTCACACATCCTTTCTCCCTCTATCTGTCTCTCTCTCTTACACACACGTGTGCGCGTAAATCTATAGGGTGAATTTTTAGTTGCAGATACATTGTATTTTATTCAAACAGCATATAATTTATAGATAGACAGTATGGTATTTTATAAACTCCTACTTTAGAAATGAAACCAGTCAAAACCAAAATACAAACAGATTCCAAACATGGCCTCACACCTCACATTGATTCGGAGATAGTAGGAACTTCAGATGCTGGAGAATCTGAGATAACAAGGTATGGAGCTGGATGAACACAGCAGGCCAAGGAGCATCAAAGGACCTGGAAAGCTGAGGTTTCAGGCCTGGACCCTTCTTCAGAAAAGGGTCCAGACCCGAAACATCAGCTTTCCTGCTTCTCTGATGCTACTTGACCTGCTGTGTTCATCCATCTCTACACCTTGTTATCTCACACCTAACATGCAGTGCCTGATTTAAAATGTTACCTCTTCTCTACACAGATAAAACCTTTAGCCCTCTCAGGGCAGGATTTACATATAAATAGTAATCAGTTAAAATCTCTGACTGATTTAAAGATTTAACAGAATCTTGGGTTTGTTTAAAACATTCTCATCAGTAGTGTGACCCTTTGATCTTTTACTTATAAATTCTGTGTCTGATACGGTCTCTCTCACTAACACATGAAGATGGAGGGAAGGTCTGAAAGCTTGTATTTTCAAATAAACCTGTTGAGCTCGAACCTGGTTAACAAAGTGTGGAGCTGGATGAACATAGCAGGCCAAGCAGCATCTCAGCACAAAAGCTTTTGTGCTCCTAAGATGCTGCTTGGCCTGCTGTGTTCATCCAGCTCCACACTTTGTTATCTTGGACTCTCCAGCGTCTGCAGTTCCCATTATCACTGAGCTCGAACCTGGTGTTGTGTGATTTCTGACCTCATTTATTGTATTTCAAGAAGAATAAAATAATAAATCTGCTATCACTGCTTTCATCGTAAATCACTTCTTATTAACAACCTGTAAGAAATAAAAGTGGACATCTCTTATTCTTTTTCCACTTTGTGAATATTTCATTCACGGACAGAATCTAATGCTGGCAAGGCCAATGATAACAAAAATGCACTGTATCAGTTGTTGATGCTTTTCATCACATGCAATTGAGGTTCCTTGAATTGCAGGGAAAAGTCAGAAAGGAAATCAGAAAACTGTAGGAATAACACCAGAAGGATTAATGTAATGGAAAGCAAGCCAGAGTTGTAAAATAGTTCAGCATTTTTTGTCTGGATTGACGACCTTTCACTGTTCACCAGAGTTGCTTTTTATCTGATTGTGAAGGCAGAAGGCAATTTTCACTGCATCAAGCTTCCTCCTTTTTGATTGGCCCAGTTCACTCCCAACTCCTCTAATTTCTATGAAATCACTGAGCAAACCCCAGTATGGTGACTTTAAAGACCTTGGCATAATCTTTCCTAATTCCATTTCCAATTACACCGCTCAGCCTCTTTAACCTTCAAATCTGGCTGCTCTTCACCTTATCATTAGTAATAAAAGTTTTTAGATAATAAGGTGTAGAGCTGGATGAACACGGCAGGCCAAGCAGCATCAGAGGAGCAGGAAGGCTGGCGTTTCGGGCCTGGACCCTTCACAATTTCTGAAGAAGGCCTGAAATGTCAGCCTTCCTGCTCCTCTGATGCTGCTTGGCCTGCTGTTTTTACAGCTCTACACCTTGTTATCTCAGATTCTGCAGCATCTGCAGTTCCTGCTATCTCTAATAAAGTTTTTAGCTAGTATTGGCCCTCCCCTGACCTTGCTACTTTACTCCAGCCTTGGGAGGGTTCCTCAAAACTTACAATATATCAGCTACATTTTTGACCATATGACTCTGGTTCCAATATTATGATTCAGAATTAGTTGCAAATTAAAAATGTTTTAAAAGTGTAGATACTTGTTCTAAATTTGGGAGTGACATGCCATTATACTACTTCCAACACCATGGATTCTAATGTTATTAAGTGGCCTAAAATGAGGTACCTGATCAAAATTTAGCTTACTATGCTCAATGCCCAGGCAGTAAAGCTGAGCTTCTTCATCTCTTCTCCGAGATGGCTTTAGTAATAGATATACCGTCATCAAACTCAACCGTAATAGTATAATAATCTACTCATGATTGTGTTACTCATTTCACAGAACTGAGGTGTATGAAAATTGACTGCCAAGCTTCTGATTTCTTTGCTGCCTCTAAAGTCCTTTGGGATGTCATAAGCTTCAACGTAAAGGCCATTTTTTTTTGTTTTTTGTTAAGTCTTCAAGTGTAAAATGAGGATCCTTTGCCATGTTGTTCTGGAGCGTTGAATTGCCACAGCAATTCTATAGAATCGAGACTGGAACTCTGTAATAGTTCTGCTTTTGTGGTGTTGTTACTGGCAAAGCTATACAGTACAAACAATCAACCCAGCAACAGGAAAATGCAAATAAGCCCCGTGGTCCCAATTGGTACAATTGTGCAATTGGGAGTTGGTTCAATTTTTTTTCAAAACTCAAAATGTTGAAAGTCTCTTGATGCAGATATTTTATTCATTTCTTTTATGTTATCCCCAGAAAGCACAATTTTAACCCAAGTAGTGTAAAGCCTGACTGTGACGTTGTGTATCTGGAAAACCTGGAAATTCCATCCTGTAAATTGTTAAGATTGAGATGGAGGAAAATCTGTAAAGGGATTTGGCGTTGCATTTCATAGAACAGATCTTGAGAAGCCTGAGAGCTTGTGGAATGAAGTCATGGAAATCCAGCTGCAGAATTCCAAAAATGTCTACTCCAGGGAGTAATTTGTGAGAGCTAAACTGTGCAGAAAAAAAAATCTTCACTTGCTGGAATTTATATATGCTTGTTGTAAGGCCATTTGAGTGGGAGAGGATAATTCGAACGTGTTTTGCTAAGGATTAATGAGAATATTTTGAGTCTGCTTTTTGATTTTTCTCTCAAAAACAGGTGCAAAATAGTTAGTAATTTTCTTGAAGTTGTTAGCTTTTTTGATAAATTACACTATATTAGTCCATTTTCTTTGCTGTTCAATCAGTTACTCTACCCATTAGTTTGGAATTCAGGTATTTTCCTTCTCAAAGGGAGCATATAATAATGCTCAATGGAGTCTAAAGACAATTCTAGTAACATTTTAAAATCTAAAACTTAGGAAATAGAAGCTGAACTTTTTTTTAAAAGCCTTTAGTTTTTTGTTGAAAATTATTTTTAAAATGCCATTTCTTCAGGAGGAGATGGTTCTGGCCTTTTTATTTAATGTATTAAAGTTTAGTAAAAGTCATTCAAAGTACAGTTTATTAAAATACTTTGTCTTATCTCCCAAACTGCTTTACGTAATTTTAGACCATAGCTATCAAGCAGCATAATGCATTTTAACTATTAGCATTTCTGGGAAATCAAAGAGATGATATAAGAATTTCATGCTGAAGCTGGTCTCATGAATTTGACTGTATGACTATTCACCCTGTTGTTACAGTGATACTTTATGTGCTGTGTTTGTATATGTTTATTTGTTGCTGTTCTCTAAAATGATTTTTTAAAAATCTGCAAGCAGGGTTTTGCGTGTTTTCATGGTTTGTGTGTGCTCATGTGCCATCTTTAGATTTGTTTGGGAATTGCACCAGGTGCCGGTAAGTTTACAGTTCAGCCCTGGTGTCTTTTAATGGTATGATTTATAAAGAACTGATTGAAACTCTGTCTTACTAGCTACAATTACAAATTTAGCTGCTTTTATTGGACTGTACAAGAATCCCTGCATTTGTGAAATGATGGAATTTCAACATTTAAATTATCAGCATTTAGTATATACTTTGCTGTAATAGACACAGCTGCTCATTCCTCAAAAAAAGCATTCCACTGCCGATTAATGTTTTCTGCAAGTGATTTATTCTCTTTCCATCATTCTGTAAATTTTCATGCCCTTCTAACTTTCTCATGAAATTATGTCATCTTGACATTTTGTTTTCCTCAGTTGGCCACTATCTGTGGGTTTTGGACTTTCATCTACTGATCTATCTACCAGAAGGTGCTTTAACTTGGCCCAACCATGTAATATTTTCCTTCTCCTTTCCATTCTGTTTTCCTTTTCATTACATTTTCACTCATTTCTGATTGTGTCTTACTTTTCTTTCCTTTCCTTATTGCCTCTCACCTCCCCCCAAAGAAAGCTTTAATGTGAATGTCTGTCCGGATTGGCATTAAAGCTCCACTGTTCTAACGGGGCATGTTATATTGTATTGTGGTGGCTACCACACCACCTGCAGTTTTTTTTTCTATTTTATGTCCCTCTTTATTTATTTGGTCCACTCTCATCAAGAAGGTAATCCTTACTAATAAGAATATTAATTGTATTACGCAAAACTTGAAAATATATATTATGTACCAAGTAGTTCCAAAGCCCATCTGTAAATTATTTATGCTGTATCAAATTAAATACCCCAGTGCTTCATGTTCATGGTTCCTGCTCATAATCATGTGAGGAGATTGTAAATACGTTTACAAGCATCACTTTCAAGTGGTCTCTGGTGAAAGGTAGAAATATGTGAAATAGGATCTTGTATGGCTGTAGAAGGAATAACTATATTTTTGGCATTCTTGTTCAGTTTCTTATGCCCCCTTGTGGAGTTTTAAAATTTGATGACTGGCTTACGTGGCATTTCCAACTTGTTTCTTGTTTCTTTGACTACATACTGCAATGAGGTGGAATAGTTGATCCATTATGGATGTGCTTCATGTTATCGTAGTTTAATCCCTGCTTAGAATCTTGTGTCAACAGAGATATGTATCATATATTTATTTTAATTATTTAGAAGGGAAAGTGGCTTTTTTTTAAAAGTGTGAAATGTTCTTAGTGTTTCTGTTTTGATCTTGAGTATATCACTCCATCATTTCTAAAATGACTAAGATGTTATAATGATAAAAGAATTTAGAATAGTAAATACTGATAATAATTATCCTTCAATATATTACAAGCGTTACACAGTGAAATATACCTTCAGTGTTGGCTTGATAGGAAATTTATATCTGTTGAAGTCTTTATTTACCTACATGAAATATTCACTAAGTTGGAAATGTAGTTGCAGCATTTATTTCATTTACAAAACATGTCAGTCAAGATTGGAAAGAAAGAAAGCCTCACGTTTTGCTGGGGACAGTTCATTGGAGCATACTTTTACGAGATGCTGACTGGCTTGAACATTGCTTGCACTTTCAGTACTTAGTCAGATATGATATTGCCACTGTGTTTAAATAGCAGGTTGGTGTATGAAAAATCACACATAATGCGGTATGTTCAATGTTGAATGCTGTCTCTAGATACAGCACTAGTTTGGAAAGATAAGATCTGTAATAATATTAAGAAAAGTAAAATATTATGGATGCTGGGAATCTGAAATAAAAAGAAAAACTGTGGGAGAAACTCAGCAAAGTCTGACAGCATCGATGGTGAGAGAAACCAAATTCAGTATGACTTTTTCAGAACTGTTTAGAACAATATATTTGCATTCTGAAGAGGAATCATACTGAACACAGAACATTAACTCTGTTTCTCTCCTCCAGAAAGCTTGCCAGATCTCTGGAGTTTCTCCAGCATTTTCTCTTTTTAATTTGTATTTTTCTTGCTGGGCAATTTGCAACTGTTCAAATTTAGTACAACAACTACGCACGTTCATTTTTGTACTTTACTGAAACCCGAACGTGGCACAAATACTTCCACATACTTGCTGTTATGTTTCAATGAAGTGTCAATACTATTCATGTATGTAGAACTGTGTTTCGTGTTCAAGCCCAATGTTAAAATCTCAACTGCTATGTTACAAAGCGCAATTAGAATGTAAGGAAGAAGACCTGATTGTCGTACAGCAATATCTTAGATTAGAGTACAGTTCAGATATCATTGTTTAGTATTGCATTTTTAAATTGTCAGATTGAATAGCATCTATGGATGCCTTTATCTTCAGGCAATCCGTGTGTAAAGAGGACAATAAGTTCTTTAAGGACCACAACTTTCCCCCCACAGTGATCGAGAACGCCCTTGACCGCGTCTCCCGTATTTCCCGCAACACATCCCTCACACCCCGCCCCCGCCACAACCGCCCCAAGAGGATCCCCCTTGTTCTCACACACCACCCTACCAACCTCCGGATACAACGCATTATCCTCCGACACTTCCGCCATTTACAATCCGACCCCACCACCCAAGACATTTTTCCATCCCCTCCCCTGTCTGCTTTCCGGAGAGACCACTCTCTCCGTGACTCCCTTGTTCGCTCCACACTGCCCTCCAACCCCACCACATCCGGCACCTTCCCCTGCAACCGCAGGAAATGCTACACTTGCCCCCACACCTCCTCCCTCACCCCCATCCCAGGCCCCAAGATGACATTCCACATTAAGCAGAGGTTCACCTGCACATCTGCCAATGTGGTATACTGCATCCACTGTACCCGGTGCGGCTTCCTCTACATTGGGGAAACCAAGCGGAGGCTTGGGGACCGCTTTGCAGAACACCTCCGCTCAGTTCGCAACACACAACTGCACCTCCCAGTCGCAAACCATTTCCAATCCCCCTCCCATTCTCTAGATGACATGTCCATCATGGGCCTCCTGCACTGCCACAATGATGCCACCCGAAGGTTGCAGGAACAGCAACTCATATTCCGCTTGGGAACCCTGCAGCCATATGGTATCAATGTGGACTTCACCAGTTTCAAAATCTCCCCTTCCCCTACTGCATCCCTAAACCAGCCCAGTTCGTCCCCTCCCCCCCCCCACTGCACCACACAACCAGCCCAGCTCTTCCCCCCCCACCCACTGCATCCCAAAACCAGTCCAACCTGTCTCTGCCTCCCTAACCTGTTCTTCCTCTCACCCATCCCTTCCTCCCACCCCAAGCCGCACCCCCAGCTACCTACTAACCTCATCCCACCTCCTTGACCTGTCCGTCTTCCCTGGACTGACCTATCCCCTCCCTACCTCCCCACCTACACTCTCTCCACCTATCTTCTTTACTCTCCATCTTCGGTCCGCCTCCCCCTCTCTCCCTATTTATTCCAGTTCCCTCTCCCCATCCCCCTCTCTGATGAAGGGTCTAGGCCCAAAACGTCAGCTTTTGTGCTCCTGAGATGCTGCTTGGCCTGCTTTGTTCATCCAGCCTCACATTTTATTATCTTGGAATTCTCCAGCATCTGCAGTTCCCATTATCTCTAATACTGTATGTCTTACTGGAAAGATAGAAATCTGCTGGAAACAGTTCAGAGAAGATTGACTGGAATAAGTAGGTTGTGTTAAAGGAAAGAGTGAATAAACTAGGCATGTATCCATTATAGTTCAGAAGGGTAAAAGGCCGCTTGATTGAAGCATACAAGACTCTGAAGGATCATGACAATGCATATGGAAAAGATGCCTCCTTTAATGAGAAAATCTAGAACTAGGGGATCACTGCTTAAAAAAAAATCAGGGTTGCTCATTTAAAATAGAGATTAGGAGAACTTTACATAAGGTCATGAGTGTTTGGAATTCTTCTCCTGTAAGGGTGGTGGGAGCAGAGTTGTTGAGTTTCTTTGTAAAGACAGAGTTAGATAGATTTTTGTTAAGTCAAAGGGTGAAAGGTTATCAGGAGTGGCCAAGAATGCAGATTTCAGTTTGTATTTGGATCAACCATAATCTTATAAAGCAGTGGAGCAGGAGCAAGAGTCTGAATGGCCTACTCAACTTCCTGATTTGTATGTCTTTTTCCAGTATTTGTCTTATTCCAAACATTGTCACATTAATGCAACGATGGAAGTAGAAAGGGTATAAGTTGAAAAAAAAAGTAAATTATGTAAAAAGCTTCAGTTTTTTCCCTGTATATAATGCTTTTGTAAGTAAGGAGGTTTTGACCAGCTGTGCTTTGGTTACATTGCATTTTTGCTCTGTTGAATTTCCAGGTAAACATTCATGCACCTGTCATCTACAAATTAGCAATGTGATATTTTCTGGTACAAAACATAAATCCAAGTTTTAGAAGTGAATTCCACTCTCAAACGTGGGAAGAATTGAATCAAAGACCCAGTGAAAAATCCCAATTTTCCACTCAAGTATTGTTGGTCGACTGAGAAATCATTCTACAGAAAGTAACCCCGTAAAAGAAACTGTCCTAGCTGGTGACGAAAATGTGTACAATGCAGTACTGTAAAGATTTACGATTGACTCATACAACACTTGGAAAGCCTTGAGGATTTGACGCAATTTTCAGCTTTAAACAGTTACTGTATTCAAATGCATCTATAATATTGCTCAGTATCATAGTCACGGTAAAAATAATTATACTTGGTATAGTTGACAGAACTTGAATTACACAATATCACAACATTATCTGGCTTTATTTCAACATTAAAATTAACATCAGGCCTTCAGTGAAGCATAATGCTAAGTTCATGGAATTCTGGGTATGCTCCATATACATCTGGGAGAGCTTAAATAAGTTTTTTTTTAAATCATGTTAACTTCATAACTGAGTTTTAATTACAAGTAGGTATAACCACTTTTATGGTTTAAATTAGCACAGTTTTAAAGGGCTCAACTGACATTGTGCAAATTCATCTTACAATCTACAAGATCCTGTTTGGCCTAAATTTATTTTGAGTTTTTTATTAAAACCTTGTACTCAATATATAAATAACTTGTGTTACTCAAGTGTTTCCACAAACACTTCTGTTGAATCTTCCAATTTAAGTCAGTCACACTTGACTTTAATTAAGGGGTGATACGGCGGCCGAACAGCACGAGAGACCCAGGTTTGATTCTAGACTCATGCAACTGTGTGGAGTTTGCACATTCTCCCAGTGTCTGTGTGGGTTTCCCACAGTCCAAAGGTGTGCAGGCTAGGTGGATTGACGATGCTCAATTGCCCATAGCATGCATGGTAGATGTGATGCTGCTCAGAGGGTTGGTGTGCACTCAATGAGTAGAATGGCCTGCTTCCACTATCAATTACTGTGAATCACTGAAATCTTACCCATTTCTATAATAAAGTGCTATATCCTTATCAGTATGTCATTCTTAAAACTTTAAACGGCTTCTACTGCATATTATCAGGTAAATCAAAGCAGGCAAAATGATTGCATTTTTCATTTTAAGAGATAATTTAGATAGAAACATCACTTCCAGAATGGGGATGCCAAAAAAACTTCTATTTATTTAATTTTAGTGAACTTTTTCCCCTAATGTTTTAGTTCAGAGTTATTGACCACAGACCAAACAAAAACTTTTTTTCATGAAAATAGAAAGGAGTCCCTAAGCACCATATTCATTTTATATATATGCAACGATATAGTTTAAGCTACATACCACAAGATTGTTTTGTTTCTTTTCTTTTCCTTGATTGTCATCTTTGACAATAGACTTTCACAACAGCACAAATGTTAAATTAATTATTTGAAAACTTCTAATGTGGCCGATAATCTAACCCCCCCTCTGACCTATCTGATTTGATTGATTCAAACGCACATCACCAATTCCACATCATTGTGACCTCTAGCAAAGAGCTGGCATGGGTACAATGATTTGAATATCCTTTCTCTGAGGTTCTGAAAGAATGAAGTATGTCTTGTTGCAATCTATTCATAAAATTCTTTGGCACAGAAGTAAGTTATTATAGCACTGCCTCCTCTCTGAAGCAGCTATCCACTTTGTCCCATTCACCTGCACATCATTTAAAAAAATAACTCAGATTATTTTTCTCCTTTCTTTGTGGAAGCTAATATGGTTGCTTGATTCGCTCCTGATTTGTGTTGAGATGTAATGCCTTAACAGTCAAACCTACAATTTTCTTACTAACCTTGCTTTTGGTCTTTTGACAAGTCACTTATTCAGAGTCCTGCAGAATACTGAACACTAGTGTATTACATTTTCTCATTGGTCCCAAAGAAAAGAACTCTGCTGAATTTTCACTAGTTCCACTTAGTAGGATGAAGCCTCTTATTCTTGGCATTCATGAAAGTGAATCTCTTGTGCATTTTCTTCATCTTCTTGAAATCCATGCCACTACAGAGACCAGCACAAAATAGAGACTAACACTCCAATGCAGTGCTGAAGGGGTGCTGCACTGTCACCAGTGTTGTCTTTCAGAAAAGGTGTTAAACTGAGGATATAACTGATCCTAGTACCTTGGTTTGAAAAATGAAAAGAGCTGGAGAGTTCTCCCTGTTTCCCTGGCCGCTATTAATTAAACAGACAATCTTCGGTCTTTACCATTCCATTTGAAGGATTTTCCTACTGTTAATTTGCCTGAGGCATTTCCAACATTACAGCAGTAGCACCTCTTCAAAAATGTTTCATTGGCTGGAGCACAGCACACTTTCGAATGCCCAGAGGTTGAGCAAGGCACTTGTAAATGCAAATAGAAACAGAAATAACTGGAAAAAAACTCAGCAGGTCTGGCAGCATCTGTGGAGACAAAGCAGACTGAATGTTTTGTATCTGAGGATCCTCCTTCAGAATGGGATGTGTTCTGAAGGAGGGTCACTGGACATGAGACATTAAACCTGCTTTGTCTCCACAGATGCTGCCAGACCTTTTCCGGTAATTTGTGGAAATCAGAAATGAAAACAGTGTCCACAGTTTTGTTTTTTTTATTGTTTAGTACTTCTAAATGCAAGTCTTCCTGCTGTTAAAGGCTTTCTGCCCAAATCTGGATGCTCTATTGTAACTGCAGTCTGACCGCTTTGTTTTTATTTTACTTCTTAATTACTTTTAAAATGTAAAATTCCATATAATTAGTCCAATTTCAAGACTTCCTGCTACCTTTAACAACAGGTAGACCTGAACTCATAGGTATTCGGACCCTTTTTACAATGTAGCGTATATGAAACCTAATATCCTGCACATTTAAATTTAATCTGATATGCCTCCAATCTGGCAGCGTGTCCACATCTTTCTGTAGCCATTTATAGTCCTCACTACAATTAAGTACACTTCCTTGTTCTTGTGTCATGTGTATTTTATGTTTGGTATACCCAAAGCCCACTCAAATATGAGAGTTTTGCATGACACCACAACCCTCCTGTCCAAACATACTTATTAACCAACTGTCCCTGTTCTGTTCGCAACTTCCTATCAAAGCTGCTTTGTTCCCCTTAATACTGCACGCCTTAGGAAATTCGTGAATAAGAACTATATAGTTATTTAGTAGCACAGGCCTTGTGTACGGCTGAAAATAGAACATTTTGCTGAAGTTTTTTTTAACTTTGTCCTCATCAGAACCTTTTCCTAGAATACCATTTCGAGGGGACAGCTAACATTACACTGGATGATAGGAGTGTGCTGATTGGTTGACAAATCTTCAGTTGGTAAAGGGGTTGCCATGGAGAATGCACCCATTGATGCTGATTGACAGATTACTGTTTAAATTTGAAACCAGGCAGATTGACTCTGATTGGTCAAGGCAGGGCCCTGCAAAATGAACCAGCAAATAACTTTCACCTTTATATTTTAGGTGAAATAGGTGTATTGCATTTATATATTCTCTCTCTCTCTCTCTCTCTCTCTCTCTCTCTCTCTGCAAAGAACAAGTCCGTGTATATTAATATGTGGAGCTTGCAGTAAATGCAGTAATGCAGCACCCATAAGTCTTAGTGACAATGCTAAATTCTTGGTCAGTAAACTTGCTCTCTCATTCAGGATTATCCAGCAAGACTGGTCAGGTGCAGAATCATATCTGATGTTAGACTCTGTGTTGTGAGTTCTGAAAGCCAGGCTAGTTGGGCAGCTGGAAGGAAATGTTATTTGATATATATGTTCAGCCTACAAACCTGGCATGACACTGGCACTGAAAACTTTGACAAAATATGTTTTACTGTCAGCACTATTCAAACCATTGCAAACTACGTTTCAATGAAGCCATATGCAAACTGTAATCCCTTTTCTCCTTCAATACATTTCATTATTTTACTACAGTGTAACCTTGCCTTTTACAAACCTGTTATATACTGTCCTTAATTAAACAATATCTTTATAAATAAGTATTCAACTTAGCATATACTGAAGCCTCTAAAGGAGCTGACTTTTTACTCCCCTGGTATTAGGCAATTGCTGTGAAACTTAGGGTGAGAGATTCCAAAATCTGGCAACACTAGCATCCCCTCTGCTAACCATGGACAGAGCTCTTAAAGATAGTGGAATCAAGGGTTATGGGGATAAGGCAGGAACAGGATACTGAATGTGGATGATCAGCCATGATCATAGTGAATGGTGGTGCTGGCTCGAAGGGCCGAATAGCCTACTCCAGCACCTATTGTCTATTGTCTGTAACCAGATCTCTGAGACGCATGAGTGAACAAAGTCCTTAATTTGCAGTAGCAACCCTGCCAATGTGGTGTCTCAATGAAAAATGATTCATTGCAGGACATTCCACCAACCAGTCAGAAATCCTGCCCCCTAGAGACTGGCAGCAATGCCACCAAGAAAGGTGCCTTTCTGGAGGAAGGTTAGCCAATGGCAGGCGGGGATCATGAGGAAGAGGTGTTGCAGGATAGGCATCTCCTGAGAAGGTGCCCATTCCTCTTTCCTAGTTTGAAAGGAACTGCTGGATAGCCATCCTATATAGCTAGAAGAAGTGGTCATTAATTGGCCATGTAAGGGACAGCAGTTAGGCAAGAAGGCCATCCACAGCTTTCCTGTCCTGAGGGGCAGGGTGGGAGTCAGTAGACAATGCCATACCCTCCTGCCCATTCAACTGGCTAACCACTCCCACCTCGGGATCTATCTCCCAAAGGGATGGCAGGAAATTATATCCAGCTTTATGTGGCAATGATTTTGCATCAGACAATGGTTCAAATTTAACTTGTTACCTGGAAAAGGGTAAGCACAGTTGTTATTTTCAGGTTCCATCAATATGATGAGTATCATTATTGGGGGATTAAATGCTGATTTTTGGGGGGAATTTGTGATTACAGTTAATTTGTTCAGGCACTCAACCATTTGTAACAATACATTCTTTAATCAGACAAAGCATGTGTACAACTGTGACAATTGGGGATGATTCACTGATACCAGAATGCAAACGGGCTGTTGGAGGAGAATGTGTTGGTCTCGTTTAATGTTATTAATGAAGTATCCTACCCTCTACCTAAGATGTCAGGGAACTCTTCCCTGGGTCTACAAAGTACAGAGCTGGAGCAACACAGCAGGCCAGGCAGCATCAGAGGAGCAGGAAAGCTGATGTTTTGAGGTGGGACTCTTCTGAAGAAGGGTCCTGAACCAAAACGTCAGCTTTTCTGCTCCTCTGATGCTGCCTGGCCTGCTGTGTTGCTCCAGCTACACACTTTGTTATCTGACTCCAGCATCTGCTGTTCTTGTTATCTCCTCCCTGTGTCTTCCTGTTTCTGGTCCATCTTCCATCTGTTTCCTGAGAACCACCAAATGATGACCACCCTGTACTCCGTGCACTTGTGATTTACCCTGTTTCAAGGGGCTATTAACTTAAGCTGTGTCAATCAATGACCTGAATTCTCTTGTCCAATGATCATGACTTCAGATGACTGTTGTCCCCTTGCCCACCTCCATTTCAAAGACCAAAAATGTATTTTCTGAATCATTGCATTTGTAATAGGGTAGTGTGACACCCAATTAATCTTTTCTTTACCCTGATAGGAAGCTAGATATGACTGTAACACAGTGAAATGAGGTCCCACACTACACAGAAAATACTAAATGTAGGATACAAAAAGAAAATGCAAAATTCCAACATAGAACGTTTTACAATTTTAGGCATCCACCAACACCACCCAACTTTGCTCAGTTATTAAGAGATACTACTTAATTTGTCTTCATCTCCAACATCAGAAGTACACCACTTATCACCTAAATTTAGCCAAAGGTAAGGTGGTTTTGTTATAGCTAATAAACTAGGGAATAGAGTTAAAATTGATCAGATCTACTTTGCTGAGGAGAGAGAGGGTGACCATCATCAGCTAGATCAGATTTGAACTCCGATAAACAATTCACTGAGCTATCAGTGACGATGTCGGTAACTATAGTTTTAAAAAAAAACTGTTGCAGGATGACACAGTTCTTGAAGACAGTCATAAGAACATATTATCACTGTTTCCATTCAGTGACACAGGCCATTGGAAACCTTATCATATAGAACCACATTTTGTGACACTTATAGTTTCCTTGCTACAACAACCAGAAACAAGTATAAACAGCTTCTTTAAATAGGCAATTGCAGTCGGGATGTTAAACACACAAAAGAGATTTGTTTGATAGCTGATATAAAGTGGTTTCCCTGAAACAGTTTTTTAGACAATAGACAATAGGTGCTGGAGTAGGCCATTCGGCCCTTCGAGCCAGCACCGCCATTCATTATGATCATGGCTGATCATCCACAATCAGTATCCTGTTCCTGTCTTATCCCCATAACCCTTGATTCCACTATCTTTAAGAGCTCTGTCTATCTCTTTCTTGAAAGCATCCAGAGAGTTGGCCTCCACTGCCTTCTGGGGCAGAGCGTTCCATATATCCACCACTCTCTGGGTGAAGAAGTTTTTCCTCAACTCTGTTCTAAATGGCCTACCCTTATTTTTAAACTGTGTCCTCTGGTTCTGGACTCACCCATCAGCAGAAACATGCTTCCTGCCTCCACAGTGTCTAATCCCTTAATAATCTTATACACCTCAATCAGATCCCCTCTCATCCTTCTAAACTCAAGTGTATACAAGCCCAGTCGCTCCAATCTTTCAACATATGATAGTCCCGCCATTCCGGGAATTGACCTTGTGAACCTACGCTGCACTCCTTCAATAGCAAGAATTTTTTGCCATTGACCACTAGGTGCATTGATCAAACTTGGGGAAAACACTGGCTTAGTGGCTCTAACACTAGACCATTATCAATCTGTCTATTAATCCAGATACCCAGGCAACATTCTGACAACCTGAGCTCAAATCTCCCCATGATAAATGGTGGAATTTGAATTCAATAAAAGTCTGGAGTTAACAGTCTAATGATCATGAAACCATTGTCGATTGTTTGAAAAACCAGTGTGGTTCACTGATGCCTTTTGGGGAAGGAAATTGTCCTCAACTTGTCTGGCCTATGTGTGTCTCTGGACAGACAGCAATGTGGTTGACTCTTAATTACCCTCTGGGCAATTAGGGATGGGCAGTGATGCCCACCTCCCATGAACAAATCAAGTCTTTTGTCACAAATTATCACAAATAAAGGAGAATTTTAAAAAGAAACAAAAAACTGTAGATGCTGGAAATCTGAAAAAACCACAAAAGCTGGAGAAATTCAGAAGATCTGGCAGGATCTGTGGAGAGAAAGCAGAATCAACGTTTTAGGTCTAAGTGTCCCAAAGTTCTCTACAGCTGCTGCAAAACATCTGAAATTGAATGGGAAGAAAGTAATTCTGTTTGCTAAATCTAAAGGATTATTTTAAAAACTTGTTTATCTATCTTAGGTAGGCATCCAGTGAAACCAACAACCCTCCCGACTGTGAGCATATACCTCCCAGTGGCTAGATTCAGGAAAGAAAAATAGAATGGGCTTAACAAATTGAATGTTATGGCACATAGATATCTACATATAGACATTAAAAGTACTGAAATGAACCAAGTGAATAGTTGCATTAATTGTGTAAGTACCTCATTGTGGATATGTAATTATATTTTTCAATACCCAAGTCATAGCACTTATCTACATAATAATTTGTCACTTATCTCCAATTTCATTATATTTTCTAATGGAAGTCCATATTGTAGGGTTCATCCATCCTAACATTGAATATTATGCTGCTTTCACAAGGCAATGAAAGATAATTACACTCAGCATGGGATAACAATAAATCTAAACTACCACTACCATCAACTTCCATTTTGAATCTTGGGTTAATTGTGTTCAGCAAGTTTGGTTAAGGTGAAAATTTTCAGCTAATCAAAGCTGATGAATTTAACTACTTGGCTGAAGGCACCCTGGTTGATGAATAATACAAACAAATCACCAATTGTTGATTTTACAACAGATATGGAAAAATAAAATTCTTTTAACTATCTCAGTCTATGTATGATCATTCTTTTGGGAGGAGGTATTTTAGGTCTGACGATTCTGTGCCTACCTTAGTCTTTTGTGGCTAATGTCATGAGTATATGGGGATATCCAATGTAAATAGGGAGTTACCTTAAGGATCTGAGTAGATTTTTGTGTTGCTCTCTCTGGCCAAATATGTCAATGCAATTCAAACAAAAGCATGAGAGGGGGTAAGGATCATGGTATAGTAACATAGTAGTAGGGTACTGATGATTTTTCTGTTAACAGAAATTTAGCAACTTAATCAGTGCAACATCAGTGCTTTAGTTCAGAATGGATATGAACTCCAGCGTTTTAAATTGATTGAAGCAGTGTGAATACGTATTGAAAGCACAAAGATTCCTTTCGCTGGGTGGGTTTTCAAAACCCCTCCAGAAGTAAAGTGTTGCCATCATTAAACACAAGTGGATGTTGAATTCTGTGGCCTATGGTTTCTATCATGTTGTATTTGGATACAGGTACTCATATTTTGCCACTAGTGCTTTGAATCCACCTTTGTTAATCTAAATTGAATATAAATACAGCAACAAAAACCTTGTCACAACACAATTCCACAAACTAAACACGCATTGTATTATGCATCTAGAAGTATGGGCCTTGGCTATAAATCATTTCATGTGGTGATTTATATGTGTTACGTTTTTATATTTGAATACAATTATAACAAATTGTTAGTTGGAATGTTCAATGTGAGCAGCCTGTTTATATAGAGAGGGCAACCTAACAGTATTACATGGTCAGAATTAGAACATTAAGATGTGGAAGGTAGGGTGAGAAAGGGTTAATATTAAAATCAGAACTTGTGAACTTAAAGATATACCTTGGAAATGGCTGAACAGGTGCGCTTGTATGCTGTATTTGTAAATATAGAAACATAAAAAATAGAAGCAGGAGTAGAGCATTCGGCCTTCAAGCCTGCTATACCATTCATTATGATCATTGCTGATCATCCAACTTGACAGCCTACATCAAATTGTATCATTTGGTCCTTTCAGCACTAAGTGTTATATCCAAATCTTTCTTGAAATCATACACTATTCAACTGCTTTCAATGGTAGCACGTTCCATAGGTTCACCAATGAAAGAAGTAAAGAAATTTCTCCTCATCTCAGTCCTTAATGGTTTACCATAAACTAAGTGGTTTATGTACCTTAAACTATTACCCTGTGTTCTGGAACTCCCCTGCCACCAGGAACATCCTTCCTCAATTTATCTATTTACTCTGTTAGAATTTTATAGGTTTCTATGAGATCCTCCCCACTATTCCTCTGAACTCCAGGGAATATCATCCTTCATTCAACCTCTCCTCAAACATCAGTGCTGCCATCCCAGGTATCAGTCTGGTAAACCTTAGCTGCACTTCTAGTTCATTACAGCGCTGCTGACATGGTATGACTTAAGATCATAAGACATAGTTGCTGTCAGGTGAACTATATATAACCACATAATTTAGGAACAGAAGTTAGCCACTCAGTCCCTCTCGCTTGCTTCACCTTTCAAATAAGGCAATGGCTGATCTGATCATTCCATACTCCTATCTAAGACCCTTTCACCATCTTGCCTAGCAATAACTAGTTCACCACTTATAAATACTCACTGTCTCTATTTCTGCCTTTTGAAGAAGAGAGTTCTAAAGACTTCTTGATTTTCTGTGTGAAAATAGTCTCATTATCCCTGCCTTAAATGGACAACCCCTTTTTTTTTAATAGAGATTGCTAGTTCTACATTTTCCGACCAGTGGAAACAATCTTTCCACAACAGCCCTGTCAAAACTCCACAGCAGTCAATTGCCATCTCTTACTTTTCTATAAACTCCAGCATCTCAGCCTTGAATAAACTTAACGTCTCAGCTTCGACAGCCCTCTGCAGTCAAGAATTCTACAGATTCACTTCTCAGAGAAACATATCCACCTCATCTCTTAAATAGCCAATGCAAAATGACCCATTTATGTCTACTCTCTGTTTCCTTTTATCCATACTAATATGTATCCTGTGTAACTTGAGCTTTGATTTTCCACAACCTTTGATCTAGCACCTCATCAGATGTCTTCTGGAAATCTAAATACAGCAGAGGTACCACTTCCCCTTTATGCACAGCACATTACTTCCTCAAAAATTCTAATAGGTAAATTACACATAATTATCTTTCACAAAACCATGTTGACTCTGCCTGATTACCTTGCATGTATTCAAATCCTGCTTCAATGTCTTCAAGAATAGCTTCTAATATCTTCCTTTCTCCTTGTTCCTCCCTTCCATTTCGAGATTGACACCTTTTTCTGTGATGCTGTTTGTTACCCTCTTAAGACCAATACAAAATACCTGGTCAATTGTTATACCAGCTTCTTATTTCCCCATTATTAATTCCCTAGGCTCACTTGCCATAGACCCAGCACTTTGTTGACCCTTTTCTTTTTATGAAGTCTATAAAAACCCTTCCTGTTTTTATATTTCTAACTAGTAGCTGTCTTTTTTTAAAAATATTCTCTGCTTTTTTTGTCTGTATTCTGTCTAATTACAGGATTTTCAGGAAAAAAATCTCTTTTACCTATTATTTTTCATCAACTGGAAAAATGTTGAAAGACACTTCTGTTGGGTGTAAATAGGAATTATCCAAAGATGGTGAATATTGCTTTCTGTCTTGGCCAGCTCTTCAGGATTTTCAGTTAACTGGTATTAAAAATGGCTTAAAAATCTCCGTTTCATTAGAATAAATACAATTTAAATTCAACTCGACCTGTGGAAGGTTTTCAAAATCTGTTTTTTTCTGAACTACTGACATTTATCTTTGTAGTCTATGCAAATATGCCACCTGTTGAACAACATTTGGACTTTGCATAAAGTATCAGGATCTTTTAATTCAAAGTCTGCCCAAGGTTTAAAATTTGCTCAGATATCTGGGATGGCTTTCTGAAGATAAACAGAAATTGTTGGAAGAAATCGGCAGGTCTGGCAGCATCTGTTGAGAGAAAGCAGAGTAAAACAGTCGGTCAGACAAAGGAATGGGTAAAGGTCAGTCTGGGAGAATGAATGGAAGGACTGTTAGTAGCTGACAATGGGTTGGTTTTGGTAGCATTCCAAGTAATAACAAGGCCTGGTGCAGGTGGAGGGGTAAGGTGTGGTAGTGGTTGTAAAGACTTGGGAGGTGGCACTCAGGCCCTAAAATTATTGAACTCAATATTGGATCCTGAGGGTTGTGGGGTCCCTGAGTGGAAAATGAATGCTGTTCTTCCAGCTTGTGTTGAGTTTTGCTGGAGGACTGCAGCAAGTCTGACATGGACATGTTGTATATGTGCATTGACGTGGCAAGCAACAGGAAACTCAGGGTCAAAGATAGAAGTTGCTGGAAAAACTCAGCCAGTCTGGCAGCAGATGTGAAGGGGAAAAAAAAATCAGAGTTAACGTTTCGGGTCCAGTAACCCTTCCTCAGAACAGGATTACTTCAGAAACTCAGGCTTTTTTCAGACAGACATTGGTGTCTGCAGCAGCACTTTCTTCTATGTTCTTCATATTGAAAAATTGTGGCATATTTTCTAAACTTCCTGCACTATCTTTGTATTCCCTGAATACCCAAACACATGTTGACCTCTGTCTTGAACATATTCAGTGCCAAAGCATTCAACTTCTTTGAGATAGAGAACATGAAGGATTCAGAACCTTTGGAGTTGCAGAATTTCCACTCTCTACTAAAGGGCTAACTCCATAATGTGAGACCACGATCCCATATTCTAGATTTTCCACCTGGAGAAAGCATAACATCCACCTGTAAGAATTCAATACATTTCAATTAATCATTTCTCATTTTTCACAGATCAATAAATGTGGAGTACTCAATCTGTCATTAGCCCAGGAACTAGTTTAGTGATATTAATGATAAAGTTTGTTGCACTTTCTCTGGGGAAAATATGCTCCAGCTTGGGTAAAGCAACTAAAACGGTATACAGTATTCAGCTGTGATCTTGTAGTTGACCTGTTTGATTGTAGTGTCAGTGGTTTGTAGATAAAATATTTATGGAATACTTTTTTTAAAACAAAACATTTGAAACAACGTTTTCCAATACATTTTCAAATGTAAATTCCAATCTCACCATTTAGATGTTGTTAAGTCTCCTTGGCTAATAGAATAAACTGGAGATGCCAGTTTTGTATTAATATAGATGTAATTCACAATCTAAAAATTGCAAGATTTGATGTAAAGTCTTAAATCCTGAAGGATCTGTTCCACAAAGTATGATGTCATTGCTGATGTGATTTCGACAACTGAAAACGATGATGTCCAAGGCTGTCCCATAAACCATACTTTGCTGTCTGTGCCGCAAAATCCAGGTGATTCAGTTCTACTTTCTAACATCTTTTGCATCTTGGTTTGCCTTGTTTGAATTTAATAATTCCAAGATTTACACATAGTTGTACGTAAAATATGTCAGGATTATATATTCCGCGTTACGAGTTTTGCAACAATTACTTCCCTTGATGCTCAGGAAATATTATATCCACCTCTTATTCAATTAGCTCTGTTACAACTAAGCCAACCCATCAACTTTATAAGAAAAGACAGCAATATATGGAAACTATTTCTTGTTTTCTGTTCGAGATTGGGTAGCAGGTATAGAATGAACAGATTTACCTTGGAAAAATCTCTTTCACTTTGTTAAAGATAAGGGATTTTTTTTATGTGAATTGCAAACAAAAAAACTTGAAGTAGTTTCTGTTCCAGTGCTTTTCCTTTACAGACTATATTCTGACTCTACTTCATGAATACACCATAAATTTTAATTCCTTCACAACCTTGGACCTTTAGTCAATGGATTCCAGTGGGATTCCAACATGCACAGACATTCTCTGAGACAAATTACTTCTTACAGTCAGGTAAGGGTAATGTCACCATAGTCCTAGTAGACTATAGCACTGCAATCTTATTAACAAAAGACAACTGGAGCATCACATGCCTCAGGTGAGGGAGATGTTGCGAAGGAGACTTCTCCAACGTAACCTTCGCTAGTGTAGGGATTGAACCCATGCTGTTGTTGTGACTCTCTGCTGCAAACCAGCCATCCAACTAACTGAGCTAACTGATCCCTAAATTACAGGATAAGTTGAGGGATGGCAAGAACTGCAGATTCTGGAGTCAGAGATAACAAAGTAGGAAGCTGGAGGAACACAGCAGGCCAGGCAGCGTCAGAGGAGCAGGAAAGCTGAGATTTCGGGTCGGGACCCTTCTTGAGAAAAATAAATTGAGAGACACTTGTTTTTAATTGTACCTAAAATTTAGAGTAAAACAGCAATATTATCCACAACATATGAAAGCCACAGGTTTTCATTTTACCTCAGTGAACATTTGCTTTCTTAGTCAGTTCATAAAACCACATGAGCATTGTCCCCTGGCTGAGCCATCTCCCTTCACATCAGTAAACTATATTACCATGCTCCAGTTCAAGATGTATCAGTAACTTTTTAAACTAGCTGCTGTTTTAAAGTTCAACTTTTATTGAAGTTAATGCTTGATACCAATTTCAACATTACATTGCTCAGCCATGGGGACTGCACACATAGATTCTGTTGTTAGCTGAAGCAGTGGCATTCAATCAACTGACTTGGATCCATTTCTTTCATGACGACAGCAATAAATCCCTTCTGAGATCCAATCATGGCTGGAGCACTGTAAGTATTAAGGCCACGTTTTCAAATGATAAATGAAATCTCTGCACTACTGTGTAACCCTCTTGAAAATTCTTTTGGTGGCGTTATGCATTGACACAAAAGAAGACAAATCCTTTTTAACCAGATTTTGATCTTCTATGATTCCACACATCAAAATCACGACTTGATCTACAATTCTCTTACATCAGTTGTCTAATCAATAGCTCGAGACTGATCTTGAAGTCAGAAGCAGAATTTTGCCTGACTTTTCAATGTCCTGAAATCATATTGTTAATCCAATCTGAAATGCTCCTGGTCTAAAATAATGTAGGTTTTTCTGCAGCCAGTAAAGCTACAGCTGCTGTAAACTCTTCCTCTGAATGAGGTCTGGATCTTTTTAATGGTAAGTTCACTCACCACATAACTGGCTTTTAGTAGTACTGTCCATCTCCTTTCGACATCCAGTCCTGGCATTTATTACCGATCCCAAACTGCTCTTTAGAAGGTGACAGTAAGCTGCCTTCCTAAACATTTGTAGTCTTTGTGATACAAAAACAGAAGTTGCTGGAAAAGCTCAGCACGTCTGGCAGCATCTGTGAAGAAAAAAAAGAGTTAAAAAATAGAGTTAACATTTCGGATCCAGTGCCCTTCCTGAGGAGCACCCACAGACCTCTAGAATTTTGAGCCAGTGACGTTGAGGGAACAGCAAAACCGTTCCAAGCTAGAATCATGCATGGCTTGGAGGGGAGGTTTCATTTGCTGATGTTACCATGTATGTGCTGCTGTGTCTTCAACGTGATAGAGATTGTGGGTTTGGAAGGTACAGTCTCAGGAAGATTGGTGAGTTACTGGAGATCATTTTGTAGACGGTACACATTGAAGGGAGTGAACATTGAAGGTTGCGGATGCGGTGCCAGTCAAATAGACCGCTTTATGCTGGGTCGCATCAAGCTTCTTGAGTTTTCTTGGAGCTGTATTCATCCAGGCAAGTGAGGAGTATTCCATCACCTTCCTCACTTGTGCCTTGTAAATAGTAAACAGACACTGGGGAGACCGGATGTGAGTTAGTATCTCCCATTGTGCAATGTATAACTTCAACCAATGGTGCTTTGTCCCAGTTCCTGTTGACTTCAGTATTCCTGAAGTTGCCTTGATGTTACAGACAGTCAGCATCCCTTCCCTTGAGTTGAGCTGTTTTGTCCATATCTGGATTAAGGCTACAATGAGAACAGGAACCGAGTGGTCAAAAACGGAGTGTCAGTAAGCAGTTTATTTTTGAGAAGGCTCTGTTTGATAACACTGTCAATGATGCTTTCCGTCACTTTAACAGTTGAGAGATATATTCTATGCTTTCAATATGTACAAAACAGGGTAACCGCACGGGTCCCGCACACTGAAAATCAGGTAATTGGCTTTGGTATTGCATCTCTAGTTCCATTTGATTCCCCTTAATGGCTACTTTATTCTACATCTGTGCAGATGGTGGAGTAAACCTTATTTTCTTCCATCATCTCTTGTTCGTAATTCTCTGATACTTGAAATCAATAATGGACATTTACATTATTGTGTAAAAAAAAGCTTTAATTTATATAGCATCTATCATGACCCTTTATTTTCCAGAATACTTAATAGCCAACAAAGTATTTTTGAAGTAATTGTTATATTCTCGGAACCATAGCAGCCAATTTGACTGTGATAAGCTCTCACAAATAACAATGTGATAATGACGACCAGATCTGTTTCTGTGATGCTGATTATGAGGTGAACTACCCCTGCAGTGGAACCAGCAGGTCAGGGGTAGGTGAGTACCTCCTACTAACGCCTTTAGCCTGTAGTAGTGAAATCTGAGGACTTGAGGATTCTCACAAACAGGTCCTGCTTGCCACTTTTTGAATGGCCCTGAAGTTCTTTAACTACATGAAAATCCGGGCCCCAGAACCAGGGGAGTGATTATAGTCCCACAGTGTCCGCAGCTACTGCTGATCTATTTGGGATTTCCACCCACGTGACCGGTATACATCCTGCCAACTCTTTGTGTGGCAGATTGGGGGGAAAACTGCCATCCAAAAAAAAGCCCATAGAATGCTGATCTAATACAAGAAGCAGATGTTGTCTCATTTTATTGTTTCCTCTAAAGTATAATGCCTCAGATAATAGAACACTCTGCTAGTACTGCACCAAGACATCAACATATATCGTGTACTTAAATCTGGCTGAAACCAGAATGTAGTGATGAACCAAAGTAGCATTTCTTCAGATAGCATTCCAAGATGTGAAATTATCACTTTTTTTTGTACTTTTACCTCTAGGGTGCATTATTTTATATTTTTTGTAGTTAGCTTCTAGGAGATAGCAAGAACTGCAGATGGTGGAGTCAGAGACAACATGACTTGAAACATCAACTTTCCTGCTCCTCTGATTCTGCCTGGCCTGCTGTGTTCCTCCAGCTCCACAGTGTGCTGTCTTTTGGTTAGCTTCTAGCTTGAGTTTTCACCATGATGCTACACAGCATAAGGATAATACATTGTATTTCCTACTAGAAAATAGTTCCACAGACCCTTTACCTTACCTAAGTGTGGAGACACTGTTGATAACTATTCAGCCAGCTGTTGCATAGCAAGTATCTTTGTTTATGTTAATTCAAGAGTACTGAACCAGTTGCAGTATCTTGACTGTCACGTTGACTGAGATCATCTCATTCAATGAAAACCCTGAATTGAATCTGGGACTTCCTTAATCTATTGGCTGAACTACCAAGTGGAGTCTCATAGAACCATTAAAAATTGAAGTTCACTGAAAGATTAACCGAGTCTAGTTGCCATATTTGTTTCTTTTGCTAAAACCAGTGAGTTGTTATATTCTCCAGCCTTAACTGAAGGCTTCTTAATTTTGAGTCTTCTAGTTCCGAGCTTGATGGATTTATCAAATAGTCTGCTTACCTCTGTGCTATCTATGCCTCACATTTCAAAAAGGAGATAATCTCTCCCCTCACCTTTGTAAACCAGTTTAGTTCTTTAGAGTATCTTTCAATTTACATTCCATATATCAAAATCATTCTTTTTCTTTTCTGAACATTTTGCAAAGAAATGTCTAGAATTGCTCTGTGTTTCAGTATGATTTCACTATTTAAATTGTGAAGGTATGAAGCCTTAGTAGTCCAAGTGAACAACTGTAAACCTGTCTGAAGCACTTTTTTTTTAATGAAATGCTGCAATTTATTACTGGGTCAGATTGGCAGCTAATGCAGTGCTCTGCTCGGTTATTTCGGCGCAGATGTAAAATGAAAAACCATTCATTTGCCTTCCGATATAGTTGATTCTGAATGCCAGTACAATATTGGCAGGATTGTTTATAATCCTCAAAGTCTGCCATACATGATGATGCTCTTTATGACAGTAAACCCAGGCCATAAAGATTGCTTCAGTGAAGCTGGTAGATAGTTTTTAATACTTGCTTCGTTTGGAAGTTACATTAGATCATTGGAATGTAGGAATGAGAAAAAAGTCTTTCATCCAACCCGGACGATTTTGCTTCATTCATATACGAAGACAGTTCAGATGCCTAATTGGAAAAAAAAATTGATGACGTGGGTCCATGGAGAAATTGCATGTGGTCAGAACTATTTTTTAAAGCTCCGATTTCACTCCACCCCCTTCTCCCGAGAGCTAAATCATCTTGGCGCACTCAGAATTTGTGTTCACTTCCAGTTTATTCTGCACATCCTTCATTATTGCCTCCCATATAGAAAACTGAATGGCACTTCATGTTATATTTTGGAATGAATTGTATACTTTGGAATTTAGTTTACATTTATTTTTACATATTGTCAAACCAAAAGGATCACTCACACAAGTTCATCACTTCGCCGATTTACTCGTCTGCAAGCTTTTTCTCAAGATTCAGAGTTGAAAAGCTGGCTGATCAGACATTCTTTGGTTGCAGAGATCTAAAAGTCAGCCTGATATTACTGTTCAGCTAAATGACCAAACCTTTGCTAATGGGAGCTGTTGCCAAGGATTATCGTATATTCATTTTAGAATAAATTTACAGATTGTGAGCAATACTAGTGGCAAAGAATAGCTTAATAACATTTCACTATCTCTTGTCCAACTACTTTAGTATTTGTGCCTGTATCTCAGGATAGCGCAACATCTCTTGAGCTTCATCACAAATGCTGACGATCTAAGAGTGTTTTAATGTGTTGCTCAACTCAAACCTTCCTCCACTTCACAGGCAGATTGTTGTAAGAATTAAATCGCTTGTACCAATGACCATGGATAATTTTTAATTAGTTTGTTTCACTTTATTGTCGTTAATCTATTGCCAAGAATTATTTTTATTTATTGAAAAATTCAAAACTTAACATTTTAGTGTACAGTCTTGGACATTTCTTTGCTGTAAAAATATTTAACAATCATGTTGCAAAATAAAATTGGTGTGTAGAACCAGAGCCACTTTAAAAACAAATGACACACCTCGGGTGGGACAAAAGAAAAGTTTCATGCAGGCCGGTTCTGCAGGTGGTTATCTGAAAAACTTTGCACCTTGCAGTTGAGATATAAAATACATTTCTTGGTGCAGTCTTTTTTTTTGTTGCAGAGAGTACTTCCACATCTAGGAAATATTTGTTTAGTTACAAACTATTGAATGGTCATCAGTTAAAGATACGTTGCACCATTATCCTCATTAAAATCCAATTTAATAAATGTTTCAACAGCTTTTATAATTCATTTATGATTGTTGCTGATTTGTAATGGTACGGAAGCCGTTGCGCAATTTCAGTGCTGTCATTCCCTACATTTCACTGAAAATATTTGTCATTTCAGTGACGAGACTTGGTGATACCAAATTAAAATTTTCAAGATGTTACAAGGTTAATCGGGCAGCCTGTTCACAAAAGTAAAGGTTTTAAATACCAGAGTTAGGAAAGTACGAAAAGAAGATCAAAAAAAGCAGAACTTTTAAACATTATGTTTGGCTTTCATGAAGTGAATTACCAGAAAGTTCAATGTGCTGCTACAAGAAAAGGACTGAAAGATGTCAAATGGGTTGGATTAATATATCAGTTAAGTTTAGTTTAGTTCTGTTCTTCTAAAGAGGACATTGTTACCAAATGGTCCCTGCTCATTTTGTAAATTACTTGCACAAACAAAATAAAAACTGAAATGGCTGGATAAACAGCAGAACAATTTCTGAAGAAGGCTCGCTGGACCCAAAACATTAACTCTCTATGGATGCTGCCAGACCTGCTAGGTTTCTCCAGAATTTCTGTTTTTCTTTCAGATCTCCAGCACACACAGTTCTTTTTTTTATTCTTACAGAAAAAGGCCATAGCCTGACCTTGCCTTCCACTCTGTTACACTGACCATTTTTGCCATAATTTGACCAAAATCAGTGTAACGCTGAGAAAAGAATATTAGCTTGGACTGACTGATAGCCAGTCAGTTGTTGTTCCATTGTTGATGGATGTTGCAGTTGTGTCCAGGATTTGGAAAGTTTCACTTGGTAATTCCCTTACACCTCCAAAAGTTTATATTTAAATCAGAGACTTTGTGATGAAATTAGTAGCCACCCAGGAAAAGCTTGACCATCACATACAAAGTCTAACTCCTGAGTAACTATTTGACTGACTCCATACTTATAGCACAGAAGTCCTCAACTACATCTCCTCCAAACGGCTAACAATCTCCAGACCATGACCTGACATGCCCCCTCTCAAACCTGAGGCACATCCAATCACCCTTTACCCCAATCTCTGTGCACCCGCCACCTCCCCACTCCTTCACCCTCTCATCACCCAATCCCACTTCAATCCACCGGACTTCCTCTCCTTTACTCCCATGTTCCTCTTCTTCCTTCCCCACCTCTTCCTTGCTCCTGACTGGATCTGCCCGCTCTGCACTTGTTCTGCCTGTGCCCCATCCAACATCTGGGATGTGAAATGCACTTTTTCCACCATTGGACATGACCTGTTGCTCTCCTTACCCCTCCCTTTTCTCAACCAGACATCCAACCTCCACCATTCCCATCAGCTGGATTTCTTCCGTCCACCTCAGCACAGCTGAAATACTGCACCACTTACTTAGTCCCCTTGCCAATTTGCACCCTACTCACCTGGCACTCTACCGTTACTCAGCTGGCTTCGTACTTGCCTTAGCACCCTGAGAACACTCCCAGCTAGAACCTCCCTTACTTGACACCCTAACCCCTTAACGTCCCAGTACCCTCACTATATTTAACTTATGTAATTAGCTGCTGATAGCTGCCAAAGTGGCTGTCTGTGAATCTTTAAACTCTTCAATGTGAAGCTGACTGCTGTGAAAAGGGGGCCATCATTTGCCATCCCACAACACAAAAAGATCTGTCAAAATGCAAATGTGACTCCCTGATTAGAAACTCCTGCCAGAAGTACAGAGTTCTCTCCTTTCATTAAAAATAGGGACAGAGATGTAATAGAACATAGAACATAGATCAGTACAGCACAGTACAGGCCTTTTGGCCCACGATGTTGCGCCGACCTATTATCCTACTAAGATCAATCTATCCTGCATGCCCTACATTTTACTAACCTCCACGTGCCAATCCAAGAGTCGCTTAAAAGTCTCTATTCCCCTCCACTATCACTGCTGTCAGTGCATTCCACGCACCCATCACTCTTAAACCCATACTGAGTGAATCTTTGAGATTGCCATTCCTTGGAAAATCTATCACATTAAGTATAAATTTTCTTCACTGTATTTCAAGTTTCTGCAATCTCTTGCAATAACATTATAAAAAAAAAACACACTCAAAGGTATGCTAAAATCATAATAAAACATAATTAAATCTGTTGTTCCCATTAATACAGATTAAGTCACATAATTTGATTTTACTGTTGTGGCATCTTCAGTTGCTTCTTCACTGAGCATTCCACTACCATGAGGTCGGAAGTGCAGATGTTTGCTGATGATCGCACAATGGTTCCGTGCTATTCATGACTCCTCAGATACTGAAAAATCCTGTGTCTGTGAGCAACAAGAACTATATACAACTAAGAATTGGGATGATAAATTGCAAATGGCATCTGTACCACACAATTGCCATATAATGGCCATCTTCAACATGAGAGATTCAAAGCATCATCCTTGACACTGAATTAAATTAACATCCCTGAATTCTCCCCACTATCAACATCCTGGGAACTAACATTGACCAGAAACTGAACTGGGCCAGCCTTATCAATGTTGAGGCTACAAGAGCAGGTCAGAGCCATGAATCCTGCATTAAGTAGCTCAACTCCTGTCTCCAGTCCATTATATACAAAGTACAAGTCAGAAGTGTGATCAAATCGTCCGAATTTGCCTGGATGGGTGCACCTTAAACAACGCTCAAGGCATTTGACACCGTGCAACACAAAGCAGCCCTCTTGGTTGGCACACCATCACATTCAACAGTCATTCCCTTCACTATCAATGTGCGGTTGGGGCAGTGCGTACCACCAACGTGATGCAAAGCAGTCACACACCCAACCTCCTCCAAGTCCACGGCCTCTGCTTAGAAAAAAAAGTGTAGTGTATACATGGGAGCACCATCAGATACATGTTGCCTTTCTAACCACATACCAACCTGACTTGAAACTACATTGCCATTCCTTCACTGTGGCTCACTCAAAATCCTGGAACACCATCCCAAGTACACTCTGGATGTCCCTACACTCCAAAGTTTCTGCAGAACTTTGAGAAGGCAGCTCACCACCACCTATCCAAGCACAATTAGGAATTTAATGCTGGCTTTGCCATTAACACCCATGTCCCATGAGTGCAACGTGTTCAGCTGCCTTTACCATACAGCAAATAGTGGGCTGAACATTATAGG
The DNA here is from genome assembly GCF_030684315.1 of Stegostoma tigrinum. Classification (NCBI taxonomy): domain Eukaryota; kingdom Metazoa; phylum Chordata; class Chondrichthyes; order Orectolobiformes; family Stegostomatidae; genus Stegostoma; species Stegostoma tigrinum. The sequence continues at coordinate 154,970,571 of NC_081354.1, forward strand.
GCGAGTCAGAATGTTGTGCAGAACCTCAGCACAAAAAGAAGATAAACTGTGTTGAGCCAATGGACAGGAAAAGTCAAGTTTCTCCCCCTTGCGCCCTTGGACCAGTCCTTCAAACTGACTGACCAGCAGCTCCAACAAACCCAGATAAAATGCTGTGGCAGTACTGCAGGCAGGGTCATGAAGGGGGCCCCAATGGAACCCAGATCCAGATCATTTGAGGGACGCATTAGCAGGCAAGGTTAACCAACCTGGGGAGGTGGGGGTAGGGGAGAGATATGGAGTTGAGTCTTGAAGTATAGGCAGGAAACAAGTGTGTTATCTTCTCGGCAATAGTCAAAAAGATAGCTCCAAGATGGAACAGTTCCCTTTGTCACTTTTAAAAATGTTTAAAGGAAAACAGACTGTCCACTCTCACCTGCCTGCCCACACCAGCCATTTTCAAGTGTGGCTAGGATAATATTGGGATCAATTGAGCTTTTATCAACCTCAGTTGACTCTTAACTATTTACTTACATGCAACAGGTGGGCTGATCTCAGTTCTCATTCATCCCCCAAAATGGAAGTGATCTTGGGGTTGTGTGAAAAGGTGGTAGGCCAGCTTTTTGTTTGTCCCCATGCTGAAAACACAGCAACAGAAACACATTACATTCCGCCCAATGCATAAGATCTTGAACTTTTAAAGAGCTAGCAATACTTTCCTTACAAATGGCAGGCAATGACCAGAGCCAGTAAGAGTTGTTCTAACCGCCCTCCTTGACATTTGATAGCATTACCATCTTCAAGCACCACCACCAACATCTGGGATGTTTACATTGATTGACAAGTTAAATGTCCACCTTCTCAAATATTTTGTCTAAAAGGACAGGCCAGACGCTGAGAATTCTACGACAAATGATTCACCTCCTGATTCCCCAAAATTTTTTCCATCATCTGCAACACACAAGTCAGGGATGTGATGGAATTCTGTCCATTTTGCTGAATGAGTGCAGCTCCAATGACACTCAGGAAGCTCAGTACCATCCAGAACAATGTAGCTGCCTGCTTACCAGCTTAACCATTACTAGTGATGTTTATCACCTATCAACCATATTGTGGTGAAGCCGTTTGATTCACTAATGTTCTTTCAGCAAGCAAATCTCCCATTTCTCCCATTCCTCCCCTGGTCTGGTACACGTGACCTACCATGATCTACCAAAGCAAAAGAGTCACGTGGGCCAGGGCAAGGCAATTTTATTCACAACACAAGGATTGTTATCTCTGCTCTTTGTAGTTTCAAATATTTTCCATTCTCAGTTTTGTTTTCCACTTTTAAGATGATTTTAATGAAATATGGAGTTTCCATTAGTGAGAAATATGATGAGAGGTTTTTATGAACTGTTGGAGTTTATCTTTTAACAAACACATACCACCTAAACAGTTTGAGTCACTCATGAACCTAAATGATGGCATATCCACAGCAGGTTACATACTTGCAACATTTCATTCATTTCTGGGAAATTTTATTCCAAATGATGTTTTCTGTCAGCCTGTGATGCAGGTTTGATTTTTGGTGATTAATACTATTAATCCAGATTTTTGCAATAATTAAAATATTTTGTAAATTATAATCCTGGTGCTTTTGAGTTGTTGTTTTGTAGTGTATTTTTGTGTTATTGGGGAAGCATAATAAAGGGACTCATTGAAGACCTTTTTACAAGATATAGTTAAGTTTGTTAAACTGATGCTGCCTTCTTACATGTAATCTGTAGTTTTGGTTAAAAGTATAAATGCTAGAAATTGCAAAATGTTGGCTATATAAAGCAAGCCAGTAAGCATCTGAAAGGAAAACTAAAATCAAAGATTCTGGTTTCTGATAAATGTATTCCATTGGAAGCCTAATATACCTTTGGGTTTTTTTTGGGATGTTAAATGCATATTGTTGCTGCTGCTTTGTCCTGCCTAAATGGCTAAATTTTTCCAAAGCTTTCTGATTTAATTCTTTCCCTGGTTTTCCTAATTATTTTTGTATTTTTTACATTGTTTTTATAGTTCATAATGTCCAGATTTTTTTGAGAGGTGTCTGTGAAAAGGGATTTTAATCAGTTTTTGTAGGTTTTGTTTCTTTCAGATGCAGCATATTCTGTGTAGTTATATTACTTTATTGATTTTATAAATCTGTCCATTTCTGCATCTCATGAGTATGTTAATTTATGTGGACATAGAATGGCATTGCATCTAGATGTTTTCTAAGGCTGAAGAATGCATTGTCTCTATTTTTGTTGATAGGTCTTGTTTTGTGAGCCCATCCAGATGGAACCTTAAATCTTATTCTTCTAGGAAAACAGTAAATAACTAAATTCCAAACTTATCTGTAAAGCAAAATTCAGTAATGTAGCTACATTGCTGCTGACCTGCAATAAGTAATTTACTGGTACTATTTTTCTATAGTATGTATCCAGATTTACCTCGTTCTCTTGGAAAAAGATGCACTGATTCCAGACCCAGGGCTTCCCAGAGTTTTATATTGCTATTTTAGTTTTTTGTTAAAGAATTCTTAGCGAGCCTCAAATTTTATTAGCGTTTTATATTGTAATAACTACATATGCATTTTCAAATCAGATTTAATACTTCAGATACTTGTCTCAACATATGACTCAAATCTCAAGTTTCTTTGTGTTGTAATTGCTTAAGCATTCATTTTCATTATTAACGAAAAATATTCTTTTTAAAATATGGAAAAGTGACTGAACTTACAGAGCGGATACTTTTATAAATGAGTTAAACCATAACATCTTGAAATTTTTCTACAATAAAATTTGAAACAAACGTTTAAAACACTGTGGAATAAAGCTAAAAGAATTGAGCATCATCTTGCTGGGGAGCTGGAGCAACAGTTGAACTCTACTCCTACAATGGGGCTCCAGCTCCCCAAAGTGCTGAGATTTAGCTGCAAAATTATGATGGAATTTAGAGTGACAATTCTACATATCAATTCTGAATTGAAGACAATTTTCTAGAAGTTTTTTTTTCACTCTAATGATAAGGATAAAAATCATTTATTTCTGAAATTGAGTTTTGTGTAATTCGTGTCTGGTTCTAGTCATTCCCTGCTAACTCAGATGGTTAGTATTATATGCAGTTTTCTGTTATGTCTGAGTGTGTTCAGCCTTGAAATATGAATTGAAGGCATCAAATTGCTCTTTTTAATGGTATGTTGATTTAATTTTTAAGGTTGATAGGCTAATTTCTACCAAAACACATAATAAAATCTACTTTAAAAGCCCAAGCGGCTTTGGTAACATGTTGCTGTGTGTGTGTGTGTGTGTGTGTGTGTGTGTGTGTGTGTGTGTGTGTGTGTGTGTGTGTGTGTGTATGCATTTACAAGCCTGCCATAGCTCATTGTGCGAGACTGGGCTTCCAGCAATAAGGGTCTACTTAGAACTGTAGTGGATTCAGCTCCCTAGAATGGTTGTTGTCAAACACCTAGATAAATGAGACATTTCTTCCTAGGTACCCTGGTCTTGTGGTGTCTTTTTTCCAATCAGAAAAAAATTCATTGAGTCCTTGGAAGGTGAATAGGTTAATACTTGGTGAGATTTCTGACCTTAAGTTTGAAAAGAAACCTCTTTTAGGGTAGTTATCTCATCAGCAGTGCTAACCATCATGATTCTGGGATTATTCAGGGTAATGTTTTTGAAAGGAATTTAACAAAGCAACAATATGGTATGAGAGAGATAACCGGTCAATGAAGGTGATTGAAATACCAGTGTTTTCAGTGCATCATTGCACAATGTAAACAGGAAAATAATCCACCTACCAAGATGGCCAGATTATCAAGAAAATTTAAAATGTTAATTTCTGTGCTCAGTTTTACAAATACTGATTCACCAATGCTAATATTTAGGAAATACAGTCATGTGATGGAACGCATTTAATGTACTGAAAAGTGCAGCAGATTATTTGTCTTTTCCAAACAATTTCTCAAGATTTTGCTCATTTTCCATTTACTTTTCAACTTTCAATCATCTTTACTTATGCTTCCAGTATTTTTTATCGTCAGATTAAGGTGTCATAGATTTACTAGGAAATTTGTCAGTTGCTTAACATAGGATGGTTGAGTCAAATGGACATATTTTGAAAGTATGTTATGCATGTACTTGGTTGATTTATTTTGTGTAAGTTATTTTACTATTTATATTTGGAGATTTTAAAAAAAAGTCCAGTTTAATTATACTCAAACCTTCTTCTCAAATTCTTGAAGCTTATATCATTGAAGTGATTTGTAAATTAGGATTTAAATATTTACTCATCAAAAAATTATATCCAACTTCCGTAAATACAATTTATTATTACAAATCCATGTAATTTTTACAAGAAGTAAAATTTGCTTTATATAGAAAATATATAGTTATAATTGATAAGGAAGCATTTCAAGCCTATTTTGTGGTCTTGGGCACAGGCAGAAGTAGTAATTTTAAGTCATAATATTGTGTCCAGTTTATGACCACATCTGAGCCCTTTGTTCAATTCAAACATCAGAAGCCTGTGTGTATTAGATTATGTTTAAACTGCAGAAGATTTTGCAAGTATACGGTGAATTAAATAACTACTAACTGCAGTAATGTTGCGGCAAAGTTTGTAATTTTAATTTTGTACCTTGCTTGTAGAAATAGTCTTGGAAAGATGTATCCATTAAAAGCTGCATTCTTCCCTAGGAGGGAAACATCAGAAGAGGCAGTTTCCAGTTTCCCCAGTGTTACCTTTTAAACTCATGATAACGTTTCATGCTGGAAAAGACTTTCTGACTCTGCCCAGGTTTTCTTCATAAATTTGCCACAAGTAATTGCAGTGTTGCTTTTTCCTATCCATGAACGTAAAGGGACCAGCTATTGTTTTCAGTGGTATCATTACTTTTTGATTTCAAAAATTCTAAAGCGCTCCAGTGAACATAAATGGTGCTGTTGTTTAAGTCTGATGTTTGTCCAGATTTTCAATGCAGCACAGCGTAGATGAATAAAAGGGTACTTTTATTTTCAAAAGAAGCAGTATACTAAATTTAGAATTTGTTTATAAAAGTATATTTTTTGAATAAAGATGTTTTTGTATATCTGAAGTATAAATTACGTGTACACATGTTCAGATTTTGTCATGTATATATTATTACAAATAAATCTTCTGTATGCAATTTGGTGAAAATAGGCTACTGTCCTATAGCAGTATTTCTGCACTCCTACATTCATGTTGTGACAAATAAATGTCTTTCTGGGAGAGGGAATTATTTTGCTTCGTTAACAGAATGTTGGTGTGTTCCAGGTTGTTAATTGGCACAGCATCCCGAGGATTTTCATCACAGTGGTCCACAGAATTTTTTCCCTATTATTTTGAACCGTAATTTTCTTTAATGTTTAAATATCTATTCATGTCTTTTAAAGCAACAAGTTATGCAGCACTGAAAAGTATGCTGAAGGTATGAATAACTTATTTGAATGTTTTAACTACATTTATTTTGGAGGGGGAAAGTGGATTACAGCTAAAGAATCACCATAAGGTCTGCATCGCATTTTTAATTTAGTAACTAACATATGAATACATTTGCATATTAATTAGTTGCAGATTAAATCATGCATACATAAGAGCTTCCTTACTGCGTTCAATGTTTGTCAAAAGCCCCACGTCTAAGCTGATGGTTGCTGTGTAAGAAAAAAACTACCCAGATTTTTTTTAAAAATTCATTTATATATAGATCTGCTATCAGTCACGCATACGCCAATTTTTTTTTTAAATTGTGGTCAATCTTGCATAATGGCATCTGATACCTGTATGTCCCTTCTGAGCATATTTTCAGTGCATCAATTTCCTGTTCATAATCATGTTAAACACCCCCTTAATTGCATAGCATATGTTAACTCTTTAAACACTGACTGCTTTCTGACTGATTTAATACATTTAATTTTTTTGTGCTTAAAGCATCTAAATGAGCACTTTTACTTCATGTTTTACATTTATTAGTTATACTGAATTGAATTTGAGTAAGAGTTATTAGCAATTGTAGAGGAGAGCTAGAGGCAATATATTTTACTTTTGCAGTTATAAATAGAGAATTTCAACTTATTTAAAGTGTTCCCAAAAACTCCAAGTGTTTTTTGCAAACCAGAAAAAGAAATGTACTTAATTATCCAAAGAAAAATTGATTATTGCTGTCTGATAGCAAACAAGCTGTAACAGGAGGAATTGCCATCCAATAATCTCATCCAGAATGCTAGGTGATGCCATTAAGCAAAGGTTCAGCATTTCATAATCCCCATCTAGACCATGTTGTTACTGTACAGCCCTGAATAGACTCTGTTGGACATTGATTCCATTGGGGTGGCCGAGAGAAAGGGGATGGAGGTTAACTTTTTTTTTTGGTTTAGTTCTGTGCCAACTATGACTGTGGGTCCAGATGTCAAGTATCAATGCACTACATAACCTGGAACTGTGATGATCATGCATAGCGGGTTGGGGGGAGGATTAGCGCTTGCGATGACATCATTACAGCCGTATCAGGAAATCAGCTATATAAAAATTGGCAAGAGAATCAAATACACAATGCAACTAATTGTTTTGCATGATTTCTTGTGCTGTGTTCAATTTGCCCTGCACTCTGCACAATCCAGCAAATTGTGCTTTTTTCTCATTTAATCATTATTAATTCATACATCACTTTTATACCAAATTCTGACCTCAACTTCAGTTGACCCACCAAGGTGTTTTTCTGGTTGCAGTGCGAATTGGAGGAATTGACCCTGACATTTGATTCTTTTCTTCAAATGGTTACCTGTTTTTTTCTTTTCCTACCTTGTTTCATTTTTTTTTTACACCCGTCTGTCTAATTGTTTGGCAGTAATTGTCACTACAAAGGCAGGTATATGAAGTCGTTTGTTATGATTTTAATTGCACCTTTAACTCGTCAGAAACTGACCCCCTCCACCAGCTCAACAGTTGTGATTGAACAGCAATTTTCATTGGGACAGTGAATTTTCCATCAGCAAATTTAAGTAATTTCATGGGTCGGATTTGACAGCTTGCACTCAGCAAATGTCAGCCAATTAGTTCAGATCAATCGCTGGCCAAGAAAAAAATGTTTGGATTGATGTCATCCATACCCTCACTGAACAACCTTTGAATAGATTTATTTTTT